>NC_082698.1:40090128-40690128 GCF_949987515.2 Delphinus delphis | reverse complement strand
AAGTGTCATCCCTCATCATCATGGAATTAAATTATCAATTAATTACTGAAAGGTCATGGGAAAACCCAAAAAATTTGGAAAATAAATGACACATCTCTAAACAACCTGTATATCAGATAATTAATCAAACTAGAAATTGAAAAGTATTATGACTTGAACAAAAATTAAAAACATAAAAATTTGTGGGATGCCACAAAAGCCATCCTTTGGGGGATTAAAACTCAGACAATTCATTTCAGGTTCTGTTGTTAACCAGTAAAACACACTGCCTCATAATAAGCACATGTCAATACATATGCTCATACAAGCACTGGATTATATTAATGAATTAAGATGTTGATTAAGGAGGCATGCCAAAATTAGCCCTGCTCTCTGAAGTTCCCTCAACACCAGAGAAATTTTTATTATAATTCATACATGATGTTGATTCCCAAATTAATTTCTGCACTCACACATTTCTCATGAAAGCCAGACCTATATCCAACCGTCCCACTTGACCTCTCCACTTTCTGCTAGGTATGCCAAACTTAACATTTTCAAAACCATGAATTTTCCCCAGCTCACTCCTTGCAAACAAACCTCTCTTGCAGTTTTCTCCAATTAATCAACTTAATAAATAGCATTTCCATCATCCCAGTTGCTTAACATACAGACCTGGATACATTCTTGATTCCTCTCTTTCTCAAATAATCCACATCCAAGTTGTTAGTAAATATTGTTGCTTATTCCTTAAATACATATTCTGAATCTGTCTACCTCTCTATATATAATCCACATATCCTTGTTCCAAGCCACCATAATATATTGCCTGTCTTGTTCTAACATCCTTCTAAATGGTCCTCTGCTTCTACTCTTCCCCTCTTTGCAGTAAGAATGGTTCCTTTAAAAGATAAAGCAGGTAACGTCACTATTCTGCTCAAATCATCAAGGATAATCCCATATCACTCAGAAGAAAGGGCCAAAGTCTGTACAGTGGCCCACAAATCTGTACATGATTCTAGTGCCCCATTATTCCTCTGACACCTTCTCCCCCTGCTCTCTCCTCTGTGCTCACTTCTTTCCAGTCACTCTAGCTTCTTTGCTGTTTATGAAATATTCCAGCTATAATCTGCCTCAGGGTCTTTGACTGGTGCTGCCTCTGCTCAGAAGTCTCTTCTTCCAGATGTTAACAGAGCTATTCCAACATCTCAAGTATGGCCTTCTCAGAAACCAACTTCTTTAAAACCTTTATACCTATTCCTCACCAGGCTATCTCTTTCTCCCTTCCTTGCCTTCTCTTCATAGCACTTCTTATATTTTAAACTAATATTTTATTATTATTAATCAATTTATTTTTTATTGTCTTTCTCCTGCAGAATGTTAGCTCCATGATGACAGTGATCTTTCCCTGCTTTACTTATTTCTAAAACCTAGAACTCAATAAAAAGTTATTGAGTAACTGAATGACTGATGAGCATTGTACCATACTGGGAAATAAGCGCATTTATTCTTGCATACCATGATCTTCCTGGAAAAACAGATGATTAATATTCCTTGTTAGAAGACAGAACACCCAGCTTTCTGAGTTTCCAATAGCACGACTTCCTGCTCTGCCCAGTTGCTTGTTCCCTCCACTGGACCAAAAAATACCTTCCTTTCTACAGCCCATCTCCTCCTCAGCAGGCCCAGTTCTAGCTTTTTTGTCATCGGATAATTCTGGATAGTTAATTTAACGCTTTCTGGGTAGTTACAGTCCCCAGAATTCTATATTTCTGTAGTTCCATAAAGGAATTCTCTAGCCTCAGCTCACCCTGAGGACCCTTTCAGAACAGTCATTTTACCCTCTGGAAGCTGGGGTAGGATGAAGTTATCTGCACTGAGAACTGAAGTCTGAATTATTATTATTATTGTTCTTGTTATTTTAATTCCAACCTTTCTTCTCATGCATGTCTATCTGTTATGGGGCACAATAATGTGCCTATTCAGGTCTTTAACTATTTATCTGTGGGTCAATTGTAGGACATATTGGTAATCACAGTCTTCCATTTCCCTTAAATCAAAGGAAGGCTCTGACACCAAAGAGTGGAATAGAATAGAGAGTTTGTCCCTAGGCCTCAATAAAAGTGGACATTAAAGCCTAATGTACATTTTTATGATTCCTGTGGGTCATGGGAAAGTACAAAAAAGAAATTACAAGCCCCTCAGAGCAATACTGAGGAACCAAATACTCCAAGGGCAGGGTAGAGACATTGTTAATGTAGGAAATATTATTTCTAAATATGAACTAAAAGCATATAATCTCTTAAAATATTAATGTGTGTCCTTGGAAAAGAGGTAAGTATTGAATAGGTCAGTATTTGTTATGTAAAAGACCAACAAGCTTCAGCTCCTACGGGAAGGAATATTGCAAGGAAACTTGAATTGAAAGAAAAGTATTTCTCTGGCCCATAGGAGTGGCACAGGAGCCCACTGACAGCACTTACCAATCCTCCCAGATACTTGCGAAACTAAGACCTAATGAACATTAGTGTAAGGTGTATCTTGTAAAGACGTCACCCACAGTGGAGGCTGGCACAGGGGGAAGATGGAAGAAACCAGGAAACACGCTCTCTCACCATGGGAAAAGATCTGAGTTTTAGAGGGGCTTGATAAAAGGGTTTCCTAGAAAACCCATGTCAACTTGAAGTCAAGAAATCCAGGTCATGATGAGGGGCTTTCCACTGGAGACTCTTTTCCAGAGGTCGAAGAAAAGACCAAGTTAGGCGGAATTTTAACCTTTAACTTCTTACAATGTAATTTCCTTCATAAATTGCCCTAAGCCTTTGGCAAAGAAATGTACATATTAAAAACTGAACAAATAAACTCTTTGACTACCAGCTAGAGAGCTGTGTTAAAATCACAATTAATCCCAAGCCAAGGCTGAAGCTGTATATCACTAGCATAGAATGAATATTTGAGATACACAAAAAAAGCTAAAACACATCCCAAAATTGCAGAATTGTATTATAACTCTATAATTTTTAAAAGAGTAGTGTTGAGAACTTTTTGGTTATTATTTTGACTTTACAGAAAAAAATAATGATCAGCACTACCTCTTGCTAATTCCTTCTACAGATACTACTAGACTGAATATTTTTAATACTAAATAGTTGCTTACTTGTAATTTAAATCACTGAAGGAGCAAGATATGTTTTGGTTCAGCTAAACCTCAATAGGTTATAATGAAGCGTGATGCTGCCACAAATTCTTAAGTTTTCTTTTATCTATAATAGCCAATTAGAGACAACTCTTCTTTAGACATGAAGATTTAGTTGATGGAGATACTGCAATTTCATTCACTGAAGCAAGCCCCAAAAATGAAGTTTTGTACACAACTTGAGAAGATACTTTCTACTGGGTTGGCCAAAAAGTTCCCTTTTAAGTAAAAATAAAAGACACATTTTTCATTTTCACCAAGAACTTTATTGAACAACATATTCACCATCTTGTTCCTTGTACCTTCTGCCATTTTTCAGACAACTTCATAATTCTATCTTCCCAAAACTTTTTATCTTTTTAAGCAAAGAACTGTTCCAGCTGCCTTTTACAGTCTTCCAGGGAATTAAATTTTTTTCCATTAAGAGAATTTTATAAAGACCGAAATAAATGGAAATCCAAAGGTACAATGTCTGGTGAATATAGCGGATGAATCAGAACTTCCCTGCCAAGCTGTAACAGTTTTTGCCTGGTCATGGAAGAAACATGCAGTTTTGCATTATCCTGATGGAAGATTATGCGTTTTCTGTTGAGCAATTCCGGACACTTTTCATCGAGTGCTGCTTTCAGTTGGTCTAACTGGAAGCAGTACTTGTTGGAATTAATCGTTTGGTTTTCCAGAAGGAGCTCATAATAGAGGACACCCTTCCAATCCCACCATATACACATCACCTTCTTTGGATGAAGACCGGCTTTTGGTATGGTTGGTGGTGGTTCATTTCACTTGCCCCACAATCTCTTCCATTCCACATTATTGTACAGTATCCACTTTTCATCACCCGTCACAAGTTGTTTTAAAAATGGAATGTTTTTGTTACGTTTCAGTAGAGAATCGCATGCGGAAATAGGTGAAGGTTTTTTTTCACTTAACTTATGTGGAACCCAAACATCAAAGCGATGAACATAACCAAGATGGTGCAAATGATTTTCAGCGCTTGATTTGGATATTTTGAGTATGTCGGCTATCTCCCATGTGGTATAACAATGATTGTTCTCAATTATTGTTTCAATTTGATCGCTATCAACTTCAACTGATCTACCCGACTGTGGAGCATCGTCCAGCGAGAAATCTCCAGCACGAAACTTCGCAAACCACTTTTGACACGTTCAATCAGCACCTTCTCAGTATACTGCACGAAATCTTTTTTTTTTTTTTTGCGTTTTTACCTTTCTTGAAATAATAAAGCATAATACATCAAAAATGTTGCTTTTTTTCTTCCATCTTCAATATTAAAATGGCTACACAAAAATTCACCAATTTTGATAAGTTCTTTTTTTTTTTTTTTTTTTTTTTTGCGGTACGCGGGCCTCTCCCTGTTGTGGCCTCTCCCATTGCGGAGCACAGGCTCCGGACGCGCAGGCTCAGCGGCCATGGCTCACGGACCCAACCGCTCCGCAGCATGCGGGATCTTCCCGGAGCAGGGCACGAACCGGTATCCCTTGCATCGGCAGACGGACTCTCAACCACTGCGCCACCAGGGAAGCCCGATAAGTTCTTTTTTTAAAAAAATGCACACTGATATGACAGCTGTCACAATACAATCTAACAAAATTGTTTCGATTGAAGTTAAAGACAACTAAGCACTACTAGAGCCATCTTTACGGAAAAAAAACGAACTCTTTGGCCAACCCAATATTTACAGAAGTAGATATATTGTTCTTCACTCTAATTTTTACTTCTGAGTTTTTAAAATGTATCTAGGCTGCATAACACAATCATTAGAGGAAAATGCCCTTAAATCTCTCATGTATGAATGTCGCAATGGAGCTATATAATTGACTTTCATGATAATAAAACTGCTCCTGAATTCCCAACTGCATCTCAGATTTAATTGCATGTCTACAACTTTTAGCAATTTTTTTTCCCAGGCAGAGGGCACAATCATCACATAAGAAATACCTGAGGAGGACGAGGGGAAGATGGCGGAAGAGTAAGACGCAAAGATCACCTTCCTCCCCACAGATACACCAGAAATACATTGACACGTGGAACAACTCTTACAGAACACCTACTGAACGCTGGCAGAAGACCTCTGACCTCCCAAAGGTCAAGAAACTACCCACGTACCTGGGTAGAGCAAAAGAAAAAAGAATAAACAGAGACAAAAGGATAGGGACAGGTCCTGCACCAGTGGGGGGGAGCTGTGAAGGAGGAAAGGTTTCTACACACTAGGAAGCCCCTTCGCGGGCGGAGACTGCGGGTGGCGGAGGGGGAAAGCTTCAGAGCCGCGGAGAAGAGCACAGCAACAGGGGTGCGGAGGGCAAAGCGGAGAGATTCCCGCACAGAGGATCAGTGCCAACCGGCACTCACCAGCCCGAGAGGCTTGTCTGCTCACCCGCTGGGGCGGGTGGGGCTGGGAGCTGAGGCTCGGGCTTCGGTCAGAGTGCAGGGAGAGGACTGGGGTTGGCAGCGTGAACACAGTTCAGACTCGGAAGGTTGTGCTTTTCTAAGAATCTGTCCATTTCTTCCAGGTTGTCCATTTTATTGGCATACAGTTGCTTGTAGTAATCTCTCATGATCCTTTGTATTTCTGCAGAGTCAGTTGTTACTTCTCCTTTTTCAGTCCTAATTCTATTGATTTGTGTTTTCTCCCTTTTATTCTTGATGAGTCTGGCTAATGGCTTATCAATTTTATGTTCTCAAAGAACGAGCTTTTAGTTTTATTCATCTTTGCTATCGATTCCTTCATTTCTTTTTCATTTATTTCTGATTTGATCTTTATGATTTCTTTCGTTCTGCTCACTTTGGGGTATTTTTGTTCTTCTTTCTCTAATTGCTTTAGGTGTAAGGTTAGGTCATTTATTTGAGATGTTTCTTGTTTCTTGGGGTAGGATTGTATTGCTATAAACTTCCCTCTTAGAACTGCTTTTGCTGCTTCCCGTAGGTTTTTTGTCATGGTGTTTTCATTGTCATTTGTCTCTAGGTATTTTTTGATTTCCTCTTTGATTTCTTCAGCGATCTCTTGGTTATTAAGTAGTGTATTGTTTAGCTTCCATGTGTTATTTTTTTTTTTTAAAGTTTTCCTGTAATTGATATCTAGTCTCATAGCATTGTGGTCAGAAAATGTACTTGATATGATTTCAATTTTCTTAAATTTACCGAGGCTTGATTTGTGACCCAAGATATGATCTATCCTGGAGAATGTTCCATGAGCACTTGAGAAGAAAGTGTATTCTGTTGTTTTTGGATGGAGTGTCCTATAAATATCAACTAAGTCCATCTTGTTTAATGTATCATTTAAAGCTTATGTTTCCTTATTTTCATTTTGGATGATCTGTCCATTGGTGAAAGTGGGGTGTTAAAGTCCCCTACTATGATTGTGTTACTGTCGATTTCCCCTTTTATGGCTGTTAGCATTTGCCTTATGTATTGAGGTGCTCCTATGTTGGGTGCATAAATACTTAAAATTGTTATATTTTCTTCTTGGATTGATCCCTTCATCATTATGTAGTGTCCTTCTTTGTCTCTCATAATAGTCTTTATTTTAAAGTCTATTTTGTCTGATATGAGAATTGCTACTCCAGCTTTCTTTTGATTTCCATTTGCATGGAATATCTTTTTCCATCCCCTCACTTTCAGTCTGTATGTGTCCCTAGGTCTGAAGTGGGTCTCTTGTAGACAGCATATATATGGGTCTTGTTTTTGTATCCATTCAGCCAGTCTATGTCTTTTGGTGGGAGCATTTAATCCATTTACATTTCAGGTAATTATCAATATGTTTGTTCCTATTACCATTTTCTTAATTGTTTTGGGTTTGTTACTGTAGGTCTTTTCCTTCTCTTGTGTTTCCTGCCTAGAGAAGTTTCTTTAGCATTTGTTGTAAAGCTGGTTTAGTGGTGCTGAATTCTCTTAGCTTTTGTTTGTCTGTAAAGTTTTTAATTTCTCCATCGAATGTGAATGAGATCCTTGCTGGGTAGAGTAACCTTTGTTCGAGGTTTTTCCCTTTCATCACTTTAAGTATGTCTTGCCATCCTTTCTGGCTTGCAGAGTTTCTGCTGAAAGATCAGCTGTTAACCTTATGGGGATTCCCTTGTATCTTATTTGTTGTTTTTTCCTGGTTGCTTTTAATATTTTTTCTTTGTATTTAATTTTAATATGTGTCTTGGCATGTTCCTACTTGGATTTATCCTGTATGGGACTCTCTGTGCTTCCTGGAGTTGACTATTTCCTTTCCCATATTAGGGAAGTTTTCAACTATAATCTCTTCAAATATCTTCTCAGTCCCTTTCTTTTTCTCTTCTTCTTCTGGGACCCCTATAATTCGAATGTTGGTGCATTTAATGTTTTCCCAGAGGTCTCTGAGACTGTCCTCCATTCTTTTCATTCTTTTTACTTTATTCTGCTCTGCAGTAGTTATTTCCACTATTTTCTCTTCCAGGTCACTTATCCGTTCTTCTGCCTCAGTTATTCTGCTATTGATTCCTTCTAGAGAATTTTTAATTTCATCTCTTGTGCTGTTCATCAGTTTGTTTGCTCTTTAGATCGTCTAGGCCCTTGTTAAACGTTTCTTGTATTTTCTCCATTCTATTTCCAAGATTTTGGATCATCTTTACTATCATTACTCTGAATTATTTTTCAGGTAGCCTGCCTATTTCCTCTTCATTTGTTTTGTCTGGTAGGTTTTTACCTTGCTGCTTCATCTGCTGTGTGTTTCTCTGTCTTCTCATTTTGCTTATCTTACTGTGTTTGGGGTCTCCTTTTCACAGGCTGCAGGTTCGCAGTTCCTGTTGATTTTGGTGTCTGCCCCCAGTGGCTTAGGTTGGTTCCTTGGGTTGTGTAGGCTTCCTGGTGGAGGGGACTAGTGCCTGTGTTCTGGTGGATGAGGCTGGATCTTGTCTTTCTGGTGGGCAGGACCAGGTCTGGTGGTGTGTTTTGGGGTGTCTGTGACCATATTATGATTTTAGGCATCCTCTCTGCTAATAGGTGTGGTTGTGTTCCTGTCTTGTTAGTTGTTTGGCATAGGGTGTCCAGCACTGTAGCTTGCTGGTTGTTGAGTGGAGCTGGGTCTTAGAGTTGAGATGGAGATCTCTGGGAGAGCTTTTGCCATTTGATATTACATAGAGCTGGGAGGTCTCTGGTGGACCAATGTCCTGAACTCGGCTCTCCCACCTCAGAAGCACAGTTCTGACACCCGGTTGGAGCCCCAAAACACTGTCAGCCACACGGCCAGGTATGTGGCGAATTTCTTGCTTTTTGGAAGTCTGAGGTCTTCTGCCAGTGTTCAGTAGGTGTTGTGTAGGAGTTGTTCCACATGTAGATGTATTTCTGATGCATTTGTGGGGAGGAACGTAATCTCCATGTCTTACCCCTCCGCCATCTTGAAGGTCTGCTCCTTCCTCTTTATATGACAGCAGTGTACAGTCCAAACATCAGCCCATTTGAGCATTATAGAGTTCATGCATTCTTACAGCTGAGGATTTATCTGATATCCTTTGATTTCAATCCTTATGGTCCAAAAGCTCCCAAAATGCACTAGTGTATTTTCTTAGTTTGCAATTAGGATCCTTAATTTGGGTCAACATTCTATCCAGTGTGTCATCACTTTCAAGAAGAAATATATTGCAATAACTCCAGGAACAATAATTTCAAATCTGCTAGTGTTGGAGGGTCTCCTGCAGAGGTGGGGCGGTGGCTGTGGCTCACTGCAGGGACAAGGACACTGGCAACAGAAGTTCTGGGAAGTACTCCTTAGCATGAGCCCTCCTGGAGTCCGCCATCAGCCCCACCAAAGAGCCCAAATTTTTTCTGACGCTACTAAAATATGACAAAACAAGGCAATACTCATCCTCTATCCAATAGAAACCCCTTGTACCCAGCTAATTTCTCAGCTCTATTATTGATGTCAGAGAATTTTTCACACCGTCATATGACTTTGTTACTCAAAGAAACTTTTCAATCATGGAGTTAAGTTTCTGCTTTATATGAATGCAGAAATGAATGCTAGCGTAGTCAGAAAATTTGTCCAACATCACAAAGGTAACTTTTCACAAAACTAGGATCAGAATTCAGAAATCCTATTCCTAACTAATTATGCTTTCATTTTCCCTAAAATGTGAGTATGGAAAAGAGAAAGGAATTCTACTCCAACAATTCTAACCCTGAATTAATTACCTTTCCTATCATCTTTTATGTCTAACATATTCCAATGCATACAACTCATTCCATTCACCCAAGCTAAATTTTAACTGTTCATTCTTTCCACAAACATTTATTACACACCAAGAATACATCGATTACTGTGCCAAGTGCTAAGAATAAACGGTTAGCAGGATATAGTTCCTGTCCTAAAAGAGATCAGAGTTGGTAAAAAGCCAATTTACAGATGTACTTTGTATGATAGGGATAAATATGGGGTGTTATGTACTTGGATG
Source organism: Delphinus delphis (assembly GCF_949987515.2). NCBI lineage: Eukaryota > Metazoa > Chordata > Mammalia > Artiodactyla > Delphinidae > Delphinus > Delphinus delphis. The sequence continues at coordinate 40,680,522 of NC_082698.1, read as the reverse complement.
ATTCAAACGCCCTACAGAATCTTAAAGGTTAGAAGAGCTTCCTGGAAAAAAAAAATGATATTAAAGGTAAAAGAGTCAAATAAAAGGGAATAGAGAGGATGGGGAAAATCATAACCTTCAGGTTTAATGAAACTTTGGAGAAATACTAGTCTTCAACCTGTCCGTAACTCCTCAGGCCCCCTGCCTAGTCTTAACCTTTCTCATATGCTCTTTCTCCTATTCCAATCCCTGTTCCATGCAGGGATTATGATAATGCTTGTTTACAGCAACTGTAAACATTAAAATCTTATTCAAAGAAAATAACTCGATAAACCTTTGTTTTACCCTGCATTTACATCTCTGCTTTACCATAGCATTATTATTCTCTAAAAAATGTAATTGTATAACACTTAAAATATTTAGGCTTCTTGTGCATGAAGGACTATGATTTTAAAACATTCCTGGGTAGATTCTTAAGGATTAATAAGGCATTCGATAATTTGTATAAATTTGAGTATGAGAAAACTGAGGAAGCAAAGAGGCCCACAGTGTGGTCTCTAGGTCATGAATAACCTCTTCTAGTGTCAACAGTTAAATAAGGAATGTCTCTGATTGAGAGTATAAGGGCAAATTATTTCACATACTGCTACACTTTGGGGGAAAAATCTCTTAAATATAGGTGTTTAGGTCTATTGCATTTTATTAAACAAAACACACATATTTTATGTGCCTTAAAATATTTCCATAAAATGTAAAATAATTTTCCATAAATTAGAAGCCAACATAGTATGCATATTTAAAATCTGTATATTATGAATATAAAATGATGATTTACAAAATACCTAATATGTTATAAAATGCAATCTTTCTTTAAAAGATATACAAGTATAATATTGAAACGTCACTAACCAAATGCACTATTTTTAATATATTTCAAAATAGCTTAACAAAGTTTCAACCAAAGATTATTAGGAACAAAATATGAACATATCTACTTATTTTCTGCCTAGTCTTACATTAAGAAAAAATTTATTATTAATGAAGTTAAAGGACTTGTGCTGTAAACAGATATGGAGCAAATTAGTTTAAAAAAAAAGCTTTATTCTTATTGGGAGAAAATTCCTATTCTAAATAATTTAAAATTTAACATTAGATCAAGTGGTCATACTTAGGAAGTTCAGTTTTAGCATAAAAATTACAAAATGCCAAAGTCCCATTAAAAATGCTTTGAGCTTAAAAACCAATATGTAGTGAACACAATGAAATATATGCTAGTCTTTTAAATAGGACAATATTGATTTTCAGAGTAATGATGTATTTAAAGATGCAGTTATTAAAAAGACTTCTTAAACATTAAACTCATATGGAAGAAAAAGCACTAAAGATTTGCTGTTTCCACTGTTATAAAACATTAAAGCTTATGGTATTATACACAAGGGATAGTTTCAATTCTTCATTGGGCTTTGGTTTTCTGTCAGCTTTGTGTTACCAGCAGACTGGTAACTGGTATCTAGATTGATAAACTTAGTAAATATACAAATTTAAGTACAGAAAGTTAATCAAGAACAACATTCCTATTCTCAGTGTTTTTATATAATTTCATATAATATATGTAAAACAAAGTTATTAACTTTTAAATATAATATGGTAAAATAAAGAGTAAAGAAAAGAAAAATAAAAACTTCTGATTACAGATATGAACTGTAAAATGTCTGGACTGAAATAACTACTATAGAAAGCATTCTCAACTATTACAGAATTCAAATTCAAGTGTTCCAATTTAATATTAAAATTATGATACTTCTCTGAGATAAATGTATTCACTCAATTCCTAGCTCTGCCCAACTAAATCTCTCACCTTCATCCTAGTGATGTGTTTACAAGCATATACTGTCTCAGGAAATACTCCCAGGCATGTGAAGAGCTCAACTCCTATTTAGTCCACAAAGAAGTTCCTTATAAATACCAAAGTGGTGTTTCTACCTCATAAACTAAATTCAGAGAGTTCCAGAAACAAACAAGTCATATCTTTTGTCAGTATCAATTAATCCTTAATGGATTAGACTCTTAAAAGGCTGGGATATCCTGCCCCATAGTGATGTTTTTTGGTTGCACTTTGTATACCCTCTTTAAAAGTCATATTTGAGCCAAAAACCTTTCAATGATGTATTCTAACACACGAGAAACTATGCAATTTACTGTCAAGTAGGCTGCAACTACAGTGTGATTTATATCCTTTCCTTCTGAAACAATCCAGTACCTGTGCCCTTGCCTATACCAATATCAGCTCTTTTTTAACCTGCTCCCATCTCATCGATCCTGGTCAAGATCCCTGTCTGGATCCTTTCTCCTACTAGCCAGTTGGCACCTCTGGCCAGTCTGTTTATTCTGATTACCCTAGAACCATCCCCTCCTTTCCTGATTGTACTCAAATTTCTTATTCCAAGTGCTCAAACCAAATTTAACTGCACTCTTAGCTTAGGCACCTACCCAGATTCTTTTATTAGACCATTCAAGAATATGTGTATTCCTTACTGAAGAAGTCCTGTGCATCTAATCTGCTTGTTATGATCCCATTACATTTCGGCCATTTTACTTGGAGCTCAATAATATCACTGGATCCAAGTGACCTCTATAATATGACAGCACCTTGAGTTGTTAAAGGAATTACCATTATTTGCATATATTCAGATGTATGTTAAAGTTAATCCTTCAATTCTCAAAAAAATTTGGCACATGTTCTTTAGCTTTTGACACTAATCAAACATATCTAGGATTATCCAACAATGACCTAGAGATTAGATTCAGCATGTTTTTTCATTAATTCTGTTTGCTAAATACTTCTGGTTCTCTGCTTTCTGGGCACATAATGAGATTTCATGTCTCTGCAACTCTGAAGTTAGGCGTGGCCATGTGACCTTTCTTTGGCCAGTAAAATGTTAGCAAAAATGTCAATTCCAGGCAGTAGCTAAAGCAGCCAGTGCTAGACTAAATATTCTTTCTTCCTGCAGCCAGATGAGTATGAAAAGAAGGGCTAAGAATCCCTGTCAGATGATGTGGCACATATATACAATGGAATATTACTCAGCCATAAAAAGACACGAAATTGAGTTATTTGTAGTGAGGTGGATGGACCTAGAGACTTTCATACAGAGTGAAGTAAGTCGGAAAGAGAAAAACAAATACCATATGCTCACACATATATGGAATCTAAAAAAAAAAAAAGGTTCTGAAGAACCCAGGGGCAGGACAGGAATAAAAACGTAGACGTAGAGAATGGATCTGAGGATGTGGGGAGGGGGAAGGGTAAGCTGGGACAAAGTGAGAGAGTGGCATGGACATATATACACCACCAAATGTAAAATAGATAGCTAGTGGGAAGCAGCTGCAGAGCACAGGGAGACCAGCTCGGTGCTTTGTGACCACCTAGAGGGGTGGGATAGGGAGGGTGGGAGGGAGATGCAAGAGGGAGGAGATATGGGGATATATGTGTATGTATAGCTGATTCACTTTGTCATAAAGCAGAAACTAACACACCATTGTAAAGCAATTATACTCCAATAAAGATGTTAAAAATATTATTAAATAAAATGACACTAAAATTTGAAAAAAAAAAACAAAACGAAGAATCCCTTTTCAACCTGGGTAACATGTGAAAGGAGGCCCTGCTGACATGTTGGACATATAGCATTAATAAGAAATAGCCTTTCATTGAATTAAACTACTGAGATTTTAAGGATTTTTAATACTACAGCATTATGTAGCCTATTCTGACTAACACAGCTACTAAAGAGAGCCTGAATGAATTAGTCACATATATACTTGGTAGGCTTTATAATCTAATTAGTACCTAGGGACTACTTTTAGCATGAGACAAAGTTCAAAGTTGCCACCTATTTAATTTCATATAGAAAAACAGGCATTCTCTCCTTATTTTTTCTGAAAGAAATTATGTAAACTTACTCTCTAAAATATTATTATCCTTCCTTCTAAAATAATAACATTATTATCCTTCCTTCTAAAGTCAAGGTCAGCCTTTTCATTTCATGACATCCATTAACAACTGAAACTCTCTTTGGACAAAATTAAAAACATCACTTGATTTACACATCACACAAATCACATCATTTATTAATTATCTGTAAATTGATTCATCTGTAGATTAGGTATATGTTCATTTGAAGACTATTATAATTTATTATATTTTATTAATATATAAGCATTCTATCCTTACCTATATTCAAATAGCATGATATCCCAAGTGGCCATAATGATTACCAATAAAATGCCAACACATTTCATTTGTTCACATATTCTGTGGTAAACGACTGACAACTTCATGATTAAACCATCCAATGTTCAAATTTCTTATAACAACACATGTCATTTTTGACGAAAAACAGTTTTATGAAATCCCCTCCAAAGCAAATTTATGTTAAATCTGTACTCATGACTTGTTAATGGTTTTCTAAATTTCAACTTAGGAAACTATCATCTTTTGAAAATTAAAATCTTATCTGTCCAGAAGGAATAGAGGGACATAAGTACAAGGAACATATTCAAATTAATGTCTGTGTTTGTAACTATAGCATTTTTTCTGGTACATTTTTCTAATTCATTTTAAAATTTTCATTTATATTTGAAGTTACATAAGTTCATGAAGGGAATTTCTTCTACAATGTCTGCCCCATTATACCTAATAATGTCCTATTACAACTGCAGGTAGAAAATTCAAGGAACATAAAATGTGAAAATCCCCAATTACAGCAAGATGGAAAATAAATAATTCAAATGCCTATAACAGAACTTCTTAGATCCCTGGATGAATTGCAGTGCATTATTTTAATTGTAAAGGCAGGATTCACAAACAAAACAAACTTTCTTGAGAATTTCTTGCTGAAATACATTTTATAATAGTAAGTATCCCGTAAATCTGATTACAAACACCTAAGTACAGAACTATTACAGAATACTGGCTTCTTATCCTTAAATATTTACAGAGATCCTATTTTCTCTTATTGATCTAAATGCAGTTTAAGTGTGTCTACTCCTAAACCAAGGGAGAAATTAACCATTTTAATTAAACATTAAATATTTGTATAAGTGTCAGGAAAACACAAGCATTAAAAAAAAGTTTCTAGCATTCTGCCTAATTAGGCACATTTCAAATATTGTGTTTTTACTAAACAAAACAAAAAAAAGTTTAGTGAATCACAATCTGTAGAATCACAATTTAAATTGTGAGGTTCTTGCATTCTTTTCATTATTACCAAAATTGATCATCTAGTGCCCCCAATTTTTCTTATTATATCCTAATTCCCTTTAGAGTTTCTACCTACTTGCTGCTTTAAAACTATACATTTCAAACTTTCCCCCATTTATACTGCTGATCTTTTACTGCTTTTTAATTCTTCTTAGAGATCTTCAGTGCGGAGATAGCCCTCATTTATATTCTTGACTTTAAAAGTGCATGGAAGTATGCTTGACCTTGTGATCTGGGTCTGCAGCTTATAAACATTTATTCATTGTTTTATTTGTTTTCATTTGTGTTACTGTTCATATTGTTGCTTCTAGAAACTTCTACCGTTAGTTGGTGTAGAGATAAAGTCAAAATATCTGAAAACTTTCGTGCTAGTAAACATTTTATTTTTATCTTTGTTGCTTGATATGTCAGAGGAAGGATCACATTTTCAAATGTGTTGAAAATACATGAAGTCAAGCTCCAATGAAACAATTCTACATCTAAGCAAAGATGAGAAGATGCAAGATTTATGGGTACCTAAACATCCCTTAAATCACAACTGTGGCCCATTAGACTATAAAGGAAAAAGAATTTCTAACTCAGTGTCAAGTGAACTCTTAGTCTACAACAGGCTGTCATTAATCTCATACATCCTTGCATCCTTCCCTATAGCATGTACCATAATGCTAGGTGCTAGTCCACTTCTCTCCATTCTGTCTGCTACTGTCCCCTTCAGACCAGCATCATCTCTCACCTTGATTAATACAGAAGCCTCCAACTGTCTTCTGTGCAATGTAAACATTTCTATGTTCATCTTGCCTGATCATCTATCATTGCAGACACCTCCTCTGGCATTCCTTTAAAAGGTCTCAGCTTTGTTCACGTATCTCCAGGAAAAGGGATCTCAGTACTACACATTTGGCTGCATTTCTTTTTCACTCAACTAAACTTGTTTCAAAAATTAATGAAATCTGCCTCCCAGTAATTCTGTGTATTAGTTTTAGTTCTGCTCAGTGGAGTTACACAGATTAAAGTTATCTTTACCATTTACCATCTATGAAGACCCTGCTTCCTAGCATCTCTTCTGTATTTTAGTTCTCCGAGATACTGCTGATATGGCCTGATTTTCAGACCCATTCACAATCCTTTCTCTTTTTCTAAGCACACTTCACTTGCCAACATCTCTATTAACAAATGACAACGAAAGAGATACCTTTGGAATGACAGTGTGAGAAGCTCTCAGTGAAACAATCATAACTAGCGAAAAGTATTAAAACAACACATGCAACTAAAGTGCCTGTAAATTGTCCTAAGGGCACATAGACATATTTATTCAAGAAAATCCACTAAATCTCAGTAGAAATTGCAAAAGTCTGTGACATTTAACCCACAATCCACTCCCTCTCCCTCTCTCCAGCTTGGAATTATAAGAAACTCTGCCCCTAAGGGTGCAGCCAAGAACATGGTTCCTCCATCTCTAGCTCCCAGTCTACAGTTATGGTTCCTCCCTGGGAAGGTGAGGCCACAAACATTTATGACATAGACCCAGCTTTGTGTTGCAGAAATTCTACTCTGAACAAGAGCAGCTGAGAAGCCTGTGGCTCTCTCTCTTTACCTAGCTCCCTCTTGTAGGGCAGAAGGACTACACCAACTATGACAACCCAAGACTACTGGAGCCCTTAATGTCTTTGCCCAGGATCCTGCTTGTAAAGGTAAGGTGGTATTCTAAGAGAAGAGGGTAACTGTCCTTCTGTTACTTCCTTGAAATTTCATGGCTATTACTATTATCCTGGAATATGATTCATCTGAATCTGTTGATGCAAATTCATTTAACAGTTAAAATTAAAAATCACTCTCTTGTGCTTTAAATTGCTCCTGAATATTTCTTTCTACTTTTCTAGTTTACACATTATATTTTACCCTAACCAAGTAACATTTTACTCTGCCTCTCCCATATTTTTCATGTATATTTAATCAACCTAAGTGATATTTCTCATCTGCGCCTCTCTCCTCTCCATTCTCAATGTAGGCATCATTGCTCAGATGCTCATTGTCTCTTACCAGGACAATTAAAATAAACTCCTAACTTCAGTTTATGGTCTAATAGATTGTAGATATCTTTGCCAAATTAATCTTGCAGAGTTCATAAGAAATCACTTTCCTACTAAGAAATCTTCAAAGATTCTTCACTGCCCACAGAACAAAATTCTTACCTTCACTTTCTTCCTCCTCATCCCGTGGCCTCAACTTTCTTCTCCAATCTAATTTCCCACTGCTTCCTGAATTATATCCTAGGAATTAACAAAGAACCACTTCAGGAAATGATGACTGACAAAACACACTTAAATGAGTTATAAAAGACTTTTTTAAAAAAGCCCAGCATGACATGGTTTAAATGCTTAATCAATTAAAAGAAGTCACATAATTAGATTGTTATTATTTATCCAATTTACAGAAATTCCTGTTTAAACAAGTGCTAAGGAGAAAAATCCTTTTGTTTGTTTTTGCTTAATTCAACCCTTGTTACTAAAACCATTTATTTAATGTTGAGGACACTTAACAACATATTCCTAAAAAGCTTTCCTACATAGCAATGTTCTGTAAATCCTTTTTGTCACAGTGCATTTTGTTACAAATTGGAATGGGAGGGGGGACAAGAAAGGTTAATTGCAAAATGACTTAAATATTTTTAAACCTGAAGAAATTTTAAGACTCAAATGTTTAAGGGGAGAAAATTATAGCTTTCAGGTATAATAAAAATACTTTGAGTCATAAAAGATCACTACAAATGAACAGGGTTTTTTTAATACTGAGGACAGTATCTTAAACGTGTAAAAAAGAAAAAAATCATAGTTTAGCTCAACCAACCTGTGTTGAATATCCATCATCCCATTATTTCAGTAAATAGATAAAAAATTAAGTCATAACTGTTAGGCAGGAAGTTAGCCATGAGTAACGAGAGGGGGCCCTGTAGGCTGAATGTCCAACAGCCGCCTAAACCTGCCAAGCTATTTGCCAACCCCGTCCCAAACACGCCCCCACCAGTACTCCAAAATGGTCAGGGGACCGGAAAAATCCCCCACTTGCCGACTGGACGGACTTTCCCCACTCTGGCATATGCACACACCTCAAGCTACCATGTCCATAGGTAACCTTTGGCGGCCATTAGGCTCATTAAAAGTTTATAAATATTCTATGTAGAATATACATCTGATTATAACAGACTGAATTATGGGTAGGACATGTGCAGCAGAGCCTCTTGTTATATAACCTACAGCTGTCAATCAAGACAATCAATCAACGATCTTGCCTGAAAAACCCTACACTCCAGCACTCAAGGGACACTGCCTTCCTTGGCCTGGCCTACTTCTCTCTTGACGTGTTCTCTCTGTTCTCTCCTTAGCTTCAATAAACTCTCTTGCAACGGGTAAGACCTCAGATTCTTCTTTGCGTCCTTACCAAGAACCGAGGCCCACAGGAGGAGGGTTTTCCAGACTCTTCCACCAACAATAACCATACTGCTGCTGTAAATAAACAGAAGTTATAATGAGCTAATTTAATTTACAAAATAAAAGTAAAATATATTAAAAAAAAACAACAGATCTTTGAGCTCATTCAATTTGATTTGGTGTAATTTCAGGGCCTTAATTTCTTCTGCTGTAACATGAAAGGTGTGGTCATGAAAACTTCAGCCATCCCTCAATCTGTCTATTACTCAAAGTAGTTGCATGATCAAATAAAATAATTAATATAACAATAATAGTATTATGAATAGCTAATATATATTGACACCTAAAAATATGCCAAGGCCTATACTAAATGCTCTGTGTGCTGCATCTAATTTAATCCTCCCAACAAATTTATGAGGTACTTTTATTTCCATTCATGATGTGAAGGGAGGAAAAAGCACAGGAATTTAAATAACTTTTCTTTAAAGGCCCTATCTCCAAACACAGTCACATTCTAAGGTACTGAGGGTGAGAGCTTCAAGTTCTGAATTTTGAGAGGGAGACAGAATTCAGCCCATTAATTTACCTTTTAGAGTTACAAGATTAAGAAATGTAATTGCTTGCCTGTAATTAAGAAACCTCTATTCTAATATCTCTGTTACACATCAGTAAAGCCAGTAATTCAGATAGCTATTACCTTTTCCTACATGTATAAACTGGTAGAAATATACATATATTCCAAAGTGCTGATGTGACAAAAAAGGGTTAACACGTGAAAAAGTTCTGATTCTTAGAAAAACCAGTACTATTTAAATTCAACAACTTAAAGTTACCTTTGTTAAAGGACATCTAAGGAAAGAAATAGAAAATAAACATCCTTACTGATGGTAAGTGCTTAACTCTACATACAATTCAAATCGCAGTATATGCAGCTCAATGGGACTTTAGAAACTGTTGCAAACACACTTACTTCACAGATGAGGAAGATGAACCTGACACTGGTAAAGTGACTTGTCCAAGGTCACGGATATAGTTAGTTCCTGCTAGAGCAAGTGCTGATTCCTAGTTCACTGTTCTTTTCCCTATTCTGTACTGTCTCCTGTGGTTTTCCCAGGATCACGGGCTTAACAGTTTCCTGGAGTGATTATTTGTTTTAGAAATAACACTTACTTCATGTCTGGAGAGATTCACAAGTAGTTGCCTTCTTTTTTCAACCTAAGTTCAATTTAAGCTAAAGCTGAATTTTTAAAAATCTGTGAATTCATCATGTAATTTTTAAGTCCTCATAAGACCTGCTGCAGACAAAAATCTCACCCTTCAAATAATATACATTTTCTTAATTGAAACATATATTAAAATATGTATTAACCTAATAACCAAAATTCATTATATCACAAACAATCTATTACATGCACACATTTTTCTACTACTGTGTGTTTCTCAAGTGTTGCCTGATCCAACAGCAGGTCTCAAATCACCTTCCAAAATGCTTCAAAATCATTTGCATATTTGTTCTTACAGTACTAAGCAAAATGAAAAGCAATTCAATTACAATTATTTAGGGCTACTTATATCTAAGGAAAATACCTTCAAAGAGTCATGCACTGTAATAAATGTCTTCCAAAGTTCTCCCAATAAGGAATTAACCCAGAAGTAATGCCATAATTCTGGAGAATTTATTAATACTATCCAGTCAATTTCCTCCCTTACAGGCTCTCCTCCAACAGAGTCAGGCCTTGAAATGGGAATGCAAGCATGAAACTTTGATCTAAGCTGACTTGGAGGAAGCAGGAGCACCAGGAGGAACAGACATTTTTGTGGTTTTTTAAATTAATTAATTTATTTTTATACAATTTTAAAAAGTTACACTCCATTTACAGTTATTACAAAATATTAGCTATATTCCCCATGTTGTATAATACATCCTTGTAGCCTATGTTACACCCAATAGTTTGTACCTCCCACTCCCCCACCTCTATACTGTCCTTCCCCTCCTCCCCACTGGTAACCACTAGTTTGTTCTCTTTATCTGTGAGTCTGCTTCTTTTTTTGTTGTATTCACTAGTTTCTTGTATTTTTTAGATTCCACATGTAAGTGATATTATACAGTATGTCTTTCTCTGTCTGACTTATTTCAATTAGCATAATGCCCTCCAAGTCCACCCATGTTGCTGCAAATGTCAAAATTCCATTCTTTTTTTATGGCTGAGTAGTATTCCATTGTGTATATGTACCACATATTCTTTATCCATTCATCTGTTGATAGACACTTAGGTTGTTTCAATATCTTGACAATGGTAAATAATGCTACTATGAACACTGGGGTGCATGTATCTTTTCAAATTAGTGTTTTTGTTTTTTTTTGGATGTACACCCAGGAGTGGAACTGCTAGGTCATACGGTAATTCTATTTTTAGTTTTTGAGAAACTTCCACATTGTTTTCCACCGTGGCTACACCAATTTACATTCCCACCATTAGTGTAAGAGGGTTCCCTTTTTTCCACATCCTCGCCAACATTTGTTATTTATGTTCTTTTTTGATGATAGCCATTCTGACAGTTGGATGGTATCTTACTGTGGTTCTGATTTGTATTTCCCTGATGATTAGCAATGTTGAGCATCTTTTCATGCAACTGTTAGCTATCTGCATTTCCTCTTTGGAAAAATGTATTTTCAGTTCTTCTGCCCATTTTTCATTTCGTTGTTTTTTGTTTTTTTGATGTTGAGTTGTATGAGCTCTTGATGTACGTGGGATATTAATCCCTTATCAGTCATATCATTTGCAAATATTTTCTCCCATTCAGTAGGTTGTTTTCATTTTGTCAATGGTTTCCTCTGCTCTGCGAAAGACTGGATTTAAAGAGAGCAGCATTCAAATAGAGACTCTACCATAGACTCAATATACACAAGGAAACATAACTTCAAGGTAATATTGGGATTCATCAGCATGAATTTGTTTACACTTAACATCAAATGTTTTCTTCCTTTTTCTTTCTGAAGATAGAGTTTCAAAACCATGAGTTTATTATTATGAGTATAAAAAATTCAATGCCAGAAAACTCTAACAAAGTTATCCAATTTGGAATAAATTTTATCTTGAAATTACAAAGGAAATTCAAGGACTTCAATTCATTACAAACGGAAATTCTTCACATTTGTGAGGAAAAGCATGATTTTATTTCTATGTAGAGCCAAAGAATGAATAGTGGCAGAAAGTAACAATCTGATTATTTGCCTTATTTTGGCCTCCAAAACCGTATCTTACTGGGGGGTTGTTAAGGTTAGTTTGGGGAGAGAGGCAAGATGATCTGCTGGAAGAAAGAGGACTCTATGTTTTGATCCAAGTCAATCCCTCTCATTGTTGATCAGCAACAAGTTATCCAGGTCCAAATGAGAAAATACCAAGTACCAGGCTACCTCACCCAGGAAAAAAAGCAATAGTAAAACACACAATTGTAAAGAGAAAATAATAGAGGATTTACCACATGCTGCTTTTTAAAACAAGATTTTACATAAAAATTCAAATTTATGTAATTTATTTATGTATATGTGTGTTATATAAATTTATTCAGTAAATTTTATTATATTAATAAATAATCATTTTATGTATTTATAGTTATTTTGTAAATGTTTATGCAGGCTATAAAATTTTATGCATTTATATATCCTATTAATTTCTACATATTAATAGGTACTCTTTAAAGTTATGTAGGTGCATATGTATATAAATGAACAGGATGTCCCACAGCCTTCTGAAGATGTCTCAGCTCTTCTTTGAGACATTTTTTAGTACATAGCCATTACTATGGACATTTGGGATTAAAGGGATCAAAGCTTCACACACATTTTTTGTCATTTAACTTTCCCTTTGAATGCTTTATAGGACCCTTTCTATACTCTAACAGAGTTTCCTACCAAAAGGCCATCAGCTACCTTCAGCCTGAAAGTCCAGCCCATCATCCTTCTCCAGGCTCATTTATGTCTCCTTTCTCCCTCTCTCTTTTTGACTTGAAAGGCTGAGTGAAAGGGAAAGGATCATTGTTACTGATCATATTGATCAGTAACAATAGACTAATATTTATCAAGCGCTTACTATATACTAGGCAATCTATTCCATGTTTTGCATTTATGTATTTCCTCATGTAATCATATAATTAGTACATGCAAGGTACAAGTATCCCCATTTTACTGATGAGGAAACTTCCACTGAGAAAGGTTAAAAATTTACTCACAGTGAACACACCAAGAAAATGCCAGTTAACTGTGCCTCTGACCATTGTATTACCATTGTCCTTCCTGATGAAAATATTCTCTTTTTATGTTTCATCTGCAGTAGCTAATATACCCACTGTCAGAATATATCTTAATTGCTTCTCAAGAATTACATTGTTTCAACCAGCAAATAATATCCTGATTCCTGTGGAATCATTTCCAAATGTAAACCACAGAAAATTTAAAGTCATATAAACCAACTCTGTTAAGTTTTTCCTTATTTGAACACATTATTTACATGCCCAGACAAAGGAATTCAGTGTTGTGTCACAAAAGGTATTTGCCATACCAGAAACGAAGATACAAACTGTTTCAGAAAGCAGTGATGTATGTTTTATTATATTTGATCCTGAAACAAGAATTAGTTCCCCTAAAGGTCATAACAATGACAGTAACAATATCCAGTAATGCTAATCTCATTTCCTTCGGAATGCCATTCAATAGAGTGAGATTCATTTTCTAGAGGTTATGAATTCACATTTATTTTAAGACAAATAAAACAAGCCACAAAATGGAGAGAGGCAGAAGACTGCAGCAACTCCTCCAGGTTATTGTGGGATAAGCTGCAAAATTACTCATTGATGCTTAAGGTCATTAGTGAGGAATTAGTCTTCTGAATATTATGAGACATACACTAGTGTTCTGGACATAAAAATTTTATGTTGTGATCCTTGAACTGGTGTTTACTCTCACCACTTAAAAAAGGCTGCTCATTATGTGCTACCTGACATTTTCTTGAATCATTCAATTCTACTCTATCTTTGTATAGTCTAGTTATAAGCCAGTGTGGTTGTTACCTTTAAAATTTGGACTTTTACACTTACAGCCTATATTAAAAAGTAGTATCTTATAAAGCCTTCAAAAATTATTCATAAATATTCATTTAAATGCATTAAATAAAAATATGTATGGTCTATTGCTCATGAGAAAAAGTGCCTGAGAAAATAAAGGGAACTGAAGACATTTAGGCAAAAACCACAACACTCTCTAGGCTTTTGACTGTAATTTAGAGGTCACTGAGTCTAATCCCCTACCTGGTGCCTGATCCCTTTCGTATAAACACTGTTTGAATATTTCTAGCTATGGGAAAACACCTGATTCTTTTAATTTTCCATTAGGTCTAATTATTAGAAAGTTATTCCTCATTATTGTGGAGAATCATGGGAAAATCCTCTTCATGAGGCCTGAGATCATCTGGTAGCAAGTAACTGTTTTCTGTTCTCATGGCAGCCAGACTAAGATTATTATCTATGGGTTTTTAAAAAGCCCCAAAGATGTATGTGCCCCTTCTCAGTGTGTAGACTACATATATGAAACTAGGGAGAGGAAGGCAGAATGTCTGAAAATCTCATGCTTTCAAGCCCCTTTGTTTAGATATCATGTGTGCTTTACTTTTAATTTCAGTGTCCCAAATGATGAATGGGAATTGGGCTTAGATGTGGCCACACGGGCATAATTTCTGCCCAGAGAGAAGCAATTCAAGGTTTCAGTGCCTTCCACTCCCACCCCTCCTGGAATGACTGATTGACCAATGCTGGCAAAGGCCCAGCTGTAGTTAGTGGTCCCACAGTAAGTCATCTATCTATCCATTGACCATGCCAGCTTTGGGGGCCAGGACAGGATAGCCAGGTGAAGAGTGTCACCCTCATGCAGTGAGCACAATAGAGTATACGATTAACTATTTTTTTTGCTGGGCACAGATTCAATATAAATGAAAACAATGAAATAGTCTGGCCAATCTCTATTTTTTAGTGTCTTGAAATTTCCATTACAGTTCTTTATATATCAATTATGCCTCAATAAGCTTGTTTCTGAAAAAAAATTGGAAGCAGTCATCTGAAAAAGATAAATTATGCTGCAAAAGCAAATTAACCCCAAAACCCCAGTTGCTTAGCTCAACCAAGACTAATTTCACAATGCATGTATACTATGCATTAGCACAGTTACTAAGAGACCCAAGCTGGTGGAAAATTCCCCAACATTAACCTCACTATCTTGAATATGTTGCTTCTTTAATGCAAATAGAAGGGGGAAAGAGCACTGATGCATCTCACAGCAGTAATGAGGTGTCATAGCTCAGAAATAATACACACCCCTTCTCTGGTCATGTCCCATTGGCCAGAAATAATCTCATGGAAATGCAATCTTCTGAGTGCCAGGAGAAGAAGCAAACTTGATATTGGTAAGCACTGGTAAAGTCTATCACATTATAACCGAGGTCTCCTGAGACCTTTTATTCTCCAATCTAAACATTCCTAATTCTTTCACATGTTCTTCAAATGGCATGGTTTCCTCTACCCTTCTTCTCCTGGCTTCCTTATAATTGCTACTTTACTTTAAAGATGTTTTCACATTAGTTTGTGAACCCCTTGATTTCACAGGCAGGATTTTGTGACTATGTTAATTTTGTAAAGGAAGAGGAATATCACTTTTAATAGACTCTCCGAGAAGTAATGCTGAGAAAGTTTAGGGATCACTACTCAGGTATTTTATCATTTCCTTTCTAATGTAATACCCCATGGGTGCAACGTTCTGGCAAATTTCTGAACAGCATTGCTCTACTACCTAGTCTGGATATATTAAACGGTCATTGTTTTTTAAAAATATTTATTTATTTGGTTGTGCCAGGTCTTAGTTGTGGCAGGTGGGTTCCTTAGTTGCCGCTCACCAGCTCCTTAGTTGCAGCACACGGGCTCCTTAGTTGTGGCACATGAACTCTTAGTTGCAGCATGCATGAGGGATCTAGTTCCCTGGCCAGGGATCAAACCCAGGCCCCCTGCATTGGGAGTGCCAAGTCTTAACCACTGTGCCACCAGGGAAGTCCCAAACAGCCATTATAACATAAAATTTGCATCCAATTTTTTTATAGACTGTTGTCCTATACTGAGTTTACGGACCAAAAAACAAAAAAAATGTAAACCACTTGCACTGCTAACAAATGCTGCTGCTTCTTAGTCAAATGATTTAGAGTGGCTTTTGTTTTTACTGATCTTTTAGACTACATGCGGAACTATCCACTTTGTATTCACAAGCTCAAGGTTCACATCATTTTGAATATTGATTCTAACATAAAGCACACTATCGATCTTTCCCGTGTACCTTTGAGTCTTCTGCATGTAGCTGATATATTCATGTAAATCACTGACACAAGTATTGGTCCAGTTCAGTGCAAATTGCCAAGGCAAAGAACACACACATGAAAGTTCCCTCTGCTCTTCCCAGCATTCCTCCATACTGTCTCCTCTGCTACATTTCCAAAGTTGTATACTATAGACTATTAATTTCAATAGATGTCACAAAGGTAAAAGGGATGGACCAAGGATGTGGTCAACTAAGTTTGTAAAATACTATATACTGGATCCTGCCCTCAAAGAGAGGCTTGCTAGCTGTGTAAACTTGGCAAGTTCAGAACTTCTCTGGTGTCAGTTTCCTCGTGTGGATAATGAGGATAATATTAGCACCCATCTGACCACAAAGCTGTCATATTAAACAAGTTAACTCAGGCAAGTTAATTCAAATAGTGCCTGACACACAGTAGGCACTCAAAACATTTTGGTTCTTATTTTCATGGTGGTTATATCAGCATTGAAAGGTTTTGAAAAACTTTGCAGTAAATAAATCTGTTTGGCTTTGTCCAGCCAGTTTTCTTCATATAATTTGACACCAGAACAATTACTTTTTCATCCAATGTCTTGCACTTTGGGAAATGCTATATGATTTATAGCATTTACTTAAGTCCAGGATCAGCAATTGGTCAGAATCAGGAACAGGGTGAGAAAATGACCATGTTTCAGGTTGGTAAGAGAATCATGCTGTTTTCTTACTTCAACTTCTCCCACAAGTGTCAGCCTGACTCTTGTACTGGATCTCACCAGAAACACTTAATTCATCCTGTCCAAATACAGCATCAAACATTATAATTATCTCTGTCTGATATGAGGGATTAGATGGAAAAAATAAAACACTCTGTTTCTTATCTTCTATGTTCCTCTTATTATATCAAGACAATTTTTCTATGCACACTGCACACTTCTGAATAACAAATAAACCTGTTAGAAGATTTCAAGGAGAGGAAGTCAATGTTTTCCTCTTGTTTTCCTCTCCATGATAAATAAAGCACAGATTTCTATTCTCCAAGGGTAGAGTCCAACTTCCCTATATTTAGAATCAAGGGTAGGATTAAACCTAACATGTATTTACTAGATATTAATAAACTACGTCATGGGAATTCTTGTGTAAGATACAGAATTGGTTTCCCCAGTGCTATGGAGGATATGACTTACCAGTATTAGTTTAATAAAGAGCAAACAAGGTCTGTCCTTAATAAAAAGAAGAGCATCTCAGAAACCCCTCAGAAGGAGCAGCCTGTGAAACTCTAGTACTTTCTGTCTAACAAAGCCAACCTGATACTTAGAAGCTTCCCCACATCTCACCAAAATGGAGATTATTAGATACCTGGCACTTTGGGACAACTCTGTTACCCAGAGTAGATAAACAGAAAAACTGCATTTTGTATTTTATCAGAAAGCACATGAAATGTAAATTAATTTAACAAAGGATTTTAATCTATCCACATTTTAAAAATATCTGCCAACTGAATTTTTTAACCTGAAAATTTAATAGTAAGTGAAGATTCAAGTCACATTAAGTCACTGCAGCCCAGAAAGCTATCTGCTTAACAGCTCTCAATATTCCTCAAAGGTAAAGATGCCCTGGTTGCAACAGTGATAATTGTCTACTTCAAAAACATGAATTGGATTAGTATTAATTTGAAGGTAGAGAATGTGCACCGCTTTGATAGTTGACAAATCACACTTGCTTCAGTTTTTTAGAGTATTAATAGAAAAGGCCATGTTTTCTGAATAGTCTGCATCCCGTCATTTCTGCTTCCTTAATACCGGGAATCCTTTTTCGCTTCTGCATGCTGACACCACTGCCTGAGTTCAGGCACACCTCATGTCTCACCTCACTCGCTGTAGCAGCCCCCTAACTGGTCTCTGTTCTTCTGCCTGCCCTCCTTCCCCACCATCCCTTCAGTCCAGCTTCTCTATGACTCCCAGAATGAGCTTTCTAAAGTAAAACAGACTACTTAAAACCGCTCAATATTTCTCCATTACATTCTGGGTAAAATTCAAACTGCTCAGTTGCCATACAAGGTCTTTTGTGACCACCTGTCCCCTTCCTACCTCCCAGCCTCATCTCTCAGTACTTTCTTCTAGCATCTCCTTTCCCTGCCTCTTTGCTTCCCCTGGATTTTTCTCTCTCCTACTTCTTCCTATGGCTAATTCCTACTTACCCTCCAAAATTCAGGTCAGATGACCTCCTCCAGAATGGTCTCTCATACACACTCACACACACTCACAATCACCCTAGATTGGGTGCCCTTCCTTGACGTCCCTTAGTGCCACATACCAATGTGAATTTTGGTAATTATCATTGTGCGTGGTAATTGTCTACCCTTCCTTCCTTCCTCCCTTCTTTACCTCCTTCCTCCCTTGCCTCCTGCCCTCCCTATTAGATTGTCAGCTTTTACACTGAATTACTTTAGATGGGAGACCATATTTTTATGCCCTAACTTCTGGAACAGATTTAGTCAGTAATGGTTTCCTATGTGAAATAAGAATATCATTCTGAATAATGATCCAGTCAATATTTGCTTAACACTTTTGTGACTAACGTGATGTACAGTATTTAAAATAACAAAATATATAATAAATAATGATAGGCAAGAAATAAACTAGCCTTTAAACGAATAAGCCTTTCTTGCTTTGCAACTATTCAGCCAAGCAGCCCTCCAGATCACTGAAATAAGCAACGATCCTATGTGCTAATGAGCCAAAATACCAC
Organism: Delphinus delphis; assembly: GCF_949987515.2. Taxonomy (NCBI): domain Eukaryota; kingdom Metazoa; phylum Chordata; class Mammalia; order Artiodactyla; family Delphinidae; genus Delphinus; species Delphinus delphis. The sequence continues at coordinate 40,661,732 of NC_082698.1, read as the reverse complement.
AAACCATAATTTACATCTTGCCACTCTCAGCTACTATAATCTTATAACTATTCTGAGGGTCAAATCTGGGCTGCCTCAGCATTGCACTACTGGCGGCTGTTGAAGTCACATAGAAAGGACATGTGCTGCTTTCGCCACAAGATTCCCACGAATCCCCGGAAGGTAATGTTGATAAACCAAGGTTTGATAGGCTTCTAATGTGTTCAGTGTTGACTGAGCCACACTGTTGGAAACTTTTTCAGAGATCACTCTCCTGGAGATTCATAGCACCATCTGTAATACAGATCTTATCTCCCATAAGTTCTGCAAGTTTACATGTTTTTCTTTCGGCAGTGGCCATAATACTGAAATTTCAGTATTATAATCACATTAGAGGGGACAATAAAAAAATATTCTTATGGTGGCAGTCTATCAGAGAAGAAAGGTAGCATATGGCTCATGTCAAAGAAATCAGCAATTAATTTACTAAAATCTGGAAGAATGGATGAACAAAAAGACCACCAGAACAAACAAAAGACACAGATGGGATATATTTCTAGGTGTTAGTGGAAGAGAGTGTTAATGCTTACTAAAAGAAAAGATCCTTTGAGCATGAAGACCTTTTCTTTCTGCCTCTTTTAACCCAATACCCAGAAAACTGTTGGCACATAGTCAGAACCCAAAACATATTTGATAAGTAAATCAATGCATGAAGAAATGCGAATATGATTTTACTGAGTAGCTAAAATGTCGACTGGATAATAAAAGAGGAATAGAGAACCTACATTTTTCTTTTAATTTATTTATTTTTGGCTGCATTGGGTCTTCATTGCTGCATGCAGGCTTTCTCTAGTTGCAGCGAGCGGGGACTACTCTTTGTTGCAGTGCATGGGCATCTCATTGAGGTGTCTTCTCTTGTTGCACAGCACGGGCTCTAGGAGGACGGGCTTCAGTAGTTGTGGCACACGGGCTCAGTAGTTGTAGCTCATGGGCTCTAGAGCACAGGCTCAGTAGTTGTGGTGCACGGGCTTAGGTGTTCCGCGGCATGTGGGATCTTCCCGGACCAGGGCTCAAACCCATGTCCCCTGCATTGGCAGGTGGATTCTTAACCACTGTGCCACCAGGGAAGTCCCGAGAGCCTACATTTTTATAAGCAATATTAAATTTTGCTAAGAAGAAACAACAGGTCTGACAGAGTCCTCAACTTTAACCCTTTTGTAAAATGGGCACCTAAGACTACTCCTTATCGAATTATTTCAAAGAGTTTCATTTATTAACATTTACACTATGATGAACTGAACTTCCTCCACTTTTCTGGAAACGCTTTTTACCTGGAAGCAAAGAGGAGAGGAGACTCTTTTGAAGTCTTGTCCATATGTTTTCACAGAGCCTAGCTGAGATCCAGGGCAGAACCATGGCCCTCCTTGTACTAATTGCTGGCTAGGAGCCCCCAAAGCATCTTCTCTACCACACAGCCACCCAAATCAAGTTGGGAGGGAACGGCCATGAAAAGAGAGCTGAGTTCTGCCTCCCCATACCACATAGATCTTCAGAACATTGCAGAGCCTTCAAAGAGCCTTCAAAGTTTGGGCATATGGACAACAGCACTTTTAAAGCACAAGGCTTTGAGGTCAAACTATCTCAGATTTGCATATAAATATACACCAGGCCAACTGTGGAACCTTAAGCAAGCTACTTAAACCTTTCCAATGTCATCAGTATTTACATAGATAAAATGGAGAAGACTACTAACACGTACCTCATCATATTATTGAAGAATTTATATAAATATTTAGATAATGCAGCACTGGTGGTATAGTGGTGAGCATATCGGCCTTCCAAATTGAATTGACATTCACTTGTATAAGAGGCATCATTTCAAGCCAGAATGGTTCCCAGTGTCCTCCTTATGAAAAAAAATGAGGTACTTCCATTTATAACATCATTCCTCTTCCTATCTTGATGGCAAAAGTGAATTTCCTGGCACATCCCATTTTGAAGCCTGTGATAAACCTAATATGAGGCTTCTGCTGACAACATTCCAAATGCATTTCAGTTACTGTTCTCCAATAAAATCTACTTTTCCCCCTCCTTATAAACTGCTTTAGGCACCAGAAACAATAAGGTAGTTCTTGGATCCTCTCAGCTGAAAACATTCTTGAGGAATGACTAAGAACTGGCCCCGATTCAGAGGTAACATCTTACTTTGGGCAAGGCAGCGCCTAATGTGGAGAATCCAAAGGCAGAAAAAAGTCTTTGGTTTCCTCTATGGTAACTCAGAAAAGTATGAAAGTAGGGACATCTCCAACTCCAGTTAAAAAGAATGTAATTCTCCAAAAAAAAAAGAATGTCATTTTCAAAAAGAATTCACTTCAAGCTAATGGTCTATCTAAAATGGACCTGAGGTTAGTAAGGAAAATAAAATATGCTTAATGAACTTATTTCTTTAAGAATTATCTTATTTCCTTAAGATGGTTTGAAGTGAGCAAAATTAAACAACATTAATAGCCATGATACAGAAATGGACAGGAGTATGCCCACAAATCATATTAATCTCTTTATTAAACTAGATGCAATTGCATAAATTAGTTACCAAATGACTAGAGAGCAATAGTGAAATCCCAGGGATTAAGAATGTTAAAATTAACCAAATAACCACACCACATCTCCCTTCCTCCACAGTCATCCTCACGCCAATCAATCCTCACAGAGAAGCAGCATCTTCTTCCTTCATCTGTCAAGTTTGCCACTCTCCTTCTCAGAACACCCCTGTATGTCTTATTCTTCTGCACAGCAGAACTGCAGATTAAGATCGACTCCTCCAATTTAGTTAGGGTCTCTCTCTCCCAGGTTTGTGTCTGCAGCATTTAATTTACTACTCAAACCCAGCTGAAAAAATGTTGTGTCCAATTTAAATAAATAAATAAAAGTCCTAGAGAAATGTTGGTTCATCGATGTGATTACTTAGAGATGTTACTATAGGGCCTCTTAGATACAGTTTTGAGCTTGGTGTTGACTTGGGATTGGCAGAGTTCAGATTTATATAGAAGGCCTTACCTATGTGTGTCCTTTAAATATAACCAGGTTCCTGAGAGCAGGGATGGGCTACACTAACTTGTTTACTTCTTGTTCATGCTAGTAGGCCCTAATATTGCCCAGAAATGCCCTGCCTGAGGAGAAGGAAGTTGCTCTGCTCTGGACCCTCACCACTCCTGCCCATTCCCCAGGCCCAGTATTGATCTCCTCAGAGGTCAACTCAGCTCCTCGTTTCTTTCCTCTTTAATTCTGCAAGAGCAAGCACCGCGGCTTACCTTAGAACAGTCCTCCACCTTCTCAACAAGATAGAACATTGATGGAACACTGACATGACCTATAAGGATATTTATAAATTGTGGTCTGCACAGAGTGGGTTCTTCATTAAAGTCTGCTATTTTGAATTGAATTAATCAAATTGTAACACCAAATAATTACTCCCAGGTTCAAACTAAAAAATTAGATCTATCAAGAAGACAATCCTGGGCTTCCCTGGTGGCGCAGTGGTTGAGAGTCCACCTGCCGGGAAGATCCCACATGCCGTGGAGCAGCTGCGCCCGTGAACCATGGCCGCTGAGCCTGCGCGCCCGGAGCCTGTGCTCCGCAGCGGGAGAGGCCACAACAGTGAGAGGCCCGCGTACCGCAAAAAAAAAAAAAAAAAAAGAAGACAATCCCTTGAATATCTGATATAAGAGAACCCAATGAACATTGAATCTAATTAATTTATTTTATATGTTTTTTATAAAAGAATGCCAGTGAGGTCATACGACTTGTCTAATATTAAACAGGCAGTTATTAGCCAGCCTACAAAGGACCTTCTATCCCCAAATATCTATGAATACTGAATGATTACTCATTAGACAATGTGATAAATTCTGTACAAAATGGTAAAATAATAGACCCCTTCCCACTTCTATACCAGTCCTAACATGACAATTCTTCATTGTGTTTTTAATAGAGCTTTAATAAAGATATGATTGGATTACAGGATGTAGGGATGGGGCTTGTGAAGTGCCAAGGTTAGACAGATTTCAGGCCCCTCCAAATAACACTGAAAGCATAAAAGTCAACCTTGAGCAATCAAGAAGGACCCTTAAATAAGAGATATTTGTCATGTGTCATAATGAGTTATAGCAAGACACAAAATAACCCTAAAATTTAACCATGTTATGTACAATCCCCAACATGTTTATTGCAGTTGATGAGCCAAAGGCAAATGAACGGCCTATAAATTATGTTGTTATCCAAATTACTAATGAAATCTGAAATTTCCTTCACCTTACAGAAAATGTTTATTACTCTTTTACCCATTCCCCCAGGAAACAATTCAGTCAGCAGAGAATCTGTGAGCACAGAAAATACATACATATTATGGGAAACGAATGGCAATTAAGTTTCAGCCACAAGTTCTTTGATGCTCTCTATCACCCACATGAGTGAACCGGCCAAAAAAGAAATCACTTGGCAAGAGATTTTTCAGCCCTAAGATGTTCCACATGCTAATTAAGGGCTCTGTTAGGAACCTGACCTTCAATGACAAGGTGCTTATTAAACCCCTTCGGTTTCTGCCTCTGACTCTGACAGGATTAGATAAAAACCTTACTTAAAAGTTAATAAGAAATTATTTTAGCTCAGAACTTTGATGTCTCATGTGCACTGTGGATATGAAATTCTAACTTAATACATAATTGAAAGATTGCCCCTCCCTCCTTCTCTAAGAAGTAGATTAAAATTTTTTAAAAACCTTTTCTTAATAAAATTTCTTATCTTGGCTTTAAGAAGATTTAGCTCAATTTATTAAAACTAAGTAGATTTTCTTTTTTGCACATAATTTAGGTAAACATAAGAATTATTAGGATCTAAGCTGGATGACAAAGAGACTTTAAAAAAAAAAGTATGACTAACAAACCAAGGATCGAATGATCAGATTTAACGAAAGCACAAAAAGCTGTTAAACCCAGAAAATAAGAAAAAAAGGAAACATTAGCAAATTTGCAATAATTCCACTATTAGGTAATAAAAGTACAGGCATGACATTTCTCTAATAGACTTCCGAAAATCATGTACATCAGAATCACCTGTGCTTATTTTTCCCCACTACTACAGATATTTGGATCCCACCCTTCATGTCCTGCATCTCTGTCTTGGTAGCCTGCATTTTAATAAACTGCCCCCAAATTAAAAACCACTGTTTCTGACAACCACTATTACAAAGAGACACAGAAAATTATTTCCCTATCTACCCAAGTATATCCGATCTTAAGAGCTAATAAAGTGTTTTGCCCTTGAAAGAAAAAATTTACGTTATCCAATCACTTTACAATATCTTCTTGTACAAAGTAAATCAATAAATATTTTAACAAGAAAAAATTTTTACTACTTTTCCCATAATTTCTAATGCATCACCTTGTTCATTTTTTATTTAGCAATATAAAACAGTGAAAGCGAAGGGGCCAAGATGGGAGACTACCTTTATTCACACTTGTACCTATACCAAATTTACAGGGCTCCTGCGGGAGTGAATGATCCCTATTCTATAACACAGGAAAATAATAGATGGATGAAGTTAAGTGTTCTAAGTAGTTTGGAGTAATTGTAAACCATTTATCCTAATACTTAATATGACAAAGGTTTATTATGGCGGGATATGGAGAAGTCAGCGATGGAATAAGTGGAGAGGTCCAATGGGTAAGACACCATCTCTCCTCTGGAATACTACAGAATTCAAGCTTAACTGCACCTGTGAATGGCGTGCTCTACTAATGTCCTTCCAGTAAATGTTTGTTCTACAAGGTATCAAGTTTGAAACATACTCTGTGAAAGAGAAGATTTTAAATAAGGTGCTATGCTTCAAAAGGATGATTTAAGTTCTCAATAGATCATTACACTCATCATCCTGGTCTGGACAAATATATCTGCTGTTTCTGTATAAAGGGGGAATCTTTGCAATGAACATTTATAAAACAATTATAGAACAGTTATAGTAAAGTTAAGGATTCCTATGGTTGTATCAGCACAGTTTATTTTTTCCTTATTGAGAAAATTGTTAACAAAATTAATTTTGCATTCATGCCAAGAGGTAATGAATAAACATGTTATATTTATGTTATAATGTGATTATTATAATCAGATTGTCAGTAGCATTATAAAATATGTGACTCATCGACTTCAGTCCCCAAACAAGTTATTACTTCTGTTCATTAAGTGCACATAAGTGTATCAGGCAAAATTAGATTACCTTACAGCAATCTATTTAATAGTAAATATTGAAGCATAATTCCTCGAGTCAAACACACTTTGTAATTGATCATTCATTCATTCATTCATTTATTAACTTCTTTACTGGAGTATAATTGCTTTACAATGGTGTGTTAGTTTCTGCTGTATAACAAAGTGAATCAGCTATACATATACATATATCCCCATATCCCCTCCCTCTTGTGTCTCCCTCCTACCCTCCCTATCCCACCCCTCTAGGTGGTCACAAAGCACCGAGCTGATCTCCCTGTGCTATGAGGCTGCTTCCCACTAGCTATCTATTTTATATTTGGTAGTATATATTAGAAAGGGACACACAACAAAGAGTTACCAATTTAAATGGATGATTCTTGATATTAACATAACTGCAAATTACTGTGATTTATCACCATTGGAAAACTTTCATGAGAGGAAAATATGTGCAGAAACTTACTTCTCTCAAAGGCTGTTTTTCTGGGTTTTTTTTAATTTTTTTGTGTTTTTTGTGTTTGTTTGTTTTTTTTTTTTTTGAGGGGTGGGGGCACTGAGTTAAGAATGGAAAAAGATACAAATGAAAAATGTTTATCATCATGACACTGCCTGCCAAATTTTCTAATAGTGAAAATTTAGTCCTTTGAGACACCCAGCAGGCAGATCAAAGAGCAAAAATCCAGAATTCAAAATCTTACTAAGGGTGCCTCTGTATGAGAAGATCTACCTAATAGACTGCTCTTTCTTTGTGATAGAAAAAAAAAAAAATCAACTTGCAGTGAGTTAACCCTTGGTGTCTCAGTACAGTTTTGCTAACACTACAAGACCTGATTTTCTGTTTTAAAACTTCCCAGCATGTCAGAGTCCACTGAGCTTTTGGAGCGATTTTAATTGGTTTTAGTAACTTCAGAGTCACTCTCCCAACTGTGGAAGAATTGAATATTAATGTATCTACAGAACTTTGCACCCCACTCAGAAGCCAGTCAGCTCATGACAAATGGGCAGAGCAGTCACATTCCTTTAGACAATTCGTTTTGCTTCCATGGGACTAGATTTCATTTTTTATTATGTGTTTTTAATTTATATCTTATTGAAATATATTTAACATATAACATTGTGCGAATTTAAGGTGTACAACATGTTGATTTGATACATTTTATATTGTTATATGATTCACATTTGTAGCATGAGCTAACATCTCCAGAGTGTTACATAATTATCATTTATTTTTTATGGTGGGAATAATTGAGATCTAGTCTCTTAACAAGTTTGATGGTTATAATAAATACTGCTCTCTGTATTCACTATACTGTGCATTAGATCTCTAGGACTTATTTATCTACTTGTTGCAAGTCTGTACCCTTAAATAACATCTCTCCTATTCCCCTACCCTCCAGCCCCTGGTAACCACCATTTTACTCTGTTTTTATGAGTTTGTTTTTTTTAGATTCTACTTATAAGTGATATCATACAGTATTTGTGTGACTTACCTCACTTAGCATAATGCCCTCAAGGTTTATTGATGTTGCTGAAAATGGCAGGATTTCCTTCTTTCTCATGGCTGAATAATAGATAGATAGATAGATAGATAGATAGATAGATAGATAGATAGATAGGTAGATCCTGGCTACTGTGAATAATGCTGTAATAAATATGTGAGTGCATATATCTCTTTGATATCCTGTTTTCATTTCCTTTGAGTATATATCCAAAAGTGGAATTGCTGGATCATATGATAGTTATATTTTTAATTTTTTGAGGAACTTCCATACTGTTTTCCACAGTGGCTGAACCAATTTACATTCCCACCAAAAGTGTACAAAGATTCCCTTTTCTCCAAATCTTCTCCAACACTTGTTATTTCTTGTCTTTTTGACAATAGCCATTCTAACAGGTATGAGGTGATATTTTGTGCATTTCCCTGACGATTATTCATGTTGAACATCTTTTCATGTACCTGTTGACCATATGAATGTCTTTTTTGGAAAAATGTTTATTCAGATCCTCTGCCCATTTTTAAATCAGATTATTTGTTTTTGGTTGTTGTTATTGAGTTGTTTAAGTTTTTTTCTATATATTTTGAATGTTAACCTCTTATCTGATACATGGTTTGCAAAAATGTTCTCCCATTATGTTGGGTGCCTTTTCGTTTTGTTGACTATTTCTTTTACTGTGAAGAAGCTTTTAAGGTTGATGTAGTCCCACTTATTGATTTTTACTTTTGTTGTTTATGCTTTTGCTGTATATCCAAAAAAATCACTGCCAAGTAAAACTGTCATTATTTGCAGATGATATGATTTTACATATAGAAAATTCCAAAGACTCAACAAAAAAATAGAACTAATCAACAAATTCAGTAAAGATGCAAGATATAAAATAAGCATACGGAAATTCGTTGCATTTCTATACACTAGTAATGAAACATCTGAAAAATAAAGAAAACTATGCCATTCACAATAACACCAAAAACAATGAAATACTGAGGAATAAATTTAACCAAGCAAGTGAAAGATACATACAACAAGAAACACAAGACATTGCTGAAGGAATCAAATTAGATATAAACAAATGGAAAGACATCCTATATTCATGGATCAGCAGAATTAATATTGTTAAAATATGCATACTACTCAAAGCCATCTATATATTCAGTGCAACCCCTATCAAAAGTCAAATGGCATTCACCACAGAAATGGAAAACCAATCCCAAACTTGTATTGAGCCACAAAAAAATCCTGAATAGCTAAAGCAATCCTGAGAGAGAACAAAGCCTTTATGCATCATACTTCCTGATTTCAAACTATACTACAAATCTATAGTAATTAAAACAGTATTAGTATTTCTTTAGGGGAATTTAAGAATATTCATACTAAGTGGAATAAGCTAAGTTCTTATGTCAGTTAGGTCATATTTTGCTGTCAAGCACAATTTGAAAAAAAGTTTTGTTTCCCAGAACTTTTCATATTTTGGAGTTGTGGATAAGGGATTATGGAACTCTATGAAGTTTCATTAACAGTGGGTATATAAAAAGCTTCTTTCATTCTCATGGGATCTTTTAATCTCTCTGATCCCTCCTGACTGTTCTGGAGACTCTGTCTAGATGCCTACCTCCTACCAGGTTCAAATAATCAATTTTATATCATGTAACTGCATTACTGAGGGTTTCTTACCAGGCTGAGTGAATTAAGTCTCTTTCCCAGACACAGCATTTCTGAGCAGCAACATACTTCAGGCTTGCCTGAACTCTACTCATAAGTGGCAATTCTAAAACAAAAAAAAAGTGGTAGAATTGGAGAAGAGAAAGGACAGTGAACTGCAGGGTATTTTTAGACTTAGTTCCATTTTTACTTCCCACCATTAACACATTGTTCCTGCTCTAGTCAGAAATCCACATAGATTCAATGCTTACTGTGTGCCAGACACCCAGTTCTTACAGATATATTACTGCATTTATCCACCACAGCAACTCAGAGAAGATGTGCTATTGCCCTACACAGTTTAGGTTAGGAGACTAAGGTTCAATGAGAAGAAATAATTTAGATAAGGTTGAACAGCTGAGAGTTAAGTAACTGATTTGCTTCCATGTAATAAGCAAAGTAATTTAGTGCAATTGTTCCTAGTCACAGGCTTTCTGCCTCCAAATCAAAATTCAACAATTATTAAAATGTGTCGGATTTCAAACAGTTTATATATTTTCAGCACAATCTATTTAAACTGTCAAAGAAGTTAGGACCTGCTCCCCATGTCCACTCTCAGCCGGCATTCTAAAGTTCCAGGATTAATATTTCTTTAAGCATCAAAATGGCCCAGAGCCAACTGGTGAGACAACAATCTTCCTTCTCCAAATCCAGCTCATCAGCATTAAGCTGTGCCAACAGGGCACAAATGTACCTTGGATGTAAAGTAAAACATTCAGTCCGAACCCATAGGGTTTTGGCCAACATAGCTTGTGTGATTAGCCAAATCGCTTGTGTGATTTTCTCCTTACACACATGCCGACCCCCTACAGAACTGTCTAGCTCCTTGTGACCTCAAATAAATGAGTCCTTGTGAGTTTGGATATTTACTTTAGGTGAAAACAAGCTCTGTAGACCATAAAACATGTTGCCATCCCTCTGTGGAATAAATGACACATTAACAAATACCTTCCCCTCATAAATCTCTCATCTAATAAGCCATATTATTCCTAATAGACTCCATTTTGGTCTGTATATCCTTCTGTATATATTCTAGGTGAATATCCTGTCTTCTCAAATATGTGCATTTCCCAGAGTCAGCAGTTGTTTGGGTTCTAAACAACTGACCCCTTCATTGGTCTCAAGCCAGTGACAACAGAATCAGTATATTCCAGATCAATTTAACCTGACCTTACACAATTTTTAAAATGCAGGAATGCAAACAAGCTACTGTCTTTACTTTTAATCCTGTTTCAACTTTTCTGTTTTTATTTTTTTAAAAGGCTTTTAAATAATTACAGCTCTTTCATTTGCATTATATAGGTATTTCATTTGCTAACATAGGTATTTCTTTTATAACTGTATCTTATTTCTCATAAGACTCATATCTCATATCTGATAAGAACCCTATGAAAAATGCATCATTAAGTAGACAGAAACTGAGTACCAAGTGGCTTCTCCAGGTTCTCTCAGCTTGTAGGTGACAGAGCCAGGACCTGAATCGAATTTTCTACCACCGAATCTTCTGCTCTTCCTATCCAGGCTCAGTGACCCAAAGACTATCAGGGTCAGTGACCCAAAGACTACATATCTGGGATATAAGGAAAAGAGGACTAAATTGAGAAAGGTTCACTTGGCTGCTCCCTGAATGTATGAGCTTGGGAAAGTCACTGAGCATCTCTGTACCTCAGTCTCTTCCATCAAAAATGGGAATAGCCAGGAGCTTCCCCTGCAGAATCCTCAACTTGGCTTCCTGTTTTTACTCTTGCCATCCACAATTCATTCTCCAGGTTGTAGCCAGAACAATATTTTTTAAACATAAATGCCCTCTGCTTTCCTACACATACCCTCCAATACTTTGTATATTGAATCAAATAATGACAAACTTCTTACTATTATTTACAAGGCCCTACATGACCTAGTCTATGCTGCCTCTTCAATTTTATCATACCACTCCCTATTTAGTCACTGCACTACAGCCACCCTAGCCTTTTTCACATTCCTCAAACAAACCAAGTTCATTTTTGCTTCACAGTTTTTACTCTTATAGCTGCCTCTGCCTGGAATATTCTCCCCATGGTCATCCCATTCTCCTTGTTCAGGTCTCATCTTGAAAGCCACCTCCACAGAAAAGCCTTCCCTGTTCTATCTAAATCTCTCTATGTAATATCTTCCTGTGCCCTTCACCTCAATCTTGACCCATCACCCCATTTCTTTATTTCCATAGCACTTCTCATAAATTATCTGGTGGGTTTTTTTTTTGCTTTTCATTCATTTTCCCTCTTCCCATTCTCTACTCCTTAAACTACAATACATGCTCCATGAAAGCAGAGACTGTCATATTTACCACTCCATCTCTCCTGTATTGCATCCCTAGTGCCTAATAACAGTGTTTGGCATATGGTAGGAGCTCAAAGAAAACTTTGTTAAATGGCAAGCCACCTATAAAAAGCCATAGAAATAAAAGATTATAAACTCAGATCTCAAATTTGTGACCATTTGCTTTGAATCCAGGTCAAAGCTTATTGTCCCACTGTCTAAAAAATAGTATTATTAAGCAGGGATTTTTTTTAAAAAAAAAAAGAAGAAATTTTGGAGAAAACCCTTTTTAAGTATTAAAACAGCAACTGAGATCAAATGTACCATCTGTGGAAAACCGGGTCTTGACACTGAAGTAAAACCTATAGGACCATTGATCGGTCACACTGCTTAGTTAATAGATTACAATTTTATATTTACTTTAAGGAAATGAAAAAATATTTAAATTTTATTCCCATTACTCTAATTCAGACTTTATTAATTTAGAACACCTACAGATGTACAGAAACTCCTTACTATAATCTCCTCATCTTACCCACCTCCTCCTTTGCCTTCTCCTCCTGAAACTCTTCAGGATTCTGAATAACTACTCTCCTGTCTTAGACAAGAGATGAAGAGAAGACTTAGCCCTAGAAAGGAAAGGTCTCCCTACCTTCTGGAAGTGAAAGAGAAACCACTGATAACAACATATTGAGCTACACAAGACTACTCCAACTCAAGATTCTTCCCTTCTTTAAACTCCACATAGACTTGCAGTCAGGGCCAACCACCTTGTTTTCAGTGATTCTCTATGTCCATTGAACCTTAAGATTATAATCATAACTAAGTGGTTGATACCTTTGAACAAGAGCTATATCTTATATTTTATTCCCAAAGCATATGACTTAGTAGATGTCCAATAAACACTTATAATTAACTCCTATCAATTAATATAAATTAAGCATATCTTCTTACATTCACCTTCTTTGATATTTCCTGTGTCTCTCATAACTGCATTATTAGGCCTACAAAGAGAAAACCAAGTACTAGCACATAAAATACTAAAATGCAGAAATGGTTCTTAAAAAAAACTGCTTTACTACAGAGCTTGCAAAACTGAACATTAATTGATGCAAACGTGCTTACATACATTTTAACTTTTTATTTTGAAGTTAATTTTTAAAATATTGATATTACTTTATTTTTCAGAAGAGACATTTTCTTCATGCCCGTGTTAATTTGTTTACCCTTCTAATATTGCTATTCACTTAATACTTTTCCATAAGGAGTTTCTGGACTTCATACCCACTAAACAGCTCAGAAGCAACCTTGCCAGAAAGAAAAGGATGTAAGAATAAAGCAATGGGGAGAAAGGAAAGAATCATTCATTAACAATACTTAGGAAATATAATGTTTTATAATATTCTAAGTATTAATTCCTTGTGGTTCTCACTAATCAAATCATAGAAGTTGAAGGAATGATAACAAGAGATTACTTCAACCCTCCTCCTACTTCCCAGTGCTAGTCACTGAGAAATGTGATATATTCCTTTTCATCTCCACCTACCAGCTTCCCTGAGGAATTTTCCCATGTGAGGAATTCTCTCTCATTTTGAAAACATGCCCTCTCTCACCTAACTTTGTCATCTTTAGGGAAACTCTTGAGAAAATCATTCCTATTAGCCTGACAAAATGGTTTTTGACCTCAAATGCTATACTTCCCTAGCACCAGCTGCAAGCTAGGAAATAGCAGGAAGCTATAAAAGATCCCTTTAACAGTAGAAGGCAGGAACAGGTAGTCATGCTTCACTGTTTTCGTAGCTACTTCTATCAATGTTTCTACTGCTACACCGAGCTTTGGAATTGACAACAACTATAGACAGAAAGCATAAAAACCGGATGGAGGAAACTAACCAACTATAATTTAAATATAGCTTTGGCCTTCTTTTTAAAAATAAAACACTTAAATTAACTTGATTTCAAAACATCCTCTTCAATGATATTTTCTTTCTTGAATATTCACAGAAAAAATTATCTTCTTTTTCTCAACTAGCTGACCTATCCAGTTATATTCAAAGAACTATTACCTATTATCATTAAAAATTATCCCTTTGATACTTAACTTGAATGAAAACACATAAAGTTGCCCATGCATCTCAAGCGCAAATCACACCTTCATTTTTCCACTGTACCCTTGTGCACTTTTAACTTGGAGTCTTAAATTTAAATTTTGTTTTATTAAAATACCATCCCATACCAGTCAGTTAGACTGCTACCTTTTGTTCACTATTTTTGTTTTAGTGACAGCTTTTTCAGATTTTCAGATGTACCCCAGATGTCATAAGCAACCGATTCAGATCTCATCTTTCAAGCCATATAAAAGTAGAGTCCCTGTTTAACTTGCGTTCTCTAGATTTCACATTCAGCAAAGCCGAAAAGAATAAAAGCATTCAGAACATTTTAATGGAGAACCATATCTAAAACCTGCTGAACTGTTTGTGAATACCAAGGTCTTCAATCCCATCTTGTGGAGAGGCACAGGACTGTGTGTTAGAACAGGTTCATGCAGCCATGAATACTTGTCTCTAAGGACAAATTTGGGGAGCTTTTAATATCAAAAATATTATAAAACAAGTAACTATATAAAGATCAATAACTTGAGAGAAAGATGTTGCAATGCAAGGTACAATAAAGTAAACCTGTTAACACAAACAATCTGAGTTGAAAGCTCTACCCTGTACAGGCCGGTCCCTGAGAGCCCCATTTCAAGTTGAACTTGATCTCTACAACTGGTTGTATTATTCAGACTCCAGGAGGCCCTCTCCATAAAGTCACCTGCTCCTCTTCTCCATGCTATTAGTTCCTACCTTGCCATTTCGGTTTCATATTGTAAATTCCAAATCCATAAATTTGAGTAAAAAATGCACAGGCACAAATAAGCTTCCCCTTAAATTTGCTTAGAAGGAGAGACTTCCCCTGGCTGTCTTAGACATGTCCTGAAAAACTGAAATTCTGGGCTGAATTAAAGGGATCACTGCTTGCCCAGTTAGGATAATTGTTAAGATTCTCATAATTCTATGATCTTCTGATTTAAATTTGGCAAATATTCATCTGGCACAAAGAGACGTTTAATGTTTTAGTTGTAATCTGAATCAACTCTCAAGTTTCTAATTATCTGATTCATATATTTTACTCTAGTCAGTGAGACTTAGAACTTCTATATAGATGTACTTATCTCTGAAAAATTTCTGTGCCTGAGACTCCTGTCTCTGAAGAGTGCACAGAACATGGAATCAGATGGCCACATGAGGAAATAGCTGGCCACATATTTGAAGGACAAAGCAAAGGAAGCCAATATCTGGCATTTGCCAGCTGGCTTGCCAGGAGGAAGCAAGAGGTCTACCAAGGAGTTACTGAGATGCCAGGAAAATCTGAATTAGAACAGAGGATTGACTTGGGATGTAATGAAGCAGCTAGACTGATAACAGGAAGACACAGACAACAATTTCTATCACCTCTGGACAGGTCACTATGACCTAAAGAAGATTCAGCAGACTACTAGAAGATTTTCCTTTTTTAGCAGTGGCAGACATAATAAAAACATCAACACATTTTCCCTCAATCCCAGTATAAATAACCTATAGAAGATGAGGAGTGGTGGACAATTTAAGTGTATTTAAGTGTGGTTTATGATGATGGGCTGCATGGGAGAACATTAGTTCACAATAGTACTCAGAAAGTCATTGCCAATCTTTAAGACAAGCACGAGAGATGAAATTTATTAAGCAAATCTAGACTCTAAACTGATAAAGTAAAAATATTACAAGCATGCTCAGCCCCACATGGGCTACCACTAAAAAAATCAAATAAAAGACAACTTAGGGTCAATTGGAAAGGCAGATTTATAAGAGGTGGTTATCCCTTATGAGTCTACTGTATTTTTAATATTGCAAAACCATCTCCCATACATTTTCATATTTGCTCTTCTTAACTACTCTGAGAGGAAGGCTCAGGAAGTCTTATTATCTCATTTGCAGATGCATAAAACAAAATTAGAGAGAATTCAATGATAGAGAAAACATTGTATTGGACTGGGAAGAAAGGTCACCATCAAGAGTGATAAGGTTTTATGTCAGATGCTCCTGACATGCAAAAAGACAGAAAGAAAGAATCATAACTAAAATGTACTTATTATTCCCCCAATTCATTTGAGTCTACTGTATATCCAATGGTTACCTCAGTAAAAATACCTCAGCTAAAATGACACCCAACTCCCATGCCCTTCTATATCCTTACTATTCCTTCTTTTTCTTCATTGCCCTTATTATAAATTTCTGATGTATGCATTTATTAACCATTTATCTTCTATACTCCTCATGAGAATGTAAGCTGCATGAGAGCAGGAATGTTCCCTGTGCTTTTTTCTGTCATATTAACAATACCTAGGGGATAAATATAAGATTAACAAATATTTGTGGATGTATGAAATAATGATAAGTGAATTGAAGGTCTCTTATATGTTAGTTATTGTACAGATCATCTTACTTATTGGAACCAGATCTCTGAAATACCAACAAATGATGCTAGACTTAAGAGTTCAGTGACGAATTGTTGAGACAATTCTGTTTATATTACACAGAAAGGATTTGTATATATTTAACAGATGTTGGCTGATGGGAGAAGGCACAGTTGAGCATACTTTTGATATAGTTCAACATGGACTTCTTCATGGGTAACTCTCCCGAAAATGAGGCCAAAACTATCCCACTCTGACCACTAAATGAATATTTTCAAGAGGAAGGTAATGCTGACTGAATTTTATTTTAATCTATTGTGAAACTATCTCTGGCTACAAAAGAAGTAGAGACTCTAACAAGGGATTAACCCCTGAACTTTCATATCTGTGTAACAAGATACTGTTTGTTGAAAAGGCATCTGATGCAGTGGAACAGGCACAGATTTGGAAACAAAGGATCTGCGAGGATCTAAGAATCCAACCTCAAGTCCCCACTTATTCCTGGCTGTATGACCCTGGGTCATTCACTTTATGTTCTTGAGCCTCCATTCTTCTGCCATTCTTCTGGAAAATGGCAAGGGGAGGGTCTACTCACAGGGATGCTGCAAGGGCTAAATGAAATCTTATGTGTGAAGGTGGTGTGATTACTAAAAATTGCTTATAGCACTGAAACTTATGCTTATTCCTTTGTAACCAAGGAAGAGTAAATCAATTGATTTGATTTATGACAGAAAGTTAATTTCACTCAAAAGGAAGAAAGGAAACAATTTGGAAGACCCTGAATCAAAAGGCAAAAACCATTTCTGAAACTTAACATCTTTTCCTTGCATTAAAAAGAGCCAAATACCTGCACATTGCCATCAAAAATCGAATGGCTTTTAGGCAGATTCAAAGCCTCTCTCTCCTGGTGTCTGAGTTCAACTGTGGCCACTCCTGAGCTCTTCCATACCGAGGATTACGGCGTGTTTCAGAACAACACAGAAAGCGTCTGTTCCTAGGCTTCAGAAACGCTCGATTTTGAGGACGCTCCTTTGAAAGATATCAAGGCAGACATTAAATTAACATGAATGAAAAGGGGTTAGGAGCATGGTTTCTACAAAGTTAGTGGTTCTTTTCACCCGTTGTTGAGAGTCCTTCCCCATAGGTCCAAGATAGAACAACAATGTCCCCTAAAGCTTAAGAAAGTAGGAGAGAGGAGGCTAAAAGCATACCCCGGTTTAACACTGTTAAATGGGGCGCCCGGAGGCAAGGCTGGCGTCACGGGCTTTATGAGTGACACCTGAGCATTCACACATGGCTCATAAGCCACACTTGTGAGGACCAGTCTGTTTTAATTCTGTGCTGCCACCGCCTTGAAATTCTTAAATTTCTCACAAGGAATTCACAATTTCATTTTTCTCTCTGTCGCGCAAACCATACAGCAGGCACGACCCAGAGGAAACTCAGGGAGCCCTCCAGCCTCCACAAGAAACCACGACAGAAAGCGAAAGAGCTGCGACGAGGGGCTGTGGTGACTGTTTCCATACCGGGGCACAACCAACGGCTCGGGTGTTTCCAGTCTTAAACTTGCATGAATCCCTGCGGTCCCCCGCCCCACCTGAAGAAGCCTGGCAGGAGCCGGCTGGGCCACCTGCAGACCCGGGAGGGCTCAGCGGTTCTCCCGCGCAGGCCTCGCGAGGCGAGGGGGTCGGGCGTCCTCTGGGCCGCTCGCGCTCTCTGCGCCGCCCCGCCTGATCCTCCCTCAGCGCGCGGGCGTCACGGGTAGCTGGGGGCGCCGCGTCCTCCCGCGCACGGCCCGCGGGCCTCAGGGCGGCCGGCTCCTCCTCGGACACGGCTCCGGGCCGGGGGCTCTGCCCTCCACGCACATCCTTCACTCCGACGCCTGAGGGAACCCTCCCCTACCCACCGCCCCGCGTGCGC
The DNA here is from genome assembly GCF_949987515.2 of Delphinus delphis. Classification (NCBI taxonomy): domain Eukaryota; kingdom Metazoa; phylum Chordata; class Mammalia; order Artiodactyla; family Delphinidae; genus Delphinus; species Delphinus delphis. Next base: position 40,643,582 of record NC_082698.1, on the reverse strand, counting down.
AGGCTCAGTTCCTCGTCAGCCCCGGGCCAACGAGCCGCTTCCCTCAACCCGCCGCCGCCAGCGCACTTCTGCTCGCTTCAGACCGCCTTCTGACAAACCCTAACTTCTGTACTCGCCGAAGCTCGGCCTCAGAGAAAAGAAGATATTTTGTAAAGGTGACGAATTGGGATGAAACTTTTCGGACTTCTTTCCCCAGTTGCCAACTCCTCTAGTCAGGCACCCGTCGGGTCGCGCACAAGCCCCCTCAAGGGAGGCCAGGTTCTTGGGGGCTCGAGTGCTCTCCCCGCCGCACCCCTCCCGGATCCTCCAACCTCCAGGGCGTGAATCCTGGTTATTCTATATTCTCAAACAGCAGACACTTCAAACTGTTTCTCTGAGAGAATCCAGCCCCTTCAGAATCTTCCCAATTTATTTCTTTTACGTTACAATTTGTTCCCTTTTAAAAATGGGAGTGAGAAGAAGAGGAAAGAACGAAAAAGAGCAGGCACTTCAGTCCGTTTTAGTCCAGGCTGCCCCAAAGAAGGTGCTCAGCTTGAAATGACGGAGCTGTCTGCGCTCCCGGGAAAGCACAAGCAGGGCAGAAATCTGCACGGGCCCACAGTGCCATCTAGGGGCCGACTCGCGAAACGACAGCCTCCTAATCCTTTTTCTGCGGATACTTGCTATCTACAAAAACGGACATTCAGGGTCACAGGACGCATTTGTACCTTCTCAAATCAGCTGGCCTAAAGATTCATGACTCAGAGGAATGGGAAACCTTCGGAGTATTAGGATAGAAGAATAAAATGATAAAATCTAGCATATTGAAAGGATCCCTCAGGGTACTATGTGGAAAGTAGCCTTACAGATGGAGGGTGGAATCCGCAAGGAGAACAAGTAGAAAACCAGTGCAGCAATTTAAACGAAGGCGAGGGGGACGCGACCCTAGGGTGGCGTTTGCAAGAGAAATGGCTGGATGTGGGAGTATTCTGAAGGATTTGCTGAAGAATTGGATGTAGCACATGGAAGAAAGATAGGTGTCAAGGATGACTCCGAAGTTTTTACCTGAACCAATAAAACAACTAAGTTGCCAATTGCTAAGTTAGGCACGACCAGAGGAAACTCAGTCCGAGGGCATCCCATAATTCCATACAAATAAAATCCCAAGTAGGTAAAATCTCACGTGAGGTGAGGTAAGAGAAGCTGATCACCCCCCATTCCCTGACTAAGAATGCGCCACTTTTTGTCAGACCTGAGCTGGGGAGAAGAAGCCTCAATGTTAAAACAAGTTCAAAGTATATATTCTAATATAAGAATGGAGATGGTAATTATAACTCAGTACTCTCTGTCTTACCAAATCATAGCCATGAAAGATATGGGGTAGGTGAAGAAATATCCCAACAGAGAGGATTTCAAAGTGGGAGTGGGAGATAATAAAGCTGTTTGATACTAGTCTCCCATGAGTCAGGCTTTTTCAATATTAACTATGTAAAAACTAAAGAATCGTTAGCTATTTTTTATCATCTATGTATTCCTCATTGTGTGTTATAATGCATTGTACATTGGAAGTCCTCATGTATTTATTTGTTTATCCAAGTATTTAATGAGCAGCTGGTATGTACCCAGACGTTTGGGGGACAGAGATGAATAAGTCACGGTCTCTATAAGACACAGGGACACATAAACCTAATGGATGATATCACCAGTAGCCAGGAAAACTACAATATACTCTTTGAGTGCCACCAAAACTAAGGAAAGATTGTCGAGGAAGCTGGAAAGGGACCCATTAAAGAGCTACTTGAGCTGCTCAAGAAATATGTTATCTTTAATGTGTGTTTCTTTTGTTACTTAATGAAAATATTTAAATTTAGAAGGGGCAACAGTGTTGGATTTGCAGGCCAGAGAAACTCCTGTGAACAAGGATAAGTTGCTCTCTTTTAATGTTTGGAGAATGTGGATGTCCCTCAAATGTGAGTCAAATGCTGGAGGGCAGCTGTTTTCCCCCAGAAAAGCACTTCTCACCTCTAAGACACTGGCTTTTGGGTAGAGCTTCAGGTATTCTTTGGCCATGTCTAGTCCCAGTCTTCCTACTAAACTCCCCATTTCAGTTTACTGGTGCTTGAAATTCTATAGTAAGTAATTCATGTCTTAATCTTTAAAGCTTAGCCCCAGTTAAAATACAGTTGCCTCTGAACAGACAGTATACTGTGTCAGGGAAATAAAATTTGAAACAAAAGCTCCTCCCAACCCAGAAAACCTCTCCACAAAAGTAAAAGAGAAAGAAAACAACTGTATTGCTGAATAAGCATTAAACCAGAATGTGATAAGCATTACAGGTAGTCCCTGAAGAGACTGCAAAGACAGAAAGGAAGTTCATGCCCTTCTATGTAACTGGGCAGATACAACCCATTACATACATGTGCTCAAGACAACCAATAACTAGTCCTTAAGTAAGAGGACCCAACAGCACCATTTGTCACACAGTTCATCCTATATTCACCTGGTAATCACCGTAATATCTGTGTTCATTAATTGGCTTTGTCCAAAGTAAAAGTAAACGTCTCATTTTTTTGAAAGGAGGTATCATTGCAACTTGGAATGAAGTGTGCACAGAACATAGATTCCTACCCTCCCACAGAAACTGGGGAGTTGGGGTGTTATCTACCTTAATTGACTATATTTGAAAGAGATTGTTCCCAGGTCCTTGAGACAGACATTTTTGACAAGAGGCTTATTTAGCTTTAAAAAGATTCACATACATTTCAAAGAGATGGAAAAAGAACTTAAAATTACAAGGTTTCTAAAGTAAATGCTCTAGGAAAAGGGAGGAGTGGGAAGTCTCTTCCCTTATTTTCAACAGGGAGAATTAAGCCTCTTATTTATAATTTGTATTTGCCCTTGTAACTACTGGTCAATCACACTTAAGCATAATGGAATTTTATAGGCAACTGTCTGAAGGCAAGTTCTCATAGCGAAGAGGAAGGGACTGCATGAGTACCAAGGGGCTTTCCTGAGTACAAAAGGGTCGTGCTGAGGCTGAAGAGCAGAGAGGAGACAGAGGCCAGAAGCTGAACACAATTTCTCCTTTTCCGTCATTTTTTCACTTGTCATTTACTTCTGAAACACATTTAAAAACCCTTCCATCTCTAACCCTCTGTCTAGCTTTCCTCCAGTTCCTGAAAACCCAAACTTCCTCCTCAAAAATAAATAAGAAATTATGTTAACAGATCTAAAAAACTGCTCTGACTCAGTTTGCCTAGTGAGATCAGTCTTTCAGTGGTGAAAGACAAAATGACTCTGAGACACTACAAATCCAATAAGCATGACAATGTTTAGTGCCTTCTGCTCAAAAGTACACTCCTGAAGACTGTTCCATGACATATCGGAAGACATTTCTGGCTCAGAGAAGATGCTCTCACATGTGCATGCACCACATCACTAGTATGCCCTGAAAGTAATCGTACCTGAGATTTGCTAAAGTGTTTCATGGACCAGAATTTCCCATTTTACATTGACAATTCTCTAGCATCAGGGAATTTGCCATTGCTCTCCTGGACCCACATCCTAGAAAGTGATATCCAAAGTCCCCTTCACGGGCAAACACTGCCTGCATCCGTGCATTCATTCAGCCATCACTTGCTCAGTGACAAGTATGTGCCAGCAAATATACCCAGCCCTGGGAACAGGAAATGAAAGAGACACAGCCCCTGCCTTCCGGGAAGTCAAAATATTCTCAGATTCAAGGAGGAATAGGACTATCTGCTATAGGTCAGGGAACTAACTAACTGAATAATAGGCAAGGTGCAGGATGAACTGAAGTAGAGGCTGTGTGAGCAGTCCAGACTGGGGGGCACTTTCTCCCAGGTCAAGACATTTAACAGGTAAGAGAAATCGAAGTGAAGATACAAAAAGTATTTCCAAAAAGGAAATCCAAGATAGATAGATTTCTTTCTTCTACTGAAACTTTCTTGAATTTTAAGGGCACAGGTTTCAAAGCTCAGCTCTGTCACCTATTAGCTGAGTGATCTTCAGAAATTTAGCCTCTCTTGGCAACAGTTTCTTCACGTGTCAAGTGGGGATGGTGATAATACTCATCTCAGAAGGTTGTTGCAGGTACTAAATCAGGTACTTTGGGTTTAGAACTTAGCAGAGTTCCTGCTACATAGCAAAGACAGCTATTATTCAAATTATGATTACTATTATTTTGATTAGCCATAATCCAAATGAGGCCAATTTAATTTTCCCTTAGAGGAAATAATCTTCAATTTTTATTCAAAATATATTTAAAAATTCTAGGTAGAGGATTTAAGTAAATTCATTGCTACATACAGATATTGGGTTGGCCAAAAAGTTCGTTCGGATCTTTCTGTAAGATGTTGCAAAAACCCGAACGAACTTTTTGGGCAGCCCAACATCTCTGGAAGATACATAAGAAATGAAAGAATGGTTACCTCTGAGAAGGCAGAAAAGGACATGGGGGCAGAAATAGGAAGGAGGCTTAACTTCTTGTTATATATACTTTAGTTTTGTGTGGATTTTTACCATGTGAACATCTCACCTATTTAAAAAATATTTAAAAACAAAAATATTAATTTTTGGCTATACAGAAAAATTATAAATGAAAGATCTTTACATGAGAGTGATGATAATAATTGTAATGAGTTAACATTCATTGAGAGCTTCTTATATGCCTGGCACTTTTTTAAACTACTTTACATCTGTTTACTTGTTGAATCCTCACAGACAATGAGAGAGAAAATGTCAATTTCTGAAAATAAAAAATGAGACACTAGGAGGCTGAATAATATACCAAGATTACTCAGCTAATAAGAAACATAACAGATTTGGATCCAGACAGCCTGACTGTGTGTGTGTGTGTGTGTGTGTGTGTGTGTGTGTGTGTGGTTTGTTGTATAATATAAACCAAGTCTCTATGATAGTAGTTGCATGTACCTCCAGGAATGTCGAGGGCCAACACAAAGCTGATGCTCTTTTCCTACTCATCACTAGCCCAGCTCTATGGTCCATTGACTGGCCACATTCAACAACCTGTTGATATCCATGACTCTTAAATGGATTTCACAGACTGGAGTCATTTCACAGAGGAAAGAAGAATAAGAATTGAAGAATTGAAAAAAAGACATCTGGTGCCTGAGCATCCTGAACTACTGCATCATCCCCTTACACAAATTAAATGTCAGGATACAAAAGCTAATAAAAAATCAGTGAGTCTTTTTCCTGGCTTTTCCAAGAACCTGAACTTTTTTTTTTTTTTTTGAGATCTATCTGCTCTGTACCTGCCAAGTGAATTATTACATTTATGAGGGCGAAGCTAAGCCAGAGCTACTGATCAGTGAAATTGGTTGCAACTGGGTGGAAGAGCTGCACTGCTGAGAACTCCAGCAAATGACAACATCACTCAAAGCATGCAGGATACTGCTGTGCAAATATTACTAAGTCACATGCACCTGGATGCCTGGATGCCAGAGGCTCAGGGGAGAGGTTATTTTATGAGCCTTGTAAAACATGTGTACAATGCTGGGCCAATTGCTCCTCGAAGTAATAAGATTAGAGTTTAGGAGAAATTTGGCTCAACTCTGGAACTGGCCTTTGTTTATCAAGATGCTGTTAAATCAAAACGTACTTTTAAGAGAACACCTCATTAAAATAACTTTTACATAAGGAAAAAAACACATGATTTTTCTTTTCCTCTTTTTTGCATCTATATGAGATGATGGATGTTAAGTAAACTTATTGTGGCAGTCACTTCACAATATAGGTAAGTCAAATAATTATGCTGCACACAAACTTATGCAGTGCTATAGGTCGATTATATCACAGTAAAACTGAAAAAAAAATAGCTTTTATTTACCATTTAAGAGCTAGCTAATTTCCAGAACTTAAATTTATTATTCTTAACTAGTTGTTCACGGCTTACATGAGTCATTTTTATAATTTTCTATTTCTTATTGAAGAGTTCACAGTCTAATAGGATGGTGAAACCAAAATGTAATTATAACAGATATGACAAGTGTTGGTAGAAGAATGGGCCTTCCCTAAGCCTGCAGAGCTTCAAGCAAACACATTATTCACGGATACCTGGACATGGATTCTGTTCTCTCCCCCGAGGCATGAGAACATCATCGATGTCCTGTTCTAGCGCCAGGAATGTTATAAACAATTCTCTAAACTGAACTACAAGATTGCCAGTTTCTTTGGAAATAGAGATGAAAACTCCAAGAATAAATGAGCAATTGTGTGTAATAACTGAGTTTCCTGATTTGGCAAGGCCATACCTTGTAGTGTGTCATCAGCCGTACTCCTATTTGCCAGTGGTTTACCAGCTTATTGGCCTGCTGTCAGTGTGTCCCAAATTAAGATCCCACAATGGACCTGGCATCTCCTTCTGCTTCTGCTTCACTGACCACTCTGGAATATATGCTCAACCCTCCTAAGAGCCACAAAAAACAGTTCACCAATGAAAAAATCTCTGCTGAGTTAGTCATTACTACAACTGGGGAATAATTCCTAAGTTTATGGAGTAGGAGGACTTTTCTAAACTCTCAGCTAAGCCCATTCTATTTCATCTCTATTATAAATTAATTTTTAAGCTTTATACAAAAATAACCTATATGTAGTCATTTTCCCTTTCTCTCAAGAGTTTCAATAAGAGCTAACATTTTTCTGACATGCTAGGAAGTTTTCAACTCACTCCTTCCTATAATCAGCTATTTGACATAAAATCTCCGCAGTGCTCAAGTGGAGATTGGTATACATTTTTAGAAATAGAAAACTCTTATTACCAAGGTAATCTTTAAGATTAATGTTCTAGAGTCATCAGTGTATATACATGAATGATCTTCTCTCATTGATAAAACAACAGTAACAGCTGATAAGTCACATAATCCTAGCAGATCAGTGTAAGCGGAGTTTGCCCTTCAGACCGTAATATCAGAACATGGATTTTGATGTGTAAAGCTCTGGTTTAACTTGAATGTAATTCCTTCCATGAAAAATTCCATTTAATTCCCCCCAAAAGAATCTCAAAATCCATGTGTCTAAGAAGGCTTTGTGAAATTTATAGAGCTACTAATGTGACAGTAACCATGGAGAAACAAAGAAAGTGGGACTGCTAAAATCTTAGCTGACAAGCAAAATTCTAGAACAGGTGTCACTGACTTTAATTAATAGAAATTAATGTGCAAATTTGAGTGAAAAAAAAAGGAGTTCATAAATACTTTGACTAGAACAAAATAAACTGCAGTGACTGGCCATGACCCCCCTTCTAGCTTCACCTCCACTGAATTTTGCCAGCTAAGAAAAATTAGGCTCCTAAAACTTGAAAATGTGTAGTTTAAAAGAGTACATCAAACTGATAACTGACAGTGTTATAAAAACACCATTTAGTGAATTCTCATAAGTTTGATATAAACAGAGATGGCCTGCCTAAGCTTACAACTATGATTTCTGAACTGGTCTCCAACTGTCTTATTGGTCCAAAACTGCAGAAAGTGCTTGGGCTGAACCCAATCATAGAATGAGAATTGTAGATATAAAATATAAATATAAATTAGCTCCATAGAAGAACCGCTCTGTGGTCATAGACCCATTAATACATCTGCTCGTAATTAAAAAATAATAAAGTGCTATAAGCAGCTGAAGTTAAGTCCAAGATAACTAAATGAGGGCCCCATTATTGGTAGTAAATAGAGCACAGATAGCCTTGGTACAAGGTAGCAGTTTAATTCTTAAAACAGTTAAAGGCAGTGAACTGAGATGGCTCACCAATGAAAGGAAATGAGTATGATATACTAGGCATTTGAGAAATATGGAGGAAATAGTAACTGTAAGAGCAGTGGAACTGTGTGACGCTTGCTAAACTCAACTGAAGCCCTGCAAAAATATAGACCTGAGAGTGGTTAACTGGTAATTAAAAGCTAAATGTTAAAGTCAGAGAGCCTCTTTAGAGCTGATTCACTTTGTTGTACAACAGAAACTAACACAACATTGTAAAGCAATTATACTCCAATAAAGATATTAAAAAAAAAAAAAACTAGAGCAGCTATGATGGCAGGGACTGAGAAGGGCAGAGCCCTGTACCCTCCCTCCCTGGCCCAGGCCCTTCATGAGGGATCAAGAGAATACACTTTATAAAGGACTCAACTAAAGGATCAGTGGTCAGAACATTAGCTTCTCCACGTCATGTTGTATAAAAAGCACATGGATATCTAGGGACTTAAGCTTTAATTTTGACTCTAACACAGATCTCCTATGTAACCCCTATGTAACTTTCAGGGCTTAAATGATCTCTAAAGTCCCAACCATCTCTATTTATGAGTCCATGAATAGAGTGGTCCTTTCTGATATGAGGCTTCCTACTGCTCATTGCACTGGATAATAAAATTGTGATCTAGACTCTGGTAATTATTCAATAGCACCAACACCACCTTTGGAAGCTGTGTCAACTCTCGCACTGCCCTAGGGCACTATGGCAGCCACTGAATAAAGAGTGAGCTAAATAAAGGAGGGAAAGTGCTTGTGACCACAGAAGCCACTTAAAGAAGTAGCTGGTGCCCCAAGTAATTAATCTGCTCTGTCCCCTTAGTGCACTGCAGAATGTGGGAGCTCAATGGATAACCCTTGTCTGATTAATCCAGCCTTTTCTTGTTTCTCTTAGGATGTCTCCCTTAATGAGATTATAAACTGAGGCAGGAGGGGAAAACTGTATCCCACAAGCCTATTCTCCCCTATAGACTTTCTTTTTTTTTTTTTTTTTTTTTAAGCTGACTTGTTGTTTTATTAAAAATCTGAGCTTGGATATCTTCAGATGGAGCCAAGATTTCTGCAATCACCATAACACTCTCCCCATACACCCTCATTAACCAGTGCTTATATTCAGTCTAATTGCCTATACTGATGTTATCTCCCTGGCCCCAGAAGTTTATGACTAATGTCTAAAGGCAGGGACTATGCCTTAATTCATTTAATCCTTAATCAATAAAATCACTAACTGCTAAGCACTGGACTGTTTCCTGGGGCTAAAAGATATTTTTTAAAAAATATCTGTTCCCCCATTGGAGCTCACAGTCTATTATTAGAGACAAACATGATAATTAGAGTTAAACTTATTAAAGTTGCAGTTACAATTAGAAACATGTATAAGGCACAGAAGAAAGTGAGGGAAGGCTAAAGCCATTGGTAGGTGGGAAAGAGGCTATTAAGACAGCTTCCCAAGAAGAGGATTTCCTAAACTACATTTAGAAAATAGATACCCAGGCAACCTAAGGAGAAGTAAGTGTTTTTGGCAGACAGAACATCATTTCTAAAACTACAGAGGCAGGAAATGTAAAGTGAGGCAGCCTGGGGAGAAGGTCACATGTAAGAGAATGCCTGAGCTAACCCTGCAAGTTCTAACATTTTCTAGATGGGTAACCTTGGAAACTTTGCTCAACCTCAGGTGTGAATTGCAGATAACACTTCCTTCTTAATATTCTAATAAGGATGTTAATGTTACTATGATAACATTTCTTAAAGTCCTTTGCACAGCACCTGGCACATGGGATGCACACAAATGTTCATTCAACCTGACTCATATGGGATTGCCATGAACATTCTTTGTCGCCTTCAATGGACTGTCTATGGATCTCCATTATATCATTCCTAAAGGACACACAATGATCTCACTGGGGAAAACATACTTTTGCACTTGGATAAAATAATGTCTTCAATCTGCTTTCTAGTATCTTTCTTGATGATTTACAGGCATACCACATTTGTCAGCCTTTTTGGTCATTAGAGCACACAGCAGCTAATCTGTGAAGATAGTCCCTAATGAGTCATGCCTCCTGCTATTCACACTTTTGTGTAGGTTCCTCCCACAACGAATCTGGCCCTGTGACTCACTTCAACCAAGAGTATACAGCAGAAATGATGCTCTGACAGCTGGAGCTAAGCCTTAAGAAGGCCAGGTAGCTTCTGCTTTTATGATCTTCTGAGCCTTGAGATTATATGTAATACATCTGGCTATGCTGCTGGAGAGATTTCATGGACAAACAACCTAGAGAGACCATGTGGAGAGAGAGAGAAACCCTGAAATGCATGGGGAGAGATAGGAGCTTGGCCATCCCAACATCCCAGCTGAGCCTAGGCTTCCACTCATCCCCATGAAGACACTAGGAACGCGAGTGAAGCCATCTTGGACTTTCTAGCCACAGCTGCCATCTGTCTACAGCTTCAGGAGATTTCAAGGGAAGTCAGTAGAAAAACCATTCAACCAAACCCTTGTCAACCCACTGATGCATAGGTATTAGCAACATAGTTATTACAAGTAACTTAGCTTTGGAGTGCTTTGTTCCACAGCAGTTAGCTGAAATAGAGAAGGGCACAGCTTTGACAGTTGCCAGAGTACTTGAAATATCTGTGTATGTGGGCAAATACGGACTGATCTTTCTATATCTACATTCACTACTTAAGTGATCTCATGCAGTGCCTTGACTTAAATATTATCAGTAACATAGCATTTTAGTTGTTCTCCAATAGTAAGAGAAACTGCAATTTTCATCTGGTATCATGCCTTCTTGAATAAATACTGCACTTCTCTCATCCCTTGCATTTGGCTGTGTCCAAATGACACCAAGTTCTGCCTATTGGGCTATAATTGGAAATGTGACATGCAGCCTTTAGATAGTGTTCTTAAAGGGAGGGACCACATCCTTTTTCATTCTTTCCTCCTCCTTCTGACATTAATGGAGGCATAATGACTGGAGCTCAGGTAGCCTCATTAGACCATGAGGCTAAAAGTCACATACTGAGTATAGCAGAGCAACAGATAGGAGTCTAGTTTCCTGATGATTGTGGAGTCATGCTCCTACTCGCTTACCTCGACTTTTTGCATAATGGAAATATAAACTTACTTAAACCAATGTGATGTTGCTATTCTGGTGTTTGCAATCAAATCTAATCCTAACAGATAATCCATTTTTAAGCTGACAACCTCAAAACGTATAACTTCTGCCCCAACCTCTCCCCTGAACTCAAATTCAAATATCTAACTGACTATTTACATTTCCACTTGGCTATCTAATAGGCATCTCAAATTTAATGTGTCTAAAATCAAATCCTTAATTTCAACCACCTCCAATGTGCTCCTTCAACTTTCTTTCCCATCTTAATAAGTGGAAACTCCATTCTGTCAGTTACTCTAGCCAACACTGGAGTCATCTTCACTCTTTTTTTCCAGTCATACCTCATCCAGTCTATCAGCAAATCCTCTTGGCTCTACCATCCAAAGCAGACAGTTTTTCACTACCTCCACTACCTCTAATCTCATCCAATCTACCTGACCCTCACTTAGATATCTGCAATTGCCTCTACTCTTATTCCCTCCCGGTGGTCAGTGTGTTCCTTTTAAAATACGTCAGATAATTTTTCCAAAACCCTCCTATGGCTTCTCATATCAGTTCAGAATTAATGCAAAATGCTTCCCTTTTCCTGTAAATCCTTAAACAATCTCACCCATGCCCCTGCAATATCTCTCTGACCTCATCTTCTACCACTGTGCTTTTATTGTTGTGCCTAGACACACTGGTCCCTCTCTTTTCTTTAACCATACATGCTCTGACCAAAGGCTTTTAACCTTTAGCCTTAGATTCTGTGGTCAGAGAGAAGCCTTCTCTAACCATTCTGTATAAAACAACCACTTACTGCTCCTTAGGAGAACTTTCCCTGACCATCCTATATAAAACAGTCACTTTCACAATGATATCTCCTTAAGCTATTTAATTTTTCCTTATGGCACTAATCACCATCTGACAGATTTCTTTTCAGTCATCTTCCACTAGATTGTAAGATCCATGGGAGCAGGGTCTTTGTAGGTTTTATTTACTCTTGAATCCCCAGAACCTCAAACAGTATCTGGGACATAATGAGTGCTCAATCAGTATTTGTTGAATGGATGAATGAATGAAAGTGTGCACTCTAGACCTGAATACAGAATCTTGAAAAAGAGGGTCTCCGAAGTGAAGAGAAAAACTTAGGGCACTTTAATTAAATTGTTCTTTATGATCTGGTCTCCAAGTTCTAAGGTCCCCTGTGGGCAAAGCCCAGACTATCATCCTAGCTGGTGGTTCCACTGACCAAGGCAGGCGAGAAGAATTCCAGGGAGGAAGACTGAGAGAGGCCAAAACCCAAACCAGAGAGAATTTAATGGGAAACTAAAGCCTAAGAAGCTGGGAGAAGTATTTGGAACATGGTGCAGCCAATTACTTAAAGCATGTAATCATGTCTGAAGCTTGCTCTTACGTGCTAGAATAGCCAACATTCAAAAGCCAGAAATGGAGCCATTGAGTACAATCACAGGCCATGCCTTGTTCAAGAAGATTGAGGGTAAGCTCTCAGGACATGAAACACTAATTTTCAAATGTGCACAGTAACTTCTGCTGGGTTGAGCCACAAATTCGGCAGTTGGGGAAAAATATCATTATGTACTCTTTGTGTACCCTCTTTTATTTTACTTTTTTGCAAAAAGAAACTCTAATTCTATTTAAAAGATGTTTTTGAGTATTGCATCCATTACTTTGCAACCCTGGCAGAATCCTTTGTGGAATTTCCTTGTAATACTGCCACTAGGCCATCACTCAAAAACTTTGAGGCAGTAGCTCTGAGGTGGAACCCAGGCATACTCATTCTGTTTTTGTACTTATTTTTAGTTCCACAGATGCTCAGTCAAGGTTGTAACCAATGCCCTCATCTATGCAAGGCTCTGAGTTGAGTTCTGTGGAATTTGTATATTCCTTCCTGTTCCCAAGGAATATACAAATTACATTTTGGTCATCTCAGGACAGTAGGATTATGGTAGCTATTATTTATCTTTCTTTTGCTTTTCAGTATTTTCTAAATTTTCAGTAATAGATATGTATTATTTTGTGATAGAAGGAAACAAAAGGTTTTTTTCTTTTTTTAAAGAGCCTGAAATCTTTTTGTCTTCCTCTATTTATTTTGTAAATTCAGAAAATGCATCCATCAGTATCTATGACTAATGGCATGTAGGTAATATTGTAAATAATTTCTATAGGCAATGGTGTGCTGTATTTTAAGAATCAGAATGAAAGAGAAGAATGGATAGCTAGAAGAATGAAAGCTCAGTTTACAAATCCTTTGAAACTTGTAATGGACCAAACAGGAGGAGCCCTCTTTGCAAACTAAAAAAAGGAGACTGTAACATTCCTCCTATGCTGCTCTGTCCACAATGAGAGTTAAACCACTAACAGCTGTTATTATGTACAGAAGCTGTATTAAGCAGTGGTGCTATGTAAAATGAAAGTCTGGCTCCCCTGCTTGCTGGACTAAGGCCCTCACCAAGGTCTATTTACAACCACTAGTTCTTTTCTCTCAGCAAGGGGAGAAATCTACAAAATCTTCAACTTGCTTGGTGAGTTCTCTGACTTTAATTTTCAAGCCCTGAAAGGGGAACTCTTCCAGAACTAGAGCCAGGAAATTTGCAAGTGACCTTCACTGAATCTACAGAGCCGCACTTAGCAAAAGCAAACCACGATCATCTGCGGAATCACTGCTGCTGAGTCAATGCATCGCCCAGCCTTGCAACCTCCAAGAGACTAAGGAGAAAGAGAACCCCCGGCGAGCGCCACGGAGCAGCGCTCCGTGTGGGCGCGTTCATGCGAGCGCGTTCTTGTCTGGCTGTTATTCCTCCGCGTAGGAACCGGATTCATCGGTCGCCCCAGAGGATTTGTGCCCGCAGCAGTGATCCCGTGGAGGGGGGCCCGTCTTGCCGGGCTTACACGGCGGACCTCTTCCTAGGGTGCTGACCCCAAGTTCCTGGGATGGTTTCCTCTTCCTTTCCCTTTGATATCCAGCCATCTCTGTGGCTCTTTGGCTGACTCAGATTTTGGCTCAGTGTGAAAGCAGTTGCCCCTGGGTGGAATTAAGACACAGATTTCTGCCCAGATTTATTCACCACACGCAGTGCAGCTGCTGTAACAACTACTAACGCGAGTTTAGATTTTCTGTTCTTATAACGTTAAAACCATGGGGCGGGGCGGCTGGAGACAAAACGAAGGTAGTTTAAACAAAAGAAAAAGTCGAATTACAATAAACCTCCAAATCTAATTCTAACATTAATCCCAATTGGTGATAAAACGTTTTATTTTTATTTGACTTTGATCAAAGCCCTAACTAGATATTCTGTAATGTTTTATTATATCACATTCAGAAATTATAGTAGATTATCTATTTTGTTCATTTGAAACTCCTTATTTTTTAAAGAGTTACTTGTTTGTGGCTGCAGGTGTATGTGTGTAACCCCAAGACCTTTCTTCGAAAAAAACTGTTTGTAAGGTAGAAAGACAGTGCCCTCACTTTGGAACTTAAACTATGAAAATGATGAAGAACTTACTCCTGTCAATAGAACTGTCTAAAGGGAAAGAGCTTTTATGGAGCTATACTTAGAGGACACCGAGCAATCAATTATCCCAGTTAACCTGGAAGAGGGGGAAATGGAATCAAATATTCGTGAGAGGTGGACTTTGAAACTGTTGTGTAGCACTGATTATTTTTCACCCAATGACTTTAGTCTTCTATTGATTTACCTGCAATGATCTTCAAACTGTCCACTAACGTTTGCTCACCTTGTTTCACTCCCTTGCTTAAAAGTTTTCAATGGTAATTACAAAAGCAATAACTAACCCTTATTGTGGGCTCCCTGTGAGTCAGACACAATTCTTTTTATGTCGTAATTCATTTATTCCTACAACTCAATGAGGCACATGGTATTATTATTCCCAAATATATATCAGAGAACCAAAGCAAAGAAAAATGACTTATGTAAGGTCACATTGGGATTTAAATCCAAATAATTCTACCTATATTCTTAACCAGTTATTTTTGTTCAAAATTCTCCATTATTACAGCATAAAAGCAAAACACCTTAGCATCGTATATAAGAACTTTTATAAACTGGTCACACTGTTTCACGAACTCCTCTTTATCCTCCAGGGGTCAAGTCATCCCTGTACACGTACTTTCTTCTTCCTTCTTCACTCCTCAAATACCCCACCACTGGTGATTCCTATTTATCCTTTAAGATTCAGCAGGGGTTACCTCTTTTTGTAGATGTTCATTACTTTCGTAATTTTTTTCCCATACTAGAACACTCATGATATACATACACTCTTCTACTAGCACCTATAATATTACATTTTAAGTATCCTTGTGCATCTTTATCTCCCTTTCTAGAACAGTGTTTTTCCAACTGGGACTTGCATCTATTAGTGAGTTGTAAATCAATTTAGTTGGTCAAAATCAAATTTTTTGATAATAAGAGTAAAAAATATCATACAGTAAAAACTGAATATTGATTCAAGAAACTATTGTTTCATTGGGTATGTGTTCTTATGGGTTTGTGTCACCTCCAAATATATGTTTAAGTCCTAACCCCCAATACTTCAGGATATGACTTTATTTGGAAACAGGGTCATTGCAGATATAATTAGTTAAGTTAAAATGAGGTCATACTAGAGTAGGGTGGGCGCTAATCCAACATTTCTAGTGTCCTTGATACAGCCAAGTAACTTCTTAAGAGAACTCTGTGAATTTCTTATATAATAGGGAAAATACACTATCACCAAAAGGAGGCACCTGTTATTTTTAAAACACGTATTGCCCTAACGTGATGAGTGTGTAGGCCATTTGATAATGGTAATTCACCTATTCACATGCTTTCCCAGGAATGGGTTGTGTTCATTCTATCACTTCTGTCTCTCCATATAATTAAAGACTGGCCACTTGTGCTGTGGACCCTTATTTAGAAAAGGGGATAGTTCTCTAAAAATGTCAGCCCTAGTCATAGGTACCTATCAACCATCTTTCATTATTCAACACTTTGTATTACAAGACCCTTTTCAAAATAAATTATGAGCCAATTAAAAAAAAAAAAAAAAAAAGAAGAGACACAGAGAGAGAAGACACAGGAGGGGAGGATGCCATGGGAGATCCCTGCCAGGCAGAGACTGAAATGCTACAGCTGCAAGCTGAGGAATGCCAACGATTGCCAGCAAACCACCAGAAGCTAGGAAGAGGCAAGGAAGGATTCTCTCCTACAGGTTTCAGAGGGAGCATGGTCCCTGCCAAAACCTTGATTTCAGACTTGTAGCCTCCAGAACTGGGAAACAATAGATTTCTGTTGTTTTAAGCCACTCAGTTTTTGGTACTTTGTTAAAGCAGCCCTAACAAACAAATACATGTGTGTCTGCATGTTTACCTTACATGGGTTGTAAGGTAAAATGTATTTCTTACTATGGGCCCAGTTAAAAATAGTTTGAAACCATTTTTCTAGATTGTGTATAACTCAAAGTCAGTGATTACATTTTATTTGTTTTTATGTCTGTAATGTGCTTAGTGTATGCCACTTAAGAGCTTAGTAAGTATTTGAGATAAAAAAGGGGGAAGTGAGAGGTGAAAAAAAGGAAAAAGGTAGGAGTAGGGAGAGAATAAAAGAGGGGGAAAGAGAGGAGCAAAGATAGGGAGGGAGAGAGGAAGGAGAGTAGAGGAAGAAGGGGAGAAGGTTTATTCTGTGCTGGCTTCAGAGAAGGAAACTACTCAATTTCAGAGCACTGTGAGCTTGAAATAGAGAATCAAAGCCTGACTTAGAACAGACTCCAATGATAAAAGTTCTCTGGTGATTTCCTACTGTTTTTTTTTTTTTTTTTTTTTTGGTATTAGAGATACTGTGGTTGAGAACAAATATAAGTTTTTATGAAAATAACAGAAAAAGTTTAAAATTCTGCCTGATGCAAAAATGATTCACTCTTACTTTCAACCAATTCCAAAAAGAGTTTATAAGATGGAGTAATATTTAAACGTCCTTTGATATAGCTTCCTCATATTGGTCTGGGCCACTGAGCACACAAATGGAACTGGTGTACAATGAATGGAGAGCTGCCTTACCTGTTTGGCTGCCAAAAGATGATTTTTCACATATTTTATTTGAAATATGTTATTTTTCCTTTGTCATATCTGCCTTTATTTATAATTCCCCTTTTTGAAAAACAATTCTTCACTGATTCAGAGGCACATAGGCAGAAGCTTCCTGCAGACTTCTTAGGTCAAAATGGACATGGGTACAGTATATATGCAAACACCTCCAAATAGCTATTTCCATTCTAACATCTTGATAGTTACAGAATCATAGCTTCTAAGCCATTTATTTCACTTCTAGATAGCACTAGGGTGCCAGTGCATAAATACAGAGGAAGGAGAAAATGAATAAAAATAAAATATTCCATCAGATTGCACCAAGTAAAAGTAAGGCTTATTCCAAATTTCCCATGACCATAATCATCTTATCCCAAGACTGCTAGAATGAGAGCTCTGCAAGGGCTTACAAATTGTCTACGTTACTCTCTAGCATATATTCATGAATGCGCATTAGGTACAATAACAATATTTTTAAAATAAAAGTCAGGATATGTGGACAGGTAAAGAATTTTTTTTCTACTTCTGAGTTAACTCATAGGAAAAACATTTTGTAGGGGAAAAGAATAATATAAATCATGTTTAATTGTGTACATTTAATAAGTTTCTTACTGAAATAGTGGCTATCAGGCTACGTGATGTCTGAAGCCACGCAGTGGCCTGTGCTGACTTCCACTCTGGAGTCCGTGGTCTACACAGTTAAGATCAGTCATCAGCCAACAGAAGTTTAGGGAATTTCATTACTTACAGGCATGTACTTCCCTATGCCTTCAGTTTCAGGCCAAATCCAACTCAAAGAAATCAGCTCTCAAAGATTTTATATATTCTAAAATCATAGTTCAAGAACTTGTTCAGTGCTATAATCCATAGTGAGGTAGCAAGATGATATTTAAAGGGAAATACAGCTTACTGCTGGTTTACCTCTTTGGGTTAAAAAATCTTTCTCATATCTTAATAGTCCAAATAAGCCATCTCCTTGGTTACCAAACCTCAAAAATCCTAATATCCCAGTGAACTGGGAAGACAGTATGGTATAGTATCTTGTGTTGGGTTCTGATCTAGGGCTGGACCTCAGGAGCATTCAGTGCTTTGATACTGCTGTTAAGAGTCTCAGACATATTATTAAATCCTCCTTGGATGAAAAGACCAATGGTGAATCTATTAAGAGGCCAGCAAGAAAACTGAAATGACTGATTTTTCTGGAGTTTCATATCAGCCTCAAAGGCTGCTGAGATAAAATATCAAAAATTATAATACGTAAAATTTATAAGAATGAACTCATATCTTTAGCCCCCAAAGATATTCTTCTAGTTAAAATGTCCTTCCAACCAAAAGATTTTCCTATTAGATTTTTCACCCTAATAGTCTCATGTGTTTCTTACCTAAATAAATGCTGATTTGATTTTCATTCATGGGTGTCAGAAAACGAATATGAAAATAATATTTCTTCTACATTTTATTCATAACCAACAAAGTTATAAAAACTACTGTCTCTACCATTAAGAGTTCTCATTAGCTCTCCTTAGAAAGAAAATGGGGAACCACAGAAATAATTTAAATATTACAGTCACATGAATAATCTAAATAAGGTTTGGAAATTTGAAGGGAGTCAAGATAGTCACAAAGGGTTTCAGTACTGAAGTTTGAGTCTTAGAATCTAAACTAAAAAAAGCATTCTATCCAAGACAGCAAGGAGAAGGAAAAGCCAGAGCAACAGAGCCTCTGGTCTAGCAAAAGAAACTAAGAACAACTACTAGGTGTCTATGGGAGATAAACGTTAAGGCCAAGTGCCAAGCAGAAGGGAAAAATGGTATAGGACTAGAGTTAGGAGAAAAGTAAGAAGGGTCTCATGCAACTGTTTTTAATGAAACTGAGAAGTCCTGAATATGAATAAGTCAAGATTCCTTAAAGGTATGATAAGGTCAAGTAAGACTATGAAGATATTTTAAATATCATTCCCTAATACAGATGGCTAACTATTTGAAATGAGAGGTGTATTTAAAGACTTGCAAAAAAGTAATCTTCACAAAGACAAGTACCATATTTCTTTGGCCAGTCACAGTTCTTAATGATCATATAATGTAAATATGCCTGGTGTGCCAACAGGTCCCAAATGTACCTTATGACCTTATAATACTTGCCATGACTAACCGGACCAGTAGTAAACAGTTCATCCAATAAAAGGAAATTTGCTAGTCAGCAATTAATATTTTCTTTTTCAAGAATTTCTTTCAAGACTAACTATACTCAGTAGGTAGAAAGCTCTTGAACTAAAAGACCTTGTGGATTCTTGAGGTCCACATTTTAGGATATAGAGATAAATAAGCAGTGAAACCTTGTCCTCAAAGGAGGAGAACGGAACAAAAGCAAATAAAAAGGCAGACACTTGAGAACCAGGGTTCTAGAAAGAAAGAGCAATAGAGTAGCTTTGGTAGAGTTACTTTTACCCATTGAAAATCACTGCTTAGGATTATTTTCCATTCCATTGATATTTATATCCCTTTTATCTTTATTGTTCTCCAAAATAATGAAAAATATTATGTATAATACTCAATGGTAAAACAGGGGTATCTATTTCTTCATGTCACAAGATCAATTCTAGCTGAGGTATGAAAAAAAGTTAAGCAGAAAAAAAATTACATTGTTTTCACAATAAAAGAAATAAATAAATAAGTTTGCTCCTGAAGTTTTAGGGAAATACAAGATCAAAAGGGGAAAAAAATTCTCTGCCCAAAAGAAAAGTCTTTTTAATGATCTTAGGCTGCAGTGTACAAAAACCACGAAGGAAGAGAAGACCTATTTTATCATACAGTCATTTCCAGGTTCCACATAAAGGCCCAGAGATAAGCAATCAAATAAGCCATATTTAAATATACACTTGACAATCGTTTATGGTTTTTCATTCTTTCCAACAAAGTAAATAGTAAGAATCCATTCTTCTTACTCATTGGGAGAGAAAACCTTTAGAAGAAAATGATGACTAAAAACCTAGAGGCAGCATTCTATATAGAAGAGCAGCAGGCTCTAGCTGCCTGTCATATCTGATAGGGCACTAACTGTGCCATCGCAATTATTTTAATAAAACCAATTATTTTCAGAGAACACAGAGCACAAAGGACAATTCACATCAGCTTGAAAGAACCAGTGGAAAAAAAAGAAAGGAAGATGTTTAATGTATTTTCACCTCAAAAGTCTTTGGCTTTGCTTCAACAGATGCCTTGGTGGTTGAGCTTATATGCTTACATTGGTAGGGTTTCTTTGGTGAGTGAAGAACTTTAAATGATCATAATAAATACTATGTGAGCAGCATGCCCATAAAGAAAACTTTTCTTAACAGATATTTCTGTAAAAAGGACAATTTATGTTAATGCTATATACCAACATTTTGATCAGAATAGGCAGAAAGAATATTCAGTATGGATATCTTATTCATAACTATACCTGAATGGGTGACTTTTAAATCTGAATTTTGTAAACTTTATTTTAGTTTCGAAAAGATTTTTGGAAAAATCTGAACCTAATGCTGACAGGAGAATTGTATACACTTTAACATACATTAACTTATGCCTAACTGTATATAATTGCAATGAAATATTATTAAGTAGATTGGTATTGATTGAGTGGGTAAGGCTGTGTTCTGCGGAGCTTAAGATATCTGAATTCAGACACAGATTTGTTGAATAATACACACTAGCAGCATGACCTTGGGCAGTTTGCCTTCCCAATGTCCTTGGCTACAGAATGGAAATAAGAGTACCCACCTCATACTGTTGTCGGGAAAATTGTGTAGAATAAGCTAACTAGCATAAATTTAACTCACACTAGGTACTCAGTACTATAGCATCATAATGATAATGACATTAATCTCTAGCTCCTCCTCATTGTGGATCTGCTCTGAGTATTTGTTCTCGCCTATCTCCTAATTCTAATCATCGTGGTGTCTCACCATTTCTTTTTTTCAACGGTGGACATGTTCTTGTTCAGTGCCTGTTACTCTTCATAGGTAGCCCTTGGTTTTGACACCACAAACATGTAAAGTTCTCTTTCACCATAGCCCCTACAATGATTTTTCTTTCCCCTACTAAGCCTTATAAAATTGAGCTGCTCACTTCACTCGCTAGCATAGGAATGACATATATCTGCTCATTTGAAACTGTAGTTCTTTCCTGCCTGTGTTCTCTCATATGAAAGTACCCACTTCCCTTTCGGAATCGACCTAATATTAAATTCCTTAATTGCGTAAAAATATGATTCTTCCTGTGTAACACTTGCTCCTGACGATTAAAGCACATCATGGCTACTATTCTGCACACTAAGCTAGGCAAGCATTGAAATCAAATACATTGTCCCAGAATTTTTTGTTGAGCTACATTAAATTAGATCATGAATTAACATCATCCACTGGTATGTCAGAAAGCCATTGGACAATCTTTCTTTAACTTACTGATATCTTGGCTGTTAGTGGTGTAACTATGCTTCCTTTATTGAAGAATTCATGAACTTGATCTAATATCAGTAGGAGACTATGGTGCTGCAAAGTTTAGGCTATTCAATTCCCACAGGCCATTTAGGTAAGTTATAATGAGGGAGGGGAACAAAAACATACAAGTTACTTCAGTCTTTACGTCTAACTCTATCTGACATCATGTGGATTTTGCCTATTTGCCCCGTTGGAAAGTTTTCATTAGTGAATAAAAGAAGCTCTGGCCCATACCCCCAATGAGAAAGGAAATGTTTCCACTTGATGTCATCATTTTCAAGTACATTGACTTCTCAAGGGAAGGCAGGTCAACTGGACACCAGGGAAGTCTTCTTCAGTCCATGCCCACAGAGCTGGAGCATGGTGAACCTCAGCCTGTCTTTCCTCAGACAGAGGTGTAGTCTCTGCTATCTAATGTTTGAAATATTTCAGGGAAAAGGACTTCATCCAAAACTTGAAAAAGCAGTGAAGGTGAGAGCTGATTATCGAATAATGTTATTCTTAACTAGAAAATAGCCAGAATGTCTTTCAAACCCATTGTGAGTTGTATTGTGAGGAAGCTGAGACTTATGGGCTTATATAAAATATTATGTCTAGACTGAGTAGGAAAGGAAGGAAAGCAGGTAGAGATCCATGAAATGGGACAAATAGAGGGATCAAGGAAAAGAAAATTTCATGGAATTTGTGGAAGAGATTTAGTAGGAAATCAGTAAAACTAGAGTAATAGGAAATCATGGTCATAAAAGACAGTACTTATTAAGTACTTATTAAGATTTTAGAGGTAACAAATGATGGCAAAAGACAATAAGAATTGTACTAGAGAATGATAAGGGAAATATAGAAGAACAAGGGCTTCAAGAGCTTTTCAGAAGATAGAACTGACAACTGACAACAATTAGTGAATTTTTGGTCATGAGAAATGAGGGAACAGAAGGAGTTCAGCTTGACTACAAAAGTCTAAGTGAATCATGGGAGTTCAGAGAAAGCATGCTTGAGGTAAGTTCTAGACATGATGAGTTTGAGATTTATACTTGTCTCTCACTCTAGACTGTAGCTCCATGTGAACAGGGACCTTATTTATCTTGTTCCCATGATATCTCCATCATAACCACAGTGTCTGGGATATAGTAAATGCTCAAAAAATATTTGTTGACTGAAAGAATTCAAGGGAAGATGCATGTAAAAGAATAGAAATAACATAACCAATAAGTGAATTTTTTCAATAAATTCTGGTAGGCCATATAATGCATCATCTTATATATATATATATACGTATATAAAATATAATAGTATAATATTTAATAACAAAAAGATTCATGTCATAAGAAGTAGAAAAAATAAGTAACAAAACTATATGTATTTAAGTACAATAAAATAATTTTTTTGTAAATAATTTATTAAATAGGCAGCAACATATAATGTTGTTTATATTTGGATGGTAGAATAATGAGTGGTATTTATTTTCTTGTTCCTGATCATCTCTATTTCTAAATGTTCACATAGGCGTACCGTTATGATTGACAGATTTTTAGTTTCCTTTTGTTTTTATTAAAGATAAGCATAAGCCAAATTGGAATCAAACAGAAATACCTCTGTTACAGTCACTGGTTAATCTGCTAATGTTCTAAGCAACTAGCAAAAGTTGACTTTCGTTAATGCTATCCCCAAGAATTGTTAAGTGACTCTCTAAGGTGAAGCCACTTGCTTGAAGGGGAAACAATTCAGAGATTTCAGGTTTTGATTTTGTTGGTGTCACTTTGTTTAGTTTAATTTTGTTTTGTTTGGGCAGCAAATGGCTGATGAAATCTGCTTTATAGCATTGATTTGTTAGTCACAATAATAATGACGGCCCTGGCACAGATAGGATCTTACTTTCACTTATTCTTTTTTTTTTTTTTTTTTTTTGGGGTGTGTTGGGTCTTTGTTTCTGGGCGAGGGCTTTCTCTAGTTGCGGCGAGCGGGGGCCACTCTTCATCGCAGTGCACGGGCCTCTCACTATCGCGGCCTCTCTTGTTGCGGAGCACAGGCTCCAGACGCGCAGGCTCAGTAGTTGTGGCTCATGGGCCTAGTTGCTCCGCGGCATGTGGGATCTTCCCAGACCAGGGCTCGAACCCGTGTCCCCTGCATTGGCAGGCAGATTCTCAACCACTGTGCCACCAGGGAAGCCCTCACCAGCAGTTTTGTGATAAATCTTTGTTGCAAAAGCACTTTTAAAACACAATAAAAAAGATCATTTCTTCTTTCTTATATACTCAATAATTTTTCTTTCCACTCTTCAGGAGCTTATATGACCTTAAATGATCTTATAATCTCTAGCTAATATTTTTTTATCCAGTCCTTTATAGTTGGTTGATGGGACTCAAAACTGTAGGAGATAAAAATGAGGTTGCCAAATTCCAAAATATAGAATAATTGAGTCTAAAATGACCTTAAGGCTAATCTTAACCAACCACCTTATTTTATGAATGAGAAAACTGAGGCAAAGAGAGAGTAAAAGAAAAAATTGCTAGTTAATTCCTACTTTACAAGTTAGTGCCTACATGACTAATTAGTGCCTTCTTCACTAGGTTGTTGCTACGGCTATTTCCTTTAGGAAGAGGAAATTAGTCTTTGTGAAATCCATATGCCAAATGCCAAGACCGTCTCAAAATTTTGAGAATGTCAAAGCTGAATTGCATTATCAAGCTCATTCTTTATTCTACGAAAAACATATTTTTAAACATTACCAACTAACTTTCAGCAGCCCCTATCATTCAAGTAGTTTTCCTACCTCCAACTGATGCAGAAGCAAATAATTATTTGGTAGAAATTAAGCAGCCTTTCCCTTAAAATACACTTAGAATGTTTTACCCGAGGAGTTCTACCAAAACAACAACAAAAAAATGTTTTTGAGCATGGTCGTGAATATTAACATTCTCAAGATAAATGAGCTCTCTGACTCTCCTCCTCTTTGTTTCCTATAGGAAAAGATTGTCAAACTACACACAACAGAAATACTCAGAGAAGTAAGCAATATTATTAGGAGGTCCCAAAGAGTGACTTTAAATTCAAGGTTCCAGCTTCTCTGCTGGAAAATATGATGAATAAATATATTTAAAAACTTATCTATATTTCTCCATTTAACACTCATATTTGACTATTTAAAATGACCCTGATATATTGCCAGTGTTATGATAGCCTTAACTGGCAATGAATAAATGGTACTTACAAGAAGAATTTAGACTTGCCTTAACCCTCTGTGAAATAAATGTACAGACCATAAAAGAGAGTCCTATTAATAACTGATCTTTTGCATTTAGCAGTAATAATGAGTGAATAAAATAGCTGATTTAACCTTAAGGTTCATAAAATTATAAAGCTGAATATAGAGATTAAAATGAATGACATTGTCATCATTTGTTTAATACCTGAAATGTTTGCTTTACTACCTAAGCTCTAAACTCTACCAACAGCCACATCTCTATTTGGCCATATTCTTTGCTACTACTATTTATTAAAAGTGCTACAACTGATTTTTAGATGACTAGCTAGAAAATCACTAGTACTATTCACTTGAAATGTATCGTGATACCAAAGCACTCAGGACAAAAACAAAAGGAGAGTTATTACCTGATTCTAAATGTCTGTGAATGAAATGGAATTCAGTGAAAGGAGGGAAAGGAAAGGGATTTTTCCCTCCAGCTCCATTGGTGAGACAGTGAGATTGTTAAAGGATAATTTTTTTTAAAGGTAAAATCATGACTCTCGTACAGATATAAGATGAACACATGACAATGATTTTATTTAACTCATTATAGAGAGCTAGGCATGTTTTACAACCAGCTCAAAGGAAAATCCAAAGAGAGGGACATATATAAACCAGAAACACTGACACAAATTTACAAATGGATGCAATACTGGCTTTTCCACAGGAGAGCTGGATTTGTCCCTCCACTGGACCAAATTATTTGCTTTTCTATGAAAAGAAATTATTTATTTTGCTATCTAAAATGTAAAGAGTTGTAAAATAGCTCAAAATCAATGAAAAGCACATATTCTCTATAGAATCAGAATTAGATAACTGGGAAGGTTGTGCTATAAAAATGCATAGTATTTGTAGAAGCACAATATTTTCCCTAGAATACATGGATCCTTTTCTTAAATCCAAGCACAAAATCAGCTTATCCAAGAGGATAAGGCAGTAGAAATTATGGAATGTTAAGTTGAAAACTGCATTGAGATATAGTTTATACTATTGTTTCTAACTATATTAGAAAATATCAGAGTCAATGATAGAAGGGCAATTAAATACCCTGCTGCATGATCTCCATTTAAATGAGATCTGCTTCTGATTGAAAGAAATTTGCAGGATTGGGTGAGGGGAGGTAAAAATACATCCCATCCTAATAAAAGGATAACATCAGGAAACCTGCATGAAGAAGATATGACATTACTTTCATGATATATGAACATTATGGTACTGCAACTCTGTTATGATTCCCTTTAATGGATTTTCAATCCCACTACTTCAGATTCTAGCTACTGGCTGATAGCAGCTTGCAAAACACCAGCATCGCTTTTACATAGGAGGATCGCATAACCCTGAATGCTATAAATTGAAAAGGTTTGGCTTTTTCACTCTATGTTTAAAGTATAACATGTTAGAAAATCCTTCTCAAAGAGGAAAAAGTCACTCTGTTGTAAGTAAACAAAGAATGTCTGAAATATAATTATCTTAAATAAATAAGGATGAAAGGAAATGGATGGCTGAGAAATATAACTTTTGTAACTGACTTTGCTGATTTTTTGAATAACCAGTAAGCACTCACACACATAATATAATAAATGAATGAATGAATGAATGAGTGTGATACCCCTGTGCTCTGGCAGCTCACAATCAAGTTGAGGTGAGACACATGAATAAAAAATAATTAGTAATAAGAAAGGAAGCAAGACCAACACTCTATGGAAGACATGCTGATCACTATCTAGTACCATTAATTATGATGTTCTCACTTAATGGTTATCTGCAAGGGTCAGTCCAGGACCCAACAGGGTCATTTTTCATTGGTGATACATTTTACACATACAAGAACAGAAAGAGAACATAAGAAGCAGTTTCAAAAAATCAGAATTTGGAATATTCAAAAAATCTCCTGCCTATGTCTAGGGTATCATAAACAGAGTCTATTTTGATGAGAACACATACTTTTAAACTTATTTGGGGGGACTTCCCTGGTGGCGCAGTGGTTAAGAATCTGCCTACCAGTGCAGGGGACACGGGTTCAAGCCCTGGTCTGGGAAGATCCCACATGCCTCAGAGCAACTAAGCCCGTGCACCACAACTACTGAGCTCTAGAGCCCGCGAGTCACAACTACTGAGCCCACATGCCACAACTACTGAAGCCCGCACGTCTAGAGCCCGTGCTCTGCAACAAGAGAAGCCACCGCAATGAGAAGCCTTCGCACTGCAACGAAGAGTAGCCCCGCTCGCCACAACTAGAGAAAGCCTGCACAGAGCAACAAAGACCCGACGCAGCCAAAAGTGAATTAATTAATTAATTTAAAAAATAAACTTATTTGGGAGAACAAAAGAAACATGGTCATATGTACAAGATACTTCTATCTGTACTACCTGAAATGGCTATAGAGTTTGCCTTCAAAAAGCAACTCTGATTCCTTACCTGGCCAATCGCTTCTCTTTTCTCTTCTCTTGAAGAGAAATCAAATTACTTCCCAAAGGTCAACATAGCCAGTCATTTGTGAATCTGAATCCTGGGCCTATGTTCATATTTTGCCTCACATAAAGCACTAATGTGCTTCAAGAAAAAAAATAGAGGATGTGTGACTTTTTGGTGTATAATATGGCTTTGGGGTTAGTCTTTAAAAAGCTTTCGCAGCAAGATCAGAGGTATTCATGAAAGTTTTAAGAAACTGACCAGCCCATGTCACTTGTAACAGGTACAGAGACAGGAACTGAACCAATGGTCCATGAAAGTAAGATGAAAGTTCTCTGAAGTTTTCATGGGTTTCTCTCACCTAGCTCCTAGGGACAAGAGCTGATTACTTAATTTTCAGGAATTTTATGAGCCAGTTGTTGAACAGAGCCATTATTAAAATTTTAATTATATAAACTTACCATCAAGTTAATTTTGTTAAAATCGAAGGTAATAAATACTCAAAACTCAGCACTTTGTAATTAGATTACTACATCTTACCAATATCTATGCTCTTGTGATTCATTACTTCTATTGTGTCTGTATGGTAGAAATACTATAAAACCATGTCCCACACACACAAATAATGTCCCACTTCTTAACTGCATGTTCAATAATGTCATGTTGATACCTTGATATCAGCCTTGATGGTAGTATTTACAGCATGAAAATCATCAAATAAATAACTCAAAGCTTGATTTATCATTTTGTTGATTGTCTTTGACTAAGAAAGTAATGGAAAGATGCAAGTTAAAGTTTAAAATGTGTTGTACCTGTAGCTGCATTGTGCATAGCACAAAAAATTGAGGATGTGTTATGGTATTCAAAAATTATATTTTGATTATTTTTAGCAAAGTCCCTTGCTTCACTGATGAATGAGTAAATTTCTGGCATACATCTTTGTTGTTTCATTTTCATCTTATTCATTAATGTAAATGAAAATATCAATCAACATTTATGTTGCAACTATTTTCATTTATCAACTGCAACCACAGTTTGGCAATGGATACATGAGTTTAGCAAAAACCGATGATAGCTTTCTGGAAGAATCAATTGGCAATGTGGAATTTACAATGAAAACTTTCAGATATTTTATTATTATTTACGAATTGAGTGCTATACATGCTTTATATTAGTAAAATTAATAAAATTGGTAATGAGCTTATATATATATATGTGTGTGTATATATATATATATATATATATGCTGTTGTTCATTTGAAGAGCCTGCACTCAGTTCATCCTCAAGGAATCTGTCTCTGGATCAGACAATTGTCCTTGGATGGGCATCATTCAAAAGAGTTTAAGAGTATGCACATAAATATCTGTTCTGGATTCTGATACTCTAGTTCCACGAAACCTGAGAAGTAAGGCAGCAACAGGCTAAAAACCTGGCCATCTCTGTTTTACTTGGCTGCCTTCTCCCTTTTTAGACCTACTTCATTCCACTTGGTGGAAAAAAGTGGGCCTGAGAACTACTGCAACTGCTGCTTCTAGCTGCCTCTGACCCTTCCCATTGAAGCAGGAAGATCTGAGACTAAGGGGTGGGTGCCAGGGAAAGGAAGTAGATGAGGTTGCATAACCTGCATTGATAAGAGACTTCCAAGCCTTCTCTTGGTATAGGCAGATTGTTTCTCTGTGTGCAATAAAGTTCTACATTGTGTTTTGGAGCCAAGGCTACAGCATAATGAAAAACGCTTTCTCCATCATTTTACTCTGGCAATATATATCCCCTTTGGAAACTTGGAGTACCTCAATTAGATTTTTTTTTTTAGTCTCACCCTCTTTCACCATTACAGTTCTCACAAATCATAGAAACAAGAAATCTTTTCGATTATAAGTGTGCCCATCTCCCTACCCTGAGCTCAGTCTTCAGTAACATTTGAACTAGAAAACAAAGTCTGTTTGACTCCAGATCTCAATGATCATAATATGGTTCCTTGAGACACCAAGAATGATAAATAAAGAACCATGAAAATTCCAGAGGTGGAAAAAGGAATTGTCAAAATCTCCATTAGCTCTGTAGTTTGTCATGGTGCTAAACAAAAACAAAGTTAAGTGCAAATTGTTCTTCAACAAGGCAAAAAACCACAGATTCTTTTTCAAGATAGAAAGTTAAACAAAGCAAAAACTAACCATAGTGGGAGAATTTTGACAGTTGTCATCAGTACTTCCTATTGTTAGGAAGAACAACTGTGTCCTTGATGGTTCAGAAAGTATCAGTGCCATAAAATCTACAAATGGGAGGAGAAGAAGTTTCAAGACATGAAGCACAGTAGCCAGGAGCTGCTTTTGAATGTGGACATTTTTGCTCTATGGATGAGTGGATGTAAGAAATCCAGAAAGATAGATTTCACAAGAAAATCACATGACTATTTCTGAAAACATATGATGCTCTTACTCTGGCTTTTATTTCCCCACTTTTGATGAGCAAGTTTTATAAGCAATGCTTTATTTTCCTTTTAGCCCTACTATAACAGAAGCAACTACAAGCATGATTATAAACAGCAACTAAAAATCTCATCAGAGTAAACATTAGAAAAAAGAGGATAATGTGGCAGACTAGAGAACTCTAAATGTTGCAGCTCTCATTCAATTTTATACAATTGTTGTATGTAGAAGTACAGGGCCAGTGTTGCCAGATCTTTCGTTATTTTACAGAGCCAGAAATACAGTTATTATTAGAAATACCTGAACTTTAAGTGTTGAGAATTGCCAATAATTAAAAAAAAAAACACAAATAAAAACTTTGTAGACCATAAACATGCAGCCTAAACAAAACCTACCTGAAGGTCAGTTTTGAGACATCAATTCGCAGCTGCTATTAGAAATTCATAAGGTATTCAAAAGGCCATGAAACTTATCATCTCATTTTACTACAAAAACTAAACACAAACTATTTATGAGGACATACAATGCTATGAATTAAGGATGATCGAAAGGAGTGAGCTCTTCACTAGTAGAATCACCTTTCCGACTTCCAAGTCGAATATGTTAATGATTTTCTACTGTTCCAAAGTGCCTGATGGCTTGATTACTACAGCTCAAATCAGGCAAAGCAGTGATTCAATTACCTGATAATGCAAGATGAGCTGGACATTCACAAAGATTTCATGCACTCCATGGACATTTTAATTACAAATTTGATAGATTCATTCATTGACACACCAGATAAAGGTATTCACACTTACCAGGCAAAACCATGGAGCTATGTAAATTCATCATGTGATATTTCAGGCAGCCAGTGTTTGTAAATGCCTTTCATTATGAAATGAGTATTTATTCTGATGGCCTAAAACAAAGAACTCTCTTATCTAATCGATCATTAGTATATAAGAAATGTTCACATTAATTACAACCAATTACTTAACCATGAAAGACAAGATTGAAATTTGTCTTCTTGAATAAAGTAAATCTTTGCATTCAGTACAAACAAACAAGCAAATCATTGACTAAATAATAAAGACAGATAAGGGTCTGTCCATCATCTGCTTCATTTTTACCACTGGCAGCCTGCTCTTGATACCGAGCAGGACCCTGTGGGGCTCCTGGGCACAAGAGCCTTCCTGTGTCCCCCATTTCTTTGATTACAGGAAACAGGCTTCATTCAGCCTCCATCACCTTCCCTGAATTCCAACAGTCAAGTTCAAACAGTTGTTAATTAGGGAAGGGAGAAAATGCAAGACAAGGGAGGAACAGTCAAGAGAAACAACGGTGCAGCCTTGGGACAAGGTCCTGGCTCTGCATCAAGGGATACACACAAGAATATCTTTGAGTTGTTTTGCAGATACTGAAACCCCCACCAGGTGGGAGAAGTTAATGGTTAACAAAGGTTTGCTGCCCACAAGCATGTAGACCCCAGACCAGTTGGAACCAGAAGGTTGATGATGCTGACTCCCTCCTGCCTCACCACCAAGCAATTAGATGAATGTCCACAAGCGTATCACACCCTCTTTGAACCAGTACTATAAAAACTCTCACCAAGCCCTCCAGGTTGGGACACATAATTTTGAGGGCACTAGCCTGCTGTGGCCTCCTTTGCCTGGCAAAACAATAAAGCTTTCTTTTCTGTTTCACCCAAAGCTCTGTCTCCGAGATTTAATTTGGTGTCAGGGTACAGAGGCCAGATTCAGCTTTACTCTCTAATGATTTTAAACTTTCAGTAACTATATTACCAATAAAAACAGCTCTTCCTGATAAACTTAGAAGCCAGTTTTCAAAAGTAACACATTGCCACTTCTATACTACCCAATGAGCCTTTTTGTACTGTTCTCCTTCAATGGGAATAAGAAACACAAATGCAGAACAATGTTTCCTGTACTGTGAGGAGAATATTATTCAACACGAATGGCAAATATATTCACGTTGCCAACACGTCTATCTCCAAGCTAAAACTATAAATGTTTGGCTAACTTCCAATGAAATATTTATAACAGTTTCCCCCTGAGAAATAATTGCAATCTCCATAAATGCCTGCAATAAGAAAATGTAGTTTGAGAATTATATGTTTCTTTACAGCTCAGCAGAAGTTTAGAATCAATCAGAATATCAGTGAACAAGGAGTTGTGGTCACTCCAACTCTATAGTCTGCACAGTAGTAATCTGAAAAACTTAAAGATCCAGGCTGCTATAAAAATTTGAATATCTTTCTTAGTGAAGCTTTCCTGTAGATTTTATGCTTTTATTGTTTCTGAAATCTAGCCATCATAGGTGAACTAGATCAAGATCACCATAAATTTTGGAAGGCTGAGCAAGAGTGTTTTCTAAGGCATATGCATTTATGACATTGATTAAACATAGAATACACAATGTCACCAGCATAAATGCTTATTTCTTGAATTCAGTGTTTACTCTCCTTGGGGTGGTAATAACTGATGTGTTATTAAACACATCAAGAGAGGCAGATTCTGGTAAAATTTAATTTAAAATTCCCAAAAAACAGAGGTGTGTTTAGCTAGTTCAGAGTTAACATACGTTTTCCCCAAAATGGAAAATGCTGTTTCTCTGGATATTTTTCAATACCTGAGGCTAGCTAGGGCTACCTTGTCAACACATGTACTTAAAACGTAAAAACTAAGTGAATCAGAGGAGTGTTTGGTACGTCATGTTATCAAATTACAGGTTCAGTTGATTTTTTTTTACTGAAGTTGATTTCGGACGCATGCAGCAGTAAGCGGCAGCTTGCAGCAACCAACGGCAAGCAGTAGCTGGAAGCAAGATTTTAGTTGCCATACTGGGAGTCCTAACCACTAGACCACAGGGGCCAGCAGCTAGGGCCTGGGTCCCTACTTCTTGCCTGCCTTGTCAGGAAAGAATTCAGGCGAGGAGGCAGAAGGTAAAGAGAAAAGAAAAAGTTTATTGGAAAAGCAAAGGACATGTGGAAAGACGCATGGGCAAACTCAGAGAGAGAGAGTTGCACCTTCGGGAAGTTTAAATTCTTTATAAAGGGGCAGTTTTCCCCGTCTTAGTCTTCCTTCTGGCCAGTCATCTTGCTTTGTCCCCCCTGGCTAATTTGTCTCATGACCCTCCCCTTAGGTGCGCACGCACCTCTCAGCCAAGACAGATCTCAACACAAAGGATTCTGGGGGAAGCAAGACTCATTATGGCCTGGCGTTGTCCCCTGACTTTTGACCCCCGAGGAGCCTTTCTATGCAGGTGCAGTGTCTCCCTAGACCCAAAGATGGGAAATACGTGACCTCTTGATCTTTATTCAAACAGGGTTTAGCCCCTCTCTGTCCCTGCCATGACTGTTATCGTAAGGTGTCCACAGGAGACAAAGCCTGGCTGTTTACCCTGTTTCTGTCATTGCTTCCATTTCAGAGAGCAAACAGGAGACTGAGTGTAAACGGCTGATCTGGAGCCCACTTATCTCCTGTCTCAGGAAATGCAAACAGGAGGCTAGTTGTAAGTGGCCTGAAGCCCACTTTTTTCTGCCTCATGAAATGTAAACGGGAGGCCAGTTGTAAATGTCTAACCTGGGGCCCATCTATCTCCTGCCTCAAAGTGACTAGTTGTTAAACACAATTTACTTAAATTGACTGGCAATTTAAACTGTACCAACATAATACTAAAATAGTTCAACTCGAAGGAAGAGTAAAATCAAGAAGATTGGTTACACACTTATGGGTGATTGACAGAACTTTTCACTTTTTAACCTTCTGTTGCAGTGTCTTAGAGACACAGGCCAAGCAGCAACCCCATAAAACCCCAAGAGTTGTTCTCAGAGAAAAGTGAATGTTCAGGATGAGAAGACAGAAGTTTTCCTCTAAGGCTGCCCAGGAGTTAAACATACCATTGGGAATATTTCATTTAGCTTCTCTATTCCTGCCCTCCTTATTATTGAGCCCTGCATACTAAGCAGAGAGCCTAGCCAGGTGAAATCTGAGGATGCTCAAGTCCCTTATATAAAGTGGCACAGTATTTGCACATAACCTACTCATATCCTCCCATCTAGTTTAAATCATCTCTAGATTACTTATAACAAGTGATATTTACATAGTTATAGTTGCCTGCATGGGGCAAATTCAAGTTTTGCTTTTTGGAACTTTCTGGAGGTTTTGCTTTGTTTTGTTTTGTTTTCATCTGTGGTTGGTTGAATCAGCAGATGCAGACCTGGGGATACCACAGGGCTGAATGTACTCCATTACTGAAATGAATACGTAGGCCTCATAAAAAGCATCCCTGGCCAAGCCACTGATATTGTAAAAACAAATTCCCTGTAGATGGCAAAGTACATGTCTCTTTCAGTCAGAACATCCTGTGTGGGTTTAATGTGTATGGGTTACTAATTAAGACAGCTCATCCTTGTCAGAATAAAAGTGATCTCCTAGACAGCTGAGCCAATCTTAACAAGAGCACTTCTGGACTTCCCTGGTGGTGCAGTGGTTAAGAATCTGCCTGCCAATGCAGGGGAACACGAGTCCTAGCCCTGGTCCTGGAAGATCCCACATGCCACGGAGCAATTAAGCCTGTGCACCACAACTACTGAGCCTGTGCTCTGGAGCCCACGAGCCACAACTACTGAAGCCTACGTCTAGAGCCTGTGCTCCGCAACAAGAGAATCACAGCATACACGTATATATAGAATCTAAGATAAAAAATAAAAAGGTCATGAAGTAGCTAGGGGTAAGACGGGAATAAAGACACAGACCTACTAGAGTATGGACTTGAGTATATGGGGAGGGGGAAGGGTAAGCTGTGACAAAGTGAGAGAGTGGCATGGACCTTGGAGAGCAATTATACTCCAATAAAGATGTTAAAAAAAAAAAGAGAGAAGCCACAGCAATGAGAAGCCCACGCACCACAACCAAGAGTAGCCCCCACTCCCCGCAAC
Organism: Delphinus delphis; assembly: GCF_949987515.2. NCBI lineage: Eukaryota > Metazoa > Chordata > Mammalia > Artiodactyla > Delphinidae > Delphinus > Delphinus delphis. Next base: position 40,609,108 of record NC_082698.1, on the reverse strand, counting down.
TAGAGAAAGCCCTTGCACAGCAAGGAAGACCCAATGCAGCCAAAAATAAATAAATAAATAAAAGAGCACTTCTGCCACCTAGCGTCCAAAGAGTGCAAAAATATTCTCAGCATTTGGAGAGAAGCAGCTCTTCTATCAGGCTTAATTTTTTTTTTTTTACTTTTTTATTGGAGTATAATTGCTTTACAATGGTGTGTTAGTTTCTGCTTTATAACAAAGTGAATCAGTTACACATATATCCCCTTATCTCCTCCCTCTTGCGTCTTCCTCCCACCCTCCCTATCCCACCCCTCTAAGTGGTCACAAAGCACGGAGTTGATCTCCCTGTGCTATGCGACTGCTTCCCACTAGCTATCTATTTTACATTTGGTAGTGTACATATGTCCATGCCACTCTCTCACTTTGTCCCAGGTTACCATCCCCCTCCCTGTGTCCTCAAGCCCTTTCTCTAGTAGGTCTGCGTCTTTTTTTTTTTGCGGTACGCGTGCCTCTCACTGTTGTGGCCTCTCCCGTTACGGAGCACAGGCTCCGGACTCGCAGGCTCAGCGGCCATGGCTCACGGGCCCAGCTGCTCCACGGCATGTGGGATCTTCCCAGACCGGGGCACGAACCTGTGTCCCCTGCATCGGCAGGCGGACTCTCAACCACTGCACCACCAGGGAAGCCCACATGACTCTTTTTGAATTATGGTTTTCTCAAGGTCTATGCCCAGTAGTGGGATTGCTGGGTCGTATGGGAGTTCAATTTTTAGTTTTTCTAAGGAACCTCCATACTGTTCTCCATAATGGCTGTTATCAATTTACATTCCCACCAACAGTGTATGAGGGTTCTGTTTTCTCCACACCCTCTCCAGCATGTATTGTTTGTAGATTTTTTGATGATGGCCATTCTAACCGGTATGCAATGATATTTCATTGTAGTTTTGATTTGTATTTCTCTAATGATTAATGATGTTGAACATTCTTTCATGTGTTTGTTGGCAATCTGTATATCTTCTTTGGAGAAATGTCTATTTAGGTCTTCTGCCAAATTTTGGATTGGGTTGTTTGTTTTTCTGATATTAAGCTGCAGGAGCTGCTTGTAAATTTTGGAGATTAATCCTTTGTCAGTTGCTTCATTTGCAAATATTTTCTCCCATTCTGAGGTTTGTCTTTTCGTCTTGCTTATGGTTTCCTTTGCTGTGCAAAAGCTTTAAAGTTTCATTAGGCCTCATTTGTTTATTTTTGTTTTTATTTCCATTTCTCTAGGAGGTGGGTCAAAAAGTATCTTGCTGTGATTTATGTCATAGAGTGTTCTGCCTATGTTTTCCTCTAAGAGTGTGAGAGTGTCTGGCCTTACATTTAGGTCTTTAATCCATTTTGAGTTTGTTTTTGTGTACGGTGTTAGGGAGTGCTCTAATCTCATTCTTTTACATGTAGCTGTCCAGTTTTCCCAGCACCACTTATTGAAGAGGCTTTTTCTCCATTGTACATTCTTGCCTCCTTTATCAAAGATAAGGTGACCATATGTGCGTGGGTTTATCTCTAGGCTTTCTATCCTGTTCCATTGATCTACATTTCTGATTTTGTGCAAGTACCATACTGCCTTGATTACTGTAGCTTTATAGTATAGTCTGAAGTCTGGGAGCCTGATTCCTCAGGCTCCGTTTTTCTCTCTCAAAATTGCTTTGGCTATTCGGGGTCTTTTGTGTTTCCATACAAATTGTGAAAATTTTTGTTCTAGTTCTGTGAAAAATGCCAGTGGTAGTTTCATAAGGATTGCATTGAATCTGTAGATTGCTTTGGGTAGTATAGTCATTTTCACAATGTTGATTCTTCCAATCCAAGAACATGGTATATCTCTCCATCTATTTGTATCATCTTTAATTTCTTTCATCAGTGTCTTATAATTTTCTGTATACAGGTCTTTTGTCTCCTTAGGTAGGCTTATTCCTAGGTATTTTATTCTTTTTGTTGCAGTAGTTAATGGGGGTGTTTTCTTAATTTCACTTTCAGATTTTTCATCATTAGTGTATAGGAATGCCAGAGATTTCTGTGCATTAATTTTGTGTCCTGCAACTTTACCAAATTCATTGATTAGCTCTGGTAGTTTTCTGGTAGCATCTTTAGGATTCTCTATGTATAGGATCATGTCACCTGCAAACAGTGACAGCTTTACTTCTTCTTTTCTGATTTGGATTCCTTTTATTTCTTCTTCTTCTCTGACTGCTGTGGCTAAAACTTCCAAAACTATGTTGAATGATAGTGGTAAGAGTGGGCAACCTTGTCTTGTTCCTGATCTTAGTGGAAATGGTTTCAGTTTTTCACCATTGAGGACGATGTTGGCTATGGGTTTGTTATATATGGCCTTTATTATGTTGAGGTAAGTTCCCTCTGTGCCTACTTTCTGGAGTAAATCGGTGTTGAATTTTGTCGAAAGCTTTCTTTGCATCTATTGAGATGATCATATGGTTTTTCTCCTTCAATTTGTTAATATGGTGTATCACATTGATTGATTTGCGTATATTGAACAATCCTTGCATTCCTGGGATAAACCCCACTTGATCATGGTGTATAATCCTTTTAATGTGCTGTTGGATTCTGTTTGCTAGTAATTTGTTGAGAATTTTTGCATCTATGTTCATCAGTGATATTGGTCTGTAGTTTTCTTTTTCTTTTTTTTTTTTTGTTTTTTTGTGGTACGCGGGCCTCTCACTGTTGTGGCCTCTCCCGTTGCGGAGCACAGGCTCCGGACGCACAGGCTCAGTGGCCATAGCTCCCAGGCCAAGCAACTCCGCGGCATGTGGGATCCTCCCGGACCGGGGCACGAACCCGTGTCCCCTGCATCGGCAAGTGGACTCTCAACCACTGCGCCACCAGGGAAGCCCCTGTAGTTTTCTTTTTTTGTGACATCTTTGTATGGTTTTGGTTTCAGGGTGATGGTGGCCTCACAGAATGAGTTTGGGAGTGTTCCTCCCTCTGCTATATTTTGGAAGAGTTTGAGAAGGATAGGTGTTAGTTCTTCTCTAAATGTTTGATAATATTTGCCTGTGAAGCCATCTGGTCCTGGGCTTTTGTTTGTTGGAAGATTTTTATTTAGAGTTTCAATTTCAGTACTTGTGATTGGTCTGTTAATATTTTCTATTTCTTCCTGGTTCAGTCTCAAAAGGTTGTGCATTTCTAAGAATTTGTCCATTTCTTCCAGGTTGTCCATTTTATTGGCATAGAGTTGCTTGTAGTAATCTCTCATGATCTTTTGTATTTCTGCAGTGTCAGTTTTTACTTCCCCTTTTTCTTTCTAATTCTATTGATTTGAGTCTCCTCCCTTTTTTCTTGATGAGTCTGGCTAATGGTTTATCTATTTTGTTTATCTTCTCAAAGAACCAGCTTTTAGTTTTATTGATCTTTGCTATAGTTTCCTTCATTTTTTTTTTCATTTATTTCTGATCTGATCTTTATGATTTCTTTCCTTTTGCTAACTTTGGGGTTTTTTTGTTCTTCTTCCTCTAATTGCTTTAGGTGTAAATTAGGTTGTTTATTTGAGATGTTTCTTGTTTCTTAAAGTAGGATTATATTGGTACAAATTTCTCTCTTAGAACTGTTTTTGCTGCATCCCATAGGTTTTGGATCATCGTGTTTTCATTGTCATTTGTCTCTAGATATTTTTTGATTTCCTCTTTGATTTCTTCAGTGATCACTTGGTTATTAAATAGTGTATTGTTTAGCCTCCATGTGTTTGTATTTTTTACAGATCTTTTCCTGTAATTGATATCCAGTCTCATAGCGTTGTGGTCGGAAAAGATACTCGATATGATTTCAATTTTCTTAAATTTACCAAGGCTTGATTTGTGACCCAAGGTATGATCCTAGAGAATGTTCCATGAGCACTTGAGAAGAAAGTGCATTCTGTTGTTTGTGGATGGAATGTCCTATAAATATTAATTAAGTCCACCTTGTTTAATGTATCATTTAAAGCTTTTGTTTCCTTATTTATTTTCATTTTGGATGATCTGTCCATTGGTGACAGTAGGGTATGAAAGTCCCCTATTATGATTGTGTTACTGTCAATTTCCCCTTTTATGGCTGTTAGCATTTGCTAGCATTTGCCTTATGTATTGAGGGGCTCCTATTCTGGGTGCATAAATATTTACAATTGTTATATCTTCTTCTTGGATTGATCTCTTGATTGTTATGTAGTGTCCTTCTTTGTCTCTTGTAATAGTCTTTATTTTAAGGTCTATTTTATCTGATATGACTATTGCTACTCCAGCTTTCTTTTGATTTCCATTTGCATAGAATATCTTTTTCCATCCTCTCACTTTCAGTCTGTATGTGTCCGTAGGTCTGAAGTGGGTCTCTTGTAGATAGCATATATACAGGTCTTGTTTTTATATCCATTCAGCCAGTCTGTCTTTTGGTGGGAGCATTTAATCCATTTACATTTAAGGTAATTATTGATATGTATGTTCCTATTCCCATTTTCTCAATTGTTTTCAGTTTGTTATTGTAGGTCTTTTCCTTCTTTTGTGTTTCCTGCCTAGAGAAGTTCCTTTAGCATTTGTTTTTTGTTTGTTTTGTTTTTTGTTTTATTTTTTTTTTTTGCAGTACGCGGGCCTCTCACTGTTGTGGCCTCCCCCGTTGCAGTCCGGACGCGCAGGCTCAGCAGCCATGGTTCACAGGCCCAGCCACTCTGCGGCATGTGGGATCCTCCCAGACCAGGGCACGAACCCGTGTTCCCTGCATCGGCAGGCAGACTCTCAACCACTGCGCCACCAGGGAAGCCCTAGCATTTGTTTTAAAGCTGGTTTGTTTGTGCTGAATTATCTTAGCTTTTGCTTCTCTGTAAAGATTTTAATTTCTCTGTCAAATCTGAATGAGACCCTTGCTGAATAGAGTAATCTTGGTTGTAGGTTTTTCCCTTTCATCACTTTAAATATGTCCTTTCACTCCCTTCTGGCTTGCAGAGTTTCTGCTGAAAGATCAGCTGTTAACCTTATGGGGATCCCTTGTATGCTATTTGTTGTTTTTCCCTTGGTGTTTTTAATATGTTTTCTTTGTATTTAATTTTTGATAGTTTGATTAATATGTGTCTTGGCATGTTTCTCCTTGGATTTATCCTGTATGGGACTCTCTGTGCTTCCTGGACTTGGTTAACTATTTCCTTACCCATATTAGGGAAGTTTTCAACTGTAATCTCTTAAAATATTGTCTCAGTCCCTTTCTTTTTCTCTTCTTCTTCTGGGACCCCTATAATTCGAATGTTGGCGCATTTAATATTATCCCCAAGGTCTCTGAGACTGTCTTCCATTCTTTTCATTCTTTTTTCTTTATTCTGCTCTGCAGTAGTTATTTCCACTATTTTCTCTTCCAGGTCACTCATCCGTTCTTCTGCCTCAGTTATTCTGCTACTGATCCTTCTAGAGAATTTTTAATTTCATTTATTGTGTTGTTCATGATTATTTGTTTGCCCTTTAGTTCTTCTAGGTCCTTGTTGAACGTTTCTTGTATTTTCTCCATTCTATTTCCAAGATTTTGGATCATCTTTACTATCATTATTCTGAATTTTTTGTCAGGTAGACTGCCTAGTTTCTCTTCATTTGTTAGGTCTGGTGGGTTTTTATCTTGCTCCTTCATCTGCTGTGTGTTTCTCTGTCTTTTCATTTTGCTTAACTTACTGTTTTTGGGGTTTCCTTTTTGCAGGCTGCTGGTTTGTAGTTCCCGTTGTTTTAGTGTCTGCCCCCAGTGGCTAAGGTTGGTTCAGTGGGTTGTGTAGGCTTCCTGGTGGAGGGTACTATTGCCTGTGTTCTGGTGGATGAAGCTGGATCTTGTCTTTCTGGTGTGCAGGTCCATGTCCGGTGGTGTGTTTTGGGGTGTCTGTGACCTTATTATGATTTTAGGCAGCCTCTCTGCTAATGGGTGGGGTTGTGTTCCTGTCTTGCTAGTTGTTTGGCATAGGGTGTCCAGCACTGTAGCTTGCTGGTTGTTGAGTGGAGTTGGGTCTTGGCGTAGAGATGGAGATATCTGGGTGATTTTTGCTGTTTGATATTACTTGGAGCTGGGAGCTCTCTTGTGGACCAGTGTCCTGAAGTTGGCTCTCCCGCCTCAGAGGCACAGCCCTGATGTCTGGCTGGAGCACCAAGAGCCTGTCATCCACATGGCTCAGAATAAAAGGGAGAAAAGAAGAAAGAAAGAGAGAAAGAAAAAGATAAAATAAAATAAGATAAAATTAAAAAGTTATTAAAATAAAAAACAAAAAATAATTCTTTAAAAATTTTTTAAGTAATTTAAAAAAAAAGAAAGAACATCCAAAAGAAAAAAAAACAAATTCACCAATAATAACAAGCACTGAAAACTATACTAATACAAAACAAAACAAAAAAACCAGACAGACAGAACCCTAGGACAAATGGTAAAAGCGAAGCTATACAGACAAAAATCACAGACAGAAGCATACGCATATACACTCACAAAAAGAGAAAAAGGGAAACAAATATATATATCGTTGCTCCCAAAGTCCACCTCCTCATTTTGGGATGATTCGTTGTTCAGGTATTCCACAGATGCAGGGTACATCAAGGTGACTGTAGAGATTTAAGCCGCTGCTCCTGAGGCTGCTGGGAGAGATTTCTCTTTCTGTTCTTTGTTCGCACAGCTCCTGGGATTCAGCTTTGGATTTGGCCTTGCCTCTGACTGTAGGTCACCTGAGGGCGTCTGTTCTTCGCTCAGACAGGACGGGGTTAAAGGAGCCGCTGATTCGGGGGCTCTGGCGCACTCAAGCCGGCGGGGAGGGATGGGTACGGATGTGGAGTGAGCCTGCGGCAGCAGAGGCCAGCGTGACGTTGCACCAGCCTGAGGCGCGCCGTGCGTTCTCCCGGGGAAGTTGTCCCTGGATCACTGGACCCTGGCAGTGGCGGGCTGCACAGGCTCCCAGGAGGGGAGGTGTGGATACTGACCTGTGCGCACACACAGTTTTCTTGGTGGCAGCAGCAGCAGCCTTAGCATCTCATGCCTGTCTCTGGGGTCCGCGCTGATAGCCGCGGCTCGCGCCCGTCTCTGGGGCTCCTTTAAGCGGCGATCTTAATCCCCTCCCCTTGCGCACCAGGTAACAAAGAGGCAAGAAAAGTCTCTTGCCTATTCGGCTGTTCCAGACCTTTTCCCGGACTCCCTCCTGGCTAGCCGTGGCACACTCTATGAAGCTTAATTAAGTTTTTACTTTCCATGGCAAGGGTCAATTCAGAGTTGCTTAGAAGTGATAGGAAACAGTAATACTTCTGGAAATAACTGTACCAATTTGTTCACTCTCATTCAAAGACCAACTTGGATTCTAATAAATTAAATCACTAACATCATGATTCATTTGTGTGATCCACATTCTGCTTAAATTTGTCTCCATAAAATAGCTTACCACACACCAAGTGTCTTTAGAGCCCCACACATGCTATAGGCAACAGTATGTGATTTCCATATAAAGTCAATAAATTTGAGAATTTTTGCTCTGACTTGGAGAATAGTCTGTACAGTTACAATAACTTTAACTTTCAACAAGATTTTAACTGTGAGAAGTGCAGTATTTTGCTGCTGAAATTCATATTTCATAAAATATAATTCACATCAAAATGCTCTGTCCCTACAAAATGCCTTTGGCTCACAGCTCAGAGGACTGAGCATCCCTATCTCCCCATGGGATAATGACAAAGATATTCAATCTCTCACTTTAGGTTCCTGAACAGAAAACGATAAGCCCTAACTTACTCTCAAAATCAAGGAAGTGATGAAAAATAGCTACTCCATGCCATATGTCTTATATTTTAAAAGATATGAAAGCACTGTGGGCTGAACCAATGCACTTTTCTCTAGCCAGAGTAAGAGTCATGGAATAATTAATGTATTAATTATTGAGTAATGCATTCAAAGAAAAGAGTTTAAAGTGATAACCAGAGCTTTCTTTTGACCCATACAATCATACACTTCTTTGTCAGAGATTTTTAAAAAGTAATTATAGCTAATGACTATCATGATAAGAATTTGCCAAAACCATCATTATGAGAGTAGTTTGCACTTACCCTTTCCCCTTGCGACTGTAGGAGAGCAAAATTTGCCACCCAAAAATGTGTCTCTTTGGCATGTGGATTATTTTACGCTGAAAACAATCAGGCCCAAAAGGCTCAGGAAGAATATTTGAAATTCCCCCTAACTACCTAAAAGTAGTTAGATAGAGTGCCTGTCCCCAGAGCTGCCACCAGCGATATCTGCAGAGACTATGGACTAGGTATGTAGGGGAACCTGGCAGGGCCTAGAGATCAGAGTTCACTCTGTGACCCATTGTCTCTGCAGGGCCCACACACATTTGTTTAGTAAACATTTGCTTTTTCATCTCCATGTGAATTACCTTCCTCCCCTTTGAAGTCCCCAACCACTACCCCCAACAGTCTCTTTTATCTTTAGCTGAAGATGGTATTCAAGGTGAGGGCTTGGGCCATTTTGGTGAGTTACTCAGTTTTCCTGGGTCTCATATGTATACATGTTGCTCAACTCCTGTTTAATTTTCTCCTGTTAATGTGTGTGATAGCAATTTAATTCTAAGACCAGAAAGAAGAATCTAGAAGGGTAGAAGAAAGCTTTTTCATCCCCAACACTACCATCATTTGCAAACAAAGAAAACGAAATATGAGCATCTATTGGGCATCTATTATATACCAGACATTTTGGTATATCTATATATCTCACTTAATATAAAACGTAATTACTTCCATTTAACAATGAGGAAACTGACATTCAGAGAAGTCAAGTAGCTACATCAAGATAGCACTGCCAGAAAATGAGTCAGATTTGAAGTCAAGCTCTGTTTGATGCCAAGATTTTTTTAAATTAATTAATTAATTTGTTTTTATTTTGGGGGGCTCTGTTGGGTCTTTGTTGGGGCTTTCTCTAGTTGCGGCGAGAGGGGGCTACTCTTTGTTGCAGTGTGCGGGCTTCTCATTGTCGTGGCTTCTCTTGTTGCAGAGCACAGGCTCTAGGCACAAGGAATTCAGTAGTTGTGGCACATGGGCTCAGTAGTTGTGGCTCACTGGCTTAGTTGTTCTGCGGCATGTGGGATCTTCCTGGGCTAGGGATCGAACCCCTGGTCCCCTGCATTGGCAGGTGGATTTTTAACCACTACGCCAACAGGGAAGCCCAATGCCAAGATTTTTTTTTAAATCTCACAGTTTCCCAATATCCAGGAAATCCCAGTATTCATGGGGAATAAGAAGAGCATTCAAAGTCCTAGATCTGGGCTTCCCTGGTGGCACAGTGGTTGAGAGTCCGCCTGCCGATGCAAGGGACACGGGTTCGTGCCCCGGTCCGGGAAGATCCCACGTGCCGTGGAGCGGCTGGGCTCATGAGCCATGGCCGCTGAGCCTGCGCATCCGGAGCCTGTGCCTCCACAACGGGAGAGGCCACAACAGTGAGAGGCCTGCGTACTGCAAAAAAAAAAAAAACGTCCTAGATCCTCCCTTTCCCAAATTCCAATCATTTTTTGCACCATAAGCTCCTTAGCTCTAGTTGCTAGAAAAAAAATCTTAAGGAATTTCAAGTTAACCCATATGTCTCAAACATTAACTTCTCTCTATTGTGTTTATATTGACAAGAAACAAAACATTCCTGATTAAAAAATATCTTAAGAAAACATTCAAAATATTTTCAGCTAATACCAGGATTTTCTCAAGGGCCTCCTAACACATATATTTCAGTTAATTAGGACTTCAGTCCAATCAATTCTGCTCGAGACTAAAATTTCTAAGACACTTATTTCTTCTGTGACTTAGATGTTCTAAGGCCTTCAATAGTTACCTGTGGTTTAGAATAAAATCCAAACTGCTTAACTAAGCATTTGAGGGGTTAAAGAGAAAAATCACAGGCCCAGAATGGTGTCACTTGGGCTAAAGCTCAAGATACCAAACCAAGATTTAATACCTGACCTACTTGCAGTTTCAGCCTTCACCAGAAATACAATCTTAATCAACTAGTCTGGAGTTTTCCTGGTTAGCACCTATGAGGTAATCTTCCATGTGGGCCCTCTCCATCCCCCAGAGGAAGAAGAGATAATCTGTATGATAAAACCCTTTCCAGTTCCCTTCCCTCCACAAAAAAGAAGGTGTCTAGGCCTAAAAATAGCCCTTTCTTTCCTTTTGCTAATAGCTCCCTTGCCCCACACTTCTACCTATAAAAACCTTCCATTTTGTACAACCCCTTCTAGTTGATAGATCAGATGCTACCCAATTCATGAATCACCTAATAAAGCCAATTAGATCTTGAAATGTACTCAGGTGAATTTTGTTTTTTAATAGAGGCCATCCGCAAACGAACTTATACTTAGCAGGCAGCTACTGCTATTCTCCACTTTACGAAACTTCGTTTCTAATCAGTCTCTTTTATCAACTTATCAGAACAGTCACTTGCTCACTCTTCTCTGCTCCTTTGTTTAAGAAATTCCCAAGTATAGAATAAGCTTCCCTACCCTGTGTGTATGTTCAGATGCTCCCATATTTGTAAAGCTGGTCTTTTTTGAAGGCTTTATCATGTTAGCTCTCAATAGTCACCATGTACTCTAATATCCTACAGTTTTCACTCTTTTCTTACTCATTTGTAGAGCATATTTTTATGTGCACGCACGTTTGTCCCCATTATACTATGTGTCCTTTTAGGGCAAAGATCTAATTCTATTTAATATAGCAATATATTTATTAAGCATCTACAGTTTAATAAGTAGGCACTGTTTAGGGAACCTCACGTTCCAATTTAAAACATATTACCTGACAAAGGGCCCAAAGAAGGTGATCACAAAGTATTTGTAAAAGAAGAAGAAGAAAAAAAGGAAACTATATTTTCAAAGGTACATTATGGTTCAAGCACTTTAGTAGATATTTTCATATACTTTATCTGTATTAGTTTTGATCTTTATTAAATCTCTTTTCCTATAAAGAAAGCCAATACCTGACTGAACGTGACAAGGCAGATATATTCTCTATTTATACATTCTCTGCACAAAGGTAGGAAAAAAGATAAAAAGGAAAGGTTGATTTTCTTTCTCTCATATGAAACTATATTGTGATCACCCAGTAGTGTTGTGTTGTGTGCACAGAGACCTCTCTAGAAATTTTATTTGTTGAGATAATCGCCCTCATCTGTTACTAGATGATGCTCCTTTATAATTTTGATAAGGTAGCTTTCCAAAACAATGCAAAAAGAATTGTGAATTACTTTTGTCATGTGGCTTTCAAAATGGTTATTTGTTCCTAGTTTGTCAAGTGTTTTTTATCATGAAATGGTGTTGAATTTTATCAAACGCATTTTTCGCATGTGGTTTTGTCCTTTACTGTATTAGTCCTTTGTACTGTACTGATAGATTTTCATATGCTGAACCAGCCTTACATTCCTGCAATAAATCCCACTTCATCATGGTGCATAATCTTCTTTATATGTTGCTGAATTTCTGTTGAGATTTTTGTGTCTACATTCATAAAGGATATTTGTCTAAACTTTGATGTCTTTGTGTGATTTTAGTAGTAGGATGATTCTGCCCTCATAGAATCTGTTGGGAAGAATTCCCTCCTCCCATTTGTGAAGTTTTGGAGGAGTTGGTGAAGAATTGATTAATTCTTCTTTAAGTGTTTGGTAAAATTCACCACTGACGATTTCAGGAGATGGACATTTCTTTATGGAAAGTTTGTTTATTACTAAATCAATCACTTTACTTGTTATAGGTCAATTCAGATTTTCTATTTCTTCTTGAGTCAGTTTTAGTACTTGGTGTCTTTCTAGGATTTTTTTTTTTCTATTTAATCTAAATTTCCTAATTTGTTGACATACTTTCTCACACTACCCCAAAAATTCTTTTTTATTTCTTAAAGTTTAGATCTAATGCCTTGTCTTTTATCCCTGATTTTTGTACTTTGAGTTTTTTCTCTTTTTTTGTTCAGTCTAGCTAAAGGTTTGTCAATTTTGTTGATTTTTTTCAAAGAACTAAATTTTGTTTGGATGATTTTCTCTATGTTCTATTTCATTTACTTTATTTTCTATTATTCATTCTTCTCTATTATTATTCTCTATTCTTTATTATTTTTTCCTTCTGTTTACTTTGGTTGTTTTTTCCTTCTTTCTCTAGTTTCCTAAGGTGGATGTTTAGATTATTGGTTTGAGATCTTTCCCTTTTTTAAAAAACAAAGCTATAGATATTCTTCTAAGCAATATTTTAGCTGTAATTCATAAAGTTTGGTATGTTGTATTAATATTTTCACTCATATCAATGTTAAGAAAATTTTTCTTGAGATGCTACTTCACATCCTCTAGAATGACTATAATAAAAAAAGATATGCATTAACAATTATTGCTAAGGATGTGGAGAAATTGGAACCCTCATGTCTTGCTAACAGAAATGTAGAACTGTACAGTCACTTTGGAAAACAATTTGGCAGTTCCTCAAAAAGTTAAACATAGAATTACCATGTGATCCAGCAATTCAACTCCTAGGTACATAGCCAAGAGTATTGGAAACATAAGTCCACACAAACGTTTGTACACAAATGTTCACTGTACCATTAATCATAATACCCCAATAGTGGAAACCATCCAAAAATCTATCAACTGGTGAATTGTTGGGAGTAGTCAGAGAAATCTTCATTCAGAATGAGATAGTTAATCAAGTCTTGAAGGATAACTAGTGTTTGGTTTGGAAGAATGAAAGGATGAATGTATCCTAGGCAAGGGGATGATGTGAGTAGAGGTACCACTATGAGTATCCATTGTGAGTTTGGAAGTTGTAGGGTCATGAGGTTACAAGTAACGAACACCTAATCTAAATTAACAGAAGTAAAAATGGAATTTATAGTCCACACAACTAAATACACACAACTGAAACATCTCCTGATATTCCTCCCAATCATTCCAAACTGTAAGTTCCAAAGTGTCAAAGGCAAATGCAGTTTTTATTTACATGGAGTCAAGATATTGGTATATGGTCAGAACTGTATCTCTTTCTATCTCTGAGCTCTTAATCTTTCCACATATTGACATCATTCTCAAATAGGCTTTTTCTAAGCAGCAGAAAGGATAGCTATTACCAGTCCAAGCCCGTCCTTTCCTTAGACTCCTTTCCTGGGTCCATGTAGCAAATCTTAGCAAATCCATGTAGCAAAGACTCGTCAACTTTTCCTGAGTGACTCACCCATCACTGAAACAATCATGGTGATCTAAAGGCTATAATATATGAGCTGAACACAAATATAACTCCACTTCTCATGCAGCAAAGGAGAAGCAGCCCAGTTGAACCATACGGAAAGGATTCATCAGAGAAAAGAGAATTTCATTTACTAGAAGTGGAAGGGAAGAGATCCTGGGGAAATAAAAACATCCAGTGCTCAGTACATAGAAGTCTGAATGGTCTGTCCTGCCGGAATGAATATTTTCAGTTTGTTTTGGAGTCACAAGCAATAAAGGAGGAAAGTTAATTCAGACTAGATTGTGGAAGATCTTGAAAACAAGCATGTTTTTATTTTACACTGCTTTTTAAAGGAGTAATGATGCTGTTAAAGTCATATATTAAGGAGATTCATCCAGCAGTGGAATAGATAGCAATGAGTGAGGGAAGACAAGCAGATGTCTTGGGTTACTTCGAACATCTAGGGTTGAGGTGACAGTGCTTATGGCTGTGAAAATAAAACTGAGAAAGAATATATGAGATGGTGCAAAAGAAAAACCGACATGACTTTTTGAAGTCTGGGTGAAAGACAGAGAGAGATAAGAAAAAATACTGGCAGGGAGACTTTAAGGAAAACACTAGATTGAACTGTGGGTTATAGAGTAAGGAATGTTTAACTTTTTTTACTTTTTATTTGACTCAAATCTGAATACAATGCTACAAAACTAAAGATCACTGTGGATGCATATGTAATTTTTATTTTTTTATATTCCCAGTGAATATCTCTAGGATATCGTTGCTATATCCAACAATTCCCATATACACAGCTTCACAAACTCCTGCCTTTTTTTAATCTGTGAATTTTTCTAACTTTGTAAATTCAATGCATTATACCAGACTAAGACATAAGAAATCTGGGAGGTTGGACAATATTAGTTATATCAGAAAATAACTTAAAACTCTAAGGGGCAAATGTCAAAAGCCCTTGCTTATGTTGAATGTGGATTTCTAAATTTACAAAAAAGAGAAGAGTCTTGAGAAGACGAATTTTACACACATATATTATATATGATACATATTTATCGATACTTGTAACACAGAAGTCGTGTGTAGTAAAAGACATAAGAGACAGACAAGAGATGAGGCCTTTGGCTCTCAGAAGAAGGTGTATAACAACAAAGCCCCCTACTTAAAAATGTTACGTAGTATCTGGAACAGGGAAGTTATGTTGTTCTCCCTTGTCTCTCAGTTCCTATCCCAGGGCCTGACACAGAGCAGCTTCTAGGAAGTAATGTACAGAATGAGTGAACAGGTATGGGGATGTGTGATGTCTCAGTGTAGCCCTTGGCACACTACAATTCTGAGTTTGGTCACTAGATGGCAGGGCTGACCAGTAATTTCTCTTTGGGACCTTAGAGGAGGATGATCCTCTGGGAACCTGTCCCTCACAGTGGTCCCTTGGAAGCCACACAAAGCAGCCTGAAGGACAGAATCCCCCTCACACCATCCCATCTCTCTTTAAATAGGGGAGTCAACTGGGGAGCCCGGTGTTCCTGGGTCAGTCTAACCTGGTTACTCTGGGCCTCCCATGAGTCTGTTCCCTCACCGATTGCAGGAAGCTCTCATTCCAGGTCCTTTTTCTCTGTCAGGGGAGTTATTTTCTCAAGGGCTAGGGGTCTCATATGCATAAAACACTCTGGCCTTCCCTCCAACATATTTCTGGTTTTTAAGTATTTTTTCTTATGCCCATGTAACAGCTTGAGGACTGAGACTTACAAGGTGAGAGCATTTGCCTAAGTCACAACGCTCAGGTCAGAATGGAGTAGAATCAGGTGTGTGTACGTCCCCTTCCGTGACCTCCCTCCTGCCTTGGGGGGTTGGGGGCTAGGCACACAAAGGAAAGTGGAGGAGGGGCAGCTGGCATCTAGCTCAGCCATTCCTGGCAAGAACTAGCCTTTCCTTGGCCCTTCTAACGGAGCACATCTTCCTCAACCCCCTCTCCCTCCCATTTTACTGCCCAGCTACTTTCCTCCTCCAGGACTTTCCTATCCAGGACAGTCTCACCTTTTTACCCAACTTCCCATTCCAGAGAAGCGATCATGGGAATTGGTTGGGTTCCCCTGACCTAAGAGGGCTGTTAGTCAGCTTGGGCTGCCTCAGCAAGATATCACTGAATGGGTACCTTAAGCAACAGATATTTATTTTGTCACAGTTCTGGATGTTAGAAGCCCAAGATAAAGATGTAAGCAGAGATGGTTTCTGATGGTTCCTACAAGGCTATAGGTGGCCTGTTGCCTGCTTTCTGTGTCCTCTCATGGGCTTTTCTGTGTGAGTGCACAGAGAGATGCAGCTTCAGAACCCAGAAGCAGCGAGACCCACACCCCTACCCTCCTTGGCTCTCAGGCTCTCCCATGAGTCTTGGCTGGAGGAATCCCTGATGCCACATATGTTGATAAAGGGCCCACTCAGGGCATTTGTGGACTCCCTGTGTACACTGACATGGACATGCAGATACACCTACCGTGCCAGTTACCAAAGGACTCTTGGCTACAGATTTACTCTTCCATATATGCTCTGTGATAAGCCACAAAATTCCTTTAAGCATTTCTCCTTTAAAGTGAGCATGATCAGGAATGTAAATTAAGAAACTAAAAATAGAACTATCATATGACCCAGCAACCCCACTCCTGGGCATATATCTGGAGAAAACCATAATTAGAGAAGATGCATGCACCCCAATGTTCATTGCAGCACTATTTACAATAGCCAAGACATGGAAGCAACCTAAATGTCCACGACAGAGGAATGGATAAAGAAGATGTGGTACATATATACAATAGAATATTATTCAGCCATAAAAAAGAATGAAATAATGCCATTTGCAGCAACATTGATGGACACAGAGATTATCAGTAAGTGAAGTAAGTCAGACAGAGAAAGACAAATATATGATATCACTCATAGGTGGAATCTAATTTTTTTTAATGATAGAAATGAACTTATTTACAAAACATAAACAGACTTACAGATATAGAAAACAAACCTATGGTTACCAAAGGGGAAACGTGGAGGGGAGAGATAAACCAGGAGCTTGGGAAGAACATACACACACTACTATATAAAAGATAGACAACCAACAAGGACCTACTGTATATCACAGAGAACTCTACTCAATATCTGGTGATAACCTATATGAGAAAAGAAACTGAAAAAGAATGAATATTTGTATATGTATAACTGAATCACTTTGCTGTACACCTGAAACTAATACAACATTGTAAATCAACTATAACCCAATAAAATAAAAAAATAAAATAGAATAAAGTGAGCAGGATAAGCTTTCACCATAGAGGGCACTAGAGAGAAGCTGAAAGAAAAAGGGACCCTCAGTTTCTCGATGCAGCTTGACTTGAGAATATCCTGGGAGCTCCGTCCTTGCCAAGGCCCCAACGCACAGTCTCTCCTTGAGTCAATGAGCTTGACCACAATCTTCCTACAGCCCTCTTGGCAGGGAATCCTGGGCCTCAGGCTTTTTTGCCTGCACAACTGCCCTGATTTCCCGTTTATCACCCTCCCCCAGGTGTGTCTCCCCAAATCCTCCTGAAGCAAAGGCTCTTGGACGAGGACCAGCACCTTCTAGGCCTGCTACACCTGCGCCCCACTCCCCCTGCTAAAATTTGAGGCTCAGCCAGAATATGTGGTCTGCCTAAACTCGGAGTCATGAGCCCAAACCAAGCCTTCAGGTTCCAAATCTCAAACTACCTCTCAGCTGAGGTTGCCAAAGAACACTGCTTCCTACGGGAAGAAGGCTATTGTAACACCATCCTGGAGGCAATGAAGGCCTTGTCTTAAGCAGGATGGTATGATAAGCTGCATGCCGTGCACTCTGAGTGTGGATCGGAAGACGGTATATCACGGCATAGCCAAGGCAGTGTTGTCCTGGTCCACAGATGAAGAAACAGGATCTGAAGGAGACAGAACTTGGCCAAAGTCACACGGCCAGGAAGTGGCAGAGCTGGGATTCCATCCCATTAAAGGAAAGTGATGTAGAGTGGCAGGCAGTCCTCCCACAGGTCAGACAGGCAGCACTGTTGTCTGGTGGAGGTGTGCTGGGAAGGGCCTAAGGTCCAGAACAAATGCGTACAGCAGCCTTATTAGGTGGAGTGCAGACTGGGTAATCAGGGGCTGATGCATGTGGAAAGGGGTTATCTCATGATAGGAAAGGCCTGCTGCAGACTGTGGAGGATGGGAAGAGATTCAGTTGCATCCAGAGCAGCGGCTCAACTTTCAGATTGACTCTCCACCCAGATGTCCACCCCTTCCCAGCTCAGTTCCAGGAAGCTTCCTGACCTCTGGACTAAGTGTTCAATACAAACAAGCACAGTGATCAAAGCCAGAACTTCCAGTGTGACCTGGAGTCAGCTATCTCATTTTACCTCCTCCACTTTGGAGTAGGAACAAGGGGAAAGTCTGGATGCTGAAGAGTAGGGGAGAGAGATACGCAAGTTTCCAGCAGACTTTTTTAGGCCCTGGATGTCCTAGTCTCTGTCCTTTGCTTTAGGCACGTGGCTCTGTACCATCCTGCAGTTTTTTTCAGGCCCAGGGGATGGGTCAGCAGGAAGTAAGGAAACCAGACCTTCCACAAGCCAAGGACCATCTAGTTGGAAAGGACGTGGAAGGTAATCTCATCCATATTCCTTCTGGTGTTTGGAGGCCTCTACCACACCCTCACCACATGGCTCTGCAACCTGTCTGAAGCTCCTGTGACAGGTTCCCTCACCACCCTAAGCTAAAAAGGCATCTGATGACAGCTCTGTTAGAAATGTTGTCCAGAATTGAATACATTTTGCTTCACAAAGTTATTGTTCCAGCCCTTCTTGATCACCAGCACCTGATTCAAGCCATTTACTCACAAGATACCCATTACACCTCCTACAATAAGTTAACTGGCACCCAGATATTCAAGTCAGAAACTTGTATGCCCAAATTCCTTTTTTCTGCTCACCATTTCACACCCAACCAACTCCCAAGTTCTATCTGTTATACCTTGTAGATGTTTCTCAAATGTATCTAGCTTCTTGATCCAGCTGCCATTACCCTGATTCTGGCCACCATCATCTGCCGTTTAGACGATAGTAAGTACTTCCCTGCAGGTCAGCTTTTTTCCAGTCTTGCTCCCTTCCAACCTTGCTCCACATTTTAGTCAAAACAAGCTTTGAAAAATTCAAATGTGATCATTCCTCTTCTATTGGAATTCCTCTAATGATCCTTGGGAGGAGGTCCAAAGCCTTACACAGTTTATAAGTCATATCATCAATAGGCTTATGCCTTATCTCTCACCATTTGGATCTCACACTGTTAAGACCAACCAGACTGAACAGTACTATCCTTGGGAACCTGGCCTACTTTTTCTCACTTTCAAGCCATTGTACAGACTATTTCCATTGTAAAACTTGGACAAAGCACTGAAGGAAGCAGGGATAATCTTTAGATCACCCACAGCTTCCTTGAGACTCCCTTTGGAAACTTTTTCATGTGAAATAATTTTAATCTCACAGACAAGGTGAAAAAAATAGTAAAGAAAGGTGTCATGTCCTCTTCATCCATCATTCACCAATGGTAGGATCTAGCGTACCAGAGGGCAAGTGTCAAAACCAGGAAGCTGACATTGGAACAATACAACAATAAGATATGGATGTTATTTGAATTGAACTATTTTTTACCTGCATTTTTTTTCTTGGTGTATAGTTCTATGAAATGTTATCGCAATCACAGGTTTGTGCAATCACCACAATTAAGGCACAGAACTATTCCATCACCCACAATGAAACTTTCTTGTGCTATACCTTTATACCTTCCCTGAAGCCCTATTCCCTGCCAACTGCTGATATGCTCCCCATTATTCAATTTTGTCATTTCGAGAATATTATATGAAAAGAATAATACAGTTTGTAAACTCTTGATATTATATTTATTTTACTTAACATAATGTCCTTGAAATTCATCCAAGTTATTGTATTAATTAAGAGCCTGTTCCTTTTTTTCCTGTGAGTTTTCCATGGTTTATTTATCCATTCACTTGTTGAAGGACAATTGGGTTATTTCCAGTTTTTTTTTCTGCTAGTAAAAATGAAGCTTCCAAAATGTGGTATTTACATATAATGGAATATTATTTAAACTTAAAAAGGAAGGAAATTCTGATACCTGCCGCAACATGGATGAACCTTGAAGACATTATGCTAAGCGAAATAAGCCTGTCACAAAAAGACAAACCCTATATTATACCACTTATCTAAGACACCTAGAGTAGTCAGATTCATAGAGACAAAAAGTAGAACAGTGGTTACCAAGGATCGGGGGTGGGGCTGGGGGTTGGAAATGGGGAGTTATTATTTAATGGGTACAGAGTTTCGGTTTGGGATGATGAAAATATTCTGGAGATGGGTAGTGGTGAAGGTTGCACAACAATGTGAATGTACTTAATGTGGCCAAATTGTATACCTACTAATGGTCAAAATGGTAAATTTTATGTTCTTCATATTTTACCACAATAAAAAGTAGAAAAGTAAAGTAAATAGATGGAATATAACATCATGGAGTATAAGTAATATGAAAGAAAATAAAGCAAGTTAAGAGGACAGAGAGTGGGACCACTTCGATAAAGTGATCAACACAGATTTCTCTGAGACAGGAATGTCTCAATAGAAGAGAAACAGCCAGCCAGTGACATGATGGAGGGGACATTCAGGCTGGGAGAAAACCAAGTGTAAAGCCTGAGGCAGGAGTGGTCTTGGTATGTGGAAGGCAGCAAGGCGTGTGCCGTGCTTTCGTGGATGAGCGTGTGTGCACGCCTGCGTGTCTGCGTGCACGGTTAGTGTGCCCAAGCACGTGAACACATTCACAGGCGCCTCTGCGTTTCTCATTGCAGACAAGAATCTCGACACGATTAACCATGTGAGCCTGCTCATGCTGACTCAGCAATGAGGACTGCCCAAATGATGGCGATTTAAAGGAAGAACTGTGCAGTATTAAAGAAAACAGCCACCCAGCACTGCACCAGAAGCCCCTGGGAAATGCTCCTAAGCAGAGTTTAGTGCAGTTCTAAGAAGACTTATTAATCTGGGGTTGAAGGTCAGGCCCATACTGTCCTTGTTTACAAGCCTGATTGGACCTTGCGTTACTGAGTCCAGCCTCCTCCCTCCACCTAAGGCACCTGCCGGCACTCTGCTGGAGGGCCAGTTTCCTCATGACTGTATCCCTGCTTTGCAGAAGCCGTGGTAAGTCCTTTCTGGTGAATGGATCTGGGGTCCTGGATCAAATGTCTAGGGATTTGACTTGATCTTGGAGGCCTAGAAAAGACTTTCTAGGGTGTGTGGGGAGATGGCAGGCAGAAGCCATGCTGGAGGTATCTCTTTCTCTGCTTACCCTGGGGTATCTGTGACTTTCCCGGATTCACCTGACCATTTGCAAATGAGACTGTGCCTTTGTTTTCAAAGGGAGCCGAGAAGGATTAGACCCTTGATGCTGGGCTGCTGAGGTTTCCTGGGGGAGAGACAGCTGGTAGAGGACTTTGAAGGACATAAAATGTCAGGCTTGATAAATGAGTAGGGTATTCAAGGAAGGTGTTCTAATTGCCAGTGGTTTTGACTCACAGGACATACAGAATACCTGCCAGGAAGTAGAGAGGGATCTGGCACCCTGCCTGGGTCAAGATAGTGAGAAATTTCCAGAGAAAATTCTCTCCCTGGCAAGTCTCTCTTACAGTGGGAAATAAAACATCAAGAGGAAACAAACTCAACTTAACTCTGGCCAGGTTAGTAACTAGCAGTGACTCTTCCTCTCTAGATCATCAGCCTGCAGCTTAGTGAGTGCCACTGAGTAGATGTTGGTTAATCGGCACTGAGGGCAATGGACTGTCCAGGTATAAGGATGGGATGCAGGTGGCAGATGGGCCCAAATGTGAAAGGTGAGACAGAGAGAGCTGGGTCTCCATTCACGTTCACTCCCCAAGTCAGCAGGCATGAGTGAGCTGGCAATGTTATGCCTATCTGCTCTCACAAAGGACACAGAGAGCACACTCCTAGCCTTTTAGCAGTAACACTAGAGGCCAGGCACTGGTAACCCCTTCTCCCCGACAATGCAAGTTGAAGTAGTAATACAACGTCACAGGAGGATTTACTTTTCCAAATCCCCAATCTGGAGGGCAGGAATGGGTCATCCATCTCTATATCACCTGTGCCCAGTATAGGTTATAGGAAAAAGGGCAGGTTCAGTAAATATGTGTTGATTAACTGAACAGGATGAGATAATCTTCCTTGATTTTTCCCACACCAAGGTGAGGACCATGTCACTGTTTCCATCACTCCCTCTGCTTCTCCTGATTGTGGTGACAGCATTGTGTACAGAAACAGAAAACTGTGAGAATGTACAAAAGACCTGCCCTGTGATTGCCTGTGGTTCTCCAGGAATCAACGGCCTCCCAGGCAAAGATAGACATTATGGTGCGAAGGGAGAAAAGGGAGAACCAGGTACAGTTTGGGCTGTTCTATCTCTGTGACTCTTTATCTTCCAAAGGAAACTGCCTGGAGATGTGAGGAGGATAATGTCATATTCATGTAGCTTGTATTTCTCTCAACTACAAATTATAATTCAAGAGAGAGATACAGCTCTGACTCTGGCATCCCAAACTTCCACACAGGAACTGGTGACACGTGGTGGTCCTGCCGGCTCAGGAAGTTGACCCTCAAGGCAGACCATCCCATGGGACACAGGAGGCTTTCCTTCTATGGTCATTAGAAAGAGCGGTTCAGAATGTGAGCCCTGGATCAGTGTCTCCCTCCTCCTGGGAGGGGATTGGGCATCATGCTTTTGGAGAAATAGAGCAGGAACGCAAATACTGTCATGTTTCCTTGGTCCTCCAACAGGTCAAGGACTCAGAGGCTTTCAGGGCCCTCCCAGAAAGGTAGGGCCTCAAGGAATGCCAGGGCCACCTGGGTTACCAGGACAAGTGGGCCAAAAAGGAGACCCTGGAGATGATTTGGGTAAGGAATTTACTTCAGCAAGGTCTAGGCTGAAGGCCCCCAGCGTCTGGCAACTCTGAGTACCATGTGGGAGATGCCCCTTCTCCTGCTGCTTCCTGGGAAGATGCCCAACTCTGCTTCCTGACCCAGCAGCCTCTAGCTTCCCTAGGTTACTTAGAGCCTCAAGGGGTTCCTATTAATGCCTGAATACAGACTCATAAACCCTTCAGAGCCAAACCCTCATCAGGTGCCTCCTGGAGGAGCTAAGCCTAGGCTCTCCTTCAGCTGAAACAATTCAATGTGAGGCTCTGGTCCAAAAGGGATAAAGTAGGTTATCTATGTGTTGGGCTTGTTATGCCTATTTTCACAACAATGGTAGATACATGGTATGCCAGTTATCTCTTATCTCATGAGAAACAAACAAAACACAGCCATTTATTTAAATCACGAATCTATGAATCAAGTGATTTCTTTGCTGGTCTCAGCTGGACTCACTCATGTGTCTGTGGTCAACTGATGGCCAATGGTCTCACTTACATGTCTGGCTGTTGTTTGGCCATCAGCTGGAGTGATGAGCGTAGCTGAGCCAGATCTCATCCTCCAATTGACTCACCTGGGCTTATTCACATAGAGATGATTACAGGATTTCCAAAAGAAGAAAGAACAGAAGCCTTAAGGCCTCCTGAAGGCTTAGGACACATACATTATTGCTTCTGCCATATTCCATTGGTCAAAACAAGTTACAAGGCCCTCTCAGATTCAAGGAGTGGGGAAATAAACTCCATTTCTTAATGAGAGAAGCTGTACCACACTGAGGTCATTTTTGCCATCTACTACTCATAGCTTGCCTCATGCCCTCCCCTCTTGGATAATGGGCAACTCACAAAAATCCTGGTTTACTGATTAACTGAACAAAATCAGGGAAAAACAAAACAAAACGCAACAACAACAAAACTTCCCCAAAGACAAAACCCTGCAATCTTTATAGTCAATATTCACCAACTCATAATAATTCCTCAAGTATTTTATTCCACAAGTTTACCCATGATAGAGCTATTTGTTTGGGGAAAAAACCAATTAGTGAATAGCTTGGCGCGTGGAGTGCTATAATACTCGGTCAACGGGGAGTGTATGTATGTGCGTGTGGGCGTGTATGCATGTACAGAGTGTCTTTACATACATTCAATAGATGAGTGATGTTTTGGGCTGGATGGAAACAGAGATACTTTTCCTTCTTTATGCTTCTTTATGCTTAAAATATTTTTCCTTTTTCTTCAAAGAGCAAGTATCAGTATAAAAGAAACTTTTATCTTGATTTTTTTTTTTTTTAGTTTGAAAAGGTACCCTACCCCCTTGTAGTTCTTAGATGCCTTTTCAACAATGCTCTTTCACCTTGTTTTAATTTTCTAGGTAACTATATTAGCCAGGCTACTTCAGAAAGAGCAGCTCTGCGATCAGAACTGGACCAGCTCAAAAAATGTAAGCCTTCTCTCTTACTTTTCAGGCAGCTTGAAGTTTGGGAAAGTGGAAAGCAACAAATATTTATTGAATACATGTAATTTTCTAGTACCTGGATAGGTGTTTTTCATATTCTGACCTCATGAAATCCTCACAACAACCTTTTGGTAGAAACGGAAGCAAAGGAAAATTACATAATTTGCTCAAATGAACAGAGCTAATAAGTGGCAGAGACAGTTTATAAATTGAAGTCAGTCTGATACCAGAGACCCTGATCCTTTATCTTTACTATCAGTGTACATATGTGTCACTGAAAATGGGACCTATGCCTCTTTCCCCTTGTTATGCTGTTGCTGAGAACTGGCAATGAGGCTAACCTGTTTCCTGGCCTAGGACAAATATTCTCAGACATTTAAATTTATTTTTAAGTTAATATTGGGGTAAAACTTAGAATTCCAATTATATGTATTCTAGAACTCTGGTCCAAAAAGCCAAAGGCCTTTGTTCCATTCTGTTTCTTCAGATTAGGGCTGCTAGATTTCACAAAGAAAAATATAGGACACCCAGTTAAACTTGAATTTCAGGTAAACAACAACTAATTTTTTTTTAGTATAAGTATGTCCTAAAAATTGCATGTGAGACACTTATACTAAAAAAATTTCATTGTTTATCTATAATTCAAATATAACTGGACATATTGTATTTTATGTGGCAACGCTACTGTTGAAGGCTTTGTCCAGAAAAATATCTTGAGCTGGACTTAGAGACAAGCCAGTGTCACCTATATTTTCCCATTTTAGGGCTGATCTCTTAGGGCAAAAAAGTTGGCAAAAAGTTTTATTTTACCAATGGTGAAAAGATGACCTTTGATGAAGTGAAGACTCTGTGTGCCCAGTTCCAGGCCTCTGTGGCCATTCCTACTAATGCTGAAGAAAACAAGGCCATCCAGGATACAGCCAGTGGAGGGGCCTTCCTGGGCATCACATATGAGGAGACTGATGGCCAGTCTGTGGATCTGACAGGAAAGAGGGTGACCTACCAAAATTGGCATGATGGTAAGCCCAATAACGCTGGTTCTGAGGAACATTGTGTGACACTCCTGGTGGACGGCACATGGAATGACATCACCTGTTCTGCCTCCTTTTTGGCTGTCTGCAAATACTCTGCCTGAGGGAGCGTGACCCTCAGGCCCTTCTGTCCCTTTGCTCATCTCACAGGTTGACAGTCTGGTTTGAAAGATAAATCTATATCAATTTCCCATACCCAGTATTGAGTTGCCCCTTTGAGGGGAATCAGAGACAATGAGAAGAATGGACTGAGAATGATGAGATGTGGGAGTGAAAAGTGAGAAGAGACTGATAGTGGCCTAAGAGTTTCTGGTTCAGACTCAATCACTAATAATAATCACTAACAACAATAACTACAAAATAATAATAGTAATAATAGCAGCAGCAGTACTAGTAGTACTAAGAACAAATTTTTAAATGTTTACTATGAGTTAGGCCCTACATTATGTGTAGTACATTAACTATCTAATTTAATTAGGCTGCTAATTTTTGTTTGAGTAGTGTTATCTAAGGTACAAAACTAAAATGGATTTATTTTTCCCTTTACTCTAAACACTTGTGTTCTGTTGAGCCTTTCTTTCTCTTTGGGTCGAGAGCTCCCCTAAATGACATCTTCCCAGCCTAATTCCATAGCTTTTCTGCCAGTCTCAGGTATTAATAGGATCGATCCCTGATCAGGGAACTAGATCCCACATGCCGCAACTAAGAGTTTGCATGCCACAACTAAAGATCCCGCATGCTGCAACTAAAGATCCCGCATGCTGCAACTAAGGATCCCACGTGCTGCAACTAAAAAAAAAAAAAGAGATTCCCGTATGCCACAACAAAGATTCCTCACACAGCAACGAAGATCCCGTGTGTTGCACCTAAGACCTGTCTCAGCCAAATAAATAAATCAATAAAATAAATATTAAAAAAAAAAAGAGAATACGTCTGAGAGGACCCCTAGTCCTACCTTCTCTCTGCCTGCTGCCTGACTCTTTCTTTACAGGAAAGATAGCATTTAGATAATATAAAAAATATGTTCAGACTTCTTGTTTCAGCTCCAACATGTGATAGATTTGAAAGTCAAACCCCCCATTCTCACAACAGCAAAAAAAAGCTAAACAAACTTAAAATAAATGACTTTTCTTAGACCCTTCAGAGAATTGAGTTCACAAGGCAAACTGCCTAAGGATGAAGTTCCTATCCCCCTGTAGTAATTCAAGACTGAAAAATTTATTTTAATTTTTCCTGATGATCCCATTTTTCATTTTCTGATTCTGCTCAGGCTGAGCCAGAAGGGTGTCACTGACATCTTGTGGAGCCTGAGCCCTTCTTCAGCAGCCCAGCCTAGACCACCTGCCCTTTAAGTGGATGTGACTCCTCCAGCCCCTGTAAGTCAGGACTGGTGACACTCCAAACCGCCCCCCCCCACCCCCACTCCACAATTCCATGCTTTGAGGGGTTGGAATGACTTATAAAAAGGTCACAAGCCACATCCGTGAATATGAAAGAACTCCACATAGAAGCAGTAACTAGAGGCAGAAGCATACAAAAAACAGAAAAGAAAAACCCTCTCAAACCCATTTTCACCATGGTGACACTCAATCAGTGACAGTGCTTAGGCCACACTGTATTTAAACGCATTTGGGGAAATTTTCCCATTTTTCGGTCATTTTTATCAGAGTTCCTATTTCTCAGGGACAAATCAGCTTCAAATACTGCCTTTTCTCTCAGCGAGTGGCTTTTGAGATGCTGTAACATTTGAGAAAAGTTAACATGTTAGGTCCTGAGATCCTAGCCTTTGTTTTCCTGTGACCACACCCTCCCTGTATAACCCTTCACCCATATTTGAAATCTCCTAATCTCAACTTTCTCTTTTCAGTGCAAAATGTGGCATGGGGTCTTTCCGTGAGCAGCCTCCACTCTCTCTAGAGGGCAGGACATCCCACACAAAACATGGGGCAACCCTCCCAGTAGAGTTCACGGCTTCATCCTTAGATACAATGGCCTCCTTTCTCTCAGTTCCCACCTTGCAGATCCCATACCTACCACAGCCCGGTGCCGTGGAGCCACTGCCGCTCCCTCCCCTTCCATTATGCTCTAAGCCTGTGAAGCCTGTCGCCTTGATGAGGCTCCCTTGAGTCCACGCTGGTGTCTGCCGGACAATTATTCTCAGGGACCTGAACTGTTACTGCCGCTGCGGAGGCTTCTGAAGCCTGTGCTTCCAGAGCCCTTGGGGAGGACGTGCAAGCTTTCTGCCGTGGGATCTCTCCAAATCTGCTGTCTTGCAGCTTATCAAAGCCTCATTTGACATCAGAAATGTTCTTTTCTGTCATACTGTTTTCTGTTTCCTTTTCTCTCTCTCTCTCTTTCCCTCTCTCTTTCTTTCCCTCATCTCCCTCTCTCCTGTTTAAGTTTTATTGCATAATACCTGAAAAGAATCCTGGTTTATACTGAACAGATACTCTTTGTGACTTGGGGTTAGGCAAAGTTTCTTAGAAAGATCAGAGAAATAAATAATCATTAAAGGAAAACATGATAAATTCCATCTCATCAAAATTAAAGGTTGATTTAATTTCTCAAAAATTAAGAAAACATATAAGAACAGCATGGCCTGGAGAAAATATTTGCAAAACATATATCTCAAAGAATACCCAGAAACAACTCCTACAACTCAATAATGAAAAAAACAAAAATGGCGGGGTGCTCAGGGACCAAAGGGTAAGAAATGAAGCCAAGGGCAGGATGTTCTTTGTGTCCTCAGCCAGTGATTCCCATTCCCTCATGTTGTGAGTTGAACTGTGTCCCCCAAAAAGACATGTTCAAGTCCTAACCCCCAGACCTATGTATGTAACCTTATTTGGAAAATAGGTCTTTGCTGATGTAATAAAGTTAGGATGAGGCAATACTTGATTAGGGTGGGGCCCAATCCACTGACTAGTGTCTTCATAAGAAGAGGAAATTTGGGGCACAGAGAAACAGACACACACAAGAGAGAATGTCATGTGTCAAGGGGGATAGAGTGATACATCTACAAGCTAAAGAATGCCAAGGATTGCTAACAACCATTAGAAACTAGAAAAGAGGCAAGGAAGAGATTCTTCCTCAGCACCTACAGAAGGAACCAGTCCTACCAATGCCTTGATTTCAGACTTCTAGCCTCTAGAACTGTGAGAGAAGAAATTTCTGTTGTTTTAAGCTACCCAGTTTATGTAATGTATTATGGCAACCCTAGGAAACTAATACACTTAGCAACTCAGGATACTTATAGTGTCAACATGACAGTAGACTAGAGTGTTACCTGGTGAACAGCATCCTGAGTTTCAATCTTTTGGTGAGAGAGAGGGAGGGAGGGACAGAGAGAAAGAGAGAGAGAGAGAAACACTGAGATATTCAGTGAGCTATTTATCTTTGTCATATGGCAGGAGACTCTGTTAGATGCTTTCCAGGACCTCTAGAAACAGTCACCCCTGGGCCTGGGCTCACAGGTCTGACCACAGTCAGGGTACCTCCCTACCTGGGGATTCATGAGAAGGGAGTGGGCTACTGGAGACCATGTGATTCAAGGGCTAGGACCTGCCAGCGCCCACCAGGATAATGGTGGCTTTGACTTTGACCCCACATGAGGATGTTTTCATAGAACTAAAGGTCTGGACAAGAAGCTGCAGGTCACCCTCAGGAAAACCTTAGGCTTTTAACAAGAGGTGAAGGGAAGCCCTGGGGTCCAGGGAGTCCATGTAGCTCACAGCAGGACTCGATCGCTTCAAACAGAGTAATTAGTGGGGAGTCGGCTGGGAGGGGACCAGGAAAGAGCCAGAGGTGTTCACAGCTTGGATGCCACATAATTTAAATCTTTATAAAGGATAGAATCAGGAAGGGACAAAAAGTGAAAAAAATTCTATCTCAGCAGAGGTAGAAGAGGTTTCTGAGCACCTATTACGTATCACATTCTGTCCTCAGGAGGTTTGTACCATGTCCTCATATAACATTACTTTACAGATGAGGAAAAGAGAATCTGACGGGTTGGGATACTTGCAGAGGGCACACAGTTACTATGATGCAGCTTTAGGAAGCTGCAAATTCAGAGCTTACTCCAAACTCATTTCATCAAGCATATTCTCCATGTTATTTCATACCCCAGGGTCACAAACAGATTCAGATGACTACTCTCATTTTTTTAATCCCAGTTTCTGGTGAGTGCTATGTTGTAGACAGGACCTTCCTTTCAGAGCTCTCTCTACAGGGTCTTCTATTTCATGTCCCACTCAACTTAGCATCACTCAGAGATGCCAAAAGAGGAGTCACAGAAGACACTGATGAAGACAGGTGGCCAAACTCACAAGGAAAGACAGCATGACACATACAAAAGATGATCAGGCAGACCCCTACACACACACACACCCAAGAAATACTCAAGGAGACAAACACACATATACAACAAACATGCATACACATACACGCATAGATGCATAGACACCCACAGACCCTGATCAAAACCCAAAGTTTGGCCCCTGTGTTCTCCAGCTCTGACCTTGCAGGATTACATGGTCATGGTGGGAAATAGGGCCTTTGTCAGCAAGAGACAGTTGTTTGGCAGCCCAGTGAGAACTGTGTGTCCATGTTGGTACTACCATTGCCACCTTGTGAACGTAGAGGAGAACACAGACATCATCAGCTTCTTGAAGAAGGTTAACACTCATACTTACTTGGGACTGAGAGTGGAGTGGCCCCACATCCAGAAAGTTCCTCAACATGGTTGGGACCCATGTGCACCGCATCATTTGGTACCCAGCAGTGCCTGATGGAAGGAGAAGAGAAAAGTGTGTGGAGATTTGTCATGAAAGGACATAAACTGTATGTAGTCCCATCTCACTCTCTTTGAGTTCCACATGTATCAGGAGGGTCAAGATAGTTAATGTTTGCCTGAGAAGGGACTCTCTCAGGCCCTCCCTCAGGGCACCAAAATCTGAATGGTAATTTTCAGTTTGAGTCCACTTAGTCTGGACAATTTCATGTGATAAGTAATGAAGTGAGCTGAATTATGGCCCTCAAAGATATATCCATGCCCTAATCCTTGGAACCTGAGAATGTTACCTTATATGGCAAAAGAGTGAATAGTACCTCATATGTGATGTGACTAAGTTAAAGCTCTTGAGAGGAGATCATCCTGCATTTTCTGGGTAGGCTCTACATGTAATCACATGTATCCTTATGAGAGAAAAACAGAGGGAGTTTGAAGACAGACACCCAGAGGAGAAGACACACAGAAGAGGAAGAAGCAACGTGTCCACAGAGCAGAGATTATAGTCTGCAGCCACGAACCAATGAATGTCTGCCGCCACCAGAAGTTAGAAGACACATGGAACACATTCCCCACTAGAGCCTCTGAAATGACTGCAGACCTACAGACACCTTCATTTCAGGCTTCTGGACTCAAGAAATGTGAGCAAATAAATTTCTTTTAAGCAATCTGGCTTGTATTATAATATTTCTATGCATGGGAGGATTTCCTCAGGCAGGACTGGGTGAAGAAACTACAGAATTCTGAAGAATGCATGAGGCCTGTCCCTGGGACATCTCTACACAGTGGCCACCAGCAGCAGTGACCCCCCTCTAAAGGAGCTCTAAGGCAACCTCCAGTCCCTCTTCTCTCAGGAGCCATGAGGTCACCTTGGAATGGAGAGATGAGGGCAGGAAGCCTTGAGCTTGTGAGCACAGGAATTCTCTCATTCCTGGAGGCCTTCAGCCAGATGATTCTTTTCTGTGCCCTCTACCATTCTTGTCCACTCATATATCTACCCTGAAACGTGGCCTTCTTGATAATGGTCCCTTAACCTCTGTACCTGCTTATGTCCACACTTAGTTCCAGGTCTTCAACAACAGCATCTTTATCAACTGTATTAGCATGGATGGTTTGTTTCCCTCTTATGTTTGCAATATTTTGATTTTGATCCTGCTCCCCTGCCAAGAGTGGTTTCTCTCCCCACTTTTGTTAACCCAGCAGCTTAGCCAGCATCTCCATTCCTGTCTATGCTGTGGTCTTCATCAGAGGTCTCAGCTATGGAGTGGCCACGGGAAGAATAAAGAACACACCCATTATACTCATTAATGAAGAGGTAACTTGTAAGGTGGGGGCTGAAAATGGATACAAATGGTGTGCACACATACACACACACACACACACACATACACTGACACACACACATCTCTTGCCACATTTGGCAGAAAAATATTCCAATTGAAATTTCTTACATAACATTATTAAGCTTCCCTTTCTGATTCTGAACCAGCAACATTAGAAGGGATATTTTAGAGTGAAATCAACAAATATTCCAGTAGCAGCAGAGCCAGGCCACACTTCTCAGTACAGTCCAGAGCTGGCACTCAGGTACTGACAATGTGGGCATTAGGGTATCCTGCCTGGGTGTAGAGCATCTTGATACTGTTAATATGCAAGCAGGGACTAGAACATCTTATATATGACTGAAACAGAGCACTGGATGTTTGAATTGTTAAAAGTAAACTGAGACAAATGACATTTTATGAGTTTATTTGAGCAAACATTGATTTGAATAGGGTAGCACCAAACCAAAAGTAGTTAAGAGTGCTCAGTTGACAGAAGATAGGGGAAAGGCTTTTTTAAAGAAGATGTAGAAGCAAAGCAAATAAATTATTTGATTGGCTATAGCCTAAGAAGTTGGTTATTTGGGAAAGCCTAGTTGGCTGCTTGTTACTGGTTCTTCTTAAGTTTTGTTTTCTTGGACTCAAGTGCAATGACCTTTTCTTAGGTTTTGGTTTGCTTATGTAGGCTGCCGAAGCATTACAGCCATCCCAGTCCAATTCCCTCCTTGTTTAATTACTTTAACTATACTTACCAAAACTAAAAATGATTTTGTTTTAATCAAAATCCTACATGGAAAACAAATATATACCAGAAGTTAAGGAGTAATTTCATCAGAAAATGATGATTTCATTTTGGATTTGGAAAGGTAAAATTTATAGCTTTATAAAACATGAGACAGAGTACTCCAATAAACTTAAAAACTTTGAAATCCAAAGTTATTAATGATAGTTACCATCTTATGTCAGCTTCTAGCATTCAATTTACTTTTAAATACCTGTCGAGATACATCAGAAATACATCTACACGTGGAACAACTGCAGAATACCCACTGAACGCTGGCAGAAGACCTCAGACCTCCCAAAAGGCAAGAAACTCCCCACGTACCTGGGTAGGGCAAAAGAAAGAAGACAAAACAGAGACAAAAGAATAAGGACGGGACCTGCACCAGTGGGAGGGCCAATGGGAGGGAACTGTGAAGGAGGAAAGGTTTCCACACACTAGGAAGGGCCTTTGTGGGTGGAGACTGCTGGTGGCGGACGGGGGGAGCTCCGGAGCCACGGATGAGAGCGCAGCAACAAGGGTGCGGAGGGCAAAGTGGTGAGATTCCCGCACAGAGGATCGGTGCCGACCGGCACTCACCAGCCCAAGAGGCTTGCCTGCTCACCCGCCGGGACGGGTGGGGGCTGGGAGCTGAGGCTTGGGCTTCGGAGGTCGGATCACAGGAAGAGGACTGGGGTTGGCGGTGTGAACACAGCCTGCAGGGGGTTACTGCACCACGGCTAGCCGGGAGGGAGTCCGGGAAAAAAGTCTGCGCCTGCCGAAGAGGCAAGAGACTTTTTCTTGCCTGTTTGTTTCCTGGTGCGCGAAGACAGGATTAAGAGCGCTGCTTAAAGGAGCTCCAGAGACGGGCGCGAGCCCGGAGCCGCGGCTATCAGTGCGGACCCCAGAGACGGGCATGAGACGCTAAGGCTGCTGTTGCTGCCACCAAGAAGCCTGTGAGCAAGCACAGGTCACTATCCACACCTCCCCTCCTGGGAGCCTGTGCAACCCGCCACTGCCAGGGTCCCGGGATCCAGGGACAACTTCCCCGGGAGAACGCACGGCACGCCTCAGGCTGGTGCAATGTCACACCGGCCTCTGCCACCTCAGGCACGCTCCACATCCGTACCCCTCCCTCCCCCCGGCCTCAGTGAGCCAGAGCCCCCGAATCAGCGGCTCCTTTAACCCCGTCCTGTCTGAGCGAAGAACAGACGCCCTCAGGCGACCTACACGCACAGGCGGGGCCAAATCCAAAGCTGATCCCCGGGATCTGTGCGAACAAAGAAGAGAAAGGGAAATCCCTCCCAGCAGCCTCAGGAGCAGAGGATTAAATATCCACAATCAACTTGATGTACCCTGCATCTGTGGAATACATGAATAGACAACGAATCATTCCAAATTGAGGTGGACTTTGGGAGCAAAATATATTATTTTTTCCCCTTTCCTCTTTTTGTGAGTGTGTATGTGTATGCTTCTGTGTGAGATTTTGTCTGTATAGCTTTGCTTTCACCATTTGTCCTAGGGTTCTGTCCGTCCGTTTTTTTGTTTGTATTTTTGTTTTTACTTTTTAGTTTTTTTCTTAATAATTATTGATTATTGTAATAACTTTATTTTATCTTACTTTATTTTATTTTATCCTTTTTCTTGCTTTCTATTTTTTCTCCCTTTTATTCTGAGCCATGTGGATGAAAGGCTCTTGGTGCTCCAGCCAGAGTCAGTGCTGTGCCTCTGAGGTGGGAGAGCCAACTTCAGGACACTGGTCCACAAGAGACCTCCCAGCTCCACGTAATATCAAACGGGGAAAATCTCCCAGAGATCTCCATCTCAACACCAACACCCAGCTTCCCTCAATGACCAGCAAGCTACAGTGCTGCACACCCTATGCCAAACAACTAGTAAGACAGGAACAAAACCCCACCCATTAGCGGAGAGGCTGCCTAAAATCATAATAAGGCCACAGACACCCCAAAACACACCACCAGACGTGGACCTGCCCACCAGAAAGACAAGATCCAGCCTCATCCACCAGAGCACAGGCACTAGTCCCCTCCACCAGGAAGCTTACACAACCCACTGAACCAACCTTAGCCACTGGGGAGAGACACCAAAAATAACGGGAACTACGAACCTGCAGCCTGCAAAAAGGAGACACCAAACACAGTAAGATAAGCAAAATGAGAAGACAGAAAAACACACCACAGATGAAGGAGCAAGATAAAAACCCACCAGACCTAACAAATGAAGAAGAAATAGGCAGTCTACCTGAAAAAGAATTCAGAATAATGATAGTAAAGATGATCCAAAATCCTGGAGATAGAATAGACAAAATGCAAGAAACATTTAACAAGGACCTAGGAGAACTAAAGATGAAACAAACAACAATGAACAACACAATAAATGAAATTAAAAATACTCTAGATGGGATCAATAGCAGAATAACTGAGGCAGAAGAACGGGTAAGTGACCTGGAAGATAAAATAGTGGAAATAACTACTGCAGAGCAGAATAAAGAAAAAAGAATGAAAAGAACTGAGGATAGTCTCAGAGACCTCTGGAACAACATTAAACACACCAACATTCGAATTATAGGGGTTCCAGAAGAAGAAGAGAAAAAGAAAGGGACTAAGAAAATATTTGAAGAGATTATAGTTGAAAACTTCCCTAATATGGGAAAGGAAGTAGTTAATCAAGTCCAGGAAGCAGAGTCCCATACAGGATAAATCCAAGGAGCAATACTCCAAGACACATATTAATGGAACTGTCAAAAATTAAATACAAAGAAAGCATATTAAAAGCAGCAAGGGAAAAACAACAAATAACACACAAGGGAATCCCCATAAGGTTAACAGCTGATCTTTCAGCAGAAACTCTGCAAGCCAGAAGGGACTGACACGACATATTTAAAGTGATGAAGGAGAAAAACCTGTAACCAAGATTACTCTACCCAGCAAGGATCTCATTCAGATTTGATGGAGAAATTAAAACCTTTAAAGAAAAGCAAAAGCTGAGAGAGTTCAGCACCACCAACCCAGCTTTACAACGAATGCTAAAGGAACTTCTCTAGGCAAGAAACACAAGAGAAGGAAAAGACCTACAATAACAAACCCAAAACAATTTAGAAAATGGGAATAGGAACATACATATTGATAATTACCATAAATGCAAATGGACTAAATGCTCCCACCAAAAGACACATTAGCTGAATGGATACAAAAACAAGACTCATATATATGCTGTCTACAAGAGACCCACTTCAGACCTAGAGACACATACAGATTAAAACTAAGGCAATGGAAAAAGATATTCCACGCAAATGGAAAAAAAAATAAAGCTGGAGTAGCAATTCTCATATCAGACAAAATATACTTTAAAATAAAAACTATTAGAAGAGACAAAGAAGGACACTACATAATGATCAAGGGATTGATCCAAGAAGAAGATATAACAATTGTAAATATTTATTCACCCAACAGAGGAGCACCCTATTACATAAGGCAAATACTAACAGCCATAAAAGGGGAAATCGACAGTAACACATTCATAGTAGGGGACGTTAACACCCCACTTTCACCAACGGACAGATCATCCAAAATGAAAATAAATAAGGGAACACAAGTTTTAAATGATACATTAAACAGGATGAACTTAACTGATATTTATAGGACACTCCATCCAAAAACAACAGAATACACATTTTTCTCAAGTGCTCATGGAACATTCTCCAGGATAGATCATATCTTGGGCCACAAATCAAGCCTTGGTAAATTTAAGAAAATTGAAATTGTATCAAGTATCTTTTCCGACCACAACACTATGAGACTAGATATCAATTACAGGAAAAGTTCTGTAAAAAAACCCAAACACATGGAGGCTAAACAATACACTATTTAATAACCAAGTGATCACTGAAGAAATCAAAGAGGAAATAAAAAAATACCTAGAAACAAATGACAATGGTGCCACGATGACCCAAAACCTATGGGATGCAGCAAAAGCAGTTCTAAGAGGGAAGTTTATAGCAATACAAGCCCACCTTAAGAAACAAGAAACATCTCAAATAAACAACCTAAACTTGCACCTAAAGCAATTAGAGAAAGAAGAACAAGAAAACCCCAAAGCTAGCAGAAGGAAAGAAATAAAGATCAGATCAGAAATAAATGAAAAAGAAATGAAGGAAACGATAGCAAAGATCAATAAAACTAAAAGCTGGTTCTTTGAGAAGATAAACAAAATTGATAAACCATTAGCCAGACACATCAAGAAAAAAAGGGAGAAGACTCAAATCAATAGAATTAGAAATGAAAAAGGAGAAGTAACAACTGACACTGCAGAAATACAAAAGATCATGAGAGATTACTACAAGCAACTCTATGCCAATAAAATAGACAACCTGGAAGAAATGGTCAAATTCTTAGAAATGCACAACCTGCCGAGACTGAATCAGGAAGAAACAGAAAATATGAACAGACCAATCACAAGCACTGAAATTGAAACTGTGATTAAAAATCTGCCAACAAACAAAAGTCCAGGACCAGATGGCTTCACAGGCGAATTCTATCAAACATTTACAGAAGCGCTAACACCTATCCTTCTCAAACTCTTCCACAATATAGCAGAGGGAGGAACACTCCCAAATTCACTCTACGAGGCCACCATCACCTTGATACCAAAACCAGACAAGAATGTCACAAAGAAAGAAAACTACAGGCCAATATCACTGATGAACATAGATGCAAAAATCCTAAACAAAATACTAGCAAACAGAATCCAACAGCACATTAAAAGGATCATACACCATGATCAAGTGGGGTTTATTCCAGGAATGCAAGGATTCCTCAATATATGCAAATCAATCAATGTGATAAACCATATTAACAAACTGAAGGAGAAAAACCATATGATTATCTCAATAGATGCAGAGAAAGCTTTCAACAAAATTCAACACCCATTTATGATAAAAATCCTGCAGAAAGTAGGCACAGAGGGAACTTTCCTCAACATAATAAAGGCCATGTATGACAAACCCACAGCCAACATCATCCTCAATGGTGAAAAACTGAAAGCATTTCCACTAAGATCAGGAACAAGACAAGGTTGCCCACTCTCACCACTCTTATTCAACATAGTTTTGGAAGTTTTAGCCATAGCAATCAGAGAAGAAAAGGAAATAAAAGGAATCCAAATCAGAAAAGAAGAAGTAAAGCTGTCACTGTTTGCAGATGACATGATACTATACATAGAGAATCCTAAAGATGCTACCAGAAAACTACTAGAGCTAATCAATGAATTTGGTAAAGTAGCAGGATACAAAATTAATGCACAGAAATCTCTGGCATTTCTATACACTAATGATGAAAAATCTGAAAGTGAAATTAAGAAAACACTCCCATTTACCACTGCAACAAAAAGAATAAAATATCTAGGAATAAACCTATCTAAGGAGACAAAAGACCTGTATGCAGAAAATTATAAGACACTGATGAAAGAAATTAAAGATGATACAAACAGATGGAGAGATATACCATGTTTTTGGATTGGAAGAATCAACATTGTGAAAATGACTCTACTACCCAAGGCAATCTACAGATTCAATGCAATCCCTATCAAACTACCACTGACATTTTTCACAGAACTAGAACAAAAAAATTCACAATTTGTATGGAAACACAAAAGACCCCGAATAGCCAAAGCAATCCTGAGAATGAAAAACGGAGCTGGAGGAATCAGGCTCCCTGACTTCAGACTATACTACAAAGCTATATTATTCTAGACAGTATGGTACTGGCACAAAAAAAGAAAGATCAGTGGAACAGGATAGAAAGCCCAGAGATAAACCCACGCACATATGGTCACCTTATCTTTGATAAAGGAGGCAGGAATGTACAGTGGAGAAAGGACAGCCTCTTCAATAAGTGGTGCTGGGAAAACTGGCCAGGTACATGTAAAACTATGAGATTAGAGCACTCCCTAACACCATACACAAAAATAAGCTCAAAATGGATTAAAGACCTAAATGTAAGGCCAGAAACTATCAAACTCTTAGAGGAAAACATAGGCAGAACACTCTATGACATAAATCACAGCAAGATCCTTTCTGACCCACCTCCTAGAGAAATGGAAATAAAAACAAAAATAAACAAATGGGACCTAATGAAACTTCAAAGCTTTTGCACAGCAAAGGAAACCATAAACAAGACTAAAAGACAACCCTCAGAATGGGAGAAAATATTTGCAAATGAAGAAACTGACAAAGGATTAATTTCCAAAATTTACAAGCAGCTCATGCAGCTCAATAACAAAAAAACAAACAACCCAATCCAAAAATGGGCAGAAGATCTAAATAGACATTTCTCCAAAGAAGATATACAGACTGCCAACAAACACATGAAAGAATGCTCAACATCATTAATCATTAGAGGAATGCAAATCAAAACTACAATGAGATATCATCTCACACCAGTCAGAATGGCCATCATCAAAAAATCTAGAAACAATAAATGCTGGAGAGGGCGTGGAGAAAAGGGAACACTCTTGCACTGCTGGTGGGAATGTGAATTGGTACAGCCACTATGGAGAATAGTATGGAGGGTCCTTAAAAAACTACAAATAGAACTACCATATGACCCAGCAATCCCACTACTGGGCATATACCCTGAGAAAACCATAATTCAAAAAGAGTCATGTACCAAAATGTTCATTGCAGCTCTATTTACTATAGCCCGGAGATGGAAACAACCTAAGTGCCCATCATCAGATGAATGGATAAAGAAGATGTGGCACATATATACAACGAAATATTACTCAGCCATAAAAAGAAACGAAATTGAGTTATTTGTAGTGATGTGGATAGACCTAGAATCTGTCATACAGAGTGAAGTAAGTCAGAAAGATAAAGACAAATACCATATGCTAACACATATATATGGAATTTAAGAAAAAAAACGTCATGAAGAACCTAGGGGTAAGACAGGAATAAAGCCACAGACCTACTAGAGAACGGACTTGAGGATATGGGGAGGGGGAAGGGTGAGCTGTGACAAAGTGAGAGAGAGGCATGGACATACATACACTACCAAATGTAAGGTAGATAGCTAGTGGGAAGCAGCTGCATAGCACAGGGAGATCAGCTCGGTGCTTTGTGACTGCCTGGAGGGGTGGGATAGGGAGGGTTGGAGGGAGGGAGATGCAAGAGGGAAGAGATATGGGAACATATGTATATGTATAATTGATTCACTTTGTTATAAAGCAGAAACTGACACACCACTGTAAAGCAATTATACCCCAATAATGATGTTAAAAAAAAATCACATGAGTTATAAAGAAATAAGCATAAAGAACATTTATATTTTCTCCTTAATATTCATGATAGTGGTTTTAAAAGATGACTCTACTGTCATACCTTGATTTCATTTTATTATTATTAAAGTCACTATTATCATTATGATGATGAGGAGGACAATATTATTCCATTTTCCGTGACCACCTCATTTGTGGTGACATTTCTTTTCAAGACAGCAGAGGGTGCTCTTCTATTAAGATATTGCACTATCCACCAGGTAATCTGTTTCAAGACGTTTATGGAATAGCAAGAAATATATTTTAATAAAATTATTATCTTTATGGTTTTCTTCAATTTGCTATTTTCAAAGGAGATAATTTCTTGAATTTAGGCATCAGTAGTATTCCTGTCCATCCAATCATCCTTTAAAATGTAGTGAAAGCTACAGACCTGCTAAGAAAAATGATCTACTCACATATACATTAAAAAAAATAAATAAATTGATGAAGAATTTAAGGAGATACTAAAAAAAGTTGGAATTTTTACAAACTATACCCAGTAATTTTTCAGAGACAGTTTTAAAAATAATATTTTTCTTATAGAAAATTTCAAACATAAAACAGTAGAAAAAATAAAATGATGAACTCATAATCCCTCATTCTTCTCCACTACCAACCCCCCTAAATACACACTGGATGATCCTGAACACAGTTCCAATCATCATATTAATCGTGTCATAAATTTT
Source organism: Delphinus delphis (assembly GCF_949987515.2). Classification (NCBI taxonomy): domain Eukaryota; kingdom Metazoa; phylum Chordata; class Mammalia; order Artiodactyla; family Delphinidae; genus Delphinus; species Delphinus delphis. The sequence continues at coordinate 40,569,516 of NC_082698.1, read as the reverse complement.
GTATATATCTAAAAAGGATAAGAACTTAAACAAAACCATAACCAGATAGTACCAGTATCACACCTTAAAAAATGAACAATAATTCCTTAATATTATTAAACATCATTATAATTTTTCACAATTTTTACATTTATTGGTTCAATGTATCTAGACAAAGGTGTACACACTGCATTTGATTATTATGTCTCTGAGTCACTTTTAATTTATAGGTCACTTCTCTTTTTTATTTCCTTTCAAATTTTTTTAAAGAAATTAAATTTACCTTATTGAGCCTTGCTACTCAAAGTGTGGTCCATGGATCAGCAGCATTGATAACTCCTGAAAGCTTATTATAAGTAAGAATCTCAAGCCCACCCCAAATTACTAAATCAGAATTTGTATTTTAACAAGGTCTTTGGGCAGCTTTTACATATGTTAAAGTTTGTGAAGTACTTCTGTAGAGTTTCTTACAGTACAGATTACAGTGTATTAACAACTCTGATGTCATTTAGCATGCTCCTCTGTCTCCTGCATTTCTTGTTAACTGTAATTAAATTTGGAAGATTGAACTGATTGAATTTTAACTTCTTGACAGGACTACTTCTAAGTGTTTTGTGTATTTTACTGGGAGGATCATAATGTTCAATTTTATCACTTTTTTTGTTAGCTGTCACTGATCATCATTGCCTTTGCCTATTAATTTATTTAAAGGTTTACAAAATGATATGGTAATTTTATCATTCTTTCTTTTATTAACTGAGATAATTTTATAAGGAGAAAATTTTTCCACATCTACTATTTTATTGCATTTGATCTAAAATTTATACAGAAAATATAAGTTAAGTGTTTACCCTCTCCCTTCCCCCCTGCTTTTTAATCAGTTTTCAGAATAATAAATTAGTCCTCAAGTATGTTCCAAAGATGTCCAAAATTGGTGTGTGTTTTTTTGAAGTATAATTATGAACTCATAGGATTGTTTAAATTATACTGGATGGATTAATTGACCAAATGTTATTATTATTGATTATTCAGTTATTTTGTTAATTATTCAGTTGTTAGTCTTACCGATTCTCAATTTGTCCCAATTTTTGCTATTGAGATACACTTCATGCTGTCTCCTGATTCCTTTTGACATGATGATGCTCTCAATATTCTTTGATAGTTTTCCTTGCTTTCTGTTATCACAAAATATTCCAGGCTTATCCTGTACATCTCCTGTCCCAGTCCTGAAATCAACCATTTTTCCAGGGACTCTTAGTTTGACTTAGTAGGAAATGGTATTTAGAGATCAGAATCTGCGCACTAATGGTGCTCATGGCTACTGAATAGCCATTGTTTATTGTTTCTAGGATGTTTTACTGAACAGTACAAAGAAATGCACATTTATAAGAATATATATCTTGAGTTTATACAAATAATTTCAAATACAAATTTATTAATGGAGAATTTTTGGTTAACTTCTCTAATTTTATATTTATACCCTTTTTATTATGAAAACTCTTAATTCTTAATGATATTAACATAATCATTGTTTTATCCTACTACACTTACAAAATTATATTAGAATAATAATACAAAATTATTACTAATGATATAATTATTGAAAACAGTTTTAAGTTTTTTTGTTTTCTTTTAAAGTTATTTTTTTCTTAGGGTATATCCTACTAAAAATGTACAGTCAAATTACCATGCTTTAAAGTAATCTGAAATAATTCCCATTTATGCAATTATGCCACCAACTGAACACAGGTTTATTTATTTCATTTTGCTTTTCATTTTTAGGAATGTTTTTTATTTTCATTTTGATTTAATTTTGTCTTACAGATGTAGATAATTTTCACTGTTCCAAAGTCAAATAACAAAACTAGATATATTCTATTTTTAAAAAAAATATTCCTGGGTTGATTTTACAACACAGGACAACAGCTAAGTCAGGTCAAAAGTGTACATGTTCCAGGGCAAAATGCCACCAAAATAGGAAACCTGGGCTTTTTTCTTGTTCCTTAAAATGAGATGCAGGACAGCTAAACTTATTTTCTACAACATACACTAATTATTTTAGAAAGTATTTGTGTATGTAATTTACAGTCTTTTGCTAGGCTGTGAACAAACCATGAGACCTGCTGTGAACAATCCTGCCACACTGATAGGGGCTTAGTTCATGAAGGGAAGAGAGGCAAGTCTATATTATATATATCATACTTAATGAATACATTATATATAATTATTTCATCTTTCTATTTATTCTTTTTCTCTACATTAAAATGAGAAAGTTGAGTCACATGATCTTTTAAATCCTTTTCAGCAGTGAAATTCTGCTCTATTCTAACTGTGGTAGGCAGCTTCCAAAGATGGCCACCATCAGTGCCTTCCCTCCCTGTAGGAGCATACTGCTCCTTGTACTGAAATGGAATCTAATTCCCTTCTCTTTGAATCTGGGCTGGCCTTAGTGACCTCCTTGGCCTACAGCATATGGTAGAAGTCAAGTTCTAGTACTCCCAAGGAGGAGCCATAAGAAACCTTTCAGCTTCAGGCTATGACTTTTTTATTTTTAATTTTTTTTTTTTTTTTTTTTTTTTGCGGTACACAGGCCTCTCACTGTGTGGCCTCTCCCGTTGCGGAGCACAGGCTCTGGACGCGTAGGCTCAGCGGCCATGGCTCACAGGCCTAGCCGCTCCGCGGCATGTGGGATCTTCCCGGACCGGGGCACGAACCCGTGTCCCCTGCATCGGCAGGCAGACTCTCAACCACTGCGCCACCAGGGAAGCCCCAGCCTATGACTCTTGAAACACTAGTCTGGAGGAAGCCAGTCTCCAAGTAAGAAATCCAGTTATCCTGGGACTATCCTGCTGTGAGAAAGCCCAAGCAAGCTGCATGGAGCAAATACATGGAGAAACAGAAATGCCCAGCCAGCCCTCATCTGTTCCTCTCATCTCAGCTTAGGCATCAGACATGTGAGTTAAAAAGCCTCATTATCTATCAAGCTTAGTCAAGCCTTCAGATGACTCCAGCCTCACCTGCCATCTGACAGCAACCACATGAGAGACTCCAAGCAATAGCTGTCCGAAAGATCCCAGTCAACCCACAGAAACACAAAAAACACTAATAAATTATTGTTTTAAGCACTAATTCTTGGGGTGAAATTGGTGTAACAGTAGACAAGCAAGATGACATATGATAATTGCTATAAGAAAAAGTAATCAAAATGCACAAAAGAAGACAAGACTAATTTTGACTGTGGGGAATGAGGACTATTTTTTAGCAGAGAAGGTATTTGAGTTAGGTCTTGAGGGTAAGAAAACACCTTGAGGAAACACATGGGGACAGAAGTATATATAGAATTTCTGGTGAAGGCTTATTATCAAAAGCCCTTTAATATAAAGTTTAAAAGTAAAATATATGACTATTTCTTATTGTTTCAAGAACATACCATAAAATTAAAAAAAAACTCAATGAAATCGAAATATAGTCTAATTGCATATTCATTTCTTTATGGTGGGTCTGATTTTAACTAAGAATAGCATGTAGAGTATTGAATGCAAAGGACTGTCCACATAACTTTCAAATAGTTTTTTAATTCATGCTATTTCTCTCAGCCCCTTCCCTTTATAAGAGACAGAATTGGACACTTGCCTTGAGTGCTGATATTCTAGTTTCACATGCTTAGAATCCAGATAAGTAGGTATAAATTGCTTATATTTTGGAAGAAAATCACTGAGTCTGATTAAGCTCCAAGAAAGACCATCCCATCTCTGCCTGGACTAGGATGTGAGAGATAACTTTAGGTATCAACTTTTGTTTTGCTTTGTTTTGTTTTAGTTTATCAGTGTATCATTCATATTTTTCATGTCATTAAATGTTGTTGTGAAAATGATTTATATTGGCTAAGTATTACCCCATCCTTGTGCCTTTATCACATATAACCATTCCCCCATAGATGGACATTTAAGTTATGAGTTTTTCTTTTTTTATAAATAATTTGTGATGACCATCCTACAGCAAACAAGTCATGCACATTCATTATTTTTTCCTTAGGAAATTAATAGATGATCTCAATGTACCTTTTAATCCTGAGTGTCTATAAAAAGAAATAAAAGGCATAAAATAATAAAATTGGCTATAGTTGAGGATAGATAGTAATTTAAAACACAATACCACCATCCTTTTCCCCTAATCATTATTTCTCTTCCACTTGGTTCCAGACATAGTGCTATAAATCTTAAAATAAAAAAAAAAACAAATTTGAAAGAGCTGAATTTTAAAAGTTCTGAATTATAGATTCTACAATTTAGAGTCAAACTTTGTAATAATTACTCTGAAATACTTTTAGGCAGTTTAGTATACAGCACATTGTTTCAGAACTACTGGCTTAAAACCTAACTATACTGGAGCCCTGATATATATATATAAATATATATATGGAACAAAATATTTAGGTAAAATTTCCTAAATAATTATAGGCCACACACTATCCTTAGTGTTCTCAAAATTGATGCTGATAATTATAGATTTATCACCCTGTGTTTTATTTCCAGGTGTCTGACACAGGGACATTTGCTGTGTTTTCTTTCTTTCCCTTTTTTTCTCCTATGCACTGATTTTGCAGAAATTGCCTTCATCTTTATCACTCTTCACCATATGCAATTTTCAAGTCTTATTGTGGCAATAAAAGTATTTCATGCAGGTTTTTAAAAAAATTAAGTTCTTTGTTAAGAGTTCTTCAAGACATAAATTCAAAGGAATGATACAGCTGGTGATTTTAGGCTTTAGACATATTAGTTGGAACAGATGATTTGGAGCCAGTTGGTATTTAGAGCACATCATGAAGAGAGGACAAACTCTGCAAAAGCAAAATGTTCCAGGTCCTTAGAGCTAGAAAAGAAATGATTCTTAGGACTTACTTTCATCAATGGTCCATGATATCCAATATCACCCAGAACTAGGCACTCAAATTCTCCAGCATTCACTCTCCTTTTTTAATTCAGTAGATATCTGGAGACCGTGATATCAAGTTTTAACAATTTCATATTATTATCCTAAGTTACTAATAAGAAAGCTAAGGTTAGAGCAGGGGTCCCTAAACCCCAGGCCACAGACCAGTACCAGTCCATGGCCTGTTAGGAACCAGGCCGCACAGCAGGAGGTGAGCAGCAGGCAAGCGAGCAAAGCTTCATCTGTATTTACAGCCGCTCCCCATCACTCACATTACTGCCTGAGCTCGCCTCCTGTCAGATCAGCACTGGCATTAGATTCTCATAGGAGCGTGAAACCTACTATGAATTGCGCATGCGAGGGATCTAGGTTGTATGCTCCTTAGGAGACTCTAATGCCTGGTGGTCTGAGGTGGAGCTGAGGCAATGATGCTAGAACTGGGGAGTGGCTGCAAATACAGATTATCATTAGCAGAGAGGTTTGACTGCACTGAGACCACAATAAATCAATTGCTTGCAGACTCATATCAAAACCCTATCAGTGAGTGTCAAGGGAAAACAAGCTCAGGGCTCCCACTGATTCTGCATTATAGTGAATTGTATAATTATTTCATTATATATTACAATGTAATAATAATAGAAATAAAGTGCACAATAAATGTAATGTGCTTGAATCATCCCCAAACCATTCCCCTTCCCTGGTCTGTGGAAAAATTGTCTTCCACAAAACTGGTCCTTGGTGCTAGAAAGTTTAGGGACCTCTGGGTTAGAGGGTCTAAGTGACTTCCCAAGTTCACCAACTAGCCAGTAACAGAGTCAGACTTGAAGTTGGGCCATTCTGACTCCAGAGCCTGAACTCAGAAACTCTACTCTCTAAACACTCTGATCCAGGCTCCTGAATCATTGCCTAATGTGCCAGAACTTAATGTCTTAATGCCAGTCAAAATTAAATACACTAATTTAAAATCTGTTTTTTATTGTTGTTGTGTTAAAATAAATGTAAATTGGTGGAAATTGACAGTTTTTCATGTCTTAGATGTTTTTTCATTATTTAAAAAAATCTAAAATAAGCTGCATTGAGAAACCAACATTTGAAATGAAACATAAAAATCAATCATTGTCAGTACTGTATACCAAATGCTATTTACCTTTATTATCTATATGCTAGAAAAAGTAATCTTGAATTACCAACATGGAGTTGAAAAACAAGAAACAAAGGACTTTAGGAGCTTTTTAGAACAATGACATCATCAACAACAGCAATCTAATCTACTGATGTTCCACAGTATTTTTTTAGTATCTTTCTTCATTGTTATGGTAAAATTTATATCACCCTAACAATATAAACCTCCATTATTACTGTACCATAAATAGAAACTTTAAGTGCTTTAAAATTAGTCAAAAAGCCAAAGCTTGTCTTATCATTTACTTTTTTTTTTTTTTTTTTTTTTGCGGTACGCGGGCCTCTCACTGTTGTGGCCTCTCTCCCGCTGCGGGGCACAGGCTCCGGACGCGCAGGCCCAGCGGCCATGGCTCACGGGTCCAGCCGCTCCGCGGCACGTGGGATCCTCCCGGACCGGGGCACGAACCCGTGTCCCCCGCATCGGCAGGCGGACTCTCAACCACTGCACCACCAGGGGAGCCCTATCATTTACTTTTAATTCAGTATGCTTTAAGAGTAATTAACCTAAAGGCAAATTTTTGGTTGGCATTTGCCATCATCATTATCTACTTCCATCAAAAATATTCATAGGTCTTCCCTGGTGGTGCAGTGGCAGAGAGTCCGCCTGCCGATGCAGGGGACATGGGTTCATGCCCCGGCCCAGGAGGATCCCACATGCCGCGGAGCGGTTGGGCCCGTGAGCCATGGCCGCTGAGCCTGAGCATCCGGAGCCTGTGCTCCGCAATAGGAGAGGCCACAACAGTGAGAGGCCCGCGTACCGCAAAAAAAAATATATATATATATATATTCATAAAATGTACAGGCTGACCTTTATTCAGTATTTAAATACTGTCATTTATTCTGGGATTTTCTTGTTTCCATGAGAATTAATTTCATTTAATGTTCTTCTTTCCTGATACACAGATATATCCCAGATAAGTATTTGTAATATCTGAAAAAAAATCTTAGTAGTAATTTCCTCTCTAGTTACTTTGTATCTCTTTTAAAATATACTACTGTAGTATGTGAGCAACTTTAACAGAAATTCTCAAAATTCAGTTCTATAAGCCTCATATCACTTATTAAAATCTAACATATGAAAGTTATGGTATCATTTTTTAAAAATCAATGTTGACAAATGTAAAATAGATAGCTAATGGGAAGCATAGCTGCATAGCACAGGGAGATCAGCTTGGTGCTTTGTGACCACCTAGAGGGATGGGATAGGGAGGGTGGGAGGGAGATGCAAGAGGGAGGGGATATGGGGATATATGTATACATATAGCTGATTCACTTAGTTATACAGCAGAAACTAACACAACATTGTAAAGCAATTATACTCCAATAAAGATGTTAAAAAAAATCAAGGTTGAACCACTAAAAAAATGAATTTTAAGGGACATCTGTGTCAAGAAAAATGGGATAAAAGTACTTTTCTCTATTCTTTCTGTTAAGTACAGCTAAAAACCCTGAACATTATATGTAAAACAAACATAAGAAGACTCTGAAAGGTGGAGAGAAAAAGGCCAGCCAGCTAGGAAACTCAGTGACCTACAGAACAACACAGCATTAAATTTCCTAAGTTTTCTTTTTGTTTTATACTTTCTGGACAGGGTGCCAAAGAAAATGACACCCTGGAAATGCAAATGAGTACACCAAAAAGCCCCTTCAAAAGTCAAATGATCTGAGACAAAGGATCAGGATAGGGGTAGCCTAGCAAGACAGAAAATTTTTAGACAAATAACTGCTCTATTTCAGCCAAACACCACAGAAAAAACAGGGGCTACACCCAAAAGCCAAGGCCAAGTAGGAGTTTAGACTGCTCCCTTTCTCGGCTACAATGAGATGCTCCAACCTCCCTGCTGGGGTGGTGTCAGAGAAAATCCAATAGAGACCCAGAATTTTCATCCCCTTGTGACAGTAACAAGCTCAAACATCCAAGGTGTCAATGGAGGCCACATGGGGAGCCTGGACTTCCACTCCTCCCTTGTAGTAGCAAAGTGTGTCCTCCCTCTCCTGCCAGGATGGTATCAGAGGAGGTCTAATGGAGAGTCAGAACTTTTACCATTTCTAGCAGTAGCAGGGCCATCTTTACCACATAGTGTCAGTGGATGGCACATGGCAGCCTTGACTCTCCTCAGAGATATCAGCAGAGGCTTACTGGGAAGCCAGAAGTTCCACTGCCATCCAGTAGCAACAAGGAAATCCCCTGGAAGGTATAAATAGAGGCTGAGCTAGGAACTTGGACTTCTACCCCAATTGGCAATAAGAGGTGTTGTCTACTCTTCCCTTTACCAGAGTGGTGTCAAAGGAGGCCTGCTAAAACAAAACATTAAAATAAGACCTTGAGTCTCATAAAATAACACCACGAATGCCCAGGTTTCAGTTGAAAATTACTCTTCACACCAAGAACCAGAAAAATTCTAACATGAATGAGGAAAGACAATCAACAGACAACATCAAAATGGTACAGATGTTAGAATTATCTAAGAAGGATTTTTGCAGCCATAATAAAAATGTTTCAATGAGCAATACAAACATGCTTGAAACAAATAGAAAGAAATAAAAAGTCTTAGAAAAAACAGAAGATATAAAAAAAGCCAAATGAAAATTTCAAAAATGGAAAAATATAATAACTAAGATTTTTTTAAAAGCTCTCAAGGAATGACCTCAAAAGTAGAATGCAGAGTTTAGATGAATCAGGGAACTTAAAGATAAAACAACAGAAATTACCCATTCTTAACAATATAGACAAAATAGAACAACAAAGAAAGAAAAGAGACTTAGGGAACTGTGGGACCACAACAAAAGATCTAACATTTATGTCATCAGACTCCAGGAAGGAGAAAAATAAAAGAGAAGAGATGAAAAGATATTCGAAGAAATAATGGTTGACAATTTCTTAAATTTGACAAAGACATAAAAAACGAATTCAAAAATCTGAATGAATCCTAAGCAGAATAAATCAAAGAAATCTACACTAAGGCCATCATAGTCAAACTTGTCAACACAAAAGACAACATAAAAATCCTGAAAGCAGGGAAAGAGAAATGATACATTATCTATAGGGGAAAATAATTCGATTTTTCATCAGAAACCATGGATACCAGAAAGAAGTGGCACAGCATTTTTTAAGTGCTAAAAAATCCAACTTTTAACACTGAAATCTATATCCAGTGAAAATACCCTTTAAGAATGAAGAAAAAATCGGGTCTTCCCTGGTGGCACGGTGGTTAAGAATCCGCCTGCCAATTCAGGGGACATGGGTTCAATCCCTGGTCCAGGAAGATCCCATATGCTGTGGGGCAACTAAGCCCGTATACCACAACTACTGAACCCGCGCTCCACAACTACTGAAGCCTGCATGCCCTAGAGCCTGTGCACTGCAACTACTGAGCCCATGTGCCACAACTATTGAAGCCTGTGTGCCCTAGGGCCTGTGTGCCACAACTACTGAGCCCACGTGCTGCAACTACCAAAGCTCGCATGCCTAGAGCCCATGATCCGCAACAAGAGAAGCCACTGCAATGAGAAGCCCACGCACCACAACGAAGAGTAGCCCCGGCTCGCCACAACTAGAGAAAGCCTGCGCACAGCAACGAAGACCCAATGCAGCCAAAAAATAAATAAAATTTAAAAAAAAAAAGAATGAAGGGAAAATCAAGACTTTTTCACATGAAGCAAAGATAAGAGAATTTGTCACCTAAAAGAATGACTAATATCTGTTCTCTAGACAAAAGAAAAATTTTTAAAAATCTTAGGACATCAGGAAGGTAGAAAGAAAAACAGAAAAAGTAAAAATGCATTTCCTCTCCTCTTGAATTTTTTAAATGATGTTTGATGGTTGAAGCAAAAATTATAATGCTGTTTGATGTGGTTCTCAATGTATATAAAGGAAATACTTAAAATAATTATAAATAGGGGAGGGTAAAGAAAGGTAAGGTTTCTACATTTTACTTAAATTGATAAAATATTGATACCAATAGACCATGATAAGATATGTATATACAATGTAATACCTAAAATGCTAGATAAATCAAAATGGAATTCTAAAAAAAAGTTCAGTTTAATTCACCAACAAGAAGGCATGAAAACAAAGAAATGAAAAAGAGAACAGAAAATAAAAGAGATAATAGCAGATTTAAAACCTAACAAATCAATACTTACATTAAATGTAAATGATGTAAATACAATCAAAAGACAGTTGCAGAGGTTGCAGGTTGTATTGAAAAGTATCACCTATCTGTTGTCTACAGAAAACTCACATCAAATGTAATGATATAGGCAAGTAGAAAGAAAGATAATAGAAAAAGATATATCATGCAAATATTAATTTTAAAAAAGCAAGAGTGACTAGATTAATAGCAGGTAAAGTAGGTATCAGATTAAAAAAAAAATACCAGAAATAGTGACGGACATTACATAATGATAAAGGGTCTATTCATCAATAATACATAGCAATCCTAAGTGCATTTGCACAAAACATCAGAGCTACTATATGTGAGGCAAAAACTGATAGAACGGAAAGGAGAAATAGACAAATCCACAAATCAACATCCTTCTTCAAACAACTGATAGAACAACTAGACAGAAATCAGCAAGGATACAGAAGTACTCAACACCACCATCAACGAACAGGGTCTTATCAACACTTATAGAACAATCCACTCTAGATCAGCAAAATGCACAGTCAGTCGTCCCTCAGTATCTGCGGGGTATTGATTTCAGGACCACCCATAGATACCAAAATCCAAGGATGCTCAATTTCCTTATATAAAATGGTGTAGTATTTGCATGTAACCTACATATCCTCCTGTCTACTTTAAATCATCTCTAGATTACTTAAAATGCCTAATACAGTGTAAATACTATGTAAATGGTTGTAAATAAAATGTAAATGTTACATAGATAGTTGTAAATACAAAATAAATTCCATGTAAATAGTTGCTGACAAGAGACAAATTCAAGTTGTGCTTTTTGGAAATTTCTGGAGTTTTTTTTATTTTTAATATTTTCTATCTAAAGTTAGTTGAATACATGGATGTGGAACCCCCATGGATAAGGAGGGCTGACTATACTTTTCAAGCACCCACAAGATATATATGAAGATAGGCTGTATTCTGGGTCATAAAACAAACCTTAACATTTAAAAAAAAATTGAAATCATACAAAGCGTGTTATTCAACCACAATGAACAAATTGGAAATCAATAGCTAAAGAGTAACGGGAGGGACTTCCCTAGCGGCCCAGTGGTTAAGACTTCGCCTTCCAATGCAGGGGGTGTAGGTTCAATCCCTGGTCAGGGAGCTAAGATCCCACATTCCTCGGGGTAAAAATAAACACCCAAAAACATAAAACAGAAGCAATATTGTAACAAACTCAATAAACACTTGAAAAATGGTCCACATCAAAAAAAATCTTAAAGAAAAGAATAATGGGAAAATCTCTCAACACTTGGGCAAACAAATATTAAAAGCTTGGTGAATATGTTCATGTCTGTTACTGTTTTCTGTTATGTTTAGCAAGTCCCAGAAATGTCATTTAATTTTGAAAATTAGTGCATTTATTCCTATATGATAAATTTATGTGTTCATATCATTACATTAAGTAGTAAATTTGTTACTTTATATCTATGGCTATTAAAATATATATAACTATATTTTATCAAAGTCACCTAAGTAATATACAAGGAGTACTGTAGTACAATGTGTTAAGTACTGCTTAAGATGCATAGGATACCGCAGTGGGGAATATAAAAAAAGGAAATCCTTGCTCTTGAGGGGCTTGTATTCCAGTGGAGATAATGTGACTATCAAATTCATTAATTAACTGATTCATTAATTAATAAAATGGTAAGATAGATGGTGATAGCAATATGGAAAAATTTAAAGAGCAGGGGATAGAAGCAGGGAAACAGATTACAATATTAAAATAAAAGTGGTCATGGTAGGCTTCCTTGAGGTGGTAAAATCTGAGCAGAAACTTGAAGGAGGCGTAGATAATTAGCAAGCAGTTTATGGGGGGTGAGTACTCCAATCAGGGGCTTGGCATCCAGACAAGCAGGTAGCCCGGGGGGCAGAATAGATGGATTGAAATGGGTCAGAGGAAGAGGAGATGAGGAGGTCAGGAAGGCATAGGCAGTCAGATGTTTTAGGCCTTGTTAGCCTTTGAAAAGACTTTTACTTGGCTTTTACTCTGAGGTCAAAGGGAAGCCATTACAAAGTTCTGAGGCAGAGGACTAACACAATCTAAATTACATTTGAAAAGACACTCTGGTAAGATTAGAAGCAAGGGAACATGTCAGGAGCTCCTGCAGTTAATCCCTCCCCAGGGATGACGGTGGCCTGGACCAGTATGAGGACACTGAGGTAGTATAAGTATACTACCTTGTATAAAACAAATATGTTTGAAAATATAACGAAATTATGAATTCTACGAAAAAAATTGATAGTTTTACTTTTGCTGTGGGCAAGATGCAGGTAGGCTTCCAAAACTGATTCTGAATTCTAGGTCTAGTTATCTGTGCAAATGTAATGTCTCTACACTTTATTTGCATAATCAGTTAAATGAGAATGTTTCCTGAGGGGTTTCTAAATTCCCTTTCAGCTTTGAGATTTACAAAATAGGTTATTATTCGGAGTGAGCCAAAATTAACTTTAGTCAGAATAGATGCTGTCAGGCAACTCTGTAATTTTTCATTCTTTTAGTACTCATTTATAGCAGACTATGAACCTCTTGGAAAAGTGAGGAAAATATACAGAAAATATTGGCCTTCTTTTCATAGTACTAGACATTAGGATTGTCCTGTTTTGAATAGGCAATGGTCTTTCAACTTCTTTGCTGCTCTTTCATAAAATTATGATTTATTCCTCGTTTGCTATCTCTGTTTCCAGTATTATGTTTCTCAAAACGTTATGGTCAACATGGATCAGAAGTGGAAGATTTAATGCTAAGTAATATTTTAGTGTAACTAGAAAAATGTACAAAGCACTAATTTTGTCATGTTCTCCTCCAGACATTCTCATGGTTTTCCCCATTATGTGAGATCTATTTAACTGAACAAGCTAAGTGTAACTAAAACTGTTCATCACTCAGCAAATATCTATTGAATCTTTATTATGTAGCAAGCACAGTCCTAATCAGTAGGGAAACTATGCTGAGCTGCAATCCCTCCTCTTAAGAATCTCACTGTGTGATCAGGAAGACAATTTAATATACATCTAAATATAATGTATGTGATTAAGTGCTACTCTAAGAGGCAGTACAATGAAAGTGAGCCCCAGCACTTAGATGTGACAGTGTGCCATGCATGCAACTTCTCCAGGCCTCAGTATCTTCACCTAGAAATAAAGATATAAGGGTTCTTTCAAGATTGAATGAGAGTACTACGTGCATGGCCCATAATAAGTGGTCAGTAAAATTGGTTATTGTTATTATTATTATATTATTATTTTAATAGAAGTTTAAGACCGACTGTCTGTGAAAGTACAGAGGCAGGATCATTGCCCTCTTGAATGTGTAGACACTACATCCTCATCAGGCAACAAAGCCTGAAGGAGGCAGGGCGGATTGAAAGTTTAGAATCAAGTAAAGCGAAGTGTTCAAATCTCACCCTGGCCATAGTTTCTGTGACCTTGGCAACTTACTAAACTTTTCAGAGTCTTAGGTTTTTTCCTGTATAAATGGAGACAGGCTACCTTGAAGTGTTTAGGAGAATATATGCAAAGATATTATCTAAAGTGCTTAGTATAGGGCCCAACATATGACGAGTTTTCTATAAAAGGCAGCAAATCTGATGATGATGATAATGATGATGATGAAAGTAGGTAAGGCATAAATAAGGACTCCAAAGTCTAATGCAAGTTAAGGGATAATTCATTTACTTCTAGGTGTATTAAATCTTGACTCAGTATTCAATTGCTTTACAGGCTCATTTGTTTCTCAAAGTCTCCATTCTTATTCAGATTTAATCACTGAGAGTCTTACTATAGACCTTGCTTCACTTAGGAAGGAAGGGACACTGAAGAACAAACTGAGTAGAACAAAATCCCTGTATATTCCCCATTATTGGCACAGACAACTTCTTTTAAACCCATATCATACTGAGTTTTACCTTTTGAATCTTAAAGTTAGAAGTCATAAATTCTTATCATCTGTCTCCATGTTCAAATACTAAGACTGTCACGTTGCCACATTTCTGGGAGGAAGGGGCCCTTGGGTTATTGTAAAACTAGAAGGTTATGATGTACAGTTTACGCTAATGAAGGTAGGCTTCCAGTTAGGAAGTGGAGTCACTCCCTGCGGTGAGGCCGTTAAGTAGCCAGCAATGAGACATGTCTATAATTAGAGAGGCATTAGGCATTAGTGATCCCCGTGACCAGGGCGCCTGTGCCCAATGGACTAGTCAGACTGGCTGGCTACCCACCCAAAGCTATTTCCTCCATTATTCAAAGTCAGAAGCAGTGTAATGAAGGGTGGGCTAACAAATTCCATTGAGCTGAACTTATCCTGTCAAAAAAAAAAAAAAAAATACCGTTTCTGAAAAATAGACTTGAAAGCTGCATATGCTTAGAGCAAAACTATAACAAAACAAAACAAAAATCCATGGTATCTAGGAGAGCAGCAGTTTGATAAGGTAAAACAAGGCAAAAACAAACGTCAAAACTGTGGGTAGCATATCATAGAGTATTATCACACCATTATTCATTTTAATCCTTTCTAGGATCTGAAAATAGAAAAGCTAAGAAAACTTGTAAGTCATTACATTTTTATGGAATATATATTTGTTAAAAAATGCAGAAAGTGTTCATTGTTAGGTATCCTTGTGTAATCAGCAAGGCTGATAAGCCTAGAATATTTTGAAAATATGAGCTCTGGAAAAGATGGCAGAAATGCTAGTTTACCTTCATTGTTTTACAGATGAAAAACTTCAAAGCTGAGGAGGAACCGAAGGAGAATTAATGTAACCACAGCTATTATTAATTAAAATACATTCTGTACATTTTTAGTTTTATTTAATTTCCATTCTTTGCCTTATTTGACCCTCAGTCCAATTTAATGAAGCAGTGACTTACCATTACTCACATCTTATACATGAGAAAACTAAGTAACAGGATGAGTAAATTCTAAGTGCCCATCTTTGGAAGCAGCTACCTCTGAAGTGCTCCTAATAACTACACAGTACATGCCTTGTCTAATAACTCATAGCTACTGAGTATTGGTAGAGCCAGTATTACGACTCAGGTTCTCTGGTATCAGGCCTTGTATTCCATCCAGTAGGCTAGGCTGCAATCCTATAAATTCTGAATTCACCTCTGTGGATTGTTTGCTTGTAGTTATTAAAATTCAATGATACTAAAAAGGAAAATCTCTTGTAAGAACTGAGTTCATCTAACATCTGTCCACTGGGTGCTATAGTAATGTACTTATTTTTTGTTCATATATTTTATGTGGGCTTTTTTCCATTGGCTTATTTAGCCTCATTGCCTAGAACAGTGCCTGGAACATAGCAAATGCTTAATAAATAGTTGTTAAAATGAGTGACTTTATTATGTGTCTACAATGTGCTGCTAGACGTTGCTTGAGGGGTTAGGATAATAGTGAAGAAATACAAGTTCTTGCAATATGGTTGAGAGAGATATCAAGCAAGCATACAAATACATAAAATAATTTTTAAAACAAGGCTATGAAGAAAATAAAACAGGACAATGTGATAGAGTGTGATATGGACGGGGGAGGTTGGGAGAGTTCTTTTTGAAGTGCTAACATTTGAGCTGAACCCTGAATATCAAGAACACAGCCATATAAAGATCTGGGGGAAAAGAATTCCAGGTAGAGAAGACAGCAAGTGCAAATTCTCTAAGGCAAGAATAACTGATTTTGAGGAAGAGAGAGTGTGGCATGAGCTTAGAGAATGCATGGGAGAGTAGTAGGATGGGAGAGAAAAGGTGTAGGCAGAGCAATGGAGGCCGGTGGTCTCTGGGACACTTTAAAAATACTGATGCCTTTTTTAGATTCTACATATAAGTGAGATCATACAGTATTTGCCTTTCTCCGTCTTATTTCACTTAGCATAGTGCCCTCAAGATCCAACCATGGTGTTGCAGATGGCAGGATTTTCTTCTTTTTTATGTCTGAATAATATTCCATTACATATATATATTATTTATTTATATATCTATCTCATTTTCTTTATTCATTCATCCAGACACTTAGGTTGTTTCCCTGTCTTGGCTATTATATATAGTGCTGCAATGAACATAAGGTGCGGATATCTCTTCAAGACAGCGATTTTGTTGCCTTTATGTCAGAGTTGAGGGGTGGGGAAATGGAGAGATGTTGGTCAAAGGGTACAAACTTGCAATTGTAAGATGAATAAGTTCTGGGGATGTAACGTATAGCATGCTTGCTATAGTTAACAATACTGTATCACAGACTTGAAATTTGCTAAGAGGGTAGATCTTAAATGTTCTTACCACCCATACAAAAATGGTAATTATGTGAGGTGACAGATGTGTTAACTAACTTTATTGTGGTAATCATTTATATATATATATATATATATATATATATATATATATATATATACACATATAGATATACCTCAAGTCATCACGTGGTGTACCTTAAATGTACAGTTATATCACTGTATAATGATATACTACATTATTGTGTAGTGATGTATATCAATGTTAATTATATCTCAATAAAGCTGGAAAAGAATACTGATGCCTCCCCAACTCCTGCAATAGTGATTCAGTTGTTTTAGGGCCCTCAACAAAAACTATTGTTAATTACTTCAAGTTACATTTACATGTACCTTGAAAACCATTGATGAGAGTGGTTTTAGGCCATAGTAGGAAGTGCTTAGAGTTTGATAATGAGGTTAAAGGGAAAGAAGTAAAGATTTATTCCTCAGATGTGTATAAATTCATTCTCAATGTGGTCACTTAGCTCAATGAGACAAAAAACACGTGCTCTCTAATTTCTTGCAAGTCACTTCTTAATTACTAAAGATTGTTCATTCCTATATGGATACTACTCTTGGAGCATTTTTACTTTTATTTATAATTTAAAATTTTAGATTTATAATTAACCAGTTTAAACTGAGCTATGCAAAAGAGCATTTTTAAACATGTTTTGTAATTTGGGGGCTATCTACACAAGCAAAATTCATTGGAGAACTGTCTAACTCATGAATTTGGTAACTATAGCTAGACAGGACTGGTAACTCATACTAATTACTGTACATTTTTTGCTGGCTGTATGTGCGTGTTTAATAGACTAATGTGCATCAGCATCTCATTTTCTCCACTGGAGCATAGTCTTTTCCTATTTATTTTAATGTTTTTGGTTGTTGTTTGTAACTATGATATTATGTTTCTGTTGATTCAATTTTAAAAATCCTACTTCATTAGATTACAAAAAAGAAAGCACCTTCAAATATTTAGATTAAAGCATCCTGTGTAGTAATAGTCTGATTGTCAATTATAGTGAACTTTGTATGAGGAAACAGAGATCAACAGTAAAACCACAGAAAATGTCAATCCCCCAGCCTCTCCTTAAGTGGGTGTGGTTTCCTCTGGGGCAGTCATAATAGACTTGTCAGCCAATCCTCCCAATTACTGACGCTGCGATGCAGCTCACCCATCACAATTTATTTCACAGTCCTGTTTCATCAGAGAAAGAACTTTGATTTACTGCTAATTAGAGTAGCCATGTTTCCTCAGGCACAGGCAATATTGAGTGATGATGTAACCAGAAACCAGGTTTTTGTGATAAGTCAGTACAATTTAATGGAATAGAGAAGGCATTATTTTCTCTGTGAAATACACACTATCACTTCTGTATCAGACAGAAAGACTGAAAGCACTGGAGATACTTTTCTTAGATTGTAAAGATGGAGAGACAGGAAATTATTCCAGATTGCTAAATTGATCTAAGAAGGTTTGTATACAAAAAAAAAAAAAAAAAATTGTAGGCTTCTGACTCATTGTCAGACAATTTGTAAACAAATAGGTATAGAGTTGCTATCACTCCTTAGAAAGTGTGTTTGCTTGTTTGGCTGGGAATTGAACCAGACACTACAAGTTGGTTACAAATATGGATTCATTTAGGAAAACAAAGTCATGGGATATGAATTGTGTAGTTCCCAAACATAAGCATTTTAATATGGGCCACAAGGACAACAACTTAACAGACTTGCAAGTGTCTAAGTATAAAAGGCAAAAATGCTGTGGCTAAAAATGTTCTCAGCCATTGTATTTATATCACTCAAAATCCCCAAGGTTACAGGTTGCTGTTTTTAGATATCCTCAGTTTTAGTGCTACCAATTTTATCTAATGCTTTGGTGAATTTGGGGAGGGGGAGAAGACTGGGGAGAGGAATATTATGTTCCAGTTGTTACACTCTGGAAACAAAAATGAGCATGACTTAAGTTCACCTTATTAAAAATATATACTAGAGAAGAGGTGTGTTTAATGCTTCAAAAACCTATATCTGTTGGGATTATAGACTCAGGGAAAAAAATCACCTCTGCTTTTTGAAAAATGACGGTGAAATATATTGTTTACCCTCTGAACACTGAATTTATGCCACAGTGAAGCAATCAGGGGCCTTTAAATAATTAAATCTGTAACACAATCAGGACTCAAGTTTCTGTTTCACAATATAGCCATTCTTAAAAGCTTACTGAGCATTAACTGTTCAAAATTTTTTATATACATATCTGACACAGTCCCTCCCTAAGAAAAACTAAATAAGTATACAGCACTAGTTAGAAAAGAAGCACCATAAAGATATTTCAAAGTTTGGTGGAAATTCAAAAAAGGAATTGTGCGACAAGAGTTTTCTGTTTGCTTGGTTTTTGCTTTTTAAATAGTAAACAGCCAAACAGTGTAGCTGGTAATAAAGTTACATATTTTTGTAAATTACTGAATATATCTATTTTTAATAGATTAGAGATCATTGAAATTTGTTCCAATGCAGACATGGAGCAGTTTTTAGTTAGGGCTCCCTTTTTTTCTCATAGAGCAAATGCAGCATTCAAAAATATCTAACTTGCTAAAAAAGATGGAAAAATCTCTGACATTGAGATTTGCCAGTCTCAAATTTTTTCACCAAAATACCCATAATTAGAACCCAGAATAGAAGAAACTTCTGTTCCTGAAGTATCTGACTGTTTATCCTGAAACCAGACTTTCAAGACTTAATTTTTTGAAGGCTCATATTTTTAAAACCTTATATGGATTTTGTATGCCATTCTATAATGTATTTCTTTTTTCTTAATATATCCTCCAACAAATGATAGTGTAAAACTGACACTTAGTGAAGATGGTGAAGATGTGTTATCATGTTGGACCTGACATATGTTCCAGCCCAGAATAAAATAGCTCTTAGAAATATGTGCATCCCTTGTTGTAAAGCAACTTATTAAAGAGACTGGCTAATGCAACTACTCCCCCCCCAATCCTGCAAAATAATGTGCTCTATAAAACTGAGACTACTTTTACAGCATTTATTGAAAGAAAAAAAAGTGTTTGGATTGCCTATTTTAAGGTCAAATCCAGACTAGAAACTGAAGGACTCTAAGTGGTAACTAAACATACACTCATTATATGACCTTGAACAAGCCAAGCAGGCTGTGGCCATGATTATGTATACAAACCACCTACGTGGAGTGTCATGCCAAGGTCAATGTGTTTACACCAGCCATTTTTGTTATACACGCAGAACTCCATGCAGTTGTTCTGGGTATAGCAGTCGGAGTGGATGCCGGCACAACTATAACGAAGAGACTGCCAGAAACAGGCTGATTATATAGGCGATTTAGAGTTGAGCAAATTATGATAATGAATCAAGTAAACAAACATCTATGTTACATAGAGTGATTCTGGATGAACTACTCAATTGATCATAAAATTGAAATAACTGTTGAAATATCAACAACTGTTGAAGTATCCGATATATTGTTTTACAAATAGAACATTCCTGTCAACTAACATGTATTTTTCCATTAAAAAAATATATGTCATGGGACTTATCTGGTGGCACAGTGGTTAAGAATCTGCCTGCCAATGTATATGTATATGTATATATACATAATATATAATTATATATAAAATAAGTAGGGTGAACATATAATTTATCATCAAACCAGGACACTTTGGCAATAAAGGATACTATTAATAATTAAATCAGGATATCAAGTATAAACTGGGATTGTCCTGGGCTAACAGGGACACTTGTTCCCCTAAGAAGGGTCATAGCAACTTCATGTCCAGGCAGCAAAGGAGAAAGTTATCAGCTTGGTTCATAATCACAGAGTATGTGGGATTTTACAAACTGAAATATATTCTCTGCTTCATCTCATTAAAGGCAGAGAGTGTATCCCAGGCTTCTAATGTGGAATAGATGTTTACATGTGATGTGATTGGACGTAGCAGACATAGATATACAGAGTTGTTTAACCTAAGAAAATTAGAGTTGAAAGTCCAAGAATAAAGAAAGACCAGGGGAAGTAAGTTGATTGATACAGCTTTGTTAAATTTTTAAATCATTGGACAAAGCTCTTGGAACTAATTTTTAACAAAGTTTCAACTAAAACTGAATTAAAACCATAAATTAACTTTACAGATTTAGTTATGACTACCTAAGTTTACCACTTTTCAATAGATTTGGATTCATGGCTCAGGATAATGTATGGGTTTTTCATTTTCTAAATGATAAACTAGAACTTTTTCTTATTAGGTTTATTATGACTCATATCAGAAAAACAAATTCTACAAAGTGATTTTACTCATTTATTTACATGACATTTTAACCCCAAAGTTTTCATTGCTGTATTTGTTAAAAGGGTAATAGGAATAGAAGTTTTCCTTATTTCTTTTCTCATTCAATAAATATTCATCATAGTCACTCTCAAACATTAGCAGAAATAAGAATTACCTGGAGGGCTTATAAAAATACAGATTGTTGGACCGTGTCCCCAAACTTTCAGATTCAGTTGGAATATGGTAGGACCCAAGAATTGGCATTTCTAACATGCTTTTAAAAGGTTCCCAGGTTAATCTGAGACTGCTGGTCTGGGCACTACACTTTGGGAAACACCAGTATATTGAACACATAGTATTTGCCAAGTGCCCTGTGCTGGGGATACAGCAGCAGACAACAAAATAGACAAAAATTCCTGCCCTCATGGACCTTCTTTTCTTTTTTTCTTTTAATTTTTATTGGAGTATAGTTGATTTACAGTGTTGTGTTACTTTCAGGTGTACAGCAAAGTGAATCAGTTATACATGTACATATATCCACTCTTTTTTAAAGTCTTTTCCCATATTGGTTATTAGAGTATTGAGTAGAGTTCCCTATACTATAGAGTAGGTCCTTATTAGTTATCTATTTTATTTATAGTGGTGTGTATATGTCAATCCCAATCTCCCAATTTATCCCTCCCCGCTTCACGGACCTTATTTTCTAGTGAAGGGAGATATACAATAAATACAGGATTAAAATATATAGCATGTTAGATAGCGATAAGTGCTGTAAAGAAAAACTAAACGTGAAGTGAGGCATATGATGAAGAGGGTCATTAGGGAGGACTTTCTCAGAAGGCAACATTTGACTAAAGACCTTAGAGAGCTGGAGAGTGAGTCAGAGATATCTGGAGGAGCCCTAAATTCAAATGCCCTAAGGCTTAAATGCACTGGCCAAGTTAAAGAACGTGAGGAAGACCAGCATGGCTGGAGTTGAGTGAGCTACCATAGGGAGAGCATGAAGAAACAAGGAGCAGAGGCAATGGGAAGATCAGCTCAGGTAAGGCCTTATAAGCCATTGAGGGGTCTTTGGCTTTTATTCTTAGTGACAGGAAAGGCCATGGATAAAATGAGAAAAAAAATGTCATTAGCTGATTTGCATTTTAAAGGGATTACTGGGGCTACTAGGTTGAAAATAAGAGTCTGGAGTTCAAGAAATAGGTGTAGGCTGAATATATAAATTTGGGCGTTTCCAATCTATTGGTGGTGTTTAAAGCTGTGAAACTCAAGAGTTTACTACAGACAGGAGTGTATCTAGAGAAGAAGAGTAGTCCAGGAACTAGCCCTGGGGAAATTCAACTTTAGAGGACAGAGAAATAAAAATAAGAGCCTAGAAAAGAGACAGAGAAGGAACATCTGTGAAATAGGATAGAAACCAGCAAAGACTGGCATTCTGGAAGCCAAGTGAAGAAATTTAATCACCAGGAAGGAATTCATCAGCTGCTAATAGATGAAGTCAGATGAGTAATGAAAACTGACTCTTCACATAAGCAACATGGTGTTCAATAGTGGTGCTGACAAGAGTTGTTTCAGTGGGGTGGTGGAGATTAAAAGCTTGACTGGAGTATTTTCTTGTGAGAATGGTGGGAGAGCTATTAGAGAGAGAGAGTGAGTACGGGCAACTAACTTGAGGAGGTTTGCTGTTAGAGAAAGGAGAGATGTGGGCAGTAATTAGAGTAGAAGGTTAGATCGAGGGAAGAGTTTTTGCTTTTCTAAGATGGGAGAAAGTATTCATGATCTGTGGATTGATGGTTATGATCCAGTAGAGGCAGGAAAACTGGTGATGCAAAGAAATAGGGGCTAATACTAATATACTTGAGGAGGAGGGAAGGGCTGGGATTTTCTGCCCAGGTAGAAGGTCCAACCTTATATCAAAACATGGATAGTTGATCCATAGTAACAGGAAGAAAGGCAGAGTATGTGGGTACAGATGCAGGTTAACAGGGTGTTTCAGTGGAAGAAGTAAAGTCACCAACTGAGAAAGAGCATAATGAAGGGTTGTTGGACATTTGAAGGAAGATGAAAATATTTAAATATTCTCTAGTTGAAAGAGAGAAAGGGAAAGATAAAGAGAGGAAAGAGAAGAGAAAGAGAATGAGAGACTGAGATTGGAGAAATGTGGTAAGATTGCAAGCAGTGCTAATATAATCAATTTGATATTTTGAAATTACTATTTCATTTAAAATCTCTTGGGTGTTTTTTCCAAATATCTGTAGAGCTACTAATCAGAGTAATGTGTACCTTCCCAAGATCTCCCTTATTAGAAATTATACAAAAAAGTGAAGGTCATTTGTTTGACCTGTCAATGAACCTACTCATACAGAAGTGCATTAAGCCAGGTTTCAGGATAAATTGGGATAAAATATGCTAGTGAATTCCTGCTTTGTGAGATTTAATATAAATATATGATGAATAAACTAATACATATATATCTATAGATAGACATAGATAGATAGATAGATAGATATCTTTGCTGTCTTTTAAAATTTCAAAAGTGTAACTGTTTCTCAGTTGAGGTGAAAAAGTATTCATTAGACAGAAATTTTATGGGATGACCAATCAGACCTCTTGTTCATCTGTTTTCAACTATTCTGTGAGGAAAACACTTGTGTTCCAGGAACCCTTCATACATGTGCGGCCTAACTTTGATCAATGTTCAAATTTTTTTTTTCATAATAAAGATATACGGTGTTAAGACAACGTCTGTCAGGAACAATACTCCCTTGAGTGTGATAATGGACAGGTATAACTTCCTGTAATAGATAAAAGGAGTACTATAACTCTGAACATGAAGCACAGAAACATGTGAGAACTTGGCCTGTTAAGTGTATAAGACAGTCTAGTCAGGGCAGTAAAAGATGTTATCAATCAGCGATAAAGCTCTGAAAAACATCTAAGGAAATAGGATAATTCCAGATGCTTTGATGGACACTGAGGATGTCTTATGTCTTTGTAAAGAATACTGCCTTTGTCTGAGACAGTTCTCTAGTGCAAGGTGCAGATCTGCATGTGAGGGCAAGAAGGCAATCTTACTCGTGCATGTGTTCCTTCTCTACGTACCCGCTGAGACCTACTGTGTACAGAACAGGGGAAGGAACTCTAGAGAATGTGGAAAAACTTAAAGGTTTGGTTCTCACCTTTGAGAGGCTTACAGTCTAGTCAAGAAATCATCTACACCTGAAGTAACAATATTTAAACAAAGCAAGATACTAAACTGTATTTGAGGTTCAAGAGACATGCAGATAACGAATATTTTTCAGGGCCAGGGTAATCATCATGGGGAGGTTTGGCCCTCAATCATGCTACTGCCTGATGAGAGGTCCAGCAATACTTTGACTTTTGTTCTAAACTTGGATACCATCAGAATGCTGTTGGAAGCTTTTTAGAAATACAGGTTCCTTGACTCCACCACATCCCTGCTTTATGAGTTTTGTGAACCTCAAAAACTACCCCATACCTGGCTGCACAAGTTGTAGAAAGAGCTACTTCACCCAATAAGTTTTTATTTTCTTGTTTCAGCTTAATCACTCAGATATTAGTCTTTATCCAGAAAACACAAAGACATTATCAGCATTGTCAAGATAGATGGATTCTTTCACTCATTTTTACCCAAGGACAGTGGGTTCCTGACCAAAAGAAATGAAATCCACAGGACATAAAGTAGAATTATGCTTTCTGATCTTTTGTAAGAATTAAATTTTTCACATGCATTATGCTATATGAATCAATTACAGTTACAGTACCTGTTTCTATCAATATGGAACTGGCAAAATCTCATTCATCTTTCAAAATTCTTCTCAGATGTCACCTTCTCTGTGAAACCTCCACTGACCACCTCCTAAAAAAGAATTATTTCTCCCTCCTCTGAAAGAGTAGTATACCTGTACATAGCATCAATGTTGCCATAATAAGTAAATATTGAGGTTAGCTGTGAACTTGTTGTGGGTTGAATTTCATCCCTTCCCCCAAATTTGCATGTTGCAGCCCTAAGACCCAGTACCTCGGAATGTGATTATATTTGGAAATAGGGCCTTTGAAGAAGTATTTAAGTTAAAATGAGGTTGTTAGGGTGGACCCTAATCTGATCTGACCTGTGTCCTTATAAGAAGTGGAAATTTGGACCTACAAGAGATATACTGACAGGCATGTGCACACATAGAGAAAAGACCAAAGACCATGTGAGGACACAGCAGAAAGGCAGCCATGAGCAAGCCAAGAAGCAAGACCTCAGAATGAAATTATCCCTGCCAAACACCTTGATCTTGGACTTCTAGCCTCTAGAACTGTGAGAAAATTAATTTCTCTTGTTTAAGCCATCCAGTCTGTGGTATTTTGTTATGGCAGCCCTAGCAAACTAATACATTTGTCTAATTGTCTTACTGAGGATGAGATCCTTCACGGCATGAACTATGTCTTACCTTTGGTCCCCAGCATGGTGTCTGGGGCCTAGTAAATGTCCAGTAAATGTTAATTAAACTTACTTATTCTAGAACAATTGTAGAACAATTACTTTTTCTAGAACAATTTTGTTATGAAGGAAACAATTTTGTTATGAAGGAAAAAGAGTAAATATTCTGTAGTTTACTTATATATGTTATAAATTAAAATAATTTATCAGATGCTAAAAAATATTTTTAAATTAGAAGAAATTTGGAAAACAAGAAAAGATGTAAAGAAGAAATATTTAAAAACTACTTATAATCCCACACTTGGGCATGACCCTTTTTACTATTTTAACATACTAACATAAACTTTTTTATTTGAAATTTATACATATATATGTAATTCTTTTTTAATATTCTTTTTGTATCATTTTTCTTTGAATAATATATATATAAACATTTCCTGGATTATTAAATAATCTTTAACAATATGCCTTTTAATAGCTGCATACTATTCTATCATATCGATCTACTAAAATTTATCTCCTATTTAGATTGTTTCTGATTTGGGAGATGATGCTACAATGAGCTTCTTCGTATGAAAATCTTTACTCACATCTCTATTATCTACTTATGATAAACACCTTTAGGATTGGACACATGCACATCCAGCAACTTTAATAATATGGAAGGTTCACTCTAGGAAGGTCAGTTATCCAACACTTCTATAAAAACTTTTTTATCCACAGAACGTACTGAATCCCTATATGTCAAACCCAGGATAACTACTTTTCTATAGAGATGAGAAAACTGAGATCTCAAGATGTTAGAAAACAAAAGCCAACTGAAAAATATAGTCATTAAGTTTACACAGCATGGGGACTTCCCTGGCAGACAAGTGGTTAGGACTCGATGCTTTCACTGCCATGGGCCCAGGTTCAATCCCTGGTTGAGGAACTAAGATCTCACAAGCTATGTGGCCCCCACAAAAAAAAAAAAAAAAAAAAAAAAAGTTTACACAGCGTGTACACCAGAATTAACTGTTTTAGTATAAAGAATGTTATGGGCTGGTTCACCCATGTCATTGGTCATGGTCCAGGATAGGAAGAAAAATGGAGGATCCTCTGCCCTGTGTACTCCTGGCTTTTGAGGAAGGCCAAGGTCAAATGAGGACCAGGGTGGACCCTTTAAACACAAGACCCAAACAGGAACTTGTCTTGTCAGTGTATAAGTGTGGTACTCTTTATAAGAGTTGAGAGGAGGGAGAAATTGCTGTGGTTAACTGTAATCTGAGAAAGCTTCATGGAAGAGATGAACTGGGCATTGAAGAATAACTGAATAACTATAGTTTACAGAGGAAGAGAAAAATGACCAGACCATCTGTGGCAGGCAGAAATGGCTCCACACAGATATTCACTCTCTACCCCCCAGAATCTGTGAATATATTACCTTACATGGCAAAGGGGAATTAATGTAACAGATAAAATTAAGTTTGCTAATCGACTGATCTTAAAAATAGGGAGATTATCTTGGATTATCTGGGCAGGCCCATTGTAATCACAAGGGTCCCAAAATGAGGAAGAAGGAATCAGAAGAGTCAGTCAGAGTGATGTGATGGGAGTAAGATTCAACCAGACATCATTGGCTTTGAAGATGGAAGGGATCAGTGGGTAAAAAATGAGACCAGTCTTTAGAAACTGAAAACAGATTTTCCTCTAGAGCATCTATAAGGTAATCCTGCCAATACTTTAATTTTAGCCCAGTGAGACCCATGTCAACTTCTAATTTCTAGAATTATAAAATAATGAATCTGTATTGTATTGAACCATTAATTTTGTGGTAATTTGTTACAGCAGCAATGGGAGATAATACACCACAAAAAATGGAACTACAATAAAGGCACAAAATCAGAATTCATGTGGGACATGAGATAGCATAAAGATTAGAGATTTATGCTGATGAATAGTGGGAGACAAGTTAAGGAAGGTAGGTTGAGGCTGGATGGGAGGAAATTATGAATGTCTTTCAAAATAATCTGAATTTTATCCTGCAGATGATAGAGAACATTTGAGCAGGAGAGTGACATAATAAAAGTGATACGTTTCAGCAAAATTAATCTGGTGGCAGTACGTAAGGCGGATTGACTGGAGAAAGAGCAGTTAAGTTTTTACAATAATCTTAAATGTGAATGATATGCATCTGGACTATGGTGGCAGCTCCAGTTGAAATGGAAGCTCAGGCATGAGAAACATTTTAACAGACAAACCATGTACATACTTTTTCTTATACTGAAATCATTTCATAGACTTACCCTAATTCCAAATTGTCAAGTGAAGTGCTGTTGATTTAGATAAATTACGAGAAGTCAAATAGTCCCTCAGAGCTCTCAAAAGAGAACATATATTCTTTTTAAATCTGTACAGTTCTACATAGAAGTATTTTAGAAAGAGATTGATCCTTTCTCTATTGTCTTACCCTGTAAATCCAGATGACTAAAACTTATTCTTTACTGAGAAGGAATGTGAAACAAATTGCCTACCATGAATGTCATTCCATCTATTTAAGTATATAATTGATTCCAGACAATGGGAAGCTTCTTTTGTCAGTAACAAGTTTAAACTCTGCCTTCACATACAAATTATTTTTCAAAGAAAATAAAAAGTAAAGCGTTTAATTCTGTTCTCAAAAGAGCCCATGATAAGATGAAACTGAACATTGATTTGTTTTTCTAGTATTTTTTTTAACCAGTAGATACTGCCTAAAAGTCAGTTGAATGATAAAGTAACTAGAAAATTTTCCCAATTCCACCTTGAGTGTGTGTGTGTTTGTGTGTGTGTGTGTGTATGTTCATTAGTTCTACTTTATTTACAATAGCTCTATGTAAATTGCATGAGAACACTTGGGTGTCAACTTGTGATAAGTAATGTATTTGTTGAAATGCCTCTTCTCATTATCCTACCTATTATTCCATTCCTTCCTGTAATGGAGTTTTTCTCCTTAGTGTCTACACAGAGTAGCTGCCCAGTTAGATTTGGGTGGATAGATGGATCGATTGATAAATGAAATAGAATCACAGGGTCAAATAATATTCACAATATTTAAGGACTTTGATATATACTACCAAAATACTTTCTAAAAAGAGGTTCCATCTCACTAGCAGAGTACTTATTCCAGCTCACTTTTACCTGCACCAATTAATGTTTTCCTTACTAAATCTTTGTAAATTTGTTATATTAATCCATTCAATAAAAGTGAGATTAAATATCTTCCATGTTCATTAGATTTGCATATTTTCTCTTTGTCCAGGTGTCTGCTCATTTCCTTGGTCCATTTATATGTAGAGTTGGGTACATATCTTAGATAATTTACACACACTTTTTATAAATAAGACTATTTTGACAAATATTTGTTATTTGTACTTTAGTATAAGTGATTTTAACATGCAGAATTTTTTACATTTTTATATACTTGAAATCTTATATTTTTATATACTCAGAAATTCACTCCAGACACAATTTACCTCACCCTCCTCATTATATGCTGTGGCCTATTAGTCTTTCCGCATAGCTTTCAACAGGCCTGGTTCAGTCCATCCACGGTCTTTACAGATGCTGTCCCCTATTCTTACATTTTCTCCCTTCACATCTTCCTATCAACCCCTCCAAAGGTATGTATGCCCTTCATACTTTTACAACTCAGTTCCAATATCACTTCCTTGAGGATACAGTCTGTCAGGTATTTTGGTCAACACCTGCCAGAATAACTGAATTATAATTATATAGTCATTAAAATTAATATTGAATTAACATCCATTTGGGTTAAGGTTTATGTCTTTTCAGAAGAGAATGGTTCTCTGTTGCTCATTTTCAGACACATAATGCCTTAGCAGGTTGCCTGGCAAATAAGAGACACTCTGTTAATATCTGTTGTATTAATCTATTAATTGCATTTAGAAGTAGAGAGTCTTACCTGAACTAGGGGTGGCAATAATTCTACTTTTGTATGTTTGTTTTATTTTTTTCCATTTAATTCTCATTCCACCTGGATTTCACATGTGTGGTATGTGATATAAATCTATTTATTGATGCTTTCTGGTATATTTATATATCTGACTGATAAAGCAAGTATCTCCTTGTACTCTTTTAAGAAAATTGTAGATTTTTTTTTTTCCCAGTTTGTTTCTGTAGGTGAAGTTCAACAAGTAAAATCAGTCTTCTTGGGTCTGAATCTTGGCAGCCCCATTTATTAATTATGTAATCTGGAACAAATTGCATAATTTCTATGCCTCAGCTTTCTTAATTTTAAGATGGTCATAATAATAGTACTACCTCAAGGGGTTATAATTATGGTTAAGTATGTTAATTTATGTAAAATGTTTAAATTTAGGTGCCTGGCATATAGAGAGGATTTACTAAGTGGTAATAATGACATTTTTCATCAAGGTTTCTCCTAAAAAAACCATGTGAAGCCTAATGGAAATGACATTAAATCCATAAATTTGTAATGACTTGATATATTTATAATATCAATCTTTCCATCAGGATCATATTTTCTATCTAATCATATCTTCTAAAGTGACTCTCAGCACAATTTCCTCACATTGACCTTCCCACACATTTTTTTCTTATGGCTATTTCCAAATATTTATATCTGTGGTACTATTATAAATGGCATATTTCAATCATACTTTCTAAATAGTTAAAAGCAAAAGTTAGGGCTTCCCTGGTGGTGCAGTGGTTCAGAGTCCGCCTGCCGATGCAGGGGACACGGGTTCGTGCCCCGGTCCGGGAGGATCCCACATGCCGCGGAGCGGCTGGGCCCGTGAGCCATGGCCGCTGAGCCTGCGTGTCTGGAGCCTGTGCTCCGCAACGGGAGAGGCCACAACAGTGAGAGGCCCACGTACCGCAAAAAAAAAAAGCAAAAGTTAAATTATGGAGTTTTATATATTTATCCTTCAGATAGCAACTTCATTTAATTCTTATAAGATTTTTAATGAGTTCTCTTCAGATAATTTTAGAGTACAAACGTATTGTCTAGAAACGATGGCCACTTGTGTGTCATTTCAACAGTTTTATTTCTTACTTTTGCTTCTTGTGACTTAAATCATTAGTTTGATGTTTTAGACTACTCTTTGGCAAAGTGTATTCTCCAGAAGCAAGTTCTATGGAGTGTTAATATGCATTTTTGAAGATAACTGGTAGCATGGTCAAATAAGTCTAGGAAGCACTGGGTTAACCGGACTAAAGTTCTCTTATTTGTATAGACGAGAACCTGAGACACAGAGAGCAAATTGCCCAAAATCATACAACCAGAACAGGGACTAGAAATTGAATCTTGATTCCTAAATAATTGTGTCATAAGCTACAAATGATCAATGAAAATGAAAGAAATTAAAATGATGAAAGATATAAGTTGTGAAAGGCATAACAAAGAATATGTGGCTTATTTATAAGGGCCTTAAATCTCATCCCTATACTTTATATTAGGTTCATTTATCAATTGAGAAGGAAAACAAATTAGTCAGTTGGGTTCCTTAGTATGCTAATTGTTTTATAACAACATAAAGGCAGATAAGTATATAAAATGTATTAATAAAAGATAGACTATGTAGTTCCAGAAGACACATAAGAACAAAGTTCTATGAGAGTTAAAAGTGAGTGGGGGTGGGATGGGGGCACTATAGATAGATAGGTAGATAAATAGATAGATATGAATAGCTTAAGATTTAGAGATTTAGAAATAAATAGCTTTTATATAATTTATATTTTATACATATTCTGCCTTTTTTCTTCTATAAACTTTATAAAATGCCTGTGTATTGCCTTCTGACAATGCAAAAAATACGGAAATCAGTTCCTCTCTTAATAAGGTTTCCAATTTAAGAATAACTTACGATATATGAAACAATGTCCATAATAGAGTAGGTAAAAAGTTCTTTTAGAACAAAGGAAAGTCAAATGAGGCCATATCTGAGATGTGTTTATAAGACAAGTAAAACTCTTAAGAATGGAGAAGGTGAGTAAATCATTTGAATCAGAAGTAGTAACATATACAAGATCAAGAAAGATACCAAAAACGCCAAGAATTTAGTCATAAAAAGTATAGCCATCCTTTATGAAGCATGTACTATACACCAAGCCTTTCACGTACATTATCTCTTTCAATCTTCTAACAGCCTTTGAGGACGTTTTCTACTATCCTCATTTTAGATATAAGAAAACTGAAACTTCCAGGGGCTAAGTAATTTGTCCATGGTCCCAAGTGTAATTTGTGTAGTTGGATTCAGATTCAATTCTGTCTGACCACAAACTGCATGCTCTTAACAATTATGTCTATGTTAATAACTACTCTGGTGTGGCTGGCGCATGGGAAAGAGGACTGGTAGAAAAAAAAATCACTGAAGGTGAGTCTGAAAAGGAAATCTCAGAAAATATTGTAAATGGTCATGTGTGCCAAGTTAAAAAAAAATGTAAACTTTTTATTCTCTTGGCAGTAACAACAATAGTAACAGTAATAAAATTCAGACTATGATAATTTATGTAGCACTTATTAAATACCAGGTACTTTACTGAGAAGGGCTGGGACTAGGGTAAGACCAAAGAGGCTGTCAGGGTACAGAATTTAAGGAGGCACTCACCCTCAGGGTCACTGGGTCTCGGTACTGAGCACTTCACACATAAGAGAACGTTAAATGCTAGAAGTTTAGCCAGAATACTAAGGGATAAGACCAATAGAATAGATAGCAAGTACTCCCACAACCTAGAGCGAACTGTTTTCAGGGCAAAGTAAGTGAGGGTGAAAGCTCTTCTGCTCCCAGTCATGATACCCAACCCAGCCTGTTCCATAGACTGAGGCTATGGGAACATCTCTCTTTCTCTCTTTCTCTCTTTCTTTCTCTCTTTCTCTCTTTCTCTCTTTCCCTCTTTCTCTCCTCTTTCTCTCTCTCTCTTCTTTCTCTCCTCTTTCTCTCTCTCTCCTCGTTCTCTCTTTCTTTCTCTCTTTCTCTCCTCTTTCTCTCTTTCTCTCTTTCTCTCTCTCTCTCTTCCTTTCTTCCTTTCTTTCTTTATCTTTGCGGTATGTGGGCCTCTCACTGTTGCAGCCTCTCCCGTTGTGGAGCACAGGCTCAGGACGCGCAGGCTCAGCAGCCCGGGCTCACGGGCCCAGCTGCTCCACGGCATATGGGATCTTCCCGGACCGGGGCATGAACCCATGTCCCCTGCATCAGCAGGCGGACTCTCAACCACTGTGCCACCACGGAGGCCCGGGAGCATCCTTTTGAAGCCTGTGCTATAACAGTCTCCTTAGGCATTCCATTCTCCCTTGGGAGATAAAGCAGTGCTTTTTTCCACCTTAGGCCATTTGAGAAGGACCTAAAATATTGGGTTGGCCCAAAAGTTGGCTTGGGTTTTTCAGTAAGATGTGGAAAAACCCGAATGAATTTTTTGGCCAAACCAATATCATTTAGAATATGTGCCCCCTGGAGGTTAGTGTACAAAGATTGACTAGATTTCTGGAAAAAACAGAACAAAGAGAAATGTAGGGGCTGCAGTGGGGGAAACTACATTTCCATTAATGACAGCAGGATGAACACACATTTTGGACAAATTATACAAAACTTGGAAACAATGCAAAAGAAGGACTGCAAGTCCTTTCCATGCTGTGCTGACACATTGTACAAAGGGCTCACCTCGGGATTATTTAATAATTTCGAGAGTGTTCTTTTGTCATTAAGATCCAGAATCTGTGAAATTATATATTTACCCGCAGAGTTTTGTTCAGTATATACATATCATTTCTGTCTACTAGAAGAAACAACCCCAGAGATTGCAGTCACATTAACTAGTTTTGTATCTAACCTACCAAATCTTGTCTGACATTTTTCTTCAGTATCTATAAATATTCAGTTTCTCAAATATTCTGAAGTGGCTTTATCATTCTACTGGTTCCTACTAATTTATTAAGTACATTTTTTCACATATGTTCACTTTATACTTGTAGGTAAGTCATGTGTATGATGTTCTTAAAGTTAAGTTCTACCACTTGATCTTGCTATAGAATAAATTGAGGCCAAATGAGAAAGAGGTAACCTAGACTATCTTAAAAGGGAACGCATTCAAGAAGGCCACAGGACCTTTGGGAGGGGTCAAGCGATTCATTAGAAGTTTGGCTAGGAAAGCCTGAAGAATGAGAGGGAACTTAAAAATAACTACCCCAAAAGGCATTCTCAGAATCAATAGAATTGCAGTTGGAAGTTCCTTGCAGAGCAATGTCTGAGGAATGTGCAAAATCACTTATGATAAAGTTTTGAAATCTTGTGAGCCATAAGATTCTATTGCACTATGCTCAGTAATGGGACCAACCATATTACAGCAGTGCCAGCCACTCTGCCCTATTTTACCCTGGTCCCCTTTTCGTTTGGGTAAAATTCAGAGATTAGAAATCATGGACACTGAATGTTTGTGCCCACCCAAAATTTGTATGTTGAAATCCTAACCCCCAATGTGATGGTATTAGCAGGTGGGGCCTTTGCAGGTGATTAGATCATGAGGTTCGAGTCCCCATGAAAGGGATTAGTGTTCTTATAAAAAAGACGCCAAAATACTCTCTCATCCCTTCTGCTACACAAGGACACAGCAAGAAGACATCCATCTATGAACCAGGGAGCTGGATCTCACCAAACACTGAATTTGCCAGAGCCTTGATCTTGAACCTCTCAGCCTTTAGAACTGTGAGAAATAAATATTTCTGCTTTAAGCCACCCAACCTATGGTATTTTTGTTATAAAAGCCTGAATGGTCTAAGACAGACAGCTAGTGGGTGAGAAGAATAAATCTGAGAAAGAGAAAACAAACCGTCCATCTATCTATGGTGAATAGAATTTTAGGCTTAAGTTTGAAGTTACGTACTACATTATACTATAATGCGCATTTTAACTAAAGTGAGATTTTTCTTATGATTAAAATGAGTGAGAAAAATTGTACAACGTACCTAAATTTAATCCAAGTACAGAGAAAACAGAAAAACTAGTCCAAGAGGAACTTTAGGGGCAATGGGAAAAGGAATAGAGTTGCTTTATGATTGCTCTCTATTAAGTCCCATTTTTTAATACAATGGCTGCATTTTTATTATCACATTTAATCCTTATAGAAATTATACAAGGTGGGTAGATACCTTTGTCTTGGTTTTCCCAGCAAGGCTCTGTACCTGACAACTTATCCTGGCCACAAGAGTAAGTAAATAATATAGACATATGCCCCATACTCCTGGCCACAGAGATTGACTTGGAAATGGGTAAGTGGCCCAAACTAGCCCAAAATCTACATTCATCGTTAGTTGTTTTCCTGGCTGCATCTGACAGGTGAAAGAACATTTTCTCTCTGATGTTGGTAGATAGGTCGGTTGCAAGTTCAGGGATGTCCATGCCCTAATCTCTTTCACAGGGGAAAAAAGCCTAACTACAGTCAGAGAGAAGGAAACCAACACACAAAAGGATAAGAAATAAGACAAAGCTGTGAGAAGGATCCAGTCCTTGGATCCTATCTTCCTGACACTAGCTTTCTTTTCCCATGTTCAAGTTCTATGAGCCACTAATTTTGCCTTTTCTTTGTAAACCAATTAGATTTATATTTCTACTAATTTTCATCCAAAAATGTTTTACTATTACAATGATATATATGTAACTGATGATGAGGTTGGAGAGATGAAGTATATAAAGTATCTTCCTCAAGGGCATAAATGTACTAAGTGGCAAAGAGTGAACTAGAAATCTGGATTTTTCTGACTATATAAATTATTGACCTTAAATTATATTCTGAAAGGTCAAGGGCACTGTTGAAGTTTTATAAAGGGGAGTGACATATCAGTGATGTGAGAGTTTAATAAAAGTAATTAAGCTTCCTCTTCCTACCTTCTTCCTTTTTTCCCTGCCCTCCCCCTCCCCTCCCCTCCCCTCCCCTTCCCTTCTGGAACAGTTTTCTCCTAATGCTTATGCTGAACTTGGGCAGAGCAAGTTAGGCATCTGTGACTGCGAGGATGAAGAAAGCTGGCTCAGGACAGGGTTACTGGAGCTCAGTCAGAGGGTAGGGAATATCCATACAGAAGCTGCCCTGCATGAGGAGTTAGAGCTGACCAAGGTGATCCTCTTGTTACGGTAAAAGGATCACAACAGACCCCAGATTCTCTTGTTTCAGCCCTTGCCTCACTAGCTGTTTTCCTCCTCTCTTTCTCCACCCCTCCCGCATTATTTTTACTACTTCCCCCACTTCTAAACCTTAAAAAAAAAAAAACTGCAGAAATTGCAAAACTATCTTTTGAAAGAACTGTTCTGACAGTTGCCAGGAAGTAATTGAATCCATGATCTCTAGCAAGAAGCATGAAAATCAGAACAATCTCCAATCTTTTCCACTAAAGGTTTTGCAGCAGTTAAAGATGAAGAAAACTTCTACTTCAGCCGGATCACAAGTACACATACACCTCTCCTCTCCTCACCCTATAAAACTCCAGTCCTGCAGCAGTTAGGGGAGTTACTTTGATGCTCCTCAGGTGCTTTTGGATGTGCACCAGCTGAATCAAGCCTTTAACCTCTATTTGAGTCATGTAAACGATTTTTTTTTCTTGACAGTATTCACATAAGAAAGGGAGTCATGCTGAGTGTGAGATGTCAAAGTCTGAGAGGAGTGTGTTCACAAGGAGCAGCATGTGTAGGGCACCTGCCCAGGGGTGTAGAGGGCATCTATGCAGGACCTAAAGTTAGAGGTCCAATTTGTGATTAAGAAATTCTGGAAGCTGTGAAGGTAAGGAGTTTTTATATATGTTGTTTTGGTGTATCCTTTAGCATCTGAACACATAGTATACATAGATGCAAAATAAGAATTGTGTAATGGGTGAACTAATGAGTAAGTAAAGCTTCTGGGAGATGGTTTAGAATATAAACCTGAAGAACATTATTCCAACATAGCTGATATTCTGTTTTTAAACAAGAAGGAAACATTTTTGCTTCATTAAGCCGTGAAGTTGTTGGGGATTTGGTTTGCTTGAAGAGAGAACTGTGCTGTTTTATGACTGTTAATCCTAGGTATCCAAAATCCCACTAAAAGAAATACTTAGCACCACAACAATAAGACAAAGTCCAAGTAAAGTAAACATTCCAGAGGGCTTCAGAGGTTAAATAGGAGTCTGGAAATAATTATCCTATTGCTAAAAAATAAATAACATATGGAATATATAAGCAGTTGGGGAGGACTTCCTCTTCTTAAGCAGGATTTTATTTTTGAAAATTTTTTTGAAATATATTACCTGTTTGAAATATTCTAAAAAGTAAGACAATAATATAATTAATGTTTGCTAGTGATATATTTAATATTATTGTTTTTATGATCCACATTTTATCATTTTAAATTATTCACTCTGTAATAAGTGATGCTATTTAATATTATTACCTTATGTCCCACTTTTTATTACTTAAATTATTCCCATTGTACATTAAGTGATTTAATTTAGTCTTCAGAAAAATGTTAGCACATATATATATATAGCACCTATATATAATATATGTAGCATATGTATAGAACCTATCACCCAGTCAAGAAAATTTTAAAAACTGGATTTATTTTATAGTCTCACTTTCTTATTTGACTCTGTCTTTCTTTTATTATTTTCTAAGCTTCTTGAAGAAGGTATCTAGAGTATTATCACTTCCTCCCTTTGTCCTCCCCCCACAGCAGTCTGGTTTCTGTCCGTACCACCCCACTGAAGCTGCTTTCACCCAGAAACTCTTCTCCTGGTCATTAAATCAGAGGGAAAATTTTTAGTTCTTAAATTACTTGACCACTAAAAGCATTTAGCACTACTGACCACTTCTTGAAACTCTCTACCATCTTGATGTTCCCCATACTACTTCCTTTTCAAATTTCTTCCTAATTATTTGGCTATATCTTCTCAGCCTATTTTTCCTTTTCTTTTTCCATTATCTTTCACAGTTGATAATGTTACTATTTATTCATCCAATTCCTCCAAATAAAAACACTGGGCATCATCCTTGACCACTCACTTTCCTTCTGCCCTCACATCCAACTAATTCTAAATATATCTCCACTCTTTGTCCTCACATCCGTTTCCACTGCTGCTATCTTAGTAAACACTCTTATTATCTCTCACCAAGTGATTGCAAGAGCTTCCTAATTAGTCTCCCTCTTTCCAGCCAGACTCCCCACATTCCATCCTTCATAATTGCCTGATGGTATCAGATCACTCCCTGTTAAAAAACCTTTCAGTGGTTTCCCATTAATTGCAAGATAAAGTCCAAGCTCTTTGGAATACCTAACATACCAGATTTCCCTTTTTAAAATCTGGACACAGCTTGCCTCTTTAAGTCTCACACACAATATTTTGGTATGAAACTGCTTCTAGTTCCTACGTTTATCTTACTGTTCTACGCACCTACATATTTACACAGGCCATTCGCTCTGCCAGGGAATCCCTTTCCCCTGTAAACTGGCAACTCTTGTTCATGCTCCACTGTTCCACAAAGTTGGTTCTTCTGTACTCTTCTCAACTTACTTTACATAATATTCTGCTCCCATGGCTGTTAATACCTACAGCTCAAGCCTCTCTCTGGATTTTAAAACACTGTATTCAACTTCTTACTGGACACCAATGGCTATTTCCTATATCCGGAATTTACGTATCTTTCTCCTCAAATTTATTCCTATCTTCATTATTCAGGTTAATGACACATCTAATTTTTCCCTGTAGAAAATCAGAGCTCTCCCTAATTTCCTCCTCTTCCTCACTTCTGCATTATCTAATTTCTGTTCAGTACAGTTGACTCTACTATCAAAATATAATTTAAACAGATTCACTCACAAGCATCTACCAATAATGGTGCCCTAAGTCAGAAATGCACCATTCTTGACCATGTCAATGTCCTTTTTAGTTAAGTCTGTTTCTATTATCACATGATTACCTCAATCCATCATCCTTTCTCCTCCTACAGGCAGAGTTGTATTTCTAGCCTAAAAATTGGAATACATTTTATCTCTGCTCAAAATCCTTCAACAGTTCCCCATGGTCAAAAAATAGAATCTAAGTTCATTTGCATGACCTTCAAGAACTTCCTCATAAGTTCCTTGACTTCCTTTATGACTTTTACCACAAAGATAGGAATGCTTATACCTTTGTTCCTCTGCTTCAAAAAACCTTATCTATTAATTGGGCTTTAGAAAGTTAATTTTTTCAGAATTGGTCAGTGACTATCATTTTTGCTTCTGTAAGATGAATGTGTAATGGCATGAAACAGAAAAAAAGGGAGACTGGAAACAAATAGAGCTTGAAATTTAGACTTATATAAAAATAATCTAGTAACTGGTCAGCAGTCCCCTCTACATAGCTATTCAAGGCAGAAAAAAAAAACAACTAAGACCTCATAAAAATAGTTTGATAATTAAGGAGCTATTGATATATTTCTTATGAAAAACAACCTACCTCTTGGGAATGTAATTCAGGTTAATAAGACAGACAATGGTCAGTTTTTTATTTTGTTTTGCTTTTTTTCTCAGTTGATCGTAAATTATTCCCCAAAGTGAAACAAATCTAAAATTGTACAGAGGTGTTTGGCTTTTTTTTTTTTTTCACTAACTGAGAACCCTTGAATTTTAAGTTACATTCTTTCTTCTTTTGCATTACAGAACATCATTTGAAACAAATTGATATTTTTGCATCTTGGCAATACTCCAGGGACAACATTACCAGCAATGAATTTTCTTCCAAAAATCCAGAGAATGCAATGAGAGCCTAATGTGGGCTCAGTTAATTACATGTTTGTAAAGCACTCTGTTGGTGCTTTTTTCCCCTCATGTATTTATTTTTAACACAAACATATACACTCTACCAACTGTGGTGCAACCACAGTCATACCCTCTAAACTCCATGAGAGTTTACCTCCTGCATTTATTTATTCAACATCCAACAAATATTTATTAAACACTTGCATGAAGCAGACTTGAGTCCTACCTTCATGGAGCTTACATTCTAATAAATAGCATTTATTGAACTTAGCTACATTCCATGCATTGTGCTACCCATTGTACTTGTATCATCTCATTTAAACCTTTAGGCTCACCGTAATTAAGTAACTATTTATCATTATTAGTATTATTCTTATTATTATTATTTTACAGGTAAGTAAATAGAAACTTAGAGAAATGAGTAGCTAACCACAATTTCAATAGAAGCAGCAATGTGTCCAGCTCAAAAGTCAAAAACAGTCCTCCTTGCAAGTAGTGTTGGCCACCTACAAAGTATTGGCCAGTGAGTTGTAAGTAGAAGTGTTTAGGTGAGATTTCTGAAAAAGCTGCTTAATAAGGCACAACTCATCGTTTTTTAACACTTAGATTGAACAAAGACCTGATAACCTGGGGCTAATATTGACCATGAAGAAAAAAACCAAAGAAAGGAATTGCAAAGATAGCTACAGCTATTCAAACTGCCTACCTCTGGACATTGTGTTAGTGAGAAAAAACAAAACAAAACAAAACAAAAAACTATCATTTAAGCTTCTATTTTGGGGTTTTCTATTATATGCAGCCAAACCCAGCTTCAACTGACACCATCAATGATCCATTCTCCACATAGCAGCCTGGGTGATCTTTAAAATGCACATCTGATCATATCATTGTCCTACTGTGGTATGGCTCACCATCACACTTGAAAAAGAAATCCAATTACTTATAAAACATGTAATTGTGAGGCACAGAAGTGGGAAAAAGTCTGGGACACCCGTGTGTCCACACATGTGGCTACACATGTATTTTATCTTGCATCAGACACAAGCTCTTTGGCCTAGAATAATGTATGAGGTTTCTAAGTGGTACATGGACTGCTCATTTATTGGGAGCATAAAGATTACATGATTTTTTTCTCAGGAGCCATGATTCATAGCATGAGCAATCCCAAACCAGGAGCATACTGTTAAAAGCATTCCAAATATAAGAATATTCCTCTCAGCATGTATCATCAGTATATTTGCCCAGAGATCCAAGTACCATGCTTCCAAGAAGATAAGACTGGTCACCTGCCTTCTTTCTTACTTCAGGAATATTACCATGGTTATCAGGAGAGGAATAGGTCACAGGCGAGCTGTTTTAACTCCTTTCTCACCGGTTTAAACTGAAAAAGTTATTTCTTTACCATGTTTCATCTTAGTATGTTTCATTCATAGGTATGTTTACCTATGATTATAATTAATGATATTTATCGAGTGCTTAGTATATACTGGACACTGTTCTAAAGCTTTACTTGTTGTCTTAGTTAGCTTGGGCTGCCATTACAAAATACTACAAACTGGGTGGCTTAAACAACAGAAATTTATGTCTCATAGTTCTGGAAGCTGGGAAGTCCAAGACTAAGGTGCTAGTAGATTCTGTTCCTGATGAGAGCTCTCTTCCCAGCTTGTAAATGGCCAAATTCATGCTATGTTCTCACATAGCCTTTCCTAGGTGCACATAGGCGGAGAGAGAGCTCTTCTTCTTAGAAGCCACTAATCCCATTGTGAGGACTCCATCCTCATGACCTAATCTAACTCTAGTTACTTCCTAAAGCCCCCATCTTCAAACACCATCAGGTTGAGGGTTACGGCTTCAACATACAAATTTTGGGGACATGCAAACATTTAGTCCATAACACCTTCATTATCTCCTTTAATCCTCACATCAACCTATGAGGAAAATATTATTTTAGTTCATCTTACAGATGGAGAAACTGAAGCACAGAGAGGATGTGTAACGTACTTAAGGCCACACAACTAGTGAGTGGCAGAACCTGAATTCAAATCCAGGCAGTTTGGAATTACATCCTGGGTTCTTAACCATTATGCTATGCCACCTTACTATATTAAAAAGTAATCATGAGGAAACAGCATGAAGTGCTCAATAATTTAGAGTCTATATGTATGCCTATCTTCTCAAAAATTTCCCCAAAGTATACTTATAACTTGCTGCATATCCCCATTCAACCCAAGAGATTGTGGAGAATCTTAGAAGCAAATATTTAAACTATATTTTTCTCATTAGTTACCTAAATTTTACAGTATTCATTGTGAACTGCATATAGATTAAATGAGAATATGGAGATTATTTCCACAACAAATCTGTAAAAGGCCCTTTAAAATTGATTTTTCAACATGTCTGATATCTATTCGTCTTTCATTTCTAGACCTCTTATTACTACTGGTCTAGCTCTAAGTTTTCG
The DNA here is from genome assembly GCF_949987515.2 of Delphinus delphis. Lineage (NCBI taxonomy): Eukaryota > Metazoa > Chordata > Mammalia > Artiodactyla > Delphinidae > Delphinus > Delphinus delphis. The sequence continues at coordinate 40,528,003 of NC_082698.1, read as the reverse complement.
TTTCCTCATTACTCGGGGAGCAATATGGCCAGGATTAAGTATGATTAAGTAAATGAAAATATGTAATGATATCTTATATGCTAAAATATGCTGTAGTATTTTTAATAGCTCAAATTATATAACCCGTGTAAGATAAATATAGCAAATTCAGATTACAATGTTTTAACAACTTTTAGGAGAAAGGTTATCACACTATTCATTCATCTGACAGATATTTATTGCATTTTCACTATGTTCCAGACACTTTAGGTGCCAGAGGTGTTTAGTGGAAACAGACAGAATGCCCGCTCTAATGGAGTTTATATTTTGGTAGAGATGGGGTAGCTGATACAAACAATCACAACTCAACGAAAAACTAAACAAGAAAAATATGATAGTAATAAGTACTACGAAAAGAAGCTAGGATGTTGTGATAGTGAATTACTGGTGGCTGCTTTAAAGTAGGTGGTTAGGAGACCTCTCTGAAGTGGTGACAAGAAGCTAAGATCTGAGTGACAAGAAGGATGCAGCTAAGCAGAGAAGCAAAAAACCCAGAGTCTTCTGAAGAGAAGGTAGTGTAAAGACCCTGAAGGGCCTGCTGGCAGTTCTAAGAAACGAAAGAAGGCTGAACTGGCTCAATGATTGGAGCAAAGAAGAGACAGGTTAGAGATGAGCTCAGGGAGGCAGGCAGAAGGCCATTCACCTTGGGCTATAGGTTTCCTTCAAATTATTAGTAAAACTTAATACTGGTAAAATCTCTGACTGATGTGAGCTTCATTTGACTCTTCAATCCTCTGTTTTAGCTCAAAATTGAAATCAAAGTTCAAACTATATTAAAGACCAAAAAGCATTCTAGAAAACTTTTAGATGTTTGGAATTCATATGCTTGTTTAATTTAATCTTCTCACCAATCTTACAAGGTAGACATTATTATCCTTGCTTAACAGAAGAGAAAACTGAAGTTTAGAGACATTATTAATATTAAAAGAATAATGATTATCTTTAAAACCATTAAGTCTCTGAGAAGAAGGATGGTGTGTCAGTTCCTTGCCCATATCCCCTTGCCCTTAGCAATTCAATGCACTGTGGCCCAACTTCTATTGCCAACACCTGCATTTCTTTGTTTGAGGGCTTTTTCTGGTAGCCTGAGATGGTTATGCCTGTGTCAAAGAAAAATGCACCTGATGGAGTTAAACAGACAAAGAAAACTTTATTCAAGTCTATTGTAATAGGAGTCAAGACTACTGCAGTTAGGGGAGAGAGACTGAACTCAACTCCAGATACGATAGGGACAGTTGGAGATTTATAGCCAATGGGCAGGATAAAGGGGTCAGTGAATAGAAAGTTACTGAGAGGAACTTAGGTATCAAGGGTGGGGGAAGATGAACTTGATTAGATATCAAAGGTTGGAATATCTAGTGTATCTCACTGGACTGGCTTAGTAGGGTTCTTGCCAAAACTAGGCTCAGCAGACCAAGAACAAGCCCGGAGGAACCTGACTAAAGTTTGTCAAGGAAAGAGTCCTTGTCACCTCTCCCAAGAGTAGGCCAGAAGTTCCAGAGAATTAATGGTAACAGGAAGCAACCCTGAACCATGGTGTTGACATACAAATACCTCAGTTTCCTCACTACACAGAAGTAATCTCTCGGAGACCTCTGCTCTACACTGGCTCTCAGATTTACCCAGAAGCATCAAGCTCACAGTAGTAAATTGTTATATAACAAATCTGACTCTGTATTAGCTACCTTTCCTTGTCTGTCTCACTTCCTACTCCCTGCACATTTCCTGGGATCACCTTCCAAATTAGTGATAAATCAGTACTGTGTTTGAAACAATAATAATACGTATTTATGTAGTGTATTATATTTTTTAAAGCATTCCATGTGTTTCATCTCATAAAATATTCTCATGAACCTTGTGAAGCAGACAGGGTATATCTTATCCCCAATTTGAGAAAGAAATATAAAATATGTCAAATAACTAGAATTTTCAAAAAGGGTAGCAACAGTCATTTACTATATTAGTCCCCTGTTGCTTCTGTAACAAATTGCCACAAATGTAGTGGCTTAAAACAACACAAATTAATATTCTTACAGTTATGGAGGTGAGACATCCAAATGAGTCATACAAGCCAAAATCAAGGTATCAGCAGAGCTGCATTCTTTCTGGAGACTAGAAAAGAACCCATTTCCTTGCCTTTTCCAGCTTCTAGAGATTGCATGCATTCTTTGACTTGGGGTCCCTTTCCCATCTTCAAAGTACATTAGTTAACTTTTTCCATCTGTTGCCATATCTGTGCTGACTTTGACCCCTCAGCCTTCCTCCTGTAAAAACACATTGTGCCCACCTGGATAATCTGGGATAATCTTGCCATTTCAAGATCTTTCATTTGATTACATCTGCAAAGTTTCCTTTGCCATTTAAAGTAAAATATTCACAGAATCTGGGGATTAGTACAAGAACATCTTTGGGAGGAAGAATATCGTGTATTTTTTTTCTACCACATATACTGTATAGCTTTAAATTATAGGAGTAATTTCAATGAGAAGATGCCTTATTTGAAGTATATCATAATTTTATATGAATTAACAATTGATATGTATCATTTATATCATGATTGCATGTTTTTAAAAGGCTCAAATGTCTCAAAATTGGAACAGATGAAAATCTTGACTTCTTCCATCACATCAATTGATTGTATACCTAATTATACACTTTTTAATTCACTTAACTTAGTTTGTAATTTATTCTTCCTAAAAATTTTTATTCTCCTTGATCTAACAGAAAAGCCTGCATAATAGTTCAATACTTTGCCAGCCATAATTAATAAATCAATAACATAGAATTTAGACTCTACTGGCATTCTTTCAATTATATTATACTTTTCTTGTTAACTATACTTACTAATGTCTTCAAAATCCTTAAACCTTAAAAATATAAAATGTGACACCCAAAACTATTAATGCTATCCTCACATCTTATTTTTCTCAATATTCTACCACAACCATCCGTCTGCAGTAGCTTTGTCCAATTGAAATATATGTGCCACAAATGTGAGCAACATAACCAATTTTAGATTTTCTAAAGGTAAAAAGAAACAGATGAAATTAATCTTAATAGTATATTTTATTTAACTCAATATAATAAAAATATTATCATTTCAACATGCAATAAAAATTATCAATGAGATATTTTACATTATTTGTTTCATACTAAATCTTCAAAATCTGGTATGTATGTTACACTTACAGCATATCTCAATTTGGATTAGGCACATTTCAAGTGCTCGATAGCCACACGTGGCTAGTGGCTACTATACTGGATAGCACAGGTCTGTCTTATACCTTCAATTCTCACAGAAAGCAAGCACAAAATACAATGGTATTATGGCACCTAACATTGCTGTATTAGTAAGTAGCAAGGCCTCTGGCATGAAACATCCAGACAGGGCCACTGTCTTGCCCAACTATGGAGCATCAAGTAGTATTCTACGAATTCTAGACCATATTATATTCTGCATGGGTCACAGCCTCTGCAGCACAATGCCAGATATAACTCTATGCACACGCTCAATTTCTTACCAATTTTGCTGAGCCAAAATTCAGTGCATATATTGACACAAGTATCTCTGGAAGTAGGTGAAAATCATAAGGCAGTTACATTTTTCTAAAATTTCTCTTTTGTCTTTCACATCACCTGTTTCAACTTTTCTGTCATTGTCAGGATTTTTTCACTCAAAAACATCTCTGCCATGGGTAGAAAATCATTTCAGGTAATTCACATTTTGTTGTTTGTATAATACCACAACAACTATTGCCTTAACTGGTTACCATACACTAAGCGCTTTGGGGGTCCCATGTGATTAGAGGCTCAGCTGTGTCTGCTTCAATATGCTTGTCATCTGATTGGCCCCTTTGTCAGTTATGGAGGCGCTTTTAACCAATTCAGATAGAGGTAAATTTGTAGAAATTATTGCATTTTTCATGAAACACCAGAGTTTTTATTCTTTGAGGTAAATATCTGATACCAACTATTTCAATATTTTTTACACATGAAATATTCCCCAAACAAAACTTCGTATAAACAATATACAACTGGACATATATATAACATGCAGGTTCTACAAACCACATTAGTTTCAGCTAATGGGAAAAAAAAAATTCCCATGTTTTCTATTTTTAAGAATGTTTCTTATGTTCAGAGAAGCAGGCCCTTGCAAAACCAAGTCCTCAGCACATATCTTGTTTGCCTTAAGGGAAGGAACATGGGCTCTGGCAGAAGGAATGGAGCTTGTACTCTTTAGTTTTCAGAAAAATTGGCATAAAAGTCTTATATGTTTATCTTTACGTTAAATCACACTTACTCAAACCTCTAATGAATCATCTTTATAGAAAAAAATTAGGGATTGTCCCATATAATCCAACACAAATCAATGCCTGCACACGTATTAAGTACCTTCTGGATATAATAGGCAACAGTAGGTGTTGAAGACTCAAAGCAGTTGAAGATGGGTATTGTTCAATCTCCTTGGCACTCTAAAGAATATCCCTGATTTATTTGGACACACTTTGTGTCTGCCATTAGCTGACTATGAACACATGTTTATTGAAATAATTCTTTAATTTACCCATACACTGTCTTGCTATTTTTGCTGTGTTCCCCTGCACACAAGAATAAAAGAAGGCTGGGTAGACAGGTTCTCTAAGAAAGGTTAAGGTGCAAAAGTAAGAAGACAAGACTGAAAAACTGAGGTCAGCTCTGCAAGGAAATACAACCAAAATATTGCAAGATATAATACCCCTATGTTTTGAATAAATGTTAAGTCTCTACATAATTAAGGTTTTTGCCAATTTAGGCATGCATGTAGGTGTCTCGCAATTTAAAATGAAATGTAAAATGTAGCAGAATCAGGTATTTTTAAAAGAGGAAACTGGAAAGGTTATTATTTAGCTGGTTTGACTTACTCTGGGTACTAGAATGTTTATTCTAATTCGTCGAACCCAGCTAGTCTGGTAGAGGTGCTTTAATTCAGATATTACATAGACACTTAGGGATTTGTTGAGCATGATGGAACTATAACTCTGGAATGAGACATTTATGCATGTTTGGGTCTCCTACCCTTAAATTCAAAGCCTTCCCCATATTTTCTCTAAATTCTTATGTTTTTCTCCATTATAATTTCCCATTTCTGCTTCTGCATCTGCTGCCTTATTTCCACTGTTCCGATTTCCATAAAAGACATCAGTTGGACAGAAGGATCTTGAGAATTCACTCTGCTGAAGGTTTGCCGGGTTCTCTTGAAAGGAGTCACATCACAGAAATCAAAGTATCTCCACCATTTTCATGACTGTCAAGCTCCACTGCCTCACCAAACCCTCCCAACATGTGACCCTGGAGCCAAAGGAAAGTTTCCTGGGATATGCAGTCCATTTATCCCTTGAATTTTATTACATAAAATACAGGTATGTGTGTGTGTATTTACCCTAGGGCCTGAAGACAACTTTTATTTTTCTCCACAGTAGAGACATCATGAAAAGTATGACTAAGAAAATGGTTTCTAATTGTAGTTCTATTCCAGGGGAATCTGTGTTTAACCTGTAGCATCCCTGTATCAGGATGTCTATGACCATGCGAAGATTATTCTCTCCCTGTAAATAACATTTCTCAAAATTTACTTTATGTTCCATTTTAGCAAATGATTCTGTAAGGTTTTGCTTTTCTCCAGTATCTTGAACAAAATGCTGGTAGCTGTTTTACTTGGTACCAAAAGAAAGGTTTCTGTCTGCCGTTCTGCCCTATGACTCTCTCTTTACATCCCGGCTCTTTTATGTGACTAATCTTTGCCATGTTTTGGAGTCCCTCATATGCTGTAGCAAAGGGGAGGGTTACATTTGCTCTCTTTTGTGGAAAGGAGTCGGAGCCGAAAATAGATTCCTCCCATTGTGGCACTAATAACTTACTCATAATACCGCTAAACATCTCTGGACAGTAGTTTTTCACATAATCACTATCTAACCACTGCAAGCCCCAATCATGTAGGTTCTCCTAATTTATAATAGTTTATGTATTTAATCCTAGCACAATACAAAGTTAAAAACTCAATATGGATAAAATATACCTTCTTATTATAGGTGTATTATAACTTGCACTGCAACTACCTTTATCCTTGATGGAGATAAAATATAACTTTAAAGTAAAAAGAACATTAATCTATTGGAGTCTATGGCTAAATCTAGTGACCTGAAATTGAGAATGTACAGTAATCCCAAAATGATGAACCAAAATTTACATTTATTTTACAAGATAGTAAACGTTTGAAAGAATAGGTCAAATGATTCTTCTTAAACCTTATGAAGAAAAATCTATTAAGGTCTCACTTGAGCAAATTCAAAGAATAAAATCACCACTTACAATATTTGTATGTATGTATTTTCCTTTTTGACTTTACTATAAACCCATGTGTCACAGACATTTTTCACTCATGTTTTTACGCTGCCCTCTCACTGTTGTGGCCTCTCCCATTGAGGAGCACAGGCTCCGGACGCGCAGGCTCAGCGGCCATGGCTCACAGGCCCAGCCACTCCGCGGCATGTGGGATCTTCCCAGACTGGGGCACGAACCCGTGTCCCCTGCATCGGCAGGCGGACTCTCAACCACTGCGCCACCAGGGAAGCCCTTCGCTCATCTTTTGAACCCCCATAATAGCATAAGGCCTTACGTATACTGAGTAACTGGAAACAAAGTACTAAATGAATAAATCTGACACTTTTAAATCATGGACCTGAGGAGAAAGGAAAAGATCCCTTCTCTGTGTTTATGGACTTGATATTGTGAAATGGACCAATATGTAAACTCATACCATGATAAGGCAAGTACTTATTTTCTTACTGAACCTAGAATTGGGAAAAATCTTGATTCCACAGGTGGGAATGAATTTCAGAGTGGTCCCAATTTTACCTTTTAATTCTAATGTTGTGGATTTAATGGTAAGAAAGAAAACAGAATAGGCTGTCCATAGCATAAGAGTATATATTGGCAGAGAAATAGTTAATGGTAGTTAGTGAAAGGCAGCATGATGAACTGCTGACTTAACTAATTGTGGAGGTTGCTTAGCCACAACTAGAGAGCCATTGAAACAATAATGATACAAAGTGATGATGTTAATAATAATACTACTAATAGCTTTGTATATATTCAGATATCTTCAATTAAAAACTGGTACATTTCTACCATTCCTTTGTTCTTGCAGAACCATAATGTACCTTTTTGTGTAATGTTGTGTTATTAAACAAAAGGCTGACAAACATTTAAAGTTTTATTTTGTTTGTTTCTTATTTTATTGGAAGGAAGTTATTTTTTTCTCTTCCATTGATTCCACAGCTCACTACAATTAGAATTACCATAATGGTAGGATGTGGTTGGTAGAAATATATGACTTCATCCTTTATAACCACCAGCATGGCATTTCCCGAAACAAAACACTACAGTGTATCAGTGAAGCTGAGTCTCTCTTCTTGGATCTAATGTTTTCATGCATGTCAGTCTGAAAATGCTGACTGCATCATGACCCTGGCTGCCAACATTAAGCTTGTAAAACAACAGAAGAGCAACAATAAAACTGCTATTTGTGTTTTATGGAACTATGTTAAACTAAGAAAATAGCAGAGTATCCAAGGGTTGGGTTTTAAAATATTCCCAATGGTCTCTAACTAATTATGGCAACACCTCCAAAGTTGTTTTTTTCAAACTGTGCTTTATGTCCAAAGAGAAACATATTGAAATACTGATTGAAATATGTCTCTGCACATCTAACATTTTAATTACTTGTCTAAATGGATAGCATTCTATTGATGATTCTCATACTATTAGAGTAGTTTATATTATATTGGGAAATATATTAACATAAGATATTTTCGAAACATTAAAAAGACAGCTTAACTAAGTAAGTGTTACCAACTCAAAATTGCTAAAATCTTGAGCCGTGATTAATGTTTTCCAGTATACAGGTATAGCTTTATTTATACCTATCATCAGTGCACAATACTATAATTATACAGCTAAGTACTTGATTAGCCTTTAAATGTTTACTTGCTTGGGAATAAAGGAAATAAAATTACAAACTTTATCAACATCTGCCAAACTACTGCAGGACATTTAGTAGCAGCTATGCTAATATTAACTTTCACTGTGATAGATTAAAGATGTCTATACGTACTTTACTATGCCTTTCATTGAGAGGTGGAGTCCAATTCTCTTCCCCTTGAATCCAGGATGCCCTTAGTAACTTGCTTGACACCAACAGAATGTTACATCCTGGGCATCTGAGGCTAGATATCAAGAAGTCTTGCAACTTCCTCAGGCTTCTTGAAATTCTTTCTCTGGGAGTCCTGAGGTGCTATATAAGAAATCTCACTACTTTGAAACCACTGTGCTAGAGAGACAGAGACCACTGGTACACACTCCAGTTGACAGTCCCAGATTATTCTAACCTTTTATTCATTCCTGTCAAGTCACTAAAATATGGCCAGTCTAGTTACCAGATCAATAACACCAAGTAACCTTAGCTGATAGCATATGGAGCAGAAGAATCACCCAACTGAGCCCTGTCCAAATTTCTGACCCCAAATTGTGAGATATAATAAAAAGGTGGTTGTCTTAAGCTGCTAAAGGAAAACTGTTCCTCTACTCACAACGTTTCTGACACCAAATGTGTGTGTTTCCTTTTTACCACAGCAACCAGTTCTCCAACTCTCTGGACACCAGCTGGATGTCCAACAATTCAGTTCAATTCTGACACTAGCTATCTGGAGTTAATATGGGTCCCACAGGTTAAGGGCACAAGACTAACCCCCACTTTAAATGCCAATGACAAGTTCTGGGCCTCCTGAGCTTCTGACTCACCAGCTTTAAATCAGGGGTTTCCACAATTCCCTCCTCAGATCCAATAATAAAACAGTGGGTAATGATTGTCAAATCCATTTCACCTGGCTTCACTAATCAAGGTCTTTTTAATTGTTGCTACAAAAGACTTTCATATCCTCCAAGTTGCCTGTAGCCTAAACCATAAGATATTTACCTGAGTTGTTGGCCAGAAACTTGGGGTCAGCTGTGTCTAGTTTGAGCTGAGCTGGTTAAGACTGGATAGGACCAGCAACACTTCAACTGGCAATGGGCCAATGTCTGCTTGATGACCTTTTGACATCAGAGGGCTGAAAACTCCACCCTCAGATCATGCTAAGTTCCTTCATTTTTGAGTGTACAGAGGCCTGTAGCTTAGTTATACCTGCACAGAATGATGATTACAGTACCTTTTTCTAATCACCTTTCCCCATGTTCCCCATGCCTCAGTTTTACCCCATAAATACCCTGAGCTCCTTGCCTTCAGGGAGGTGGGTCTGAGTTTTGTTTTCCTGTCTCCTTGCTTGGCTGCCTTGCAAATAAGCCCTCTCTTTGCTGCAAACCTCAGAATCTCAGTGTTTTGGTTTACTGTGCATTGGGCAAAATGAACTTGGTTCGGTGACAATAATTTGCTATAAAGGCTCACAGGACTTAGGGAAACACTTACGTTTACCAGTTTATTATAAAGGATGTTATTAAAGGATATACATGAATAGCCACATGAAGAAGTACACAGGGTGAGGTCTGAAAAGGTACTGAGCGCAGAAGCTTCTGTCCCCTGGAATTGGGGTGTGCCACCTTTCAGGCAGGTGGATGTGTTTACCAACCCAGAAGGTCTCCAAACACCATAACTTAGGGGTTTTTATGAAGGCATATTTGATTATTAACTAAATCTCTAGGCCCTCACCGTTCCCTGGAAGATGGGGAGTGGGGCTGAAAGTGCCAAGCTTCTAATCAGCATGGTCTTTCTGGTGACCAGTCCTCATCCAGGAGCCCCCAAGATTTGCCTCATTAGAACAAAAGATGTTCCTATTACCCAGGAAATTCCAAGGGATTCAGGATCTCTGTGTAAGACACTTCTATTTCTCCCATTACTCAGGAAATTATACGGGTTTTAAGAGTTCTATGTCAGGACCTCTTATTAGGTCACAGCCACTAAGGTTTGCTGCAAGTACTTTGTTAGCAACAGTAAATAACTGGAACACACATATCTTGTTGTGTTGTCACCTATATTCTTGCAAAATTGATTAAATTTTATGAGAATTAGTATTAAATTCTATTTTAATCATTTTGAGTTAAGGAATTTTTTTTTTTTTTTTTTGGCATCCAGCCTTTCTTTCTAAATGCAGCCTACTTTTTCTTTTGGGAAAATCCACCATTAAGAGAAATCTTGGTAAAAGTATTTGCCTCCAGCTGTCAAAGGGCTAGGTCTTCCCTCTACCTGCCTTAAGTAGCAAGGAGATAGCACTTAAACCTTCAAATCCTCTAGGACTCTTAAATCTTGAGCTAGTAATACAAAGACATGAAGATAATAGATATATTTCCTAGAACCTAAATATGATATCACCCATTCCTCTCCTAAACATCTTCCAGTCCTTTCAAATTAGATCAAATCTAAACTCCTGGCTTGGTAGAAAGTGCCTATATGGTGTGTTCATAGTTTATCTCTTCAACCTCATCTCTCAGTATCTCCTAGGATCCTCATGAACTAATCATTCTGGACTACTGTTGTGGGTTGAATTGCATCCCCCCACAAAAAAAAAGATATGTTAAAGTCCTAACCCCTAGCACATCAGAACGTGACCTTATTTGGAAATCAGGTCTGTACAGAGGTAATCAAGTTGAAGTGATGTCATTGGGGTGGGATCTAATCCAATATGACTTATGTCTTTATAAAATGGGAAAACTTCGACATAGGGAGACATGCAGAGGGAAGAGTATATGAAGACATAGAGGGAGGATGCCATGTGATGATCCAGTATTGGAGTGATGCCTACAAGATAAACAATGCCTGAGGCTACCAGAAGCTAGGAGAGAGGCTTGAACAGTTCCTTCCCTAGAACCTTAAGAGAAAGCATGGTCCTCTTGGCACCTTAATTTCAGACTTCTAGCCTCAAGACCTGTGAGACAATAATTTTCTGTTGTCTTAATGCACCCAGTTTTTGGTCCTTTTTTATGACAGCCCTAGGAAACCAGTACAACTACCTACTGCTTCCCAACAGTGTCATGCATGTCCTTAAAAGAAGGAAGTAAATATAAAGAAGGTTTATGTTAAACATACCAAGATTTTGGAAGAGGAAATAATCAGGGACTTTTTCATGGGGAAAAAAAGATATTTGAGCTAGGCATAGGATGTGGGTTTCAGCAGGCAAAGATGGGAGGATGGCATTTCTAACAGTAAACACTTCAAGCAAAGGTGCAAAAGCAGGGATATATAGATTATTTTTAAAAGAAAAAGAGGTTGTGTCTTTGCTTTATGTATTAGATATGTACAGTGAATTCTAAGAACATTATTATCAATGGCTCAGTTTAATTTGACTTCTTCTAGAAGAAAGCACATAGAAGAAAGAATTCTGGTAGTTGCTCCTTTATTAGGCCTTCCTCAAAGAAATCTCATAATTGGTTTAGGACTGTTTAGTTATTCTCTCGGAGTTCCCAGACTTTTGGAATTTACCAAATAGTAAAATATTTTAAATGACAGGGGACATTATAAGGACATCAGCATCTTATTTGGGGACATAAGAACATTTTTAATTACTGTCGTCTTGCATCACCATAAATTCTTTAAAGAGATGAGATTTCAACCACGAAAAAGGAAATATAATTTCAGAGTAAATTATTATCCTTTATATTGAAAAAAAGATAGCTTTGTGAAAATTTCCTCATATTGTCATTCTTTCTCATTTCCCCCAACCAGAGAAAACAATCTGCTGTTTGAGGGTGGGGAAACACTGCTTTGAAATTAAACATATGAATGGGCTTCCATCCAGCATGGTCACAGTTCCTGCTATTAACTAAACGGGAGGCTGATGGTGCTGGAGATCATGTTTGTTTGTTTGTTTGTTTGTTTGAAACAGGCTTCCTCCTAGGCAGGCCTGAGAAACACCAAACCACAATTGTTCCAAAGAAGTTCCTGAGGTCCCATTAAGAAATGGGTTAGTTGTGCTTTTCAAGAGAAATATCATCTGATTCTATACAGGGACTATTGGTATTTTTCAGAAATATGGTTTTTGGTCAAAAAGAACCACGAGAATCTAGAAGGGTTAAAGGTGTCCTTCTGAACTAACCAGAAGAAGATATATCACCTCCCTGAAATGGGACTATCCCAACTCCTCTCTTTTACCTTTCCTGTACCTTACCTTTTTAAAAGATTTTAAATATAGTTTTTAAACAATTAATAAAAGGAAATACAACCGAATAAGGGCACTAAGAGCCAAAGTAGATGAAATAGTTTAAAATCTGCTATAGTTTAAAATAAAAAGATTACTGAGTCAAGTAGGAGCATTTATTATAATAAAATTTGCTAATGTTCTGGGTGCGGTTACTTCATGAGAAAAATTCCATAGTAATGGGCTCACAGGCTAAGACTTGATCTGAGAGCTGCCTGCCTTTCTATTACAGCCACAGCCTCAGGCTGGATGTGAACCACATGCTCCAATTCCCTTAAATTCTACAACTCTTCACACATCCCATGCTTTAAATTTCCAAACCGTGCAAACGCTATGCCTCTTGGTCTGCCTTTCCTTTTCCTCTGCTCCAGGCAAACATTATCTACTCTGTTCAGAAGAGTCATTAATCTTACTTACTATACTCCAGATATCATTTTAAGCATTTTAAGTACACCAATTTACCTAATTCTCACTAAAATCCTCTGAGGTAGGCACTATTACTACCAAATCCCCATTTTAAAGATGAGAAAATTTATGAACAGAGAGATTCATAACTTTCCCAAGGACACTAAGCTATAAGGGCAGAGTTAGCAGGAAATCTTTTTACAGAGTCCAAGCTCTTAGCCGGTATGCTATGCTCTCCCTTTGTGAAGACTTCATGGTTCCCTCAGAAGTCATCGACCTTTTTAAAAAAAAAAGGTTTATTGAAGTATAGTTAATTTACAATGTTGTATTAGTTTCTGGTGTACAGCAAAGTGATTCTCATACATATATTCATATATATATATTCATATGCACATATATATATTCTTTTTCATTTCTTTTCCATTATGGCTTATTACAGGATATTGAATATAGTTCCCTGTGCTATACAGTAGAACCTCGTTTTTCATCTATTTTATATACAGTAATGTGTATCTGTTAATCCCAAACTCCTAATTTATTCTCCCCCCCTTTCCCTTTGGTAACTGTAAGTTTGTGTTATATGTCTGTGAGTCTGTTTCTGTTTTGTAAATAAATTCATTTGTATCTTATTTTAGATTCCACATATAAGTGATGTATGGTATTTGTCTTTCTCTTTCTGACTTATTCACTCGATGTGATAATTTCTCGGTCTATCTGTATTGCTGCAAATGGCGTTATTTCATTCTTTTTATGACTGAGTAGTATTCCATTGTGTATATATACCACATCTTCTTTATCCATTCATCTGTTGATGGACATTTAGGTTACTACCATTTCTTGCCTTTTGTAATTAATGCTGCTATGAACATTGGGGTGCATGTACATTTTCAAATTAGAGATTTCTCTGGATATATGTCCAGGAGTGGAACTGCTGGATCATATGGCAACTTTATTTTTAGTTTTTTAAGAAACCTCCATACTATTCTCCATAGTGGCTGTACCAATTTACATTCCCATCAACAGTGTAGGAGGGTTCCCTTTTCCCCACACCCTCTCCAGCATTTATTACTTGTAGACTTTTTGATGATGGCCATTGTGACCAGTGTGAGGTGATAGCTCATTGTAGTCTTGATTTGCATTTCTTTAATAATTAATGATGTTCAGCATCTTTCCATGCGCCTATTGGTCATCTGTTATGTCTTCTTTGGAGAAATGTCTATTTAGGTCTTCTGCCTATTTTTTGATTGTGTTGTTTGTTTTTTTTGTTATTGAGTTGTATGAGCTGTTTGTGTATTGTGGAAATTAAGCCCTTGTCAGTTGCATCATTTGCAAATATTTTCTTCTAGTCCGTTGGTGGTCTTTTTGTTTTGTTTATGGTTTCCTTTGCTGTGCAAAAGCTTAATAAGTTTGATTAGGTCTCATTTGTTTATTTTTTCTTTTATTTCTATTACTTGGGAGACTGACCCAAGAAAACCTTGCTATGATTTACAGAATTCATCGATCTTATAACTTATAAGATTTATCAAAGTATATCTACAAATTATAAATGTCTATATACACTAAATCTTAATCTTAAAGAAAGGAGCTGAGTTTTATATTTCTTCCCAGCTCCAACTCTACTACAAATAGTTTATCAAAATCAACCAGAAAATATATATAAAATTAATTTAATGTAGATAATTTTGCAAAGTTATAATATATTAATCACTTTGTTTTCGACTATGAAATACCATACCCTTTCTCTGCCTCTATAAACAAAAGCCTCCAAAGATTTCTAAGACATTTCTGTTTCCTTTTTAAAAATTTGGCAAGGGACTAGTCTTTCTTTCTCAATTTGAGTACTTTAACTTCTTCCTAAAGAACAGTACATCTATTTATTATTACTTTTTATGATTTTTAGCTCCTATCTATGCAAGTAAGTGGTGCATTGAAAAAGTAAATGAAGCATTGTTTCTATTTATTTGTATTCATTTATTCATTTATTTATTAAACAAATACTTCTTGAATATCTACATTTGCTAGGTATTGCGTTAGAGAAAAGAATTCCTGCTCTCTAAGAACTCACGCTGGTAAATACACTAGGAAACCAGTAATTTTAGACCATCTGACAGCTAATCTGCAAGAAGAATATGTACCATATCGTGAGAGAAAAGAACATGGAGGATGATGGGAAATTGTAAAGGCTTCATGGACAACAGGTAATTGTGCATCCTTTATTCTGGAAAATAGTGATTCCCATGGCAGACTAAAATTCCATTGAATGTTGGTCATTTACCAGGGGGTTGTTGGTATGTGATTCCAATTTGGAAAGAATGGTAAATGCCTTTCTCTGTGCTCCCCAGTTTTTCCCTCTCTGTACATGAGAAATGTTTCAATTAAATAAACTTTGCAGAAGACTGTCTGATAAAGAAAGTGTCTGAGCAGATTGTACAGAGCCAATTCAAAGGCTGTACTTCCTGAAATGCATCCTTCCCACAAACAACACACACCTGGCCTAACAGACATTTGAAATTAGTCAAGATAAGCCCTGGTGTACCCGAGATTCAGTGGTGCCCTATGATTACCAAGATTGAGCTGTCCAGTTTTTTCATTTCTAAAACTCATTGCTCAGTGTTTCCTCCCCACTCTGCACAGTCTCCAAATGAACACTTTCAGGAGATTGCAGCATAAGTGACTGGAAAAGTTATCCTGCATTTGTAAATACTGAGGAGACCACACATGAAATGGAGGTACCAAATAATTAGCAAGACAGATCTTTTTATTCAGTCCTTTTTTAATATAATGTTGATTCCACCTTCTGGCTCTCCTGTGTATTGAAATGGGGAAAAAATCCAGAAGGCACTCATTTTGAATGTCATGGAAACTTTTGCGTGAGGGGTGCTTTTTGTAATGCTATTTGATTCTCCTGTAGCCTATACATTCATGATATGATTCTGCAAATGCAGCAGTTGAATAACTCAACTGAGAATTAAAAGTCAACAAAACAATGAATGAAAAACCCCATGCTATGCTCTTTTCAAAAGGCACAAGAAAAATAGAACTATAAAGAATTTAAAAAGCTGGACGTATAGACGTTTGGGGTTTTCCAATCACTTCATATTTTTGTAAAAGCAAATCTTACTGATGGTTAGTTCCTGCCTCATGCTGACAGTTTACAAATAAGAATAGCAAGGTCCCATTTCAGAGCAGACAGTGTGGAGCCCTCCTCAAAAGCATTTTTAAATGAGAGTGACAGAGCTTCACAAGCATTGCTGGCAGTAAAGGATGAATATTAATGCTTTAAGAAAACAATAAACTAGATCTATAGTCTTTTATATCTCCCACCAAACCACTTACTGTAAGAGCAAAGAGGCCTCCTGCAGTTTGACTTTTTATCTTTTTTTTTTTTAATGATTCAATGGGTTTTACTTATTATTTTTTGGATTTAACAAAATTATGGATTTTTCTTTTTTTATTATTTTTTTAATTGAAATATAGCTGATGTACAATATTATGTTAGTTTCAGGTATACTACATAATGATTTGACATTTGCATACATTATGAAATGATCACCACAGTAAGTCTAGTAAGCATCTGTCTCCATACAAAGTTATTACAGTATTATTGACCATACTCCTTTGGCTATATAGTTCATTCTGGTGACTTATTTTTTGTAGAACTGGAGGTCTGTACCTCTTAATTCCCTTCACCTATTTCACCCCCCAACCCCCTCCCCTCTGGCAAACACTGATTTGTTCTATGTATCTATCAGTCTATTTTAATTTTGTTTTGTTTTGTTTTTTCTCATATAAGTGAGATCATTCAGTGTTTGCCTTTCTCTGTCTGACTTACTTCACTTAGAATAATACCCTCTAGCTCTATCCATGTTGTTGCAAATGGCAAGCCTTTCCTTTTTTTTTTTTTTTTTGGTACTGCTGAGTAATATCCCATTGTATGTATATGTCACATCTTCTTCATCCATTCATCTATTGATGAACACTTAGGTTGCTTCCATATCTTGGCTATTGTAAATGATGCTGCATAAACATATGGGTGAATATATCTTCCCACATTATTGCTTTTGTTTTCTTTGGGTAAATACCTGGAAGTGAAATTGCTAGATCATATGGTAGTTCTATTTCTAACTTTTTGAGGAACCTCTGTACTGTTTTCCATAATTGTTGTACCAATTTATCAATACAACACCACCAACAGTGCACAAGGGTTACCTTTCTTCCACATCCTCACCAACACTTATTTCTTGTCTTTTTGATGATGGCCATTCTGACATGTGTGAAGTGGTGTCTCATTGTGGTTTTGATTTACATTTCCCTGATGATTAGTGATGTTGAGCATATTTTCATGTGCCTATTGGCTATCTATATGTCTTTGGAAAAATGTCTATTCAGGTCCTCTGCCTAACTTTTTTTTAGTTGGGTTGCTTGTTTTTTTGATGTTGAGTTGTGTGAGTTCTTTGTATATTTTGGATATTAATGGCTTATTGGATATATCATTTGCAAATATCTTCTCTCATTCAGCAGGCTGTTTTTTTGTTTTTTGATAGTTTCCTTTGCTGTGCAAAAACTTTTTAGTGTGATGTAGTCCCATTTGCTTATTTTTGCTTTTGTTTCCTTTGCCTGAGGAGACAAACCCAAAAAATACTGCTAAGACCGATGTCAAAGAGTGTACTGTCTGTGTTTCCTTCTAGCAGTTTTATGGTTTCATGTCTTACATTTAGGACTTTTTGTCTTCTTGATTTTTATACTCATAAGGGGAAAAAGCATAATAATGTCACAAGTCTCGTAGTGAGACTTACCATTCTTTTGACATACCACTCCACTTAGGAGATTATCCACTAGATTCCTCCAATCCAGACGTATAAACATATGTACATTAACATATGTTCAATAGAAAAATTTATTTTTTCAAAATGTTATGGGACCAAGGAATCCCAGATGAAGTAACATGACATGGCTTGAAGACAGATGGATCTATATAACAAACTCTGCCTCAATTTATAGAACAGTTGTTTTTAATTCCTTAAAGAATTAGGTTGCAACCTGAATGATATGAAAGGGCTAATCCACTCATCCAACTACATTACCTTTAATTTGCTTCTTTATATCAGGGAGAATATCTTCAACTAAGATAGAAATGAAAAGATTCCTATGTTCTAGATTTAAAGCTGTTTGTCTTTGGGATATTTTTCTTTCCGTCTGTGTACACTGTTTCATGTTAGCTTAGGGGAGAAGGCCTATAAAATATTTATATCAGACTCTGAATATCGGCTTCCAATTTGGCCAAATTCTGGCCATAGAGATACTTTAAAAAAAAATCCTTTCAAATATCTTGTCAGGTTTAAGCCAGAAAAAAAACATATACATTCCTGGTGGTATTGAGTGACCCTGTGGATGAAAGAAATGTCCCCAAAGAGGGTACAAAGGATGCTATCCTCCCAAGATCCAGAGCCACTCCCAAAGATAGCCAAAAGAAAAAACAACAAGACAATTCCCCCGAGAGCTGGCAAAAGTTGGTAAGACCTTAGCTGCAAATGGACAGTAAACTCCATTTCTGTTTGGCCATATTTTGGGGCCCCTACCCTGAAGAATGAGCTGCCTGCACATACTAGAACGGACAACCTGCACGGCCCAATCAGGGAGAAAGCAGTCCTCAGGACACAAAACAAGACAAACAAGATGGAAATCTTTTCTATCCCTGTCCCGGGGAGAGAAAAGATTGACAACCAAATTCACAAGAGTCTGGATCTGGAAAGGAAGGGACAGCATGAAATTTTACCCTCCTCTCTCAAACAGGCACTACAGAGATCGGGCACAGCTAACTCTGGTAAGATTTCTCACCCTTTGCTGGCTTTTGCCAATTTTCCCAGGATCCCATCTGCAGGCTCCCCAGTGAGTGGGGTTTAAACTAGAGAATGGAGCCTCCATATCTACCAGAATTTGGCAATGTTTCCCATTAATTTTAAATTTAGTTTTGCCTTGGCTATTTAAAGGGATAACTGGTAGCAGCTTATCAGAGAATCCCTCAGAGTCCTGTCAACCTGGGAAGGGGACCCAGGCATCCTTCCAGGATAAATTTGAGGGTGTTTGAGCTGGTGTGAAAAGATTTAACCAAACCTTTGGGGATAATCTTTTTTCCAATGTCACAGTTGACTGCAAATGAGACACCAATTTCTGGGCCAGTGTTTTGACAATGAACTCCTAGGAGGATGCAAAGAAGAGGCCCAGGTATTTTAGGTTTCTGGCTTTGGAGGTGATGCAGCTGTAAGGCCACTAACTCGCCAGACTTTTGTTTACAGTCTTGTAGTCTTTTCAGTGTAGAAAAGCAATTCAGATAGAAAGTTAGCAGACACTGAATACTCAGGTAAAGAAGGAATAAGGGGAGTAGTAGGAGTCAAGTCACTCTTACATAGTCTTTTGATTTTAGGTACCACTATGTCTTTAATTTTTCATTAGCGTTTTGCAATGAATCTTTCAATGAAACTATTTTGAAGACTTATGGGGGCTTCCACATGACAGTTAAAAGAGGTATCCCGTTCTGTTGATTTGGGAACCCTTGCTTTCAAGTGCACTTCTTAAATGAACAACTTTTTCTAATTGGAACATTCCCCATAATGGCAATTGTAATTTTAGGTTGTTTCAATAAGATTTTGCCATTTTTGTAGATGTCCACAGCTTCCATGACCACGGTTCTTAGATATAAAATAGGTAGATGTGCCAGAGGACAGTGTGCTTAATTCTTTGAAACTTAAAGTTTCCATTTCTTTAGCTAAGCATTGGTTCTCTCAAAGCTAAATTAATACATAAGAGGAAGTGTTGCTGGGCTGGGGAGTGTGTGGTGTTTTACAGTGTACCTCACTACATGGAATTTTTTTTTTACGTTGGCTGGTGACCTAGTGTCAATCTAACCGGTTCTGTTACCACCTCATCATAGCCTAGGAGTCTTAGAGTTAGGTGGTGAGCACTCTAACAGCTTTTAAATATCTGTGCCCACCATTTTTGCGGTTTTGGCTTTGAAGATTTCCATTAGCAATAGATTTATTATAGCTTTCATGAGATTTCTTTACAGCAATGGAAGCACTGATGGCTTTTAATAGTCATACTGGTGCCTACTTAGATTTAGGTTTGGATTTTTATGATCAAAACAGTCCAAATTTCCCGTCTTAATTTATTTCTCCAAGTCCCCCAGAGGTTTATGCTTTAGACTTGCCCTGAGGCTTTGTGAGACCCCTAATGGCTGCCACCCATTGTGGATATTGGAATTCCTTCTTTTTGAGTCCCTTAATGGCTGCCACCTGCTGCAGACTCCCATATAACTATCCCAGAACCTTTCTGGGACCTCAGAATCTTTCTGGGAATAATATACATGAATAACATATATTTATTTAAAATTTTGTTTTAAAATAAAGTTTGTTTGCATCAGAGAGCTGCACGCAAGGGAGCGGAGCTCAAATCTGAAAGTGACTTACCCACAGCCCACGGTACTGCTGAGAGGAACGGTGAATTCAAAGGGTTCAGTGGGCGCCGCATCCATGTGTCATGGCCCCATAGGCTGCTAGCAGTCAGCTCTGGATCTCATCCTTCATTGCCAAAAACTGTTAAAAAAGAATGATTAAAGAAGACAATTTAGGTGATAAAAGCAAACTTTATTTAATACTTCATGAAGTGGGCACTCTCCATTCTCAAGAGTCCAGAGAACTGCAAATGGGGTGGGGGGCGGAACAAAACACTTTTATAGGATAAAGACCATGAAAAGACAAATAGAAAATATCTGATTGGCTGGCACAACTAGTCAACCTTGTTTGGGGTGAAAAGGCCCAGGAGTGGCTTGGCTTTGGGGATTGGCTAACTGGATAAAACCCTGGGTGATCATTAGTCAGATCTATTGCATCTGCCTTCACTAATCAAGGTCATTTTAGCAGCATGCAGCCTAAACAATAAGATGTTTGCCCGAGTTGTTTTCCAGGAACTTGGCGTCAGCTGTGTCTAGTTTGAGTTGAGCTGGTTAAGACTGCATAGGACCCCTGACCCTCCAACTGGGCATGTGCTAGCGTGCAGTTGGTGGCCTCCTGATGTCAGAAGGTCAAAAACCCCACCCTCAGATCCTGCTAAAGGCCTCCAGTTTTTAATGTGCAGAGCCCTGTAGCTTAGTTACACCTGTGCAGAATGATTATTATTGCACCTTTTTCTAGTCACCTTTCCCCACACCCCCCATACCCCGGACTGCCCTGCTTCTTTATTCTTTACCCCATAAATACCCCAAGCCCCTTGCTTCCCTGGGAGGTGGGACTCCGAGTCTTGTTCCCCCTTCTCTTTGCCCGGCTGCCTTGTAAATAAACCCTCTCTACTGCAAATGTGGCTTGCTGCCCATCAGGCAAAAAGAACCTAGTTAGGTAACAATGATATACTATGTTTCAAGTCAAGTGGAACATTTACAGGAGCATGAAAGTTACATAAGTTTTGGTTTGCCGATGTGGCACTCCAGACAAAAGTGGCTCCACCTTGGACCTCGAAAGTCATTTCAACACTTGTTAAAAGATAAGCTGAGGCATATTAAAAATTTCAGGAGTTCACTTGGGCATTTATTGACTAGAATTAGGCAGCACTAAACAGGAAATGGCTAGGAGTGCTCTGAGTACAAAAAGCCTGCAGAGACACCTATATAGAGAAAGTGAAGAAGCAAAGAAGGGACACTACTTGATTGGCTAGAGTTTAAAGCCTAGTTGGCTTTTCGTGATTGGTTATCCTTAGCGTTTTGCTTTTGTAACCGCGAGGCATTTACAGGCTTAGAGTCTGGTTTGCTTATGTAGGCAGTCATAGTATTAGAGCCTCCTCAGTCTAATGGTCTCCTTGTTTAATTAGTTTTAAAGGCCTAATGAGAACAAGTACCTGACAATTCTCGGCTCTCAGTAAAGAGCTGCTATTTTTGTTGCTGTTGTTTTGTTAATATTATTGTCATCATCAATAGCAGTAGCATCTTTCTAGAGGATGACTAGTCAAAAGGTAAACTAAGTGTTTTTGATCTACCTGTGCATTAAACAGAGAGAAAAGGGTGGTGATAAAAAGCTTTAGATAAATCCAGTTGCTAACCTGGCTTTGCCACTTGTATGACCTTGGGAAAGGGGCTTAATCTCTCACATCTCTTATTTAATATGAGGATAATAGCTATACTTACTTTATAGGATTTTTGTGAGGATTAAAGGAGATTTTAGGTAAAGTTCTTAGTATCATTTCCGGTTTATAATTAAGTACTCAAATAGTGTTAGCAATTATTAACATTATGACTTATTTTATTATTCAGTCTCAATGAAGGACAGTCCTAGCAAAATCATCTTAAATATCTGAACCAAGATAAGAGGGGGAAATTACAGATTTAAAAATGTCATTTGAAATAAATTGCAAAGAAACCAAAGCAATGCAATCTGAATGGTTGGGCAGAAAAAGACACAAACACACTCTAAAAACATTGAGAGGTGAAAGGAACGCCTTAAGATTTCCTTATTTTATTTATTTAGCAAACACTTTATAATATTCACTAAGGGCCAGGCATTTTTGTAAGCACTTCACAATTATGAATTTATATAATCTTAATAATCCTACAGGGAAGGTACTGTTTTTATCCCAATTTTACAGATAAAAAAGGAGAGGCCAAGTAAGTTAGGTACCCAACGTCACACAACTTGCCAGTAACAGAGCCAAGATTTGAAGCCAGATAAATACTCCAGAGTCAGTGCATTTACTCATTTTATTTTCAAAGAAACTTCTCTTTGATACATGTTTAAAATGCGTGCTAGAAAAGAAAACCAGAGCCAAAGCATTGCTAGAATGGGGATTTAGGAAAAAGGGATGTTCAATCTGCGAATCAGTTATTGTCTTTGAGGAAGGTACATCAACTGGAGTTAAAGGTAGGCCAAGGACCCAGTAAAGACAGCTTGAATATTTCCACTATGGGGATAACAAACGTATATAATCCTACTAGTAAAGTATGAAATAAACCTAGGAAATTAATTGGAGATGTGCTTTACCTGAAAGGAGCTTTAAGAATAAGAGGCTGTAACACTATATTTTCTCCACATATGCCATTTTGCTCCAGGAATTCAAGAGTAACAAAGCTGGCACACACTCAAAAATGATGACTAAACCTATCATTCTGGATAAAGAGCATACCCCGCTTCTGTTCTGAGGCGATGATGGAGAAGAGTTTTTCAATTGTTGGTAACAAGAAACTTCTGTTTTCAAAATTCCTGGCCCTTACCTGCCCCCAACATATCAACATCAAATTAAATATATTCCGTTTTTTAACTCTCCATCTTTACCACCCTTCAAAATTTGACCTTGAGTATACACTGAAACAAAAATGACAGCAATACAAAATGTAACACTTTCTCCTCTAAACTTTTTTGTAAACTTTCTACAGCCTCATGCATCTGTCAATTAAAGAAGCATTATTTGAGTCTTCACCAGCATAGACAGATTTTTGGGGACACAATGATTTATTCACTATCTAAGATTTTAAGATCTGAACACTGAAATGAACTTTTATCATCTTCCACAAGCTGAACTCCAAGAGTAACTGTCAGTTACAACTTCTGCATATATGGTTTTGTGAGGAGAGCATTCTTCTAAGTAAAAATTCAATGGGCAGGGCTTCCCTGGTGGCACAGTGGTTGAGAGTCCGCCTGCCGATGCAGGGGACACGAGTTCATGTCCCGGTCCGGGAAGATCCCACATGCCACGGAGCGGCTGGGCCCATGAGCCATGGCCGCTGAGCCTGCGCATCCAGAGCCTGTGCATCCAGAGCCTGTGCTCTGCAACGGGAGAGACCACAGCAGTGAGAGGCCCGCGTACCACCAAAAAAAAAAAAAAAAATTCAATGGGCAGACTCAAGTGTAAATATGAATATAGAGGGTAAATCAGGCAGAAAGTGAATTCAACCTTCCTCTGCCATTTTGTTCTATCTAGGCCCTCAGCTGATTGATGTCCATCCACATTGGGAAAGGCAATCTGCTTTACTCAGTCTACTAATTCAAACATTAATCTCTTCCCAGAACATCCTCACAGACACACCTAGAAATACTGTTTAACCAACTTTCTGGAGATCTCAAAAGCCCAGTCAAGTTGGCACATAAAATTAACCATCACAGGCTCTTACCAATAGGATGGTCCAGCTATATGGCCTTTAAGGGTTCTTGAAATGCTACCCATGAGGCTGAGGACTCTACATTTGCACAAAGGGTGCAGTGGTATCAGAAAGCCTGGGTTCAAATCCTGCAATTCCCACTTACAAGTTTCAGGAACTTGGGTAAATTATTGAGCCCCTCTAAGCTTCATTTTCCTTATCTGTAAAATGGAGACAAAAGCGTCTTTATGTGGATAATGTGAACATTAAAGATAATGTGTGAATAGGGCTTAGCACTGCGCCTCCTTGTATTAGGTATTCAATACATTCTAGATTGATTAGGGGATAGTTATTGAGGGAATATTTATTACTAAAGTCAAATAAATAGAGAAAGTTTTTTATTGTAGCATCAGAAAGTAGTTCTTCTCCAACACAGGGCAATACAGTAAGCACCTACATGGCGTGAAGCACTAGACAGACTGGCATATGGCCTTCTCATTCCTTGCTGGTTATGACAGAAAGAGCACCAAGAAGTGAATCTTTATCTGGAGAGAAGACAGCCTGCAATAAAATCTTAAATAACCCCAATAAATTTACAAACTCTTTGGGCTTTTCTATATCTTTGGTGGTGTCTCTAACCATCTTACATCTGAGGAAAGATTACTTGCAAATCAATGAATGCTGATCCCCAGGCACTGATGATCAAGTGGTAGAATGGCATCACTATCTCCATAATACATGAGTCCTGAGAGATAAACTAAGAGAGCGCTGAGAGTTCAAGGGCACTGCCACTATCTCAGAGGCAAAACTGAAGACAGGGTCCCAAGAGATAAGCTGAGAGGGTGCTGAGGGCCCCATGTCCTGTCAGTATTTCTCAGAAGTGAGGCTGGAAATGAAACATAAGACTGTACACTGCTTTCTGCTAGTACGTGCTACATAAATGTTTTCTCTAACCTTGAATACCATTTGACCCTGTTGTTAGCAGCTATTAGTGAAGACACTCATCTTAACCACATTTCCCTTGTCATCATATTTGTTCATTTACCAAGAAATGATGTGATGTTACTATTTTGGGCTCTTCACATCAACCGTATTAGCACTGGATGTCACTGTTGTTCCATGCAGATGTAACACAAGTGTGCTTCTTTCTCAGCGAATTTCAGAAATGGCCCAGAGCCTTCCGGAAAAGCTCATCATGTACTTTGGCAGAACCACACAATACTCCCCAACCAGCCTGGCACTGGTGTTGCTATTTTCAGATTCTAAATCGAACCTATTCCAAGAGCAAGAGTCCAGGGAAAGAGCCAAGAGGCCTCTGAGGCGCAGAATTTATACAGATTCATCAAATTACTAGAATTACTACAAAGGCCTATTTGCAAGCAAGAAGTTCTGCACTTGCTACAAATTTCATAAACACAGTAACAACAAGAACAACTTAATGCTCTGAATATATATCTGAATCAAAATGAATTACATCATCATCCCATGAAAGAGTTCCAGAAGCATTTCTTTGGTAAATAAGATACAAATATTAACTCTTGCTTCTTCTGCCAGTCACTCCATAACCAAGTAACAGCCAGTAATCAAGGCTATTAAAGCTCTCAGTCTGACCTTCTAAACTGCTCTTGGACAAAAGCAAGCACAGCAGGCAATGCATTTTAGGGCAATTACAGGCATAACTCAAGTATTTACAGGACACAGGATTGTAATAGAACAATCTTTTTGGTATTTCCGAGGTAACAGTTAAATCCTGCAACAGTGGTGGCCCATCAGTGGTGGGAAAAGACCAATTGCTCCTGAGGGTGGAAAATAATTTTGCAGTTCAAGTTAGTGAGGTATGGCATTTCTTCTTCCACTATATTCAAAGTGTGCTGCAGCATTTTTTTCTTCTTCATCATGATTTCCTCATGACAATGTTGTGGTTACTTTAGCAGGGGTGGAAAACTGATAAGTGTAATTGCTGTAATCACAGGATGTATAGGATGTAAATATTTGTAGGGCAATTAAAAATGATTTGCCTCTTTAGCTTCTTAAAATAAAAGGCACATCTGAACAGCAAACAAGTGGGGATTTTTTTTTTAAAGTAGAAAAGATGTTAAGGGGCAAGAATATGAAATGATTTATTGAAACTTCATCTTGTGGTTTGGTTAGATGTGGATGTAGCAGCAAAAAAGCAAAATATTGTGGATCAGGAGAAATGTGCCATCAAATAACTAAAAATAAATTTCAAGAGAACACCCTGGGGGATATAAATGATCTCAGTGTGTGGCACTGTCAATTATCTTCTCCAGCAGGAACACTGGGGGGCAGGGGATGTCCAACTGCCAAGCTGTTATTGTAACAAGCCAAAGGGTTAGCCTTATTCATTAGATACCTGTGGGATGGTAGCCTAAATAACCATGCCATCTAACCACCATCCCCAAATGGTGGTTTTCCTGAGAATAGCTTTTCTTTTTCACTCTTATCTGATTCATATGTAAAGATTTCCTACTCTACATTCAAAGTAACATTTTGATTCTATTTGACTCGTGTGCTGAATTTCTAACATATTCTAATCTTTACTAACAACAGAGTTAGTTAGCTAGCGAAAAGACTGCATTCTAAGCTGTGTAGAAAGTGCAGGGTTTGCATAGTAGGAAAAGGGAGGATTGAACAGCACTTGGATGCTCCTACAGGACAGGTTAAAATTCACACACTACAGCTTGGATACGCAAACATCATACTTTATGTTCTATGATTGACCTCATCTTGCCCTTGATCCTCTATTTCTCTCATTAAAAAAAAAAAATACCCTGGGGCTTCCCTGGTGGCGCAGTGGTTGAGAATCCGCCTGCCAATGCAGGGGACACGGGTTCGGGCCCTGGTCTGGGAGAATCCCACATGCCGCGGAGCAACTAGGCCCGTGAGCCACAACTACTGAGCCTGCACGTCTGGAGCCTGTGCTCCGCAACAAGAGAGGCCCGCACACCGCGATGAAGAGTGGCCCCTGCTTGCCATAACTAGAGAAAGCCCTCGCACAGAAACAAAGACCCAACACAGCCTAAATAAATAAATAAATTTTTTTAAAAAATACCCTAAACAAAATGATGAATGGTAACTTTGTCTCTTGTGGTTTAAAAGTTTCTCAGGTTAATTTAATCTTTTAAAGGTAAATAATCATTTTGGATTTCTTACCTCTTTCATGTTCTTCGGAGAGCATCTGAGGACACGTAGTCTCATGAGGACAAGGGAAAGGGAACTTTGATCCACACGTCATCCTCTGCTAGCCCTGCTGACTGACTGGGAAATAACAGACGATCTCGGCATTGGTCTCTGTCCTTGCTGCATTCACTGCTGAAGTACCTGCAGACCACGGTCCTCAAGGTCTGTGCCCTCAGGATAGGCAGAGGGACTGGTCCCATGAAGCTTAACAAACTCTTTGTCTTGTGCTAGTTGGGCGCTGAACTTTGACGTTTTTTTCTGGCAGCGTTGATTCTCTGAGACTTAGCGGCATTTCTGTCAGCTGCAAAGCCCACTGGGGTCCTCGGGAAAAATAAGACGGAATCTAGGTGATAAGATAAGGTCTAACCTCTTCTTTTTAGCTGCGTCTAGTTTCACTTGCCTGTGAAACTAGACTGTGTGCAGCGGCCTGCGCGTAGAAACCTTGAACCTAACACGTCAGGTTAGAGTGCCGGTCACAGAACTGCTGCACCCCACTTTGGCGAGTGGAGAAGCGCCACGCACGGCACCGCACGGCACCGCAAGATGGCGGCGGCGGGCCGTGCGCAGAGATGCTGCACGAGCACCGTGAGCCACACACCTGTGCCTCGTTGGCAAAGGACGCTGCCCCTCCGGCTGAGAAGAACCCTATAAAGCAGCCCAGCCAGTGGCGCATCGGGGAGAGCCTGCACTCTAGAAAGTAAGCTCCCGCCTCTCCATTCTTTGATCAAAGAATAAAACTTTCCTTTGCTTCTGAGCCCAACTCAGTCTTGTTCTTTTGGCACAAAGGACACTGGGCAGGAGGACCCTTGTTGGGGCCCGACTCAAAAGGGTCAGTAACGTTTCCTTGGGGCTGTTGACTTTGCAGTGGTATCTTTACCCTGAACCATGGTGACCCTTTGGTTGTTATGCTTATTTAGTTATGCTTTTAATTCTCAGACACCTAGTTCTTCCTTCTCACAGAAATGCTGGATCAGGACCTGTTTCATATCACACGTAGCCTATAGAGAGGCTTGCTGCTCCGAGGCTGCACATCTAGACCCTCCACCTGCCTGTACAGACCCAGCTTTCTAGCACCACGTTGCACGAAGCAGAGAGAAGCGGAGAAGCTTGGATCTTTTTTGATTTCCCCTCACTCAGTCTGGAATCCAGATCAGCGTTTCTATCATACTGCCTTTTATCCTCCCCATTCCCCACCCAAGGATCCTTGGGCAGCAAGCTCATCCTCACCTAAATTCCCTGGTTTTCACTGCCCCTCATTTACTAATCTTGGAGGTGGAAGTGCTTTCTATTTCCATTTTCTCTCCTAAAGGAAGCACCCTCTATTATATATTTCTTCATAGAATTGGAGGGCAAAGCTCTATGCCTTGAATCCCAAGTTTCATCCTTGATACAAAAAGGAAGATTTAGGATATAGAAATCTTTTTTTTTTTTCACAAAAACCTAACTTGGTCGATATTGCCTTGCTCTTAACCAAAAACAAAATAAAGTCCTTAAAATCAAACCAAAAAAACCCATTTGAACTTGAAATTCCAAATTGAACATTGACTTTATTCTCTATTGTACCCACTGATGCAATGAAAGCAAGTGATTGTCTGGATTGAGAGTTATGAGGCAACAAAACTTGGGGGACAGTTTTTAAAAATTAGTTTAGTGTCTTAAAAAATATTATTTCAATTACACTTCTTATTCAAAAATCCTCAGTACTTGCCAGTGCTTTTTGAATCTGTACAGAGCTATTTGGCACTAAAGGCATACACAAGTCCCAGGCTTCTCTCTCACTTCTGTGCAAGAGAGGAAGAGACTTAATGATTCTAAGCTGAGACTCACAGCTAATTAAGCGAAATTGCCAAGAGGCAGATTTTACCAATCTAGTCAAATCCCCTATATTGTCAGAGTTAGGTTCTGAAATTAGCAAATACTGCCTTCATAAAAATTGTCTTTGGAAATTCCTTAAGTTGCCTGTAAAGCATATCTCACTCTAAGAAAAAGTAAAAACAAATAAAAAACGACCTTTCAGTTAGCCCAGTAACCAATTTTTACTCCTCAAATAGGGGTATATTGTATAAAAAAGATATACCCTCAAACTTTGCTATCATATTCAGTAACACATTATAAAAATGGTACTAATGGATCAATAAAGTTATTTCTTTTTCTTTTTACCAGGGAATGTAGCGTTCAAGTGGCAAAGGTTAGATGTACTTATGATGTAATGCAACAATATGCAGGAAAATGTTCTAAGAAATATTTGATGAAACAGGATGCAAGTATGTTGAAAGTGATTAGATAAGTACAATGAAGATGATGATACTAATAACAGTATTTTCATGTCTCTGTGTCAGGCACATTATCTCATTTCATCCTCAAAACAACACCATGAGGTAGACAACTACTATTATCCCTGTGTGAAGAAAAGAAAACTGAGACACACTATTCAGAGAGGTAGGTGTCTTACAGCATTGAGTAATCAGCCTAAAGAATAGGCAAAATAGATATATTTAACATACTGGTAACCTTAGAATTCTGCATTTTCTGATTTTAAAAAAAATCAGAAAATGGAGTGATTACCCTAAATAGCATAATATAAACATGAATATTTACATGAAAGCCACTGCAAAGTTATTTCTTATTTCTGCTAGGCCTATGGAAAAGAAAGAGAGACACTAATTATAGGATAAATTTGCTGTTACTAAAGAGCTATAATATTATCTTGCCTGGAATTCTAATATAAAATAATGCATAAAATGCCTGAGTGCATTCAAAATTGAATAGATGTATTTTCTAGTTGGTGGTTTTCTATTGTTTCCACATGTACACACCAATTAAAACAATTTCAAACTTAATTTGTTATAACATTTCAGTTTTGCAGATCATGTTTTTAACTTTAAACTTTGTCCTTCTCTGCATGGTAATCTTCAAAAACACTTTCTAAATCAGTCCTTGCCTGATAAATATGTCCATTTGGTTTAGCTTTTTGACTCATGTTCCATAGTAATTCTGATTTTTTTCTGAGCCACAAATTGGAAGCAAGGGAAGCATGAACCCACAGGGTTTTCTTTCCTCTTTGTAAGTTTATACAAAGGTGAGGAGACATGTCTTTCATTAAGTAGATAGTAACTTCTTAAAGTTTTCAGAACCAGATGGACTAAATGATAACCTCTCTGCTGATTAGAATGTCTGATTCCTTCTAAGAGACCTTAGAGGAAGCCAATTAGCATCAGCAGATGTGTGTGCAATGGAGAAAGGGAAGGAAAAGAGGGCAGTAGTGGTTTTTTTAGGGACTTGGACAGAAAAAGATAAGAACTCTAGAGAAGGGGGATGTGGGGATTAGGGTTTCATGTAGAAGATCATAAGGAAACAGTGTAGAGGGTGCAGAGGGGAAGGACAGGGAAGGGCAGTCACAGATTTGAGGGGAATTAACGTGGATACTGTATGCCCAAGTGATTGTCAAAGAAATTATGCTTAATGGGTGTGATAAACCAGGAAAATATTCTGTTAAGAGGGGAATATATACCACATTGTCTTTCATTCTGAGATTGTACTCTGGAATCAAACATTGTAAAGATGTTAGATCAAAATGAGACTCCAAAATTCTTAAGAGCTCAGTCCAACTCCCCAAGTTATTCTGAATATAGCTTAGATGAGCGCTGCTCAGTAGAAGTATACTGAGAGCCATGTAGGTAATTTAAATTTTTATATTTTATTTCTTTGTAAATTTAAAAGTCCTTTTAGACATACTGTAACTATGATATTAATTGAGAAGTATCTCATATAGTATCTCTAAACCTAAGCAAAAGATTTTGATTTTTCAAATTTTTTTATCAATTGATCTTTAATATTTTCAGAAAGTTTGTGTTCTACTGGTAATTGTTTGATGATTTAATTGAAATTTTTAACTTTTTGTAAAATACCTTTTCAGTCTTTTTTTCATAATTATCTAACAAAATTACCATCACTGAAATAATGATTTTTTTTTTTTACCATCAATCTAAAACTGATTTTTGTGTGTGTGCAAGAATCCAAGCTATTTTATAGCTTGTCAAGGTTAAAAGCTTAGATCCTGTTAAAAAATCATTTAAAATTTGTTCATTCAATTATCAAATTTACTATGCATTTGCTAAAAATATCTTTTAATATTGTCCATTTTATTGTTAAAAAAATTTTACATAGCAAGCAAGCAGCTTTTTTGTTTTCATCTGTCCAATGTAATATAATTGCCTGTCATTATTAAATTTTGACATACATTCTTCTAGCTTCTTTCTTTACTCTTCCCATCAAAATACTACTTTCTTTTTAAACTGGCTCTGCATCAAATGTACGCATTTAGTTTAAATCTGAAAATTTGCCCATACTTAATGCAAAAAATAATTTAAGTACATTATTATTAAAATCATATTTCAATTTAATTATCAATTACATCTTACATAGGTAGCACTGTAACTCACATTGCCTGAATAAAAAATTCAGGTAAGTACATTACAAAAATCATCTGAATTGAATCAATCCACTGACATTGATTTGATTGATGATATATTTGTAGTACTAGAAAGGATATGCTATCATACTCACTATAATATAGCAATATCTTATGCAATACTACTATTAAAGTGAAACAGTATTTTCCTACAGAAAAATATTTTACACTACTCCAGGTTTCACTTTTTTTTATTTTTTTAAATTTTATTGGAGTTTACTTGCTTTACAATGTTGTGTTAGTTCCTGCTGTACAGCAAAGTGAATCAGCTGTACATATATATATATATATCCCCTCCTTTTTGGATTTCCTTCCCATTTAGGTCACCTTAGAGCAATGAATAGAGTTCCCTGTGCTATACAGTAGGTGCTCATTAGTTATCTATTTTATACATATACACTACTCCAGGTTTTAAATGGAAATGGAAATTAACTAAAATAAAATTAAATAAAAAATTCAGTGTCTCACTCTTGCCAGTTCCTCATTCACATTTTCAAGTTCTTAATATCTGCTGATGACTATGGCTCTTGTGTTGAGTAGCATAGGCCTAAAAACAATAAAATGCATATTGTTATCTTTGTATGTGTGGTGATGGAGAGGGACATAATTCTTAGTCCTCTCCTCACTTGATACTGACTGCCTGCAAAAATGTGGAGATGTTATTTTGATGGCAACAGCTTCTAGAACAGTGATTCATCACATTTGCACATTTCAAGATCACTCTGTGCTAAAAGTTCCAACACTTGGGTGTGGCTCTCTCTCTTGGACTTTGCTACTACATTGTCTGCTGTTTTCCTGCCTCCACAGGAAAAAGTGACCCCAGAGCTGGCCCTTTAATGCAGGCCAGCTATCCAGAGCTCTCATCTGCTCCTACAGGCCAGGAAGAATTTAGACTTTTAAATAAACCCTTTTATT
Organism: Delphinus delphis; assembly: GCF_949987515.2. Taxonomy (NCBI): domain Eukaryota; kingdom Metazoa; phylum Chordata; class Mammalia; order Artiodactyla; family Delphinidae; genus Delphinus; species Delphinus delphis. Next base: position 40,495,629 of record NC_082698.1, on the reverse strand, counting down.
TCATTTTGGAAATCAGTTGGTGGTAAGGGAACTAAAAAAGACAGAAGCTCCACTGAGTTCTTGATCCCAAATCATTTGTTAATGTCCAGTCTTCCAGCAAGTTCCAAATCGGGGGTAATTATCAGGTACTTAATCCGTAACAAAGGGGTGGGACTTGTCTATCATTTGTGTTTCCCTCTTGTGAGTATTTCTCAGGAACTTCATGGGGTCAGAGTGGTTATGGGGCTCAGTAATTCTAGATTCCCTAGCTAAATATCACTTGATTATAGTCCAATGCCACAATTATTTCTAATAATTACCATTTTACTTTCATCTTGAGTTGCATTATCATCTTTTTGATAATGACCCTGGGGTAGAAGGATGGAGTCTTTTTATCAACTTATATATTTATATATACACATGCATGATACTGGGAACAGGATTATTTCCTTATCAAGATAATATTAGTAATTTCAGAAACAAATTTTGAGGTTCACAGAAAGAATTAAAATGTTCATAGATAATATTCCACACTTGTCTTAAGCCAAAGTCAGAGAGGTCCCTTTAAGAGTCATAGATGACTTATAAACATCTCATACATTTGAATGAGGTTATACAGTTTCTCTAGTTTATAACCACCCCAAGCCCTATTATTTAACCCTCTTGCTCCTGACAATAATTAAGTTGTCCTGAGCCATGACTGCCACCTAGTGGTAATTTAAGGAATAGTTTGATCTAAAATAGATTCTCTCCTGTATCTTTTCTTTTATACATTCCACTTTCTTCTGTTTTTCCATATCTGGCTTCAGTTAATTTCTTCTATGAAAATTTTTATTATATAAACTGAAGGAAATATGATGTCATGGCTATAAGTATAGCTCTAGAGCTAGACTTTCTAGGTTTACTTCTCTTCTTCCCTCCTTACCAACTCTGTGACCTTGGACAAGTTGCTTAGATTTTTGTCCTTCAATTGTGTCATTTGTAAAATGGACTAATAATAACACCTATCTAATAAAGTTATTTTGAAGAATTAATTATATAATTCATGTAAAAGGCTAGCATTAGTAGCTGGCATGCAGAAAATGCTAAATAAATAGCAAGTGGTATATGCACATATCTTTTTTAGTCACCTTCTTGCTTCCCTTTCTCTTCCAATTTTGACATTTTTCCATCTCTCTCAAATCAACCTAAATTATGTCTGATAAATATATTATCATAAATGATTAGAGATGTGACTGTATCATAAGAAAGGAGATTAATTTATTTTGGCATGAATTACAGGTGACTAACACAACTTATAATTCTCTTGGCAATACGCAGAGGAGCCGTTTAGAATCTCAGTAAAAATCTTATATGCTTCCTGTTTTAGTCTGTACAGTCTGCTATAACAAACTACCATATACTGGTGGCTTCTGAACAACCGAATTTTTTTTTCTCACAGTCGGAGATCAAGGTGCTGGCAGATTCAGTGTCTGGTGAGAGCTAGTTTCCTAGTTCATAGAATACTTGTCCTCTTACAATGTCCTCAGTGGCAGCAGAAAAGATAGAGCTCTCTGGTGTCTCTTCTATAAGGGCACTAATCCTATTCATGAGGGTTCTACCCTCATGACTTAATCACCTTCCAAAGGCCCACCTCCTATACCATCACTTTGGGGGTTAGAATTTCAACATATGAGTTGAGGGGAATACAAACATTTAGTTCATAACTTTCTAAACTTCCTGTTTTAAAAAATAACCAGCTGTCAAGAAAATACTTTTTAAAATATTTTATTCCAATTTCTCAATGATTTAGAATTATCTGAATTACACAAAACACTAAAAGAATAGTTTCTTGTTGTAAAACCTTTAAACCTGAGATGATGCAAATATTCTCCTTGATTCCCTCCTCCGCTAGTTCTACAAACTGCCCTAGATATAAAGATTATCCCCTTTGGTGTATTTCATGTTAGGTCTTTTCCCTGTATTTTCCTATTGTGCAAATCTTTAGAAATTCCTAACTGACTCTGGACACTTCTTTTCTGGTCATCTCCACACGTGTTGTTCAATTCTCAGACCCTGTGCTTGGGGGATTACAAACAGTTCCAAGGGATGGATGGAAGGGATCTATCCTGGCACTAGCAGAAGTACAGCCCCAGTCCCTTCTACTCTACTCCTTGGTCCTATTGAGAGGTTTCCTCCTTCTCAATGGAGGACTCTGGTCTTCCTATTCCTTTCTCTCTGGATGCACTTTAAATAGACGTGTGAGCAGAAAAATCGTCTCTTGGAGCACAAGCCCAAATCCTTCTGTCTTAGGCAGCAGTTTCTTTGAACATATGCTTCTGTTTCCTTATGGGCTGAGAATGCCCTTGGGGTTCAAGTAAGAGAAAGAGAAATATAGAGAAACCAAGAGATTAATATTTCAAGATGTTATTCTGTCACACGTGTATTTACGCATATAGATAAATATATGGTTTTGTTTAGACTTACCTTTCCTCCCACAAATGTCATCACTGTGCAGATATTATTTTTCAGATTTTTTATTTAACAATCTTCTTGTCATAAAATTTAAAATATTTATTGAGGCACTACTACATGGAATAATGAAGGAGTTCAAGAATTAGGAAATAAATACTAAAATGGTATTTTAAGAATGTTCTTTTCCACTATTTTTCCATTCTAATGTGCCAAACTGAGTAAACTTTTTCAGCTTTGCTATCTCCGTAAGCATGTGCACCAACTTTCAAACTATTGACTTATAAATGAACTTTATCAAAATAATCTACTTATAAGGTGGTGAACTTCTGTATTAGACATTTTTTGAAAACCTAGTTATTTTTACTTCTTCCCTAAAGAAATTAATTGCCTTAAAAACCTCTCCAATGGTATGGTTCCAAAATTAGCAACAAAACAACAAAACCTAAGAATATCCAAACATATTTTAAATCTTTCATAGGTGAACTAAAATATAATTTGATCTTTCTACACAAAAATGTATGTATAATATTTTTAAAAGGTTTTTGCCATTTTCTCTTGTGGCAAATTGTATCTAAAGAATTTTCCCATGCAACGTTATTTGCAAATCATATGACTATGGTGTCTAAGTCAAAGTGGAGTTAAAAGTACAAATATAGTTTATGAACCAGTTGGAATATATATTTAATCTCAAAAATAACCAGCCATCAATAAGCACTTGCTGTGCTCAATGGTATTGAGTGTTAAAGAAAACTCATTATCATGGATAAATACTAAACGGCAAGTTTTGTTGAGTTTCAATCAACATACAAAGGCCCCAACAATAGTGTGTGTATTGGGGCGAATTCATAGACACGTTCTTCCTTTGCCTAAAGTAATTCTCATTTTTAAACTTCACAATGTATAGATATTAATAGCTTTAATACTATTAATACTAAATAGTATTAAATATTTTAATACTATTAATAGCTAGTATTAATAGCTTTCTGCCATGTTGGGATTTCCTTTTGGAACAGTATTTGGTAATGACATATAAATGCCTATTGCAAGTGCGAACTTTTGTCAAAGAAAAAAGTAAAAAGCTTTAGAAAATGTGATTCAAGGGTATTTAAAAATATTTTTTAAAGAGAAGGGAAATATAAATCAAGTAATTTTTAAAATGATATTGCGTTTGTAAAGATGGAGTCAGGGACGGAAATCCTATGACAGCTAGGCTTATAGTAAGTCGTGTTATTTTTCTTATTAATGAATCAGTACTTCACTATTCACTAGTTTTCTAATAAACTCAATGCTGCATATGAAATATAAAGAAAAGTCAAAGGTTTGGATCCCTTGCATTTCACAAAAGTCTTTGGTCGTCTACCTGAAAAATGTTTATATAGAACAGATTCACAGAAAGCCTTCTTAGACACACAGCCCACACCTATGCTATATACATGTTCTCTCCTGTTATTGGTATGAGTGAGTATGAGTTGGGAGGAAGAGAGGAAAGCATGAAAGAAAGCAAGAAATACTGTTTTGTTTTGCTTTGTTTTTATACTATTGTAGCACTGAAAATACCGTTGGACTTAAATTGGGCAAGAAAATTATTTTTAGGCTAGGCAGTAAATTGGAGATTCATCTGGAGTATGTAATCACTCACTTTTTTATTTTTATTTTTTATTCTTGGCATAGCCTTCGCCAGCATCTCCTGATATGGTCACAGGGCAAGCACTTTCGTGATCTCATTTTTGCAATTACTATCTCCTGTTCCCAGGTAAGTGGTTTAAAAAAATGCATGCTGTGCATTTGTGGACTCTCTGTGTCTCTCAAGGGCTAATTGGTTTACATGCAGTTTTCTGTGGTTAGCCACTTAACTCTGAAGCTGTCTTTTACCTCATGATTCATGGCATCCTTCTCACTATATCAGGTCTTGGAGCAACTGTTCAGTGTGGTTGAGCATATAATTATCTTCTCATCATTTCTGTTTTTGTCTCCCATCCTGCACCTTTCTGGATTCTTGTCAAAGGTGAAAGGAAGAGTTAAAAATGAACGCAAAAGTTGTATCTGCAATATAAGCTAAAGTAGGAATGCCTGGACCTCCAAACATTAACTGATTTGGCTCTTCTGGAACTCTCAGATATCACGTAAATGTGATGATGTACAGAATTTCTGTACAATCTCGTGGTCACTCTTTCTTATTTCCTTCCAGATTTCAAGGTCATTGTGAGATAATATGAGACTATGTATATCCAAATATAATTGCTATTTAATTTTGACATTGTCAGTCTCTCTTTAGTGTTAATAAACATACATACACAACTGGGTACTATGAAAGATAAAATACTCATAGCGCATGGGGGTTTCACAGGGGAATATGGTGGTCAACATCATAAGCGTGCCTTTGATTGCTGGGGAGGGTCCCAGTCTCTGCCCCTCCTTTTCTAAAAAAATGTCTGCCTCATTTGATTTCTGGGAGGATTAAATAAAATGTGTTGTTTAGCACCCAAACAGGGTCTTCAATATAAAAAGTACACAATTAGGCACTGTTATATTATTACAAATGATTCCATTGGCGAGACTGAATTACAAGGGCTGAACCACAGGAACAGAGACGTTTTGAAATGGAAAGGCTTTTTGAGAGCAGAGGTTGTCAAGAAAGGCTTTATGGTCTTTGGGCAAGGCTTTAATTGAAGAAAGTCTGGGCTAGGACAAAGGAGAATGAGGAGAAATTTAGGAGGTGATTTATTAGGAGAAAACGAAAAGATCCATTTGACAAGGGTGAAAGGTTGATGTGATAAGTAACGTGATATGGGATTATAGAAAATGACGATGGAAAATGGAGAGTGTTGAATTTTGTGTATTTGCCAGTGTAGTTTATAAATCTTTAATATAAAGTTAGAAACTCTTTAGAAATGGGAAATCCATCCCTGTCCTTTCTAAGGAGAACCTAATGTATTTAAACCAGAGACTCATGTCCCAGGATCCAGGGTCATTCCTACAGATTTTGATTATCTGTATCTGGACAACAGTTAACTTATCTCAACAATCAATCTGCTAAGATCAGAACTATTTTAAGAGAACATACAGCTGTTTTAGAACAGTGGCCTTAAAAATAAAGGGAAGAAAAGGGAAAAGATGCTCTGAGGTAGAAGGAAGAGAATTAAACAGAAAGTGGGATGCTGAATATTCACAGGTAAATTTGGATCATCACAGCTGTGGAACCTAAAACAGAATGTGAGTTCTTTACTAAGTCTGTGCTATTTTGCAGGGCTTGTTAGGTTCCTAATGTCCCACTCTTTTCAAGTTCAGCTTTTCTTTTTTTTTTTTTTTTTTGCGGTATGCGGGCCCCTCACTGTTGTGGCCTCTCCCGTTGCGGAGCACAGGCTCCGGACGTGCAGGCCCAGCGGCCATGGCTCACGGGCCCAGCCGCTCTGCGGCATGTGGGATCTTCCCGGACCGGGGCACAAACCCATGTCCCCTGCATCGGCAGGCAGACTCTCAACCACTGCGCCACCAGGGAAGCCTCAGCTTTTCTTTTAAAAAGTGTATCTTTCTTCTCTCAAAATCTCATAAAGATTGAAATTAGTAACTCCTGCACCTATCTTTTTAACTTCGTGCACAAATCAAATTCTGTGGAGGAGATGGCATCCAGTAACTTTGTCATTTGAGCACTGCCTGGCCGAAAGTTGATTCACTGCTTACATAAGGATAGACCAATCCATACCTGGAAATTTCCCCACTGATTCAACAGCCCACCTCACTAAACAACTGGCTAGACAGCCCAGTGTTTCTTTAAAGCACCAGCCATATATACATCATTCTTTCCCTCTCTGAAACAGAGAAACCCCTGTATAAACATGGGCCAAGTCCAAAGTTCATGTGATGGGTGTCTCCTGTTATTCAGACATCCATTAGTTGAGTGGAGTAGCCCAAGTCGTCCTGGAAAACCATCCTAACCTCTACACTGTATTTATCTCAGTTCTCTCCAAAGTAGATCAATGCACATTAGATGGCAAGTTGCTGCATAATAGAGTATGATTCTAAAAATAATAAACTAGCTTATCTGCTTGAAACTCTTTCTAAACGATATGAAAAGATTCTGAAATTTATGCCCACTTCCTAAAGGCAGGCATTAACTTTAGAAATCTGTAAAAATGCATTTATTCTTTATGAGTGTAACATGTCACCTCTAACTAGTTCAGCAGAATGGGTACCTAAGGGAATGTCACCTGGACAGGTTAGTTTTGTTCAGAGAGATAGAAGCATGGGGATCAAGAGTACGATGAACTACCCAAGGGCTCTGGGATACGCTCACAGTTCACTGCAGTCTCACAGATAAATAGGAAGCCTCACAAAAGCATTTGAATGAGAAAAGTCACAGTAAAAATGGATAGGACTTATTGAGATGATCTGTTTTTATTTTTAAAGTTATATGTGGAACACATTTATAAAATATTCTTTTGTCACTTCCAAGCTAGAGGTACTTTTGTATAAATTAGACTTATTTTGTACTGGTCCATTAAAATAGACACCAAGTACTATAAGATCCTATGAATACTATTGACAATACATCTAAAGTATTTTTAGATTTCAAAGTAACAATGCACAGATCTGGAAAAAATATTCTTATAACATCTACTTTAGGAATACTTTTAGCTATTAAAAAAGGTATGTTTAGCTGGATAAATTAATATGATTGAGGTTACAAAAAGTTATGATGGACTAATTAATCAATAAAGAGCATAGGTCTTCACTTCTCTAAGTATTCAATTGTTGTCAATAAAATGAGTAGTACAAGAAAACAGGTTTAACAGGGAATGGAATACCCAGATTGTCTTTCTGTATATCTAAACACAAGTGAATGTAGTTTTATTTTCAGAGAAAAACAGTTTCTTACTTTCATCAATTTGTCCAACAGTTTACAAAAAAACTTTATTTTTTATTAATGAACTAATTAGCAGTAAATGTTTAGTGCACAACTCCTTATACTCTCAAAGGAAATAAAATATGTATGTTTATTTAAGCCATCGCAGGACACAAAGACGTAAATTAAATATAACACTAATAAACACTTCAAACGTAATAATGTTGCCACAATATATTTCACTGATAGTTCTATCACGCCATAGTCAGAGATTTTGCCTACTTAAGGGTATAAAATACTTTTATGGATGCCAAACCACACTCACGGCTAACCACATCACTTAGTGTTTTCAAATCTTGGATCAAATGAAGCAAAGAAGACCTTTAACTCATCATAAATCCCTACAATTTTCACTAAGGCATTTTGTTTAAAAACTGAAGATAGGTGTGAAAGTGTAGCTCCAACTCATCAGAGTGGATTGGTGGAACTTGCCAAAATTCCAAAAGATTTGTTTGACCTCCAGTGATGATGTTCTAAATCCAGACAAAATTGGACAGGCTTAAAAATCCAAAGAAAGCACATGCAAATTAGAGGTTTCCAAATGTTATAAACTTAGCCAAAGAACTTGCTGAAGGTTACATAATTTGTGTCTTGTATTTTTGTCTACCAAGTGTTGAAAGATTCTCTAGGACATCTCTTTTTCCCTTCCTGTATTAACTTTGAAGGAAATTAGAGGTTTTTCTGGAGGGAATGTGGTAAAGTTGATAATCTGCATTAAATATTGTATTTTAAGCTTGATTGGTAACATTTTAAGTGCTGACCATGGCCCCCAGTGTGCTAGAGTATCTACAAGTTTGTAGAATACAAAGATTCTTGAAACTTTTTGAAAACTCTGTGAAAGTTGAAGGGCTTCCCTGGTGGCGCAGTGGTTGAGAGTCCGCCTGCTGATGCAGGGGACACGGGTTTGTGCCCCGGTCCAGGAGGATCCCACATGCTGCGGAGCAGCTAGGCCCGTGAGCCATGGCCGCTGAGCCTGTGCTCCGCAACGGGAGAGGCCACAACAATGAGAGGCCCGCGTACCACACACACACACACAAAAAAAAAAATCTGTTAAAGTTGTTAAAATCATTATATCATTCATGTTTTGTTTGGCATAAAATAATAGACTGGCACTTCACTTCTTACAGTGCACCTGTAATACAGAATCACAGGCCATAAATACGTAACTTGACAAAATGACAAATCAAGCTACTGCCAGAGTTGAGTTGAAGCCAAGTACATCTTTCTTTAAATTCTCTCGTGCACTTTCCACTATTTTAAATCACTTCTATCATGTATTATTTGTAATAATGGGGAGAACACTGTGAGATATTTGAATAGAATTTATGTAATAGATCTTTCAGACCTTATATACCTTGTTTTAGAGATATAGAATTACTAGCTTTTAGAGTTGGAAAGGTCATTAATGACAACCTAGCCCAACCACCAGTTTTTTTAATGAGATAACTGAGGTCCAAAGATACACTTTTGCAGGGCAGGACTAGAGATGCAGATGTACAGAATGAACCTGTGGACACAGAGTGGGAAGGGGAGGGCGGGATGAATTGGTAGATTAGGTTTGACATAAATACACTACCATGTGTAAAATAGCTAGCTAGTGGGAACCTGTGGTGCAGCACCGGGAGCTCAGCTCAGTGCTCTGTGATGACCGAGATGGGTGGGATGGTGGGTGTGTGAAGGAGGTCCAAGAGGGAGGGGATATATGTATACATATAGCTGATTCACTTCTTTGTACAGCAGAAACTAACACAACATTGTAAAGCAATTATACTCCAGTAAAAAAGATAAGTAAATAAGAATTTTAAATACCAAAGATATTACACTTATCCAAATCATTAGTATATAAAAATAACATTTATAACCATTATTACAATAAACATTGATTAGCATTTTTTCTATTTTCCATTACTGTTCCAAATGCTTCACATGCATTAACTAATAATAATTTTTCAACATCCTTATAAGTACATATATTGTCCCCAGTTTACAGATGGGGAAACTGAGATGCAAAGAAATCAAGTAATGTTGTAATTAGCGGCATGTAAGGCTCATCTTCCAGTTTACGATTCCAAAGAATGCTCCTTAGGTCTACATTATAGTGAAGATTAGATCAGTAAAGTTTCATGAAGCTTTAATTGAATCTTAACTATTTAAAAAATGGAGGGGAGATTGCCCTAAATAATGACAAGCAACTGATCTTAAATCAATCATTTGACTTAGGAACACATTATAAATATCCCTTTTGCAGATTCAATTTTCTAAAGATATTCAATTTTCTAAAGATAGTCAATTGATATTTGAGTGAATCTGCTATAAGCATGGTACAGTTGTTGGCAATGGACATACAAAAACGATAATTTGCTTTGGATAAAGTGAAATTTAATTTGTTTTCCTAACTACTCAGTGATCATGTGCAAACGAGAGATAACATTTTATTAGGGTGAGAGAAAACTATGATACAGAGAAGCCTTATGTGGAAAGTTTAGAAATGACACTTTATATACTTACATACATTTATACTACACTATTTCTATATTTAATTACATATATAAAGAAATAACTATTTTCCATTTCATATGGTGACAAGTAAGGTGACCCTACTTTTGAGGTAACATCTTGATTTAACTATTTTTCCAGCACGTATCAGCTTTTCAGAAAAAAAAATTAATATCTTTTCCCTTTTGAGAGTTAAGTGTGAGAAAACGTATTAAACTCAACTTAAAATCAACATGTACAATTTTTGTGTATTTTGGCTCAGAATGTCTTTCACAGTATACATTTAAATGTAATATTTTAATCAGTTTTATTGCTGGAAAGACACTGATTTTTCTTCAGAGTGATATTTACTACCCTTTGGCTTGGTTTGATTTTACAGGTTGGCTTGGTTTGCCGGTCAACTTTAATTTGTGCTATTTTAACATTTTACTACAGTTCTCACCCCTTTTGAGAAAGAATTTATTCCTTTTTCAAAAGTTATGGGATTCCTTTACAACTTCTTTCTGAAAGAAAAATAAGTCAGGTTGTAATTAATTCCCTTACAGATAGTTTATGAAATTAGTGCTGACTCTGTCCCTTCCTTTACTATGGTTTGTGAGGCCTTAAAATGTAATTTAAGAGGTGAGATTATAAGCACTTCCTCATTCAGGAAAAAGCAAGAGGAAGAAAACTCGTCTCAGGAAATATAAAAGCCTTAGAAGAATGATTATTTTGTAGGCACTGTGAGTGGAGAGGGCAGATCATGCACGAGTTGTGTTCTTTCAAAATAGATGGTGGCACTTCGTTAGGTTATAAATTCAAATGAGGTCTCACAAATGCAAGTCAATTTAAATCACGAGGAATCTTCACAAAGCACCATTTAGTTCATACTCACTGTGACCAGGAGACCCCATTAAGCAAGAAGGCACCTCTCAGTGGGAGACCAAAGTCCAGGATTGTAATCCTTCATTAGTAAAAAGAGAGAAGACTCAGAATATAGTATAAGGGAAAGAACTGGACTTGCAGGTAGGAGATACTTTCCAGTTAAGTGACCTTGTGACCATTTCATATAACTTCAGCCAGGCCTCAGTTTCCTCAGTGAAGAACTCTTATGTTCCCAACCTCATGTGGCAGGCAGTGTTAGTTTTCTTCTGCATCTTAGATCTGTTCCTGGTCTTCAATAGCTATGTGTGTCTTTGGGCAAGTCTTAATATGGGTTTTACCTCCCTCACTTGTAAGAATTGACGATATAGACAAAATAATTTAAAGATCCCTTCCAACTCATATAATTCTCTAAGAAATTTGAAAGGGCAGGGCAAAAATGGAAAATAAAATTATAAAATTAAATATATGTGACAAAAAAAGATATTAATGATAGTAAAGAATCCTTCTTCATTTTTAAGTTTGTTTTTTAGCTTTGAAACCAAAAAAAGCTCATAGTTGTGATCATAAGTTGTGATCATTTTCTTTAACTGGTTTCAAAGCTGATCTCTATGCAATGAAAGGAGAAACAAGCTAATAAACAAACATGGTATGACCTTCTGATCATAAAGACAGATTACAGGCACCCCTTGGAGATATTACAGGTTTGGTTTCAGACTACTGCAATAAAGTGAATATCACAATAAAACAATTATCCCCAAACAATTACAATGGTAACATCAAAGATCACTGATAACAGATCACCATAACAAATATAATAATAATGAAAAAGTTTGAAATATTGCGAGAATTACCAAAATGTGACACAGAGACACGAAGTGAACAAATACTGTTGGAAAAATGGAGCCAATAGACTTGCTCCACGTAGGACTGCCACAAACCTTCAATTTGTAAATAACGCAATATCTGTGAAGCACAATAAAGTGAAGCACAATAAAATGAGGAATGCCTGTATTTGGCTCTGGACATCGTCTAGCATTTATGACAGCTCCACCCCCATCCTTTCCAGAACAGACCTGATTAATCAAGTGTAACATTCTCTGAGTTCAGATTTGAATTTAGAATCACAATATCACTCTGCTAATCATTTTACTGATTTAATCTCACCTTTCCTTTAAAAAGGTAATTTATTTCATCACTGAGTAGCCTGAGGCTCAGATGGATAAGACTCTTGACCAAAACCAAGCATTGGTAAGTGGTTTATTCAGTTTCTGCCTAATTCTCTCTGCCTCCAAGGCCTGAAATATACTGCTTGTATTCCTCTCCCCATAGTAAGAACAAGAGAGTTTGAAAGAAGATAAATGCAAACTGAACATCAACATTCATTCATTCATTTTATTCATAGTGCTTATTAAGCATTTGCAATTTGCCAGGCAGTGTTCTAAAATGAAGGGAATATAATGGTCAATAAAGCAGACAAAAACATAGTATGTGTACTTGTGGGAAGACAGATAATAAACAAGATCAGTAAATAAAATATTAAGTATGTTGATAAATGTGACAGAAGAAAATTAAACAAGGAAAGTCAGAATGGGGGACTATATATTAGAAGGTCAGGCAGAGATCTTCTCATGAGAAGATAATATTTAAAGGAAGAATAATTGAAAGAAAGGAGGAGATAGGGGAAAGGTCATTTCACATGGAGGGTAAGTGTGTAAGCCCTTAGCTGAGAGGTCTGTCACAGAGGCTGAGGGCACTGAAGTAGAGAGACCAGGTGATGGGGTATGGGAAGTAGATTCAGAGAGAGGCAGGAGGTTGAGGAGAGCAGACTGAGTACAGTCTTGTAGGACATAGGAAAGACTTTGTATTTTGAGCAAGATAGGCAGAGATTGGAGGGCTTTGACAAAAGAGTGCATGATCTGGATTTGGAGGCTGACTAGAATTGTTGAATTGTTGACTATTTTCCTGGTGAGAAAAAATTAGAAATATATATTACAACTCTAATGTTCTTAAACTAACGATCGAGAGGTATGCTGTTATGGGCTGAATTGTGGCCCCCCAAAATCCATATGTTGAAGTCCTAAGCCCCAGTACCTCAGAATGTGACTGTATTCGGAGATGGGGCCTTTAAAGAAGGGATTAAGTTAAAATGAGGCCATTAGCGTGGGCCCTAATCCAGTCTGACTGGTATCCTCATAAGAAGAGTTTATGGCACAAACACAAGAGGGGAGTGCACAGAGGAATGGCCATGTGAGGACACAGTCAGAAGGGAGCCATCTGCAAGCAAAGGAGTGAGGCCTCAGAAGAAACCAAACCTGCCCACACTTTGATCTTGGATTTCTACCTTCCGGAACTATGAATAAATAAATTTCTCTTGTTTAAACTACCCAGTGTGTGGTATTTTGTAATGGTAGCCTTAGCAAACAAATTTGTATGCCTTACAAAACCATATAGTCAAATGCAGGTTTTCTTCTGATGGGGAAAGAGCATACTTTTTCATGTGACACTGAGCATACAACAATGACAACCGAAGTGTGTTTCTGCCTCTTCTTTTCTTTCTATGGCTGCGTTGGGTCTTTGCTGCCGCACTCAGGCTTTCTCTAATTGTGGCGAGTGGGGGCTACTCTTTGTTGTGGTGCGTGGGCTTCTCATTGTGGTGGCTTCTCTTGTTGTGGAGCACGGGCTCTAGGCACGTGGGCTTCAGTTGTGGCTCGTGGGCTCTAGAGCGCAGGCCCAGTAGTTGTGGCATGTGGGCTTCAGTATTTGTGGCTCATGGGCTCTAGAGCGCAGGCTCAGTAGTTATGGTGCACTGGGTTAGTTGCTCCACCACATGTGGGATCTTCCTGGACCAGGGCTCAAACCCGTGTCTCCTTCATTGGCAGGCGGATTCTTAACCACTGTGCCACCAGGGAAGTCCTCTTCCTATTCTTTTTACTGGAAAGATAAATATCTTTGATACATAATATTTAATATAACTATCTGGGCAGAGTGTGTCCTACCTCATTATGGCAAAACTGGAGACAAACTCAGTTCTTCAGCTTATTTTGCACGTACATACTTTTAAAAGGAACTGCTTCACCTAAATACTGCCAATCAAGCCTATTCATAAGGGAGTTATTATAAACTAACAAAGTTTTTACTAACTATTTTCTTAGATACTCTCTAAAGAAAATTCTAATTTCTAGCCTTTTAAATAATGATTGATATTTGTTTACTTACATATGTTTTGAAAAGTGTTAGAATTGAGTTTGGTCAAGATAGAAAGCCTCTTTAAATAACTCAGAATTTTAAAAAATTGTTCATTTTATTACTCAAACTTCTCAATTCTTCTTCTCAAAATCTCCTTTTTATCCTGAAGCCTTAGCATTAAGACAAGAGTATAAAGGAAATCCAAAAAAGAGGGGATATATGTATACATATAGCTGATTCACTTTGCTGTGCAGCAGAAACCAATACAACATTGTAAAGCAACTATACCCTAATAAAAAAAAAAGACAAAGTATAAATTAGGAAAATTCTGGTGTAGCATTTCTCTGAACAAAGCAAAGGAAATAAAGAGAAGAAGGAAAGAAAAAAATGTAAATTAACCAAATAATTGCAGAGACTCTGTGGTTGAGTTGTTGGGGGAAGAAGGTTAATATCTGTCTTTTTAGGTTCCTCACTTACACTCTGACACACACACATACACACACATGGAAACATGCCCTCTACATAGGGTTACCAGAGGGAATACAGAACACTTGGTTAAATTTGAACTCAGATCCACAACAAATAATTGTTTAGTATAGGTATGTCTCAAATATCAGGTGTATTTTTATTTGCTAAACTGGCAACCCTCCTCTGCAGTCATCCCCTCAGCTTTGTGCTGAAACTGGCCTGTTCAAGCTCAAAAGAGTTGATTGTTAAATTTTATGGAATTTTACAGTCTGGTTGGCATCAAGCTGATAGTTTGAAATTGGCCAGAGTAAGAGTATTAACACCGCAGAAATTGGCAAAATTTAAAAAGCAGGGCTTTTCTGTTTGGAGAGCTGGTTTTTGAGCACCTAGCAGATCACCACTGCTTCCCCTTAGGCTGTTCATAGCATCATCTGAAACTATTTTTTTAATAGGAATAAAGACATCTTACAATTGCAAAGCACTTTGCAATTTACAAACTGTTTCACACACTTTATTTCACTGAATCATTACAATCTCATGTTTGTTCTTAATTAATGGATGGGAAGAAAGGAAGCTTCAGGGAGATGCAATAACTTCCTTGAGGCAAGCAATTGGTTAAGAACCAAAGCGGTGAAGGAAGGAAGGAAGGATGGATGGAGTTAGAAAAAGTCTAAAGTAACACCACAAATGACTTATTGCAGATGGGAAAATGTGTTTGCATAGTGGAGAGTAACTACCTTAACCAAGAGATCAAATGGTGGTAGAACCTGACATATGTCAGTCCTGATGTGATGCAACGTGACATACACAATGTCACTGCAATGTAGTCTTGACAAAAATGTTTACCCAGAACCTAATAAGGCCTGTAGACATAAATTTCAATTTAGAGGAAATACAAGAGATAGGGGAACGTATTAAACTACACAATGAGGAAGTAATTAAACAAATTCAGAATGTGGAACATTTTATGAGGAAACTGGTCTGGGCTTTTCAAAAAAAATGCCATTAAAAAAAGTGGGTATGTGGAAGGAACTGCTTTCTAAAAGAAACTAAAAAGATGTAGCAGCACATACAATGTATGAACCTAGAAGGAATTCTTTAGAAAAAAAAAAGAACTAGAAAACACATCCTTGGCATAAGTGGGGAAATTTGAATATGGTCTAAAGATTAGATGATAACAAGGGATTTTTGTTAATTTTCATAGGTGTGTTATTAGTATTGTACTTATGTAACACAATTTCCTAATTTTGAAGAATTTAAGGGTGAAAGTATACATTGTCTAAAATGTATTTTTAAACATTTCAGAAAAAATGTGTGTATTAATAGAAAGATATAAAACAAATACAGTAGATGGTTAATTGTTAAATCTATGTGATATGAACACAGTATTCACTGTACTAGTGTTTCAACTTTTCTGTTTATTTGAATAACAAAAAATTGAAGATATAAAAGAAAAAAACAGCTTCGGACATTGAAAATGCTCAAAGAAAGCAGATTCTGGTACAAATGGAGAAGCAGTGGTTTAAAAAGAAAGAGAGAGAGGCTACGAAAAGTCTTCCTAGGATTGGCCTTTAGACACAGGATTGGCCACTGGAGACAAACCAAAGTGATATTTATAACTCTTTTTTTTTCACTAGTAAGATACCTGTTCATAAAACAAACTAAATAAAAATGTTTTCTAATCATCCAGAATTTTAAAGTGGTTCATGATCATGTAGAAGATATGAAGCTCATGAGATTACATTCAAGTATGCAAGAGTTAAACTTCCTTTGTATTTCTCAACCAACCCAATTTTTATTTCAGAATTTTTCTTCTTTCTTTTTCTCCCCAGTTTGCATGCATATTCCAGGAACTCTTGAAATAGCAATCAGCTCTTAGAATCAGAAGAGAATCTGGCTTTAGTTTCTCCATGTACACGATCTCAGGCTGTGCTTGGTTCTCTGTCTACACTAGTTGCTATTATACTTTGACATCTCTCTCCCTTGTCCATAAACTTTTCCTTAATCAACTCACTTTTGGTTATTTCTCTGCTCCTCTTGAGGGCATGGGAAACATGCAGGTGCTCTCTCTCCTGACTTTTTGGGGCTTCTGGAAATATAATGAAGCTAAATAAGGCCATGTTCCCAAAGAAACCATCTAATCATTTTCATCCTACAGCCCCAGTGCTGTGCTGGGTTAAAGTCAGAACTCTGGGATCTTGCTACCTTGTTTGCGTAAGACTCAGGGCCCCAGTGTGTGAATTCTTTTATTTCCCCATGGCCACTTCCAGGTTGGTGGTCTATATGAAATGCAGGGCATAGGCCTTTTCTTACGGATATGATGCTACGTAAACTCTTGCATCTTCTTCCCCTCTCTCTTTCTCCCCACCCTCCCCCAGTTAGGAAAAATTTATTTAGTTTTAGAGATAAGAAAAAAATCACGCAGAGTACTTAGGGTATCCCCCTAAATCTTCTGTTTATGCCCCAAGCTCCAGGCTTTCAAAACTTAGAAATAAATATTTACTTTTGTTCTCTGGATTCTACTGGATCATCACTTCCCTGAGGTTAAGAATAGTCAGTCCCAGATGCTACCTTAATTAATGAAGGAGGACAACTTAATGGGAATATAGGAATACCAACCCCTTTGTTTTACATATCAACACAACATCCACTACATTTATAAAAACACTAACATGTACTTACACACAATTCTTCCAGAATACCATCCTCCTGCAAACACTTTGTAATTCAGAATACATGATCATTTTTGATATCAAAGTGTCTTAAATTAGCTCAGGCTTTTTTGTGCAAAACGAGTTCTCTTACAGAGTGCAATCCAATGCAAATATAATTTGAGCCATATATGTAATTTAAAATTTTCTAGTACCTAGATTACAAAAGTAAGAAGAAACAGGTGTAATTAATTTGATAATTATTTTATTTAACTCAGTATGTCCAAAATGTTACCATTTCAACATGTAATCAACACCAAAGCATTAACATGTTACATTCTGGTTTTCCATGCTAAGTGTTTCCATGCTAAGAAACCCAGCATGTATTTTTTACTTATACTACATCTCAATTTGCACTAACCACATTCCAAGTGCTATATATAGTCACTACTGTACTGGCCAGTATGATTCTAGCATCTCTTTTTTCAATGTATCACAAAACATCAGAACTTTCAAAAGTGAATATATTCTATTTTCCTAATTGGATTAAAGGCTTTCTGATGTGTATAAAATTTTCTCCATTTGATTCACGGGGACAAACAAAAGATGATAAAAATGTCTGTACATCAGGCTTCCCTGGTGGCACAGTGGTTGAGAGTCCGCCTGCTGATGCAGAGGACACGGGTTCGTGCCCCAGTCCGGGAAGATCCCACATGCCGTGGAGCAGCTAGGCCCGTGAGCCATGGCCGCTGAGCCTGCGCGTCCGGAGCCTGTGCTCCACACGGGCGAGGCCACAACAGTGAGAGGCCCACGTACCGCAAAAAAAAAAAAATCTGTACATCATATACTCACAAACACACATGTATGTCACAATAATTCTCAATCTTGAAAAATTATGGTTTTAGGTTTATGCAGTTTATTTTTATTATTTCTGTGTTTATCCACAGTATGACTTGTCAGTAGTAATAAATAAGAATAATAATTAGACTCTAAATACATAGGGTCATTGTTGATCACATGATGAAAACTTTCTAGAAGAGAATCCTAGGTAGGGGAACAGAGAGAGAATATAAAAAAGAAAGAAAAACAGGGAGATATTTTGAAAAACTAGATTTCTTTATTTTAACTGGTGGTTTCTGAAGACACTTAGATGCATTTTTTTTTTCTTCTGCAGGACAGTGTCGTTAATTTATGAAAATCAGAAGAAAACCTAGCAACTAAAAAAGTTCAAATGGAAGTTTTAGCATTCAGAAAGGAAATATAATATCTAAGGAAACATGGTCTAGCTATTTTTAATGTAGTAGAGACCCTATCTGTGGGAATACATGTAAAAACCAATCTATACATGCCTACCTAACGCTCAGATAGTGCATTTCCAACATGTCTAAGGAACAAAATACATATCGTTGTACAGAAGAACACAGCAGAAGTGCAACTTCTTGTTGAAACCTAAGACTACAGTGAGATACTAAGTAGGATATGGGTTATAAAGATTGAATTCTTTATATGCTTTGATCAAAAGCCAAAAGCATGGAACCTTGAATAATTTCCCCCAAATTTGATTTACTTTAAAGTCCTCCTCAACATAATGCTTCCCATAAAGTTCTGGGATCTGTGCTAATATCCCTTGTCCTACAGTATCTATCAAATTTTAAATTCCTGGATAGTGGTGATCTCTTCCTTTGGCACTGATATGTGGTTATCAGGCCATTTTTATAAATATAACCTTTATCTACATAGTGCCACAAACTCAATCACGTTGTAACTAAAGTGATGGCTCGGCACTCCAACAGCTACGTAGCTGACAATTACACTGGGAACCATCAGCTCAGTTTGGTCCTCTCTAAAACCTGTAGATTGTTCAATAATTTGTATATAACCAGCTGGTCTGACCAGTTATATAAAATTGATTGTAGAGGCATTCACACTTTCTAAAATCCAGCACTATATAAAGCATGTATCACTTGTTAAAAATTATAAATTTGAACCAAAAGCTTCTTGTCTTAAAGTGGTATAGAAAATTAATTTTTATTAGTGAAGCAATTGCTTTAAGTAGGTGAGAAATATCTTCATATAAACTGAGATAATAGAATTGGGGAAATTTTGATTCCATTTAACTTGGGCGTGCTTCTTATAACAACCTAGTTAAATTGCCCAGGGAGTTTTAAAGAAATAATATGGAAAAATTTAAATTCAATAAGAATGCAGCATTCTGTTTCTAAGAGCTGGTGAAATTTAATCTCATTCAACAAAAGGACCAAAAAAATCTGTGACTCTTTCCCAGCAACAATCTCATAAAATTTGGAAAATATCATTTGAAGCTATGTTCTAACTCTCTACAAGAACTTTTGAGAAAGCTTAATGAAGGCTTTAGATTTCAGGGCATAAATATAGTCTGAAATGGTTACTAAGGTATATTTATTAGATTATTTCCTTTAAAAGACTCATGTAGCTGTTTAAGATTTATCAAAGTGATGGATACCAAGAAAATAATCTGTGGTCTTAATTGCCAAGTTCCCAAACCATAAAGAATAATACTAGGATCAAAGGGTAAAATTGCTCCCTTGATCACAAAGTACAAACATTACAGGATCTTCACTACCACAGAAATGCACCTGTATGAGGTGTTTTACACATAATATGCAATTGCCTTGTTTAGAGCATCTTCAGAGAATTAAAATCTCATGTTAATACTTAAATATAGTAGTATAATAAGTACTCTCTACTTAAAAAAAAAAAATCAGCAAGGCCAAATAAATGTCATCTGAGGTATCTCCCTAATGAAATTCTACAATTCTATGCAAATTTTAAAATTTGGGAGAAAACTGAATTTTTGTTCTAGCTTAGGAAAATATTGTATTAATATTTCTGAAATTGATATCCATGGCTTCAACTCAGTTAGTGACTCTCAAATCTATAGCTAAAGTCCAAGTTTCCCTCTTTGGAGACACAGATGTATGGATCCAAATATTCAATGAACATCTCCACCTGGTTCTCCCAAAGTACCTCAAACTAAAAATCTCTAAAATGGAAGACAGCGTCATCTATCCTCATCCTCATCTTTTTGTGTAATTTATGCTGGTAGATGATGTTACCATTACTTCAGATTCCCAAGGCAACAATTTTGGAGATATTTTAAATGGCTCTTTACCATTCACATTCAATTTTCCCGAAAGTTCTGTAACAAAAATGATGTGAGATAATGATTGAAATCTTTTTCTGTGCCTGGAGGTAATCAATAAAGCAAGGCATTTCAGTGAGGACATCATCTATTTTCCTTAGTTGAGACCCTCAGTTTTCCCCCAGGTTTGAGAGTAACTACTTTGATGGTCTTTATCAGCTAGAGGCACAGGTAGGAACTGGAAGAAGAAAAGCAGATGTCATTTTCTGGGGAGAGGCAGAGTTTAGAGAATTTTAATCCTCACATCTGCTTCTCACTTCACCCTATAAAAGGTAACATTCAACCTTTCTGTTCCTCTCTGACAAGATCAGAGGTGTCTGTCAAAATCTCCCCTCTCCACATCACACTGAGTTGGGAACTGATGAAGAATGCTAAGCTGAGCCATCAAACTGTAGAGCACCTGCTGTTGCTGGGGTGTGAAGAAGGGGTCAAGAGAGAACAGGGCAGCTGAGACAGGGAGCGCACCAGGAGGCAGTCTGTTCTCACACAAGGATGCACAAATCTAAATTTCCCTGGTTTAGACTGGAGATTGAGGCCTAAGTCATACTTCTGGCTCCACCACCACCCCACCAAGAGCCATGGGCATTCAGTGGTTAAGGGGTCCTCAGCAGGAAAATGCTGTGGGATAAACAGACCTCCTAGTAGGAATCTAGGAGGAAAGTGGAGCTCTGAGGAAGAAAGGAACTGGCTAATCAACAGCCAGATCTCCCAAGTCAGAGAACTAGGAGGGACGGCCTTGTAACATCCTCCAGAAAAACCAAATGTGCCAATACTTGGAAGTCTATCTACAGACTGCTTTACCCTCAGAAGGAATGGCCAAGAAAGGGGACAGGGTACCTGCCAGTAGCTACGTGTTGCTCAATTCAATGTCTCCCCTCCCCCCACTCTGCCATTGATAGATCCAGGCTTGAAGGATATGACCAGAGGAAGAGTGGAGGGGGAGGAAATGAGAAGGACCAACCAAGAGCCCCTTCCTACAAGTCTAGTGCTGAAGGAGGAGGAGAATTTTGAATGAGAGAAAAAACTTTTAAGAGACCAAAATGACTAAAATATTATGAAATTATACTGATATTGTAAAAAGAGTCTTACAGGAGGAAAAGAGAGTGTATAGTTAGAAGCAGTTTTGGAAAGATAGAACCGCTCCATGTTTACACCAGTATGAGTTGACCTCAATCAAATCAATGCATGAATATTCAAGCTTCTAAGTATTTCCCAGATCTATTGTCTTTCTTGTCCTGTTATAACTGCCAAAGGTAAAGTTCTGTCTAATCACCACTGACCCTGGTTATTAGCTCCCTTTCCTTCTCTCCACCCTGTAATCTTCTCCTAGCTTTTCCAGTATTTGTTTTCCTCTATCCTTTCTAACTTACAAATCTGATCATCACTTGTCACTCTTCGATAGCTCTCCATTTGTAGCAAATCAAGCAGTACTCATTTTGCATGATATTCAAGGCACTTTATGAATTCACTTCCTGTTTACCCACTCATCTTTATCTGTTGCTCAAAATTTGTACAAATGCAAATGAAAACTACTTAGAATTCCTGAATATTCCTTTCTCTCTTGGCCTATATGCATTCACATTTACTTTTTCTCTTTGCTTGGAATGCCAGGCAGTTCTACTATGCAATTCATCAGTTTTCAAGATGACCTAAGTGCTAACTAGCCATGAAGACTTTGATTCCTTCAGGCTGACTCAAGTGTCCTTCTCCCAGGTTCTCTCTGTACTTTGTACACAACATCCTTACAACAACTGCTTCATTGAGTCATTACAATTGCTTGTTTGCCATCACAGAATAGTAAAAAATTACTGTCAAAATTAATTAGACTTGTTTTATAAGGATCCTCAAGAAGACTTTCTTTCAGCTCTTAATATTAGGACAAGATATGCTTCTCTTTAATAAATTGTTGGGCTTTAATATAAGAATACCTAATTTTGTACCCCTTTCTTTAGAAGATTATAATACCTAGGGCCCTCAAGGGCAGCTACCATATACCAGAAGATTAATTGCTTTTTATTGAATGAATAAATGATTATGTATCTTTCTTGCTTTGATCACTAGAAAGCTCAGAACTAAATCTGCAGCCCATCTTTAGCAACCACATAGTACCTCATGGCATGCAAATGCTGTATTAATCTTAATGCTGGTTTCACGTTATTTTTTTAACTTTTTTTGTTCTTCATTATACTTATCACTTTATCACTTTATTTTTATTTTTTAAATCTTTCAGTAGAGTATATACATGCCTTATTTTTTTTCCTGAAAGCATAATAGGGTATAATCATAAGTAGTGATTGCACATTCATTGTTTAATAAATGAAGAATAGATGTAAACACAAAAACAACATAATTTGGCAGAGTTTAGTAAAAGAGGTCATTGAATTTCATTTTCTTGTAAATATTGTTATGGCAGAAAACAATAGTTTATTGCTCCACTTTTAAATTCACTTTCACTGTTATGTAAGTCTAAACTTATACAGTCTAAACTAGAGATACTACAGCTTCCCCCCAAAATTGTAGCTGATTTCATCAGACTTTCAGTAAAATATGTTCAAGTGACAGGCATGAAATTATCAGAAAGATTATCATCATTCTACTTTTAGTCTACCAGATAGATTTTTCCGTAAGCATAGTCATGATGAAGATCTAAAATTACAAAAAACTTTCCATTTTGAATTTTCCCAGTCACAAAGGAAATGATTTTAATACAGTTCAAGACTCCTTAAGTGTGGTTCTTGTTAGGTTATCTGTACCTTCCTTTCCTCAGCTCTTAGATAGGAAAATGTCTGCTAATACCACAGGTAGGGAAAATTTGTGCTTTAGGAGAAAAACTAACAAATAGATCCAAAGCCAGGACTCTTGGTGCTGTTTTTATATTTAACTATTTGATTTGAAAACGTTTCTATTCATAAGCTCTGCTGCATTTCTTTAGTAGAGGTTATAT
Source organism: Delphinus delphis (assembly GCF_949987515.2). Taxonomy (NCBI): domain Eukaryota; kingdom Metazoa; phylum Chordata; class Mammalia; order Artiodactyla; family Delphinidae; genus Delphinus; species Delphinus delphis. The sequence continues at coordinate 40,472,503 of NC_082698.1, read as the reverse complement.
TTCCCATGCATTTTGTCATGGAAGCAAAACTTCCTATTAGGAACATGTTTCAGTTTAGTCTTTAATTTCAACTTTTCCTTTTATGAAAACTACTTAGATGGAAGGCAACAGAAGAAAAAAAGTCAGGGCCCAAGCTGGACAAGCATTCTCTGAAAAATCAGATGACCTGGAGTTGGATGGAAAGCTTACATAAGAGAGAACAGTTTCTTAACTACTAAGTTTTGGGTTTTTTAAATGTAATCCTTTATATTTCTCTGCATGTTTCTGTCAGGTTTTGAGCTATTTGAAAAAAAAAAAAAAGAGGCATTAGGGAAATGGAGAATGTAAGTTTAAAATTAAATAATAATTTAAATTTTATTATTTAAATTATTACATTTTGTCAATGGATCAAGTTTCCTAATATAAACAGAAACACACTGTGGCTGTGAAGTTACACACATGTAACTTCACAACAACCCCATGTGGTACATGGGTGATGATGATGATGCCACAAATAAGGAGACTGAGGCTAAGAGAGGTTAGGGGCTTTCCCAAGCCCTCCTTATTAACAAGTGGCAGAAAGAAAAGGTTAGGGGATGTAGGATTAGAGGTAGCCAGGAATAAAGGGACCATTATGAGTCAGATATGAATTTGAAAACAACTTCTACCACCTGCTAGCTGTGTAGCCTTGATAAATTTCTTAACCTCTCTGAAGATCCATAAGGTGGCAATTGTACCTACCTCTTAGTGCTGTGAGAAAGAAACGATACTACGTGTCAGAAATAGGGTAGGTGCTAAGTAAATGTTTGTTCAATATATTAATGTACAATTAAATAGTGAAAAGTTCTAGCATGGTTTTTAGTGAGGATTAAAGGGATTAATATATGTAACTATCTGGCACATAGTAAGTAGTAATAAATGTTGGTAACTATTATTATTATTAAAATTTATAAATAATAATTAATATTATTAAGGTCTTTAAGTAAACATAGCTATTATTATTATCATTATTAACTTGCCAGGTTTGAATTTCAGTTCTTAGTTCCTGCTTACTTGTTATCCCAGTTAGAAATTAAAAATATCCAACCTCTCCAGAGCAAAAAAATCTCTCTTCAAAGTGAAAGCTGAGAGAAGGTGATTCTTTTGTGATCTCATCTTTGAAGTTGCATATCTACTTGTAATTCATATCTTTCCCATCTTTCCTAGTTTATTTTTCTAACATTCTTTACAGTACTTCATAAGAATCTTCCAGCGAACATGGCTACTTTGCAGAACTTCTAATTGGAGCCAGCAATACACCATGTTCCCTTTCTACTGGGCAAGGGCTATTTCCTTGCTTTAGGAGAGATTTGACACTGCCATTCCCAATTCACAAACCCACATGTCACTGTCACAGACCTGGTTTTGATCTTTGAAGCACCTCTTCCTAAACTGGTATCCTTGCTTTTAAGGAAAGGAGACCTGGTGCCCCCATCAGATACTATTAACCTGAGGAGAAACACAAATCCTGCCATGACAGACGTGGCTTGTGACATAAGCATGCTGTCGTCTCCAAGAGTGTGGTATGGAAAACAGTTGAAGGGTACAGCCCAGCCTGCTGACTGGCACTGCATATACAGGAAACCATCTGGACAAAGGGTTGAATCTGTTTCAAATTAGGAGAGTAAAAATACAGTACGATGACTGCGCTGTGATTAAATAACTGAAAACAATTTATCAGTTCAATAAGTTGTCACACCATCTGTCACATAAATGAGACAGTAAAACAGATTTGGCCTATAACACAGTCTGATGAAATGCAAACGGGATTTGATTATTCCTTTTGTAAATTCCTTGTTTTTATTACCTTTGTGGAATGAACTTCCTAGTTTTAGTAGTCATTCGTCAAGAATTCCGTTCTCTTCTTGACATCCTTTTGTGTTTTTGCTTTTTCATTTTATGGAAGCATAGCTTGGAGATCGTACCAAAAAATATGTCATGTTTTCATTCATTTTAAGAATCAATGAAACTTGAAATGCACTCTATTAATAATTGCTACCATTTATTGAGGACTTATTATGTGCCATGTTAAATTTTTTATAGGCAGTCTCATTCAATCCTCATAACAACCATATTAAATAGGTTTTATAAACCTGAAAAAATTGTGTCTTAAGAAAAATTAAATAATGTACTCAGGGTCATGCAAAATTTAAGTGAAAGATCTGGAATCTAAACTCAGGTCTGTCTAACTCCAAAGACTGTAATTATATTACTTACTCTTTTTTTAGATCCAATTCAATTAAAAAAAAAAAAATTCCAGAGTACCCTTGGCCAAATACTATGAGGAATTCAGGGAAAGTAGACAGCAGATTCAGGTTCGTAGGTGCAACTTATAAGGCACAGTCTAGGCCAAAAGTGTATAATTATTAAAACTGAAGTAAGTTCAGTTCCCACTCCACTGTCCCAAGCCAGTAAAATATAACTATCTAACCTCTGTGGAGAAATCTGAAACTGTGCTCCTGAGCGGACAAAAGGAGCGATAGATATAAATAGCCCTTGCCTTAATGAGATCATTAAAAACAGATTTTCAGTTCCCCTCAGATAACTTTTACTCTGATACTTCAAAGCCTGAATATAAGTAGAACGTAAGTGATTCTTCAATCATTTTGAGACATATATACATATGCAGCCATTGTGCCAGTTAGCAATTTGTTGCTTCGTAGGTCCAAATCCACCCTTCTTTGCCCTGTGACATGTTTCTCCTTTGCCAGATGGTACAATGCTTTGTCAGAAGATGCTGGGGTGGAGGTGGGAGGAGACACTACAAGGGGAAGAGGGTTTCTCTTCTTTGTTTAGTGCTGTATCTCTTACTCCAGCAGCTCAGCTGCCAATAGATGGCTTCCTTGCCAGCAGGCAGCATCCTTGCTAGTGGACAGGGGGCTCCCATGCCATTGCAGGAGGGGGCTCAGTAGCATACACCCTTCCAAAGAGTTTTGCCAGTACAACCATGGGCACCTTCTCAATGAGCCTCATCAGTATCCCAGTTGTCAGCTTCTCCACAAGTCTCTCTGGTACCCACAGTGTGTGGTTTCCTTCAGTACAGCTCCTACCTGCATTGCTTAACGAACTTCACTGTCCAGTGGGCATAGCCACACTCTCTTCAGAGAAGCCTGGACCCAGCCTTGGGGTGGAGGACAGCTCCTCCAAGTTAGTTCCTTCCTCGGGTTCTCTCGCTCAACCCTAGAGTCAGAAGCTGTTCTTTACATCTGTTATCCCTGCACTTCCATCACCCTTAGAGACTGTATACAAACTGCTCCAAAAATCCTTTTAGGTTCCTAATGTTAAACTGCCTCTGTTTTTTGAATTTCCATTATTTATTTAAACCTCTCATATGCTTCTTGGCACTTTCTCCCTTACGTTTTAGCTGTAATAAATGTGGATTGTTTCACACCACTCAGGGTATGAATAAGACCATACTGTTTATTTCTCAAATTAAATTAGAATTATGTTTTAGAAATACAAAACCAGTCTAGGTTAACACGAAGTCCAGAATCATATTCTTAACGCTACCTATTTGCCAACCTAGATCATCCAAAATGAGTACAGAAAATAGGTCCATAGTCTTCCCTTTGCAAGAGGGGAAGAGCTAGTGCTTACCCTGTACATAGAGTTAGTAAGCAAAGGCTTAGATCACCAGCAAAATAAAGGCATCAACAAGATAAGTTCACTTTTTATTTTTTCATCTGAAAATACAGAAAAAAGGCATTTTAATGTTGGCAAACATGAAAGTTTTACATTTATGGTTAATATTAAGCTGACTTTGATGTACATATGGGGTAAGTGGGTGAGAGTTTATTAAATTTTCTGGGCTCTGAGCCTCTGGAGGTCCTGCCTGGAAGAATAATGGCATCCCTCAGTTTGTCCTGCTGTCACTTGCTAGTATACAAGGCCACTGCTGAGCTTCTGGGAGCTTCCTTCCTCTGCCTATTGTTGTTGTTTCATGCCAGGTCCCAGCCTAGGCTAGCCTGGTCTTTTGAATGAGGGTGGCTCTGAGTGTTATTTCATTCCCTGATTACCAGCTTGTATATGAATCATCCTTGCTCAGGTTCCCAAGATCGGAGCTCTAATGCCTAGTCCATATGGGTACCCACAGAGCCACCCTTGTCTGAGGCCATTCTGCATTGGAACTTTTGGATCCAAGTGGGCTCAAACACCAACCTACATAAAATCTTCAAACTTTACATGTTTCACATCCTGAGAGATCTAACACAAAGTGTTCCTTCCAAACTCTGGTGATTCATCTGCAAAGCTTGCTGGTCATTAGAAAGAACTGAAAGGGAGGCATAGCCACACTTCTTAGAGAATGAGTCACTCTCCCATTCCTTCCAACCAAGTCATTTTACCCAAGGATGAATGCAGAATTTGCAACAGTAGCAACACACACACACACAGTTCTTGAATGTTCATTTCAATATTTTGTTATGACATTGTCCTACTTTTTTCACTAGAATCAAAACCCTGAATGTGAGCTTACTGCCTAATTTACTTCTGTCCTTCCTGCAGCACAAAGTGCAATATTTTTGTGTATGATAAGTGAACAAATATTTGTTGAATGAAGGAGTAAATGAGCTGCATTATTTTTAATTCCAAGAAATTAGGTTGACTAGCATAAATCATGTAATTAACATTTTTACTTTAAAATAATATACCAGAAAGATGGAGTCAAGATGGTGGACTAGGAGGATGTGGAATTCACAACTCCGCACAACTAGGGCATCTACTAAGCACCGGTGGGGGATCATGGACACCTAAGGGGACAGGAGGAACCCTCAGCAACTGGTTATTTCAATTATATTTTTATATTTTCTAATATATTTTTTATCTTTCTAATTTTATTTTGTTTTTTATTCTTTATTTTCTGTACTGCTCCTTTTTTCTTTTTTCTTTTTTTTTTTTTGCCTCACCACGTGGCTTGCAGGATCTTGGTTCCCAGGCCATAGGTCGGGTTGGAGCTCCTGTGGTGGGAGCTCCAAGTCCAAACTGCTGGACTAACAGAGAACCTCAGACCCCAGGGTATATTAATCGGAGTGAGGCCTCCCAGAAGTCCTCATCTTGGCACCAAGACCAGGCTCTATTCAACTGCCTGCAAACTCCAGTGCTGGATGTCTCAAGCCAAGCAACAAGTAAGACAGGAATACAGCCCCACCCATCAAAAGAAAAAAAAAAAAAAAGGAAACAACAAAAAAATATGTTACAGACAAAGGAGCAAGGTAAAAACCTACAAGACCAAATAAATGAAGATGAAATAGGCAAACTACCTGAAAAAGAATTCAGAGTAATGATAGTAAAGATGATCCAAAATCTCAGAAACAGAATGGAGAAAATACAAGAAACATTTAACAAGGATCTGGAAGAACTAAAGAGCAAACAAACAGTGATGAACAACACAATAAATGAAATTAAAAATATTCTAGAAGGAATCAATAGCAGAATAACTGAGGCAGAAGAACGGATAAGTGACATGGAAGATAAAATAGTGGAAATAACTACCACAGAACAGAATAAAGAAAAAAGAATGAAAAGAATTGAGGACAGTATCAGAGACCTCTTGGACAACATTAAACTCACCACAGTGCAATTATAGGGGTCCCAGAAGAAGAAGAGAAAAAAAGGGTCTGAGAAAATATTTGAAGAGATTATAGTTGAAAACTTCCCTAATATGGAAAAGGAAATAGTCAATTAAGTCCAGGAAGCACAGAGAGTTCCATACAGGATAAACCCAAAGACAAACATGCCAAGACACATATTAATCAAACTATCAAAACTTGTACAGATGAACCGGTTTGCAGGGCAGAAATAGACACAGATGTAAAGAACAAACGTATGGACACCAAGGGGGGAAAGTGGCAGGGGGCGGCGGTGGTGGTGGGATGAATTGGGAGATTGGGATTGACATATATACGCTCATACGTATAAAATAGATAAGTAGTAAGAACTTGCTGTATAAAAAAAATAAATAAAATTCAAAAACAAAACCCAAAAAAGTTTACCTAGAAATATAAAAAACTATCAAAAATTAAATGCAAACAAAAATTATTAAAAGCAGCAAGGGAAAAGCAACAAATAACATACAAGGGAATCCCCATAACGTTAACAGCTCATCTTTCAGCAGAAACTTCGCAAGCCAGAAGAGAGTGACAGGACATATTTAAAATGATGAAAGGGAAAAACCTTACAACCAAGACTACTCTACCCAGCAAGGATCTCATTCAGATTCAATGGAGAAATTAAAAGCTTTACAGACAAGCAAAAGCTATGAGAATTCACACCACTAAACCAGCTTTACAACAAATGCTAAAGGAACTTCTCTAGGCAGGAAACACAAAAGAAGGAAAAGACCTACAATAACAAACCCAAAGCAATTAAGAAAATGGTAATAGGAACATACACACCGATAACTACCTTAAATGTAAATGGATTAAATGCTCCAACCAAAAGACAGAGACTGGCTGAATGGAAACAAAAACAGGACACTTATATATGCTGTCTACAAGAAACCCACGTCAGACCTAGAGACACATACAGACTGAAAGTGAGAGGACAGAAAAAGATATTCCATGCAAATGGAAATCACAGGAAAACTAGAGTAGCAATATACATATCAGATAAAATAGACTTTAAAATAAAAACAGTTACAAGATACAAGGAAGGACACTACATAATGATCAAGGGATCAATCCAAGAAGAAAACATAACAATTATAAATATTTATGCACCGAACATAGGAGCACCTCAGTACATAAGGCAAATGCTAACAGCCATAAAAGGAGAAACTGACAATAACACAATAACAGTTGGGCACTTTAAACCCCACTTACACCAATAGACAGATCATCCAGACAGAAAATAAGTAAGGAAACACAAGCTTTAAATGACACAATAGACCAGATAGACTTAATTGATATTTTTAGGACATTCCACCCAAAAGAGGAAGAATACACTTTCTTCTCAAGTGCATGGAACGTTGTCCAGAATAGATCACATCTTGGGTCACAAATCAAGCCTTGGAAAATTTAAGAAAATTGAAATTGTATCAAGCATCTTTTCCAACCACAATGTTATGAGATTAGAAATCAAATACAGGAAAAAAAACAGTAAAAAACACAAATACATGGAGGCTAAACAGTGCACTGCTAAATAACCAAGAGATCACTGACGAAATCAAAGAGGAAATAAAAAAAATACCTAGAAACAAATGACAATGAAAACAGGACAATCAAAAACCTATGGGATGCAGCAAAAGCAGTTCTAAGAGGGAAGTTCATAGAGCAATTCAAGCTCACCTCAAGAAACAAGAAAAAAATCTCAAATAAACAATCTAACCTTACACCTAAAGCAACTAGAGAAAGAAGAACAAAGAAAACCTAAAGTTAGTAGAAGGAAAGAAATCATAAAGATCATATTAGAAATAAATGAAAAAGAAATGAAGGAAACAATAGCAAATATCAATAAAACTAAAAGCTTGTTCTTTGAGAGAACAAAATTGATAAACCTTTAGCCAGACTCATGAAGAAAAAATGGGAGAGGACTCAAATCAATAAAATTAGAAATGAAAAAGGAGAGATTACAACTGACACCACAGAAATACAAAAGATCATAATAGATTACTACAAGCAACTATATGCCAATAAAATGGACAACCTGGAAGAAATGGACAAATTCTTGGATAAGTACAACCTTCCAAGATTGAACCCGGAAGATTAAGAAAATATAAACAGAGCATTCACAGGTAATGTAATTGAAACTGCAATTAAAAATCCTCCAACAAACAAAAGTCCAGGACCAGACGGCTTCACAGGCAAATCCTACCAAACATTTAGAGAAGAGCTAACACCTATCCTTCTCAAACTCTTCCAAAAAATTGCAGAGGAAGGAACACTCCCAACTCATTCTACAAGGCCACCATCACCCTGATACCAAAACCAGACAAAGACATCACAAAAAAAGAAAATTATAGACCAATATCACTGATGAATATAAATGCAAAAATCCTCAACAAAATACAAGCAAACAGAATTCAACAGCACATTGAAAGGACCATACACCATGATCAAGTGGGATTTATCCCAGGGATGCAGGGATTCTTCAATATACGCAAATCATTCAATGTGATACACCATAATAACAAATTGAAGGAAAAAACTATATGATCATCTCAATAGATGCAGAAAAAGAGTTTCACAAAATTCAACACCATTTATGATCAAAACTCTCCAGAAAGTGGGAATAGAGGGAACTTACCTCAGCATAATAAAATCCATATACGACAAACACACAGCAAACATCACTCTCACTGGTGACAAACTGAAAGCATTTCCTCTAAGATCAGGAACAAGACAAGGATGTCCACTCTCACCACTATTATTCAACATAATATTGGAAGTCCTAGCCACAGCAATCAGAGAAGAAAAAGAAATAAAAGGAATACAAATTGGAAAAGAAGAAGTAAAACTGTCACTGTTTGAAGATGACATGATACTATACATAGAAAATCCTAAAGATGCCACCGGAAAACTACTAGAACTAATCAGTGAATTTGGTAAGGTTGCAGGATACAAAATAAATGCACAGAAATCTCTGGCATTCCTATACACTAACAACGAAAGATCAGAATGAGAAATTAAAGAAACAATCCCATTTACCATCACTACAAAAAGATTAAAATACCTAGGAATAAACCTACCTAAGGAGGTGAAAGACCTGTACTCAGAAAACTATAAAACACTGATGAAAGAAATAAAATATAACATAAACAGATGGAGAGATGTACCATGTTCTTGGATTGGAAGAATCAATATTGTGTAAGTGACTATACTACCTAAAGCAATCGACAGGTTCAATTCAATCCCTATCAAGTTACCAATGGCATTTTTCACAGAACTAGAACAAGAAATTTTACAATTTGTATGGAAACACAAAAGACCATGAATAGCCAAAGCAGTCTTGAGGAAGAAAAACGGAGCTGGAGGAATCAGACTCCCTGACTTCAGACTATACTACAAAGCTACAGTAATCAAGACAATATGGTACTGGCACAAAAACAGAAATATAGATCAATGGAACAGGATAGAAAGCCCAGAGATAAACCCACGCACCTATGGTCAACTAATCTATGACAAAGGAGGCAAGGATATACAATGGATAAAAGACAGTCTCTTCAATAAGTGGTGCTGGGAAAACTGGACAGCTACATGTAAAAGAATGAAATTAGAACACTATCTAACACCATACACAAAAATAGTCTCAAAATGGTTATAGACCTAAATATAAGACAGGACACTATAAAACTCTTAGAGGAAAATATAGGAAGAACACTCTTTGACATAAATCACAGCAAGATCTTTTTTGATCTACCTCCTAGAGTATTGGAAATAAAAACAAAAATAAACAAATGGGACCTAATGAAACTTAAAAGCTTTTGCAAAGCAAAGGAAACTACAAACAAGACGAAAAGACAACCCTCAGAATGGGAGAAAATATTTGCAAGTGAATCAATGGACAAACAATTAATCTCCAAAATATATAAACAGCTCAAGTAGCTCAATATTAAAAAAACAAGCAACCCAATCAAAAAATAGGCAGAAGACCTAAATAGACATTTCTCCAAAGAAGACATACAGATGGCTAACAAATACATGAAAAGATGCTCAACATCACTAATCATTAGAGAAATGCAAATCAAAACCACAATGAGGTATCACCTCACATGGTCAGAATGGCCATCATCAAAAATCTACAAACAATAAATGCTGGAGAGGGTGTGGAGAAAAGGGAACCCTCTTGCACTATTGGTGGGAATGTAAATTGATTCAGCCACCATGGAGAACAGTACGGAGGTTCCTTAAAAAACTAAAAATAGAACTACCATATGACCCAGCAATCCCAATACTGGGCATATACCCTGAGAAAACCATAATTCAAAAAGAGTCATGTATCACTATGTTCATTGCAGCACTATTTACAATAGCTAGGAAATGGAAGCAACCTAAATGTCCATCAACAGATGAATTGATAAAGAAGAAGTGGCACATATATACAATGGAATATTCCCTTAAAAAGGAACAAAATTGAATTATTTGTAGTGAGGTGGATGGACCTAGAATCTGTCATACGGAGTGAAGTAAGTCAGAAAGAGAAAAACAAATACTGTATGCTAACGCATATATATGGAATTTTAAAAAGCAGTACTGATGAACCTAGTGGCAAGGCATGAATAAAGACGCAGACGTAGAGAACAGCCTTGAGGGCACGGTGCGGGGTAGGGGAAGCTGGGATGAAGTGAAAGAGTAGCACTGACATATATACACTACTAAATGTAAAATGGATGGCTAGTGGGGAAGCTGCTGCATAGCACAGGGAGATCAGCTCAGTGCTTTGTAACGACCTATAGGGATGGGATAGGGAGGGTAGGAGGGAGGCTCAAGAGGGAGGGGATATGGGGATATATGTATATATATAGATGATTCACTTTGTTGTACAGTAGTAGCTAACACAACATTGTAAATCATTTATACTCCAATAAAGATGTGAAAAATAAAATATCATTGAGAGTTACAGAAGAGGGATTTGAAAACCGCTTACTTAATTAGAGACTAGTTATAATAAATCAACCAAAGAACATTTATTGGGCACCTACTATGTGCTTGGAATATGTTAGGTTCTAGGATCACAAAAATAAATAAGTTGCTAGATATCAAGGAGTTTATAGTCTAAGAAGGAAAACTAGCACATACACAAATATTCATTTTTCAATGTAATGAGGTCAATAAAGTGAGTATAAAGTACTGGTGTTGCAGAGAACACACAGTTATGTAACACCCCGTAATTCCCTCAATATAACACTCAGTACCCTCTGTGTAATTACCAACTGAAAAATTGTCTTCTCTAAATGATTGCAAGCTCTGTGAGGTCAGTGGGTTTGTTTTTTATATTCACTGCAGCCTCCAAGTAACTTGCAGAGAACCTGGCACATAATAGACACTAAATAATCTTTTGAATGAATGATGATGATGATACTACTACTACTACTACCCCTACTCCTACTACTCTTAATACTACTGTTAGCTGGGGGAGAAGATCAAGGAAGTATAGAATTTTACTTTAGGAGGTCAGACTCTAGTGTCAGATGAACTTGATTTTTGAATCCTAGCTCCACTACTTTCTAGCTGGGTAGAAAAGCTCTGGTTTTTACATTTGTGAAATGTCCCTCACATTTCTTGACTATAAGGCAAAGTGGTTCCCTGAACTGTCCCTTGAATATACTAATAAATTTCACAATTTGAAATTCCAAGTCTGTTATGTACCTATTAAAAACTTTTTCATAAGAAGTTAATGGTGAAAAATCAAGTACATCCTCTTAAGCTAAGATTTAGTTAAATTGACTGAGACACTGGTTTTGAAGACAAAAATCATTCTCATTTCATATTGGAAGCTTTAAAAATACAAATATCCTTTGTCCCAATAACTTTTGTTTTGGGGATTTATCCAAAGATAATGGATAAGATAGGAAGGTTTCTGGGGGCCAAGATATATGGAATATTCTAGAAACAGTAAACGGGATAATATGGCTGGCTCAGAGATTTAATGTAATAAAAATAATATTTTGTTAATTGTAAATAGAAATATTCAACTAACACTATTACAAAATTCTAGAAATAAACTGTTATTTTATTTTCATGAAAGAATCTAGATAAAATTTTCTGAGTATCCAAACTTAAACTTGGAGACAAAATTCACTTTAAACCTATAGTAAATATTACCTTACTATGGACGAATTAGGGTATAGTAGTTTTTACTCAGATTATATTAAAATACCTAGGATAAGGATTATTTGGGGCAATATAATCATCAAATTAACATTTTATTTTTTTTTTGCTTCATCCATTGCTACTGAAAAGCTCTCAGTCATGGCTGAAGATTAAGTTCAAATGAATCTTGCTCTGATGTTTAAAAATCTCTCAGCATTATTAATTTCAATTATTTGAGTTAAATCAATTTTCTGAAATTACAAAAGTAGCACATGCTCCTTTGGGACAATTTAGTAAGAAAGAAATGTTGATAAACCAGCTGGACCTTCCATTTGTGCCTTCAGTGGATGGTGTTGACTGCTTATCCAGCCTCCATTTTCTCTTAGGCCTTTCTGATGAAAAATCAATTTTATTTAGTTATATATTGTTCCATCATACAGCCCACCTGCCCAATTGCATAACTGGCCTAAGGTAGGGTTTCCAAATTTTGGGTCCCAGGACCCCCTTGACAACTCTTAGAACTATTGAGGTTTCCAAAAAGTTTTTGTTTACTTGGATTGTATCCATCAATATTTACTATATTAGTAATTAAAGCAGAAATTTTAAAAATATTTATTGATCATTTAAAAATAGCGATAATAAACCTATGATATTTTAACAAAAATAACTTATTTTATGAAAAATGGGTCTTAGAGACCCCAAGAGGTCCCCCACCCACAATTTGAAAACTACTGGTCTAAGGTAATTTATCTCTCCATCCAATGACTGAGAAGTTCAAAAACACAATCATCATCTGGCATCCCCACAGTCACAGGATTTGTGTCACACAGATGGCAACATTACCCAATTCAGGCCAGGAAATCTTGAGAACTTTATTTAAGGCTTCTAGGAGATTGGTATTCTCTTTCATGGTAAAGCCAGCAGAAGATGCCATCTCTCTCTTCTGAGTGTTGTGACATGTGAAGTATGCCCATAGATCCCAGTTGGCCTGGGACCACTCTGGTTTATGTCTGTTGTCCTGGAGTGAGTATTAATAGCATTTCCTTTCACTCTCCAAAATTTCCCAGTTTTGGTGATAAATCAGTCACCCCAGGCATGTGGATATGAAACAAAGAACTGCAACAGCTATTTTGCCAGTACGAAGACGCAGAAAGGGGACAAAGGTAGTGTTCAAAGGACTTATATATACTACCAAATGTAGAATAGATAGCTAGTGAGAAGCAGCCGTATAGCAGAGGGAGATCAACTCGGTGCTTTGTGACCACCTAGAGGGTGGGATAGCGAGGGTGGGAGGGAGACGCAAGAGGGAGAAGATGTGGGGATATAGGTATATATATAGCTGATTCAGTTTGTTATAAAGCAGAAACTAACACACCATTGTAAAGCAATTATACTCCAATAAAGATGTTAAAAAAAAAAAAAAAAAGGCTTCGAAGAGAAAGCAGCCAAGGAAATCACAGAACAGAGCCAGAAAGCCACTGACCCTGAAATCACCTGAGGGCTAGATTTCTATTCCAATCTCTTTCCTCACTCGCAAGATCATTTTGAATTGGCATCACTAGGACCTGAAGCTGAAGGTAACCTAACTGAGTGCTCCCCCACCTCAAGTGACAGGTGACAGTGTCTTGGTGTGGGCTCTTCCACCTTTCCCCTTGGTCACATAAATGTATCCTCACACATATTTCACAGGATAGCCTTTGGTTGAGGTTTGTTTTCATAAGAATGAAATTACTATGCATATTTTTATAACAATACATTATAAACACACCTCTGGGTCTATAGATATAGATCTGACATATTTTTAATAGTTTCATAGTATTTCATCATATAAATATAACACCATTTCCCCCCCGTTCTTGGACATATACGTTGTTTCCAAGTTTTGCCACTCATTAATAATGTTCAAATGATTTTAATACACAAATTCCTTGCATTGTTGCTTATGATAGGATAGATTCCTAAATCTGGGATTTCTTGATCAAAGGGTATGTGAGTATTACAATTCTTAAAAGTAATTAGAAAATACTTTAGATAGAAGAGTAAGGGAACAAGTAAAGATCATAAGACATACTAGAAGAAGCAATTATCTGAATTCAATGTACTTCTTCTAATGGTAAAGTTGGGGAAGGAGAGAGGTTTGGAATCTCTTTAACTGACATATTTTATCATCACCTGACTACCCAATTTACCCAAATGTTTCAGGAAGAGAATGTGGATGGAGAATAAAATGGGATACAGCCCTCTCATCTGGGGAATGTTTTTTCTCCCCCTTGTCATGCTGAGGAAATAAGTAGCTATATATAATATGAACTGCTCAATTAAATAGATACATATCATATTTATTTAAAATAACAATGGATAATTTTATCATCAACTAGAAAAGTGATTTTACAAATCAAGATAGCATGTAGAAGATTAAACTACTGAAAACTATTTATATTAACTTATGATACACATGAGAAGATTGAGTTTAATAGTGCCTCTTTCAAGGCACAAAACTAATCATTTCTTTTAAGGCTCTGGTGTTGAAACATAACCACTTTTAAATGAGTAAAAGGAGGTCATGACCTGAATATTTAGATTGTTTTTCAACTATTATTCATGTAAAATATATTGTGTTCTGGATTTTATAGTAATGCCCACTTTATAAAAGAAATGGCTTTAAGTCTCTCTCTAGCTCTCTTTTGCCCCTTCAATATGGAATAAAGTTTGGAAAGCCAGGTTGGAAGAAAGGTTATGCTTACAATAAATAATTCACCAATTTCTTTGAATAGTTATCTTCTTTTTTTTTTTTTTTTTTTTTGTGGTACACGGGCCTCTCACTGTTGTGGCCTCTCCTGTTGCAGAACACAGGCTCCAGACGCACAGGCTCAGCGGCCATGGCTCACGGGCCCAGCCGCTCTGCGGCATGTGGGATCTTCCCGGACTGGGGCACGAACCCGCGTCCCCTGCATGGGCAGGCAGACTCTCAACCACTGCGCCACCAGGGAAGCCCACTTATCTTCTAATTAAAGGGTATAAATGGCTCATCCAATCAGCAATTCATTCATTGCTTATAGTTTTCAAAGACTACACAGAATTTCATATCTACAGATTTTGGAGGTATTGTATAAAATTACTGCAATTATTAAAACTGGCTCAAGACATTGGAAAGGAGCAATTAATGATGAGATTATTTGTGCATATTGAATAATAAATGTTGCTTTGTACATATAATTAATGTATTTATGTGAAAATAAAATACATAAACTTAATACAATATCAAAAATGTAAATAGTGGCAGGGTCCTCTCCTGTCCTCCCTTCTTTCCCAGGACTACTACTTTTACTAGATATTCTTCCAGAAACAGACAAGAATATGTATTTGTGTATATTATTGCTGTGTACATAAATCGTAGCCTATTAAGTATACTATGAAAAGCATCATGCTTTTTCTTACTTCACATTGCAGTCAGCTCTCTGGATCCCAGGGTTTCCCATACGCCATCTTATGTAAGGGACTTGAGCATTGCAGATTTGGTATCTGTAAAGGGGTGGGGGGGGCGTCCTAGAACCAATTCCCTGAGGATAGGAGGGGTGACTGTATACCACGTAGTTCCAATTCAGTACACATATAGCATAGAGTTCTTTTTAACCAACTACATATGGTCTATTTAATCATTCTCCTATTGTTAGACATCTACATTGTTTTTCTATGGTTGTTATAAATAATACTGCAATGAATATCTTTGCACATGTCCTATATATATTTGGGAAAATTCCTAGAAGTCAAAAGGTATATGCATTTTACATTTTGACAATATTGCAAAATTGCCTTCTACAGCAATCCAACCAGTTCCACTAATTGTGTGTGAGTTATCTGCATGCCTCTGCTCTCACCCACAAAATGTTTTAAACTTTTTGATATTTTCAAATATGATGAATAAAAAATGGTATATAACTTTCACTTTGTCTGAATATAAATGAGTTTGAGAATCATTTCAAATGTTTGAGAACTTTTATTTTTCCTGCTGTTTACATCTTTTGCTCATTTTTTTTCTATTGAGGCTTTGGTCATTTTTTATTAATTTGTTGTTGTTGTTTATAGTATTAAAGAAATTAGCCCTCTGTATGTAACATTTATGGTAAATATGTTCTCTTAGTCTTTTCTTTATCTTTAAAAATTCTTATTATACATACTTTTACATTTGAAGATAGGTAATTTTTACTATTGTAATAGATAAACATTCATCCACTTTCTTCTATGGTCTGGATTTGGTGTCAATCTTAGAACGACTGATTCCTAGATTTTTTTTAAACCCATATTTTCTTCTAGTTGCTAGTTTTATTTTCTTGTTTAAATCTTTAATCCACCTGAGATGTATTTTGGAATAACGAGTGAAATACCATTTAACTGTTTTCCTCAATCCATTCATTGACTAACTATCTTTACTCCACAAAGAGTCAATGACATTTTGTTTCATATAATTTATTTTATCTAAAAATTTCTATTAAGATACCTTTAAATAAATACAACATATAATGTTTTAGTTATTAGCTGGCCTAGTTTCCCCTATATTTCTTCATTTTTCAGAATTTTTCTGGCTCTGTTTGAGTCCAGGATTGTTCTTCAGAGGAGCAAACCTAGTTTGTTCTGCAAAAGGATATCAGTGGGAGGGGTAGTGGGATTTAGGAAGTATTTGTTTCCTAAAGTAATATAATTCTATTTAAATTTATTTTCTAAACTTCAAACAAAAAAAGGTTTTTTTCTTATTAAGAAGAGAAGATAAATCACTAAGGGTGCAGACGTGACATTAAATTAATTCCCTCTTCCCCAACACCCCCCCCCCAAAAAAATAACCCACCTCTAACAACAACTTCATTCCAGTGTGTTTTCACTCAGAAGAACATTTTTGCGTTTAGGTATTCACTTGTTATTTGGGAAGTAGAGCATATTATCTGAGTTCCCACAACAAAAGAAAATTGTGAGTATGTTTTTTTTCCTCTTTTGCCATGTTTTCTGATCTAGTTTCCACTAATTAAGCAGCAATTTAGTCCCTTACACTTTGAAGTTTCACTCATTACCTGGCTTCTGTAAGTCAACAAAAGGCAACATCTAAAGCCCTCAGGATTGGGCCATCACTTTAGGGAATGCTAATTGAATGTAATTACTTTATTTTGTGCCAGGGTTCATACTTGTAACATTGCCTTGTAATAATTTAAATTGTCTGCATACTGCAGGGGGACTGTGTGACGCCAGAGTGGAGACGGCCAGGCAGCCACTTGGGCCTTGGAAGCAAAGTCCAAAGTAAGGAGACATTGTCATTTGGCTACCTACTCATTAGCTGCCCTCCATGGCTGTCTGTTGTTTTGAGTGGACAGGATGTGTAGTGACTGAATCTTGCCCCTAAAAATAGCTGTGAAAACATGCATTTGGGATGTACAGTAATTGGTTGCTTAGTTGATTGCAGATATTTTTAAAGACCTTGGGAAAAGGCAAGGTATTTTTAAACCATGACCTTACAATACCACTTTACTTCTCTCTCTCTCTCTCTCTCTCTCTCTCTCAATCTGTCCCTCCCTCCCTCCAAAGAGAAAGGAAGATGGAGAGAATTGTAAGGGAGCAAAGATCAAAAGGATAATAAGTATAGTATCCTTCATTATCTCATTTGAGAAATTTGAAGAACGATGTGTCCTTGAAGAATCAAACCAAATCCTCTTGCCATTTCTCTGGTCTGATATTTGGCAACCACCTTGCTTCCAACAGGAAGTATCACCCAAACTTCATTTTTTTTTACTGTATGTTGGAGGAAAGTTTATTGTAGAAGGGGAAAATTACAAGCCTGAAGCCCTTAACAAGCTCTGGAAAAGCTCTCTGACCCACACACTAGGTGCAGTCCAGGCTGAAGTTTTGCCTCTACTTCGGTGATTAATCATTGGTGAATCTGGTCTCACTAGCTCTAATAATAGGGCTTGCTTTTGACTTTTTGTGAACCGGGGAAATAAGAACATCTTCCCTGGGTGTCAGAATCCTCCTCTTTTGTTAATGGTGCCAGGAGGTCTACATCACTGGCAGTTAAATCTAACGTGAACCTTTTATTTTCAAATTATATTCCAGTTTAAAAAGAAAAAAATAACGCTATAGTTTTGAAAAAAAGGGTAAAGTGTATGGTAACAGGAAAAAAAATCACTGAAAAATATAAAATGAGATAAAATTGAATAAAGTTAAGTGTAAATCTTTGATTTATCTGAATCCCCTGTAATTATTTCTTCAAGATGATTAGAAGAATAAAATGACCACCAAAGTAATAGATATCAATTCTTTCCTAATATGTGCATATTTAGTTTGTGTTTTTTAGATATAATTCACATACCATAACATTCACCTTTTCAAAGTGTACAAGTCAGTGATTTTTCATATATATATACAAAGTTGTATGGCTATTACCACTATCTAATATCTAATTCCATAACATTTTCATCACCCAACAAAAAACTCCATATCCATTAGTTGTCACTCCCCATTTATCCCTTCCCCTACCAGCTTCTGGTGACCTCTTTTCTACTTTCTGTCTCAATGAATTTGCCTAATCTGGACATTTCATATAAATGGAATCATACAATATGGGGTCTTTTGTGATTGGCTTCTCTCACTTAGCATGTTTTCATGGCTCATCCATGTTGTAGCATATGTCAGTACCTCATTTTTTTTATGGCTAAAAAATATTCCAGTGTATGGTTAGATTTCATTGTGTGTATCGACTCATCCCTTGATGGACATTTGGGTTGATGATACTTTTTAGCTATTTTGAATAATGCTTTTATAAGCATTCATTATAAGCATTCATTCATATTTATGAACATATGTTGTCAATTCTCAGAGGTGTATACCTAAAAGTGGAATTGATGGGTCATATGGTAACTCTCTGTTTTACTTTTTGAGGAACTGCTAGACTGTTTTCCAAAGTGGCTGTACCATTTTACATTTTAACCAGTAATCTATGAAGATTCCAATGTTTCCACATCCTCACGAAAACTTTGCTTACTTGTCTATTGTTTTGATTACAGTCATCCTAGTGGATATGAAATGGTATCTTAAGGTTTTGATCTGCATTTCTCTAATGACTAATGACATTAAGCATCTTTTTATATGCTAGTTGACCATTTGTATATCTCCTTTGAAAAAATGTCTATTCAAAATTTTTGCCCAGTTTTAATTGGGTTATTTTTTTTACTGTTGAGTTGTTAAAAGTTCTTTATATATTCTAGATACTAAACCATTATCAGATATATGATTTGCAAATATTTTCTCCCATTCTGTGGGTTGTCTTTTCACTTTCTTGAGAGTGTTATCCAGTTTATTTTTTTTTCTTTAGTTGCTTGTGTTTTTGCTATCTCAGCCAAGAAACCATTGCCTAATCCTGTATTCTAAAGATTATTCCTATGTTTTCTTCTAAGAGTTTTATAGTTTTAGTTTTTACATTTAGGTCTTTATTCCATTTTGAGTTAATTTTTTAATATGGTATGAGCTAAGAATCCCACTTAATTCTTTTGTGTGAGGATATCCAGTTATTCTAGCACCATTTGTTGAAAAGACTATTCTTTCCCCTCTGAATGGTCGTGACACACTTGAAAATTAATTGACCATGTTTGGGTTTATTTCTCTCAACTCTATTTCACTGATTTATTTGTCTGTCCTTTTGCAAGTTCCACACAATCTTGATTACTTTAGTGTTGTAAGTTTTGAAATTCAGAGGTGTAAATCTTTCAAATTTGCTCTTCTTTCAAGATCGTCTTGGGTGTGTGTTAGTTTTAACATAATTATAATAAAAATCACAACAGAAATGTTTGATCTGAGAAAACTGGAAACATAATTTGCTTTTAGAAAGTATTTTTTAAAGATCTTTTCATAAATAAATAGTTCCACATAACCTGAATGTCTGTCTATACACTACTCTCCAGTAATAAGGAATGTTTTTAATAAGTGGCCTAATTCATCTGAAATCCAATTAACATTTGGTGAATTAATGTTTTAGAATGCTAAACTATTGTGGGAATAGAGAATGCAATAGGATATTCAGACTTATATACTGCATGGAGAATTTGTGTTAGAATACCTCTGTTTTTCTTTCAGCTGTGCTATTTACTGCTCATGACCTCGAGTGAGTCACTTTACCTTTGCAATCTTGCTGCTCCTTTATGTAGTTTGATTATAAGTCCATGTTCCTGGCAGCTGGAAGGAAGGAAAGGGGAAGTGGTAAGCATATGCCTTCCAACTAAAGGCTCAATCTGAATATTACACACATCATTCACATTCATATACGGTTACCTGATCATCTCTAGCTGTTAGAGAGGCTAGGAAATAGTCTTAATTCTGGGCAACTGTATTCTTGGGTAAATTCGGAGGAATTACCTGCTAGAGATGAGATGGCACTGTGACTCCTCTATCAAACTTGGTAATTAAGGCCCATTAACCCTTTATTTGCATGACCAGATTATATCTTTCAATCAGAAATATTTTTGCATGTTTTTAATAATACATTTCTTGTGATAATAAAAACCTTCTCAGAATGCACAGACAAGTTTCTCAGACTCTCCAAGAACGTTTTTGCTCCTTATTTTTAGATCTGAATTTTATCAAAATACTACAAGTCCTTGATAACACTGCAGAAAGGTTTATAATGAAAAACAGTAGCCACTTCTACAGTTCATAGCCCACAATTGGTTTCTGTTTTTAATTCCTGTGGTTGTTACTTCCATAGCTATATATATTTGAACTTCTATTTCCTATTTGATCTAATTTATACCATACTTATTAATTCTCCGATGTGAAGGGTGAAGATTTTATTCACCTACTCTATCCCATTCCCCCATCTACTCACTCATGTCAGTGTTTAATATTTTACTGTTAGTTCTTTTATTGGTTACCTTTATAATCTTTAATGTACTTACATCTCTGATTCTTATTCCATTAATTTTTCAGAGTATCCTTCTATTTCTACTTTGTAAAATGAACATATTATCACCCCCACCATTTTCTCTCCTTTTCTCTCTTTATTTCCCATTTTTCTGTCAACTACATTTTTACTTATACGTTATCAAATTGTGGATAGTTTCATTCTGCCTGACAATTACAAATTACAGTCTTGCTACACGTCTTTCCTATAAGTTGGCTCCAAAAGTTGGAGATCAATGGTAGGATTTACATTATTGTGACTATGTAAATAATATAAATTGGGTCAAGTAAAGTACTAGAATTACATTTTCATATTTACAGGCCCATTGCCACAACTGTTGAGCAAATTAAAGCAGATTGTTCCCAACATCAGTGTCAAATGAACTTTACTTTCTTATGACTCATCAATTATTTAAACTCATGCTTTATTTGAGTTTACTTCTCAGCTGAAACAACAATTTCTTGTTCTTAAAATTTCTAATGTTCTTTATTTAATTTCTTGCAGTGTTTTCTTTTATGAGCTATATTTTCCTTCCAATTCTCTGTCCTATCATTTACTCTATTAGTCCTTTCACATAACTTTTTTTCCCTAAAAATTTTCCCTCTGAAACTTTCCCTCTCTTGACTCTACTCAACTGGTTGCCCTCACCCTGCTGCTCAGTTGCTATACTGGATCTTACCATCTTGCTTTCCTGGGTTGAAATGTTATTCTTTTGCATCAAATGAATTCCACTTTTTGCTCTCACTTTGCTGAGACATTTCATATAACTTCCTAAGAAAATGTCCAGGAAATGTAAAATTGTTGAGTCCTTCCTTGTATGTAAAAAATGTCTTTATTCTGAGCTCACAATTGAAAGCTAGCTTGGCTGGGTAAAGAATCTAGGTTGAAATGATTTTATCTCAGAATTTAAGATGCTTTGCTCCATTATCTTCTAACATACCATATTAATCGAAGAATGCTTGTTTGATTCTTACTCATTTGCACAGAACTTGATGTCTGCTTTCTGAACTCTTTTATGATCCTATTTTTATTTTAGGCATTCCTGACTTTATTCTTTGAGCTATTCTCTGAGATCCCAAAGAAGTTTCACTGTCACTTCAGGTAGGCCTGTGTGCCTTGGGGTGACTATCTTATGTGTATCAAATCATCACTTTTGAAGAACCAGAACAGAAAAATCACAACTGATATAATCAAAATACACTAACTATAGTTTTATTTTCTTGATGATAAATTTTCCTTCCAAATGGATTAAAGATTTAAATTCTAAAATAACAATAAAATGGGCTGGAATGAAATACAGGGAGATACATAACTGATTCTGGTAATGAAAGACTTCCTAAGTAAAAAGTAAAGGGAGATACAATAGGGAAAAGTTCATAACTTTGATTACATAAATTTGGGAAGTTTCTATGATGAAAAGATATAATTAAAATATTATAAGGCAATGAAAAACTGGGAAAATTATTTGCAAAATAGTCTTATACGACTAAAATGATTAAAAATGATGCTGTACCTACATATTTATTGACAAAGGAAGACACCCAAAATATCATTTAATGAAAAATGCATGCTTCAAAACAGAATATTTAGTATAATTCCAATATTTTATTGACTTTCGTAATTAAAAATCATTCCTGGTTTGATCCAGAGGCTCAAATAGTACTGTATATTATTACAGAGTACAGAAAAATATATACAGTAACATTGAGTGGTGTTCCCTGCAGTGTGATTTTGATTTTCTTCTTTATAATTTTCTGTTTTTTCTTAAATTTCTAAAATGAGCAAGTATTACTTTTTAAGCAAGAAAAAAAAGAGTTAACTCATTATATTTCTTCTATTTAAAGAGTTTTTGGTGTCTCTTGACAATCAGAGATCATCAGAATATAGATTTCCAACGGACATGGTGAGGGATTACCTCCCATTTACCATAATAGCTTCAACTTTCCTTACCTCACTTTTCATACAGGCCTTCATATTAGACCCAACCACAGTTAATCTATTTTTTCCCACATGTTATTTTCTTTCTGTGACCTCATGTTTTCTAATTATTTGAAGACAAGCACTCATTCTTTATTTGGAGAAAATGTTTTGTTATCCCTATCATTGGAGTGATAATTTTATAAGATATTAAATGGGTTTTTCCTTGTGAATTTGCCTATAAATACTTCACACTAAATACATAAATACTTCACACTAAATTTAGATATAAGGAATAACCCAGTTAATCAGACCAGAAGAAGTGAGTGAAGCTGCTCTTCCAGTAGACAGAGAGTAAGTTGAGTACTTATCTAGATAATTTGATTACTGTAAACAGTCAACTTTGCCTGAATTATCTGGATAATTGCCTCACCTCTCCATTTTACATAGCCTAAGGTTCTAGGTTTATTTTTGCATCCTATGAGCTACTTTCTGCAGTGATCAGCAATCAGAGAAAATCAGATTATCACTCTGTTTAACCTTCCTGTGCCTTGGGTAATTAAGTCAACAAATTAGCTGAAGGCTCCAATGCGGAAGGGGATTGGTAGACTGTGGTCAAGACACATATTTATGAATTTTCCCTTAAGCTGCTTTTCTTGAGGCAGCTTTGATAAGAAACATATGATGTCAATTATCATTAACTCTCTGTGGTTTCCGTGTTTAGGAGCTTGACCTAGACTTTAGAAGGCCGAGGACCCCCTTCGATGTGTGCCCAAGCAGTATATTGCCAGGCCCTTCACATTTTCCATCCTGTTATCTCACACTGAGAAAGGGGACTTAAATCACTCTTCACACACTCACTGCAGACAAGGGCTATACTACTTATGTGGGCTGCTTTTAGTTTTTCTTTACTGCCCTCTGGCAATATGCTTTTCTAATCAACTAAGGATCTTTCTTTAAGCTTATTTTAAAACATAAAATTATCAATATTTAAATGAAATCTCAAGGTCAAAGGGAAATACATAAATATGAAAAGAATTCCTATCATACATAAATAAGAATTTAACAAAAAATACCATTGGTATTGTCTGAAAATCTAACCCTGTAAAAAGGGTTTTTGGTTTTGCCTTTAGATTTAGTTTCTCTGTGTGAAAAAGGCTTAAAGGATATCAGAATGTTTGTTTAGTTGCTGATGAGTCATAATACCATCTTTGAATACAAATATTGAAAAGCTACTTCAAATATTAACTTTTGGTTCATGACCAGGAATGGGGCTGACAGTAAGGACTTGTACATGCAAGCTGACCGGCTCCATCTGCTGTGGCTGAGTGCACAATTAAAAAGGGCGTTTCTGTCTCACTCATACCATGTAAGTACATATACCATTCAAGTTTTAATCAAAGAAGATGTCTGTCTGACGGAACTCTTCATCTATATAACAGATAGCTTTAAGGAAAGAGATGAGCTCCCAGAAGAGTCATTTCAAAAGTCATTTTCATTGTCACCAGAGGTGAATTATTTGCTTATCTATGTATATATTATACTGTTACAGAAGAAAAATATTTTAAATATTATTGCTGTATTGTATCACCTCAAAATCTAATTGAAAAGTAACATCCCTAAGAATATGGAGTTGGAAAATGAATAACTGTACTTTGTAACTCATTGTTTTTATGGGAGAGCAATTATCGAGTGTCTTCTAATATTGAAGTAATGTAACTCCCAGGGTCACAGAAACATCTAGGTAAATAGTGTGTATTTATGACAGTGGGGTTTTGAGATTGTGGCAACACACTATATTATAATTTTATTTTGAAGCATTATTACCCATGCTCACTTTTAGTACAACAGCCAGAGTTTGATAACCATGAATTAATTAGAAATTCAGCCTGTTGTTTTTTATTATATGAAGAAACTATTACTGAATATAAAAACGGTTGGGAATAGTGGCATTATCAGTATTGTTAGTTGATGTGTGCCTGTTACTAAACCTATGTGAAAATTTAAACTAAAATTAATTTTTAAAGCTGAGTTACACAAGCAAGGGACAACCCCATCTTTTCCAAGGACAGGAAATAAGTCTCACTTTTAACTGGACACAGCTTCATCCTCTTGTTCTCCAAAAAGATACAAAACTTGAATAACACTTTATTATGCTAGATAATTTATCAATCTCATTCTACAGGAGCTGAAGAGAGAGTACTTGCAGTTTTCCCTGTGTACATGAAAGAGACACCAGATTAATTCACGTGTTCCCCAAGATGTCTAGAAATTACAAGAGTAAGTTTATGCAATTTCAAAAGAAGAGCATTTCATCTCCTTGTGTGGAGAACACCTCTTACTGAGTTGATCCAAAATGACTTGCTCAGTTTGCCTCCCAAGATAGAATTTGGAAAAAAATAAATATTTTATGTTAAATAATGAAAGTAATACATGTTCATTATTAAAACTTGAAAAATGCATAAAAAGATAAAAAATAATAGTTGGTCAACAAGTAGAGATATTTTTACACATTTTCCAGTGTTTTCTGTGAACATGCATTTTTCATAATTGAGAATGAAATGCATATTGTAATATTGATTCAAGCTTGTTCCCTACTTAGTATGATAGCTTACATATATCATTCAGAATTTATTATGTTTCAAGGGTCAGTAAACCCCTCTTAAACTGGTTGAAGCAAATCCAGAAAATTGTTGGCTACAGAACTGAAAAGTCCAGAGGAAGAAGTGGGTTCTAGCACAAACCAGAGATTCATCTGGACTCTGGTTCCTTTACCTGCACTTCTCTCAGATTTGTTTACTGAAGTTGGCTTTATCCTTATGCTAACTCCCCTCATGTATGGTACCAGATCCACGAGTATCAGTTCCATATTTAACACCCTCTCACCACGGTATCTAGAGAGTCGTTTTTTCTAAGGCACTCATGAAAGAAAATTTTTGTTTCAACATTTCTAGCGAAAGCTCTAGACTTCACTCAAATTGGACCTGCTTAAATCAGGTGCACATCTTCAAAACTATTACTAGGATACGTGAGCATTTTGCTCTGATAGACTTAGATTTGGGGTACATGCTGAAACCCACCCAGGCCACACGGGCTGAGAGTACAATTGAATAAACTTTGTACTGCCACACTGAAAGCATTTTCGCAAATGTCCTTGTAATGTCTGTGTACTACTTCATTTTAGTGTAATCCCAACCTTTTATTTAACATTCTCTTGTTAGACATTTAATCTGCCTCCAGTTTTTCTCTAGTATAAATCATGTTGTGAGTGTTCTTTTTTTATAAATTCTTGGCTGCCTTTGGTTTTAGTCCTTTAGGATAGATTACAAGTATAATCATTAGACCAAAGAACAGAATATTTTTCTTTGCTAAGTTGCTCTTTAGAAGAACCATGTTTCATATGTAAGGCTACCTATCTTATCACACCCTTGGCCAGCATCATCATTTATGAAAGTCTTTGCTAATTTGTCTTGTGTAATATTGTATATGATGATTATTTTTTATTCAACTTTACTAATTAAGTTGATATTATTTATAATAATAATTGATAATAGTAATTGAGCATTACTGTGTGCCAATCACTGATTTGTGCATTTTATACATATTGGACCTTTTAAACATCACAAAAACCTATATAATTAATTAATTTACCAAAAGTAAAATGGCTAGAAGGTAGATGGCCAGCCAGGATTCAAATCCCTGTTTACCTGACTCAAGTCTAATCTTTTAACAATCATGCAAAGATAATTCCTGTATCATGCATAGTAAATATTTGTATTTTCCACTTTGTTATTTGGTTATAACACTAATTATGATTTGCTGTGAAGAATTCTAATCTCCGCTTGTGTCTAAAATCTAAAATAGCCAATGGATGTCACACATGAAAGTAACTAGAGAATTACAATTTTCTAAGAAAAAATGAATTGCCCACTTATAATATCTCCAAGTTATAGGTTGAAATGCACCACAATAAAGGGAAAATCATACAACTATTGTCTGTGTGTTTGTGTTAGCTTGAAAAAGGGTTACATTCATAGAATACCTCCATGATATTTCTGAGGAATATTCAGAACAGAACAAAGAAACACATTATTCCTATATTGTGACCTTAGGAAGCTACAGGAGAAAAAACTTTGGTAAATTTTCTGGGGCATCAAGTTGCCCACAAAGTGATCAATTTTTACCTCCTAATTCATTCCACTAGAAGTCTGTATAAGTCATGTAAATGACATATATATGTCACAACTCTCAGCTTATACTAGCATTAGGAAAGAAAAACAAATAAGAATTCATCATTTATCTTTATCCTTCCTCTTCCTCCCACTAACACACACACCACAGAATAAAACTATAAAATGTTCTTGGGCACTGTACCACCACCACTGAGAAGTCAGTTAGGTTAAGGGGATATACATGTTCTTTCTTACATTATGGTGTCTCCTCTGTGTCCCTAATATATGGAGGAATAGTAAGCTATTAATTTGGATAAGTTCTAAAGTTTCAGTCTCATCCATATTGCCAGATACTATTTATGTTCCTTTTCTAATAATTGTATGTTTATTTCCTTTTACTTGGTATATCTTTTCAAGTTATCATTACTATCTCTAAATATTTTATGAGCCTATATCATTTACTTGAACTCTTATTTCAATATCCTTTGAGTCTAAAATTCATCATACAGAATTAGAAAGCAAATATACATACACACATGTATAAAGAAGACAAATGTTAATTTTGAAATTTAACAAACAAAATGTTTGGCTAACTGTATTCTAGAAAAAATACACTTTATGACATATATAAATATGCTTTTTCTTAAAAATTAACAAAAATTTACTCCAAAGAAGTACTTAACAATGGGGACACAGAAGTGAGGTAACAGTACACTAATTCATAAAATACACTTTTTAATAAACTGAATATTAATTCTATTTTGAGAATTTGTTGTATGTTAGGAAGTCAGAGTCAACTTTGTTTTATTGCACTTATATCACTTTAAAAAGTTACCAGTAGAGAGGGACCTACAAAATGGCAGAGGAGCAAGATGTGGAGATCATCTTCCTCCCCACACATACATCAAAAATACATCTACAGGTGGAACAGCTCCTACAGAACACCTACTGAATGCTGGCAGAAGACCTCAGACTTCCCAAAAGGCAAGAAACTCCCCATATACCTGGGTAGGGCAAAAGAAAAAAGAAAAAAAAAGAGACGAAAGAATAAGGACGGGACCTGCACCAGTGGGAGGGAGCCGTGAAGGAGGAAAAGTTTCCCCACACCAGGAAGGCCCTTCACAGGTGGAGATGGTGGGGCGGGGCGGGGCAAGCTTCAGAGCCATGGAGGAGAGCCCAGCAACAGGAGTGCAGAGGGCAAAGTGGAGAGATTCCCACACAGAGGATCAGCGCCAACCAGCACTCACCAGCCTGAGAGACTTGACTGCTCACCTGCTGGGGCGGGCAGGCGCTGGTAGCTGAGGCTCGGGCTTCAGAGGTCAGATGCCACGGAGAGGACTGGGCTTGGCTGTGTGAACACAGCCTGAAGGGGGTTAGTGCGCCACAGCTAGCCGGGAGGGAGTCCGGGAAAAAGTCTGGAACTGCCTAAGAGGCAAGAGAGCACTGTTTCAGGGTGCGCGAGGAGAAAGGATTCAGAGCACCGCCTAAACAAGCTCCAGAGATGGGCACGAGCCGCAGCTATCAGCGCGGACCCCAGAGATGGGCATGGAACACTAAGGCTGCTGCTGCCGCCACCAAGAAGCCTGTGTGCAAGCACAGGTCACTATCCACACCTCCCCTCCCAGGATCCTGTGCACAACCTCCCCGGGAGAACACACAGTGCGCTTCAGGCAGTTACAATGTCACGCTGGCCTCTGCTGCCACAGGTTCTCCCCGCACTCCGTACCTCCCCCTTCCTCCAGCCTGAGGTGAGCCAGAGCCCCCTAATCAGCCACTACTTTATCCCTGTGTTTTCTGCGTGGGGAACAGACACCCTCAGGCGAGCTACATGCAGAAGAAGGGCCAAACCCAAAGGTGAACCCCAGGAGCTGTGCGAACAAAGAAGAGAAATGGAAATTTCTCCCAGCAGCCTCAGGAGAAGCGGATTAAATCGCCACAATCAACTTGATGTACCCTGCATCTGTGGAATATCTGAATAGACAACGAATCATCCCAAAATTGAGGTGGTGGACTTTGAGAGCAACTGTAGGCTTGGGGTTTGCTTCCTGCATTAATTTGTTTCTGGTTTTACGTTTATCTTAGTTTTTAGTATTTAGAGCTCATTATCATCGGTAGATTTGTTTACTGATTTGGTTATTCTCTTTTATATATATATATATATATTTTTTTTCCTTTTTCTCTTCTTGTGAGTGTGTATGTGTATACGTCTTTGTGTGATTCTGTCGGTATAGCTTTGCTTTTGCCATCTATCCTAGGGTTCTATTTTTTTTCAAAAAAATTTTATTGGAGTATAGTTGATTTACAATATTGTGTTAGTTTCAGGTGTACAGCAAAGTGAATCAGTTATACACATACATATATCCACTCATTTTAGATTCTTTTCCCATATAGGTCATTACAGAGTATGGAGTAGAGTTGCCTGTGCTATACAATAGGTCCTTAATAGTTATCTATTTTATATATAGTAGTGTGTATCTGTCAATCCCAATCTCCCAGTTTATCCCTCCTCCCCCTGCCCCCGCTTACCCCTCTGTCTGTTTTTTTTATTTTATTTTTTTAGTATAGTTTTTAGCACTTGTTATCATTGGTGGATTTGTTTTTTGGTTTCAGTGCTCTCTTCTTTCTTTCTTTCCTTTTTTTCACCATTTTATTTTTAATAATTTGTTTTATTTTAATAACTTTTTCTTTCTGATTTCTTTCTTCCTTCTTTCCTTCCTCCATTTCTCCCTCTCTCCCTCTCTATCTCTCTCTCACTCTTTTTCTTTCTTTCTTTCTTCTCCCTTTTCTTCTGAGCTGTGTGGCTGACAGGGTCTTGGTGCTCCAGCGAGTGACAGGCCTGAGCCTCTCAGGTGGAAATGCCAAATTCAGGAAATTGGTTCACCAGAGACCTCCCAGCCCCACGTAATATCAAATGGCAAAAGCCCTCCCACAGATCTTCATCTCAACGCTAATACCCAGCTCCACTCAAAGACCAGCAAGCTCCAGTGCAGGACACCTGATGCCAAACAACTAGCAAGACAGGAACACAACACCACACATTAGCAGAGACGCTGCCTAAAATCATAATAAGGCCACAGATACCCCAAAACACACCAAAGGACGTGGTCCTGCCCACCAGAAAGACAAGATCCAGCCTCATCCAGAAGAACACAGGCATCAGGGTGCCTACACAACCCACTGAACCACTCTTACCCACTGGGGGCAGACACCAAAAACAGTGGGAACTATGAACCTGCAGTCTGCGAAAAGGAGAGCCCAAACACGGTAAGTTAAGCAAAATGAGAAGACAGAGAAATATGCAACAGATGAAGGAGCAAGGTAAACACCCACCAGACCAAACAAATGAAGAGGATATAGGCAGTCTACCTGAAAAAGAATTCAGAGTAATGACAGTAAAGATGATCTAAAATCTTGGAAATAGAATGGAGAAAATAAAAGAAACATTTAACAAGGACCTAGAAGAACTAAAGAGCAAACAAACAATGATGAACAACACAAGAAATGAAATAAAAAGTTCTCTAGAAGGAATCAACAGTAGAATAACTGAGGCAGAAAAACAGATAAGTGACCTGGAAGATAAAATAGTGGAAATAACTACTGCAGAGCAGAATAAAGAAAAAAAAATGAAAAGAATGACGACATTCTCACAGACCTCATTAAATATTAAACGCACCAACGTTCGAATTATAGGGGTCCCAGAAGAAGAAGAGAAAAAGAAAGGGACTCAGTAAATATTTGAAGAAATTATAGTTGAAAACTTCCCTAATATGGCAAAGGAAACAGTCAATCAAGTCCAGGAAACGCAGCGAGTCCCATACAGGATAAATTCAAGGAAAAACACAGCAAGACATATTAATCAAACTATCAAAATTAAATACAAAGAAAAAATATTAAAAGCAGCAAGGGAAAAGCAACAAATAACGTACAAAGGAATCCATATAAGGTTAACAGCTGATCTTTCAGCAGAAACTCTGCAAGCCAGAAGGGAGTGGCAGGACATACTTAAAGTGATGAAAGGGAAAAAACCTACAACGAAGATTACTCTACCCAGCAAGGATCTCATTCAGATTCAACGGAGAAATTAAAACCTTTAAAGACAAACAAAAGCAAAGAGAATTCAGCACCACCAAACCAGCTTTACAACACATGATAAAGGAACTTCTCTAGGCAGGAAACACAAGAGAAGGAAAAGACCTACAATAACAAACCCAAAACAATTAAGAAAATGGTAATAGGAACATACATATCGATAACTACATTAAATGTAAATAGATTAAGTGCTCCAACAAAAAGACATAGACTGGCTGAATGGATACAAAAACAAGACACGTTTATATGCTGTCTACAAACCTAGGGACACATACAGACTGAAAGTGAGGGGATGGAAAAAGATATTCCATGAAAATGGAAACCAAAAGAAAGCTATAGTAGCAATTCTCATATCAGATAAAATAGACTTTAAAATAAAGACTATATACAAAAGACAAAGAAGGACACTACATAATGATCAAGGGATCAATCCAAGACGAAGATATAACAAATGTAAATATTTATGCACTCAATATAGGAGCACCTCAACACATAAAGCAAATGTTAACAGCCATAAAAGGGGAACTCGACAATAACACAATCATAGTGGGGAACTTTAACACCCCACTTTTACCAATGGACAGATCATCCAAAATGAATATAAATAAGGAAACACAAGCTTTAAATGATACATTAAACAAGATGGACTTAATTTTTATAGGACATTCTATCCAAAAACAACAGAATACACTTTATTCTCAACTGCTCATGGAACATTCTCCAGGATAGATCATATCTTGGGTCACAAAACAAGCCTTTGTAAATTTAAGAAAACTGAAATCGTATCAAGTATATTTTCCGACCACAATGCTATGAGACTAGATATCAATTACAGGAAAAAATCTGTAAAAAATACAAACACATGGAGGCTAAACAATACTTAATAACCAAGAGATCACTGAAGAAATCAAAGAGGAAATCAAAAAATACCTAGAAACAAATGACAATGAAAACACGACGACCCAAAACCTATGGGATGCAGCAAAAGCAGTTCTAAGAGGGAAGTTTAGAGCAATACAATCCTACCTCAAGAAACATCTCAAATAAGCATCCTAACCTTACACCTAAAGCAATTAGAAAAAGAAGAAGAAAAAACCCCAAAGTTAGCAGAAGGAAAAAAATCATAGAGATCAGATCAGAAAAAAATGAAAAAGAAATGAAGGAAATGATAGCAAAGATCAATAAAACTAAAAGCTGGTTCTCTGAGAAGATAAACAAAATTGATAAACCATTTGCCAGACACATCAAGAAAAAAAGGGAGACGACTCAAATCAATAGAATTAGAAATGAAAAAGGAGAAGTAACAACTGACACTGCAGAAATACAAAGGATCATGGGAGATTACTACAAGCAACTATATGCCAATAAAATGGACAACCTGGAAGAAATGGACAAATTCTTAGAAAAGCACAACCTTCTGAGACTGAACCAGGAAGAAATAGAAAATATAAACAGACCAATCACAAGCACTGAAATTGAAACTGTGATTAAAAATCTTCCAACAAGGCTTCCCTGGTGGCGCAGTGGTTGACAGTCCGCCTGCCAACGCAGGGGACACGGGTTCGTGCCCCGGTCCGGGTAGATCCCACATGCCACAGAGCAGCTGGGCCCGTGAGCCATGGCCATTGAGCCTGCGCATCTGGAGCCTGTGCTCCACAACGGGAGTGGCCACAACAGTGAGAGGCCCACATACCACAAAAAAAAAAAAAATCTTCCAACAAACAAAAGCCCAGACCAGATGGCTTAACAGGTGAATTCTATCAAACACTTAGAGAAGAGCTAACACCTATCCTTCACAAAATCTTCTAAAATATAGCAGAGAGAGGAAGACTCTCAAACTCATTCTATGAGGCCACCATCACCCTGATACCAAAACCAGAAAAAGAGGTCACAAAAAAAGAAAACTACAGGCAAATATCACTGATAAACATAGATGCAGAAATCCTCAACAAAATACTAGCAAACAGAATCCAACAGCACATTAAAAGGATCATACACCATGATCAAGTGGGGTTTATCCCAGGAATGCAAGGATTCTTCAATATACGCAAATCAATCAATGTGATAAACCATATTAACAACCATATGATCATCTCAATAGATGCCTAAAAAGCTTTCGACAAAATTCAACATCCATTTATGATAAAAACCCTCCAAAAAGTAGGCATAGAGGCAACTTACCTCCACATAATAAAGGCCATATATGACAAAGCCACAGTGAACATCATTCTCAATGGGGAAATTCTGAAACCATTTCCACTAAGATCAGGAACAAGACAAGGTTGCCCACTCTCGCTGCTATTATTCAACATAGTTTTGGAAGTTTTAGCCACAGCAATCAGAGAAGAAAAAGAAATAAACGGAAACCAAATAGGAAAAGAAGAAGTAAAGCTGTCACTGTTTGCAGATGACATGATGCTATACATAGAGAATCCTAAAGATGCTACCAGGAAACTACTAGATATAATCAATGAATCTGGTAAAGTAGCAGGATACAAAATTAATGCACAGAAATCTCTTGCATTCCTATACACTAATGATGAAAAATCTGAAAGTGAAATTAAGGAAACACTCCCATTTACCATTGCAACAAAAAGAATAAAATACCTAGGAATAAACCTACCTAAGGAGACAAAAGACCTATATACAGAAAATTATAAGACACTGATGAAAGAAATTAAAGATGATACAAACAGATGGAGAGATATACCATGTTCTTGGACTGGAAAAATCAACATTGTGAAAATGACTCTACTACCCAAAGCAATCTAGAGATTCAATGCAATTCCTATCAAACTACCAATGGCATTTTTAACAGAGCTAGAACAAAAAATTTCACAATTTGTATGAAAACACAAAAGACCCTGAGTAGCCAAAGCAATCTTGAGAATGAAAAACGGAGCTGGAGGAATCAGGCTCCCTGACTTCAGACTATACTACAAAGCTACAGTTATCAACAGTATGGTATTGTCACAAAAACAGAAATATAGATCAATTGAACAAGATAGAAAGCCCAGAGATAAACCCATGCACTTCAATAAGTAGTGCTGGGAAAACTGGACAGCTACATGTAAAAGAATGAAATTAGAACACTCCTTAACACCATACACAGAAATAAACTCAAAATGGATTATGGACCTAAATTGAAGGGCAGACACTATAAAACTCTTAGAGGAAAACATAGGCAGAACACTCTATGACATAAATCACTGCAAGATCCTTTTTGACCCACCTCCTAGAGAAAGGGGGAAAAAAATAAACAAATGGGACCTATTGAAACTTAAAAGCTTTTGCACAGCAAAGGAAGCCATAAACAAGATGAAAATACAGCCCTCAGAATGGAAGAAAATATTTGCAAATGAAGCAACTGACAAAGGATTAATGTCCAAAATATACAAGCAGCTTATGCAGCTCATTTTCAAAAAAACAAACAACCCAATCCAAAAATGGGCAGAAGACCTAAATAGACATTTTTCCAAAGAAGATATACAGATTGCCAACTAACACAGGAAAGGATCCTCAACATCACTGATCATCAGAGAAATGCAAATCTATATTTTTAAAATAAGAATATAGATTCTCCCCCCAAAGACATTCTGCACTTTCTGATTCCATTCCTTTAGTCCCACAGCCCTAACTCACAATATTTTTGAAATATATCAACATTTCCTAATGGGTTTTTTTTAAACTGAAGAGATTTAGAGTGTTGAAGGGAGAAAATTAAGGAAAAGTCTCTAAGTAAATATGACTTTTCCCTAAGTCTATTATAAAAACACACATGAAGTTAGATATTCTTTAA
This sequence comes from Delphinus delphis, assembly GCF_949987515.2. NCBI lineage: Eukaryota > Metazoa > Chordata > Mammalia > Artiodactyla > Delphinidae > Delphinus > Delphinus delphis. The sequence continues at coordinate 40,437,826 of NC_082698.1, read as the reverse complement.
TAAAGGTATAAAAGCTATTCTTAGGAGCATCCCATGTTCTTGAACTTGCCTCCCTGAGTTCCCTCAAACTCAGGTTTGAGTTTCTGGGAAAGCCATCCCTCCTCTAACTCTTCTCTGTGAGTTACCACCTTAGGGAATGCAAACCCAACTCCACAACAGGTCTTCCTTCAGGCTCACTACCTGCCATAGAAAACTTCCCCAGGACTAAGCTGTTCAGTTTGGCAGAACAGTGTAGACCTCCAGGAGGACACCCAAGATGTCCTTTTGCACTTCAAATGTCAAAGAGCACTGCAGTTGGGAAAAGGTTAGTCCAGTTTGGTTCTGTTGGAAATCTCCTCTTTAATCCTAATAATGTGAAGCAGATAGCTTTTGGGAGTGCTTATGTGTGTGCATGTAATCATGCACATGTGCACACACACACATACCCTAAGGAAAGAGTTTTATTCTCGTAGTTATTTCATCCTTTAGAGAGGAGAAACGTTTTCCTAATGTATTATTATTTGCAAGGTCACCGATTTTACTAGGTTATTCACATTTTAGGCAGGGCCGGTTTTTTATTTGCTTCACCTGAACAGACTCTCGAACTGTGCCTCCTAGGTCTGCTACATATAAGACATAAGCCAACTGATTACTCATTTATCTGCTAATTTTGTGCTAATAACCACAAAAATACTTGGCCAGAGTTTTGAATTTAGTTCTTATAAAGCTCCAGGTAAGCTTATAGAAAAAATGCCAGTCTTCTCTCTGGCATACTTGGATTGGGAAGGGCTATTCTGTATCTCTAGTTACACTTGTGAACTGAAATAATTGGAGGGAATTCTGAATGTCTGTGATTGTCAAGTATGGGAGAGAGGAGCTTCTTTAATGGAAGCTTTGATTTCCATTTAACTTCAGAGGTACAACTTTCGATTACTCAACAAAACAGAAGGATAAAGGAGAACTCTTTAGTCCTAAGGTTTAAAATGTTGTGTGCCAGATCTGACCTGGAATAATTCAGTAAAAATGAATGACAACAAAAGAAAATGAATACTTAACATGAGAATGCAGAAGCCACAGTGTAGGAGACCCATAGAAAAGAAACTCCCTAAAGCTCAAGGACTATAAATTAATTGATGGGCTGTAAATTTTATTGATGTGTTTAACTGTTGTACCTGAAGCTTCTCTCTATTAACCTGTATTAATCTAGTGAGAGTAGGGAGTAAGCTATTCTCTAATCAGCAAGGTAGATTTTTCTAGAACCTGGGCAGAATATTCCTGCAAAGAGGGTTGTTCCTGTAAAGAGGGGTGTTCCTGTGAATAGATGAGCCCTTGTGCTAAAAACATCAAAACTAGAATTATTTTTATAACTTAAGTGTTAAGAAATTGCTGAGAAATATTCAACATGAAATAGAAATGAAGAAGAAACATAAGTACTGGAAACTTAAGAAAAGAAGAGAACTTGGGACCAGTCCTCTATGACAGATAGAATATCAGAATTGAATTCACTGGAGTAAAATGGAAACTCAAATAACAAAGTAATTTGTGTTGCTATCTACTGAATGAGTATGAACAATTAGATCATCCATATTAACAGTGTGATTTCGATTTCTGACATTTTGACTCACCTTTAATAGCTTGAGAATTTTCAGCAATGGTAAAATTAATCACCTATTTCCTGCCACTCTGTGGCTCTAACCTTGGAGCAAGTATTACTTTCAGTGAGAATACATAAAATATGAGTATCTCTTGTTTCTTTATTCAATTTCCTTTAAAAACATGACATTCACATTTTGGGATTATTTCTTAACTGTCACAATCAATAAGTTAATTGGCTATAATATATAAATAACTATGTATAACAGATAAAAGAGTTAAAGATTGTTTATAATAGATAAAAGCTGTTTATCTATTATAAAAGTTGTTTATAATAGACAAACAAAAATTGAAGGGTATTTTTCCTCTAATGTTCAATTATTTTTTTAAGTTCCTGTGATCAGTCCCATGAATAAATATTAAATACCACCAATATACTTTATTATTTGTTGACTTGTTTTATGGTTAATTTGTTCTGGTGTTAAACAATTAAAATATTAATGTAAAAACAGCAGCTACATTACTTTTAAGTCCTAAAATCAATAGCATAGTACTAGAAAATACTCGATAAATTATTAACTTGATCTGCATATTATTTTTCCCAGCTAGACACTGTACAGAGAAAGGATTCCCACATCCAGTGAACTTACTTTCCAGAAGTCAATTTAAGATTCACAGTTGAAGACTTTTGTTGGCTTGTTAAGACTAATAACACTGAAACATTTCTTTGACCAAATTTCCATTCATTAATTGATAATTTGGAGAGCATTTTCTAACGTGTGCCCTACCGCTGACCTGTAAGAAAGCATTATGGAGCCTTCTGACACCAGATGCTAACAGAAGACGGGCACAAATGCTGCTTAGCATAGGAAAAGTGAGAGATATTTCAGGGCTAGGGGATGGCCTTATGGTAGCAAAGTAAGCAGAGAAAAGATTAGCCTTACTAATATGAAGGGAGACCCAAATATCGAGTTGCTTGACAGCCTCAGTGTAAGATAAGCAGGACTCACGATGGCATAAATAAAAGTGCCTAGGAGTCCACTTCCTTTACCTATTCTTATGCTATGAATTGCTTTCCTTTTATATATATATGTATATATATATTTTTTTCTTTTTCTTTACTAGAATTTTACTAGAACAGAACATGCACCTTATACTCTACCTAAGATCAACAGAATGATATCAAATTCCTAACATTGCCAGGCACTGTGCCAATCACTGGAAAGATACAGGCCAGGATCATGTGCTCCACTCCCAGATTCTTAGCTAGTGTAAGTCTTACTCAAACCACCTGTGCTGAGAGAAGAAAAAGGGTTACTCCTCAAGGGGTAACTGGGGGGATAAGCGGTCACCAGAAAAAAGAAATGCACAGGTGCTGGGCAGCCAGAAAGCAAAGTCTCCACTATACCAGTATGATTTCACATCTCTAGAATTCTACCTAAAGTGCTTAAAGGGCAAGCTTTTACATTTTATAAGACTAATTTTGTTGCTGATCTTCTTTATGTTCATTCCTCTTAAATTATCATCTAAACTCTAGAAATCTTGCATATCCGAGGCTTATCTCAGCAATGCTACACAGTCCCTGCTGCACACTTAAGGACAGACCATCAAAGTTCCCTGGATCTGGCACAGGGGTGGCAGAAGTAATTAGCAATTTATTTCTAAAGGGAGAAATCAATTACTAATTAATTGGAAGTAATTAGTAATTAATTCTAAAGGGAGACATAAATCAGGGAAATGATTAAGGCACCATAATGATGATAAGCTTGAATGAATTGAATACAATTTTCATTTAAAAAGATGGCATTTCTTTATAGGTAAGGAAAGTTGGGGTCCCTGAGAAAGGAGAGGTTGTGGTCCTAAGCACGGCAAAAGACATAAAAACATTGTAAAGTTTCCGTGTTCATTTTGATAAAATCTCATTGCCCTTTCCAGGCCCCAAATTTAAGCTCTGTTAATTTGAAATGGAGAGCTGTTTTATCTTTGGTGTGCTCAAAACTGTTCTTCATTATGAACCAGCTCTTTTCTAAAGATCTATGCTTTTCCATTCAAGATCTACAGGAAAATAAATAATACTGGTTCCAAATAGCTCTTGTAAGAGAATGTTCAAAAGTTTGATCACATGCAGGCCTCTTTGTTATGATATAGTAAACCTTTGATTGCATCACTTCTATCTAAACATGTTTCTCCTGTCTCTCAGTTTGTATGAGGAAATTAAGATTGGTTTTCTTGGTTGGTTTCCTGTTTTGTTTCTCTTAAAGCACAATGGCATCCAGTTGTTCCTGGGGCACTACATTCTGCTGAGTCTTTTTCTTATCAATCTGCTAGAGAAGAAAAAAATTGTAAGGATGTTTGTTTTTGCAATAATTAGGAAGGAATTCTACCTTCTATATTCTCACAGTTAGCAGGAAGTACACCCATTGGCCACAACCCTAATCACTAAACTTCAGATTCCTTAAAAGCTCTATTATTTTAACTACCATTCTCTTACAAAATGGCTAGTTGTGGGAACCTCAGGAAATGCACAGGAAATAACTGCCTGAGAAAATGTTAGCCAGGCAATTGGGTCGTATAACAAAGTGGTAAGGCATGACTAAAACTACACCCAAACATTATTATTTAAATTCTCAAACTGTCTTTGTTTGTGGCATTACATATTTGTAAAGAAATAACTGTCACAATATGTATATCATGTGTTAGAAGTATGACTGTCCAATTAGGCAAAGAGCCAAGACATCTAGTTAATTGTCGACTTTTCAAGATGGGGAACTGGAGAGTCAAGTCAATAATTCAGGCAATAATCTTGCTACTGAGAGAATTTGTGTTTAAAGATTCCGTAGTGATTGGCCACAGGGGCTGCCTGCCATCCACTGTTCATTTTGGTTTTGGATATCCATTTGATTTACAAGTTTACAGATACATGGAATTGTGGAGACAGTGAGAGCCCTTGACCTTTATTCTTAAATATTTTTGGCTGATGTTTTGCAATAGAAAGAACCAACATAAAGATGAGACATTCTCTCTGATTACTCAAGACCAATCCAGATGTATGCTTATTCCATACTAGGCAGACCTGGGTTTGTATCCCAGCTTTGCTACTAGGCAGTATGTATGAATTTGGGCATGTTTTTATCATCACTATGCCTCAGTTTCTCTATATGTAAAATGGCAATAGTAGTACCCAACTCCTTGGCTTAAAGACACATATTTAAACTACACTTGAATATTTCTAAATATTTCTAAATCTTGAATATAACTGAGTGAATTTAATATAGTATTTTTAGTTTTCTAATTAACAAATAAATAATAAATAAATAATGCAGCATAATCCCCAGCGTGTAGAATTAGATGAAATGATGATACCTAACTAATGGTATTTTTTAAAGATTAAATAAGATAATATATGACCTGCTCTTGACAAATAGAGAGTACTAAATAAATCTTAAGCCACCACAACTACTACAGCCATTGTAAGTATAACTATCACGACTGTAAGTAACAACCTCTCTGTCTCAGTTTCCTCATGTGTGAAATAAGGAGAATAAAACATACCTTATCTCATAGAGTTTAAATGAAATAACTTATCTAAAACTCTTTGCATGGTACTTGGTATATAACAAATGCTCATTAAATGTTAGCTATTACTGTTATTCACAATGATAGCTATGACCACTATTGCCACTTGTACTACAACTACTCTTATTAGGAGGAATTATATCCACATTAATCTCAAAGAACTTGCAGTCTAATTATAAAATCATTAAAGCAAAAATATTTCAAGGTGTAATTTTCTTTCACTGTTATTCTGTTAAGCGTAGCCAGAGACTGGAGAAGATCAAAATCACAGGGCTTAAAATCATCCAAGAACATAGGACAAGTCTGTGCCTACCTTCTCTGATGTCCTCAATAAAAATAATGTCAATGTTATCAGGCGTTGAAGCACTGTTGACTCAAAATAACTGCAGAGCATTTTCTCTGGCTTTTAAATTGGTACAGTTGGTAGCTCAATTTCCTATCATATTTCATCTTTTTCCCTAAACCCACTGAATGTACTTTGATTCACTTACACAAATATATACACAGATTGGCCAGAGCTGGAGAAGGTAGCAAAGGAAACCCAAAATGAGCAGCATATGACTGATTATACCTTGTGGCAACTCAGAAGAAAAAAATTGTTTACAAGATATATGTCTTTTACCTGCTTCCTCTCATAACTTCTATCTTTTTCAACTTTTGTCTACTCTGCTTTTCTTGGCTCTTTTTTGTAAAAGAGTTGTCTTCAGGCCATAGTAACTAGAGTGCTTATGCTTGGCTTGGTGTGAAGGACATTGGAAACATTTAATTACAAAAGAGGAAAAAGTACACAGGAAAGAAAAGATGAATATAAAAAGACGCTCTCCACAAGTTTTAATATATGTGAAAAAATCTTTTTATTTTGAAACCCATAGTTTCCTTTACTTGTTTCTTATTTATGTGACCATATAACCGGAGTACCCCGAGGACCTAATTCAATAGGAAAATACGGAAGTATATAATAAGAATAACAATAATAACAATATATGTATACATATGTATATTTTTTCTTTTTACAAAGTATACAAAAATACACATTATGGTTGTTTTATTAGAACCCTTTTCTTGGAAGTGACAAATCCAAGTCAAACTAGATTAGTAAAGAGGGTTATATACTGGTACCTGTAACCAAACCACAAGAAAACCAGTGGTGGGTGTGGGGGACTGTTAGCTTGCCCAAGAGAAAATCCATAGTCTCCAGACTTTTCTGACTCTGGACTTTTGCTAAACAACTGGAAGATCTAGTAACCCAGTCACAGCCTTTCCATCAGAGACAGGCTGAGAGATACTTTCTATTGTTTATGTTCAAAAATCCTAGGAAAGTGCTCAGACTGGACCTAACCTAAGCTGGGCCATTCATTTCTATTTCATAATTTATCAAATGAAGTTTTTGAGAATTAATCGCAGTTCAAATGAAAAGCACTATGTTCACCTGACTTTTAAAATTTTCTCTTGAATTCTAATGATTATATCAAGAATTTTCATCTTTAAACCATGCTTACACAGACTATTTACATTGAGGAAAATGAAGCACTTCAGAAATTTAACTCTCACTTAAATCATTATTTCTGTATCTCCTAGTTGTAGCTATGGACTACCTCTTGTATTGCTTTAATTTTCACACTTTTTTTTAAAAAAATCACAATATATACAGAGAACCACACTAAATTCAGCCAATATAGTAAGTATAAATTTGTTTTTATATAATTTTTTTAACTTTCTTGAAATCAAATCAGAGAAATTAACTGTATAATGTAGTTTTCAGGATTTCAGAAGGAACTATGAGCAAACAATACTCAAAATCTTTATGAAAATCCAATCAGAAACCTATTACTAAAACCAACAAAACTCACTTAGCACAAGGGGCTGTTTGCATGTTAACAGAACTCAGCTGTGATTCTGTTCATCTTAGTTATTACCATGGCAAATTAGAAGGTTTGTTTAAATAAATATAAAGGGTACCTTCTCTTTATTTGACATTTGAATGCTAGCTTCTGTCAGCCAATTCTAAATATGAGCTCAGTAACAAATGTGAGGGACTTACGAAAATGCTAGGTGAGAAGGCAGGATAAGCAAATGGGAAGAGCTGAAGGGAAATGTTTTTTTAACTGTTGTGAGGGGCAGGCTGAGAAGGTGGAATTGGGGGAGGGGGGAGTTCTTGACTCTAGACCTGGAACCATAGCTCTGGATTTTGATTATGATAACCATATAGTCTCAAGAACTGATTTAAATTTCTTACCCCAGCAGTAAGCAAATTTCAAAACAATGCTCACTGACTAGCTGTTAAGCAAAATTTTTTAACCTTTTTTATTTTGTCCCACCAAGAACATTCCATGTTTGCCTGGAGACATGTTACAGATGACCTACCTAAACTAACATCTTGGTTGAAGGCTAAAGGATCATTTAAGGAAAATGGAGAGAAACCTGAAATATTAAGGAAACTACTTCCGCAGTCTCCTTGAAGGGAGGAAACAGATTGGCAAAGGGTGTTTATTTAAATTACTAAATTACCTTTATAGCGACTTGAGGCAGAGAGGTACTTATTTGCAAAGCTGTAATAGAATGTCTTTAGCAGGAAATTTTAAATAAGGGCAAAACCACTTCAGGACTTTGGCTGGAATTTTGAACTATGAACGGTAAGCAATCAGCAGGAAAATAATATAGCATTATTTCATTGATACAGACTGTGCTATAAATAAACTGAAAAAAAGGAAGGAAGCAGTAGACTCCATTGCTTTTGGTACTAAATTTCCCGGGCAAGGAAGAAAATAAAAAAAGAAAAACATAATAACTGGCTTCAAAAGCAGAGCAATAAAGATATTTTGAAACATCTTTAAAAAACTAATCGTTAACACTAAAGATCTATCAAAACTGGAAAAGGGTGAAATAAGAAGAAAAAACACAAAGCACATTTTTCTTTCTTGAGCTTTTTTTAGTCTCTCAGTCCTATGGAATTAGAACAGAAAGCTGAAATGATTTACGACATGAAAAATTCCTGCCCACCCAGTTCACAGACAATCGTGTGCAATAACTACTGTGTTCTGCTATTTGCCATAATATTTAGCTCAGATGTAGCCAGAAAATCCCACTACACACAGAAGAGTCAACCATAAAAAGAAACAGATTTCCTTGCATTTCTCTCATGTGTTTGTACATAGACACACAGGAAAATAATATATGCGTATTTATGCACACATCAGTAATTTCCCTTGTATCTTACCCTTTTGCTCTTCTTTTTCTTTTCTCAAAAAATTTAATTTACTTTTATTTTTAAAGTAATTCCTATATAAACTTCTCACCTCCGTTCTCCATCTCAATCCCCTAACCTTGTTTCCTCTCCACAAGACTCAGAACCAGGTTGTTACCTGAGTAATTTAGCAAGTGACCACTCATCCAGATTGAATGACTGTGCCACAAAAGTGATTTTGTTAAATACTGGTTTTCTTTATGCTACTGATTACCTTTATTAGGTATGTGACTACTCAGGAGAGTATAATCTGGTCTGAAACTGTAAATAGTGCATTTGTTTGTACTGCTATGCAAAACTTAATAAAAACACTCAGGAGAAACTGTGAGTATTAAATGGAGAAACCACCATTAATTGACATATGCAAGATTATGGGCAAGTCCTTCCACACATATATATTTAACCCAGAACAATGTGAGGTGTTGTGGAAAAAAGGATAAAGTATCAACAGAAGACAGTCCTACATACTTCCCTCTGAGGACCCTATATTTATGTTGGAAAATCATACACAATAAAGACTACCATAAGATTATTTACAGTGAGACACTCCAAAAGTTCAAGGAAATGAAGAAATTGTCACAAACTGAGAGAACTGGGAAAAGTCAATGGGAATGGTAGGACTTAACATGAGTTTAAAATATAGTTTTGGATAATAATACTTGCACACCATGTATGGCTCTTGCCACAGTGGACTGCCTAGAAGTGATCGATATAGCCAAACTTCAGTCTTCCCAGTTACATATATTTTCCCATATCCTCTGGATATCTGAGCACACAAGGAGGTCTGAGAAACAACAAAGCATGGAAAGCAGGAATAATAGTTGTATAGAAAGTAGTATGATAGGGGTAATGTAATGGGGTCATAATTTCATCTCTGCCATAATCTCACTGTGAGGTTTTTGGGGGAGGAATTTAAAGCAATCTGTGCCTCAATTTCTTAAGGATAAAGATTGTGTTAAGACCAATATCTTTTAGAGGATGGATGGGTGGAAAGCAAAATTCTTCGTAGTGCTGGGGTGGATATTAAAAACTGGCAGAGGGAAATTTTCTAACTAGTCCCACAGGGGAAAATCTTAAGTGACATTCTAAAGAGCTTTTAGTCATCAGTCCCAGCACCTTCCTGTCCCTTCCTTGCCCAACACATACAATTGGATGAAGATTACTTATTATAAAGGAGATATGCAGAGGAGGATGGGGATGGGTGCAAAGCTGAGAAGTACTCTATTTTTTATTCTCATTCTTCCTGATCAGTTCAAAATTGTTTACTTGCATATTCTTATATCTCATCCTCAAGAATTTTTTTAAGCTTACAGCTGAACTCTAATGCACTTTTGAATGGGATTTCAGAATACCTTAACACTTGATCTAAAAACTGAAAAAAAAAAAAAAACTAAACAACTAAAACTTGATAATCTTTATGATCTTAGCTCAAGGCAGAAAATTTATGTCTATGTGATCTTCTGATACATGAATCTGAAATCATTATTCTAAAGCATACATTTTTAAAATGGCTTTATCCTTGACTACAGCAAATTTAAAACTGACATCAATTTATTAAAGATTTTTTTAAGATCTGTTTATTTTTTTCCAGTCTTTTCTAGTTAACCTAATTCTCTAATCAATGAGTTAAATAACTGGACTTGGTAAAAACATACATAAATGTCTCTTAGCTTTTTCTGTTGGGGGGAAAGTAGACCAAATGGACCCCATTCTAATGGAAGCAGAATGTGAATTCTCTCCTTTAGCATCTTAAAGGTAACACAGGGCTTCCCTGGTGGCGCAGTGGTTGAGAGTCCACCTGCCGATGCAGGGGACACGGGTTCGTGCCCCGGTCCGGGAAGATCCCACATGCCGCGGAGTGGCTGGGCCCGTGAGTCATGGCCATTGAGCCTGTGCGTCCGGAGCCTGTGCTCTGCAACGGGGGAGGCCACAACAGTGAGAGGCCCGCGTACAGCAAAAAAAAAAAAAAAAAAAAAAGGTAACACAGATACAGTTAGGTGTAATCACTGGAATGCTTGGCTGGGATCCAAGGTCTCACAGAATTCCATTAGGAGATCAGCTCTCTCTATCCAAGCTCTCTTCATGTAGCTGGATGAAGGCTAACAACCAAATATTGGCATGCTACCACAGAGAGAGTGCTTTCCCTAACAGTCTTGGATCAGACATTTTGATTAGCTAGGCCTGGGTCACCTGCCCACCATGTGGCTTGGAAAAAGAGCGTTCAGTTTCACTCCCAGTTGCACCATGTGGATGTTTTCCACATGAAATAGAGGTTCTGTTATCAAAAGCAAGGAAAAGAAAGAGGGTAGGGAAAAACAATACGTTTACTACATTTGGGCAGATCTCTAAATAGGCTGGAATTTGAGCACTCTCTCACTGTTAGACTTTGTGGCAGCCCCTGCTCTTCCTAAAAACTGCATAGAGAATACCTTTTTTTCCCTTTCATTTTAAAATTTATTTTTGTTTTTAAATACCTTGAGAGAAACAGGCATAAATGGAGTACTGTGAAAGGCCCATTTGTTTAAGGGCTAGTTGTACTTCAGTTGCAGACAATCAAAACTCTATGAAAACTATATTTTCTAGCATTTCTATCTGAGAAAATAATAGCTAACACTGGTTGAGCCCTAACTATGTTTACATTAAATATAAGGCACTACTCTACATGATTTACATATATTAGCTCATTTATAACTCATAACCGTCCTATGATGTAGGAGTTCTTATCCTTATTTTACAGAGGAAAAAAACTGAGTCACTGAGAGATTAAGTAATTAACTCAAGTCACACAACAAAGTTGGGATGTGAACCACTCAATTACTTTGTGTCATCTAACAGTTTGCACAGCTTTATGGTTTTCCCTTTTTTTTTCTTTTTTGACAAGCTGGAGTTTATGTTTCTGGAAAATAGGAATTAATTAAACAGAATAAGCCATATGTGTAGTCAAAGACTTGCTTTCTTCTTTTATTAGGGCCTAAACTACATATTCTAGAAAACCTCTTAAAAAGCAAAGACATTTCTTTCTCCAACATTCAGCAGACTTTTCACAGCTAAATTGACAAAAATTCTCATTATGTTTTAAACTATTTGTCGGTCAAACCAAAATTAAATTCAGTGAATATGAGCTTATATCATTTTTAATATCTCTCTGATTATGAGAAGGCCTCCTAGAATGAATTTTCCTCTTGGTGTTTTGAAGTTATAAACACGTGGTTTTCTACTTGTGCCTCAATTCCTGAGTGAAACCACATGGATAGAGAAATAACTTATAGCTACTGAGGAAAACCAAGTCATTTGCTCTCTCTGCAGTATGGTAATAGAGTCCATCTGAATTAGCCTGGCATAAAAGACACTGGGGAGTATTGGTTAGTATTGCAACTTGTTTGGTTGCAAGTAACATAAAGGTAAGCCAAAAGGGGAAATGATATTATTGTTTCTCAGGAACATGAAATGCACATTTAAACTAAGCCTGAAGAACAACTGAAACCAAGGGCGCAAGTTCTATCAGGATATTTGTTTTGTGTTTCTTCTGTTTTATTTGTTTAATGCTGAGCAGTATTTTCTCCCATCTCAGTCTGCACAGTAGAGCAAAAATACTACTAATACCCAAATTTATACTGTCCTCTCAGACATCTGTAATCTTAGTCCTGATTCCAAATTCCCAGAGAAACGTTTAACAAGTTCAGCTTGAATAAATTACTTATTCCTGATCCAATTAGTTGTCACTAGGGAGAGGATTAGAGTTGGCTCAGATTTGGTTAGCTACCAACTCTTGGAATAAAGATAGAATAACAAATGTGAATAGGGGAAGTGACAGTTTTTAGAATAAGATGATTCTAGGAAGTCAAAACAATATGTATCTACAGTTCTGAGCCTGCTATTTAAAGTCACTTGTCTGATATCTAGTCATTTGCCTGAAAGGGAACTTGAGAATTATTTCCTAAGTGTTTACAAAGATGGTACACTTTTTACAATTTCCAAAAGGCAAAAGCTAAATACTTAACTTCAATAACTCTTATATTGTCAGTGTAAATGATCTTGATAAACTCTGCAGAGGAACACAAATAAAATTATTTAAATGGAAAACACCAGAAAATTATAGGAAATCACCTGATCTACATGTATTCTCATCCAAAGTACACCAGTTGTTAAGAAAGAGAAAATTTAACTGATGTAAATTTTCACCTTTCTTTCCCCTTTCTTATCAAGGAAGATAACTAATAAAGAGTTATAAACCAACCATAAGAGAAACAGCTAGAAGAAAAAGGAGAGGGAGGAGGAACGTGAATTCCTCAATTCACTGAGGAAATTCTGATTATAATGAGATTATCATAAACTGTAGTTGAGGTTCTGCCACTAATGGAATATAGGCTTGAAATGGAAATAAAGTTATAACAAAATACAGAAAATTCTATTTCTTAGACATCTATGTTTGTATACTAAAATTTTTAGTAATTACTTATTCACAGCAGAATTGAGAAAATGCTGCCCATTAACTATTTTTCACTTATTTTTCCTTAAAAAAAGTGTATTCTCTAACCCAAAGGTTGAAAATAATGATTTTTTTAAATGATCCCCATGCCTACCAATGTGTTTTTTAAAATATTTTCTCCCTCTGTTTTAAGGCCCTGAGAAACAAACTCTCTGACTTTTTAACTATTTGGTTATATGTTCAAATGAGATGATTTCATTTGCTAGAGATTTTTATTTGCTCCTTTGAGATTCAATCCTACTTGGTGTTCAATATATGAATCTTTCTTATTTTATTTACTCATTTTCCTCACTTCCTACAACCTTCCAGTACTTAAACAGCATCACCAGACTGGGACCTCCTTTTATGTTATTCCTCATTTTGCTAATAAAAAAGAATCTTTTAAATATACTTCCATAGAGGCCACATGTGTACCATTTAGGCCTTAATATAAATCATGAGGAGTGGGCCTCCAGCATCCTATGAGTAAAGTCTTGAACTTGGTATGCCATAGTAGTTGGTCTTTGATCCAAGGAAACCCACAATTGAATTAGCAGAGATGATTTCTTCTTTTGGTTTCTTCTCTTTCTCATGCCCTTGGTAGATCTGTAGCTCAGAACTGTATCCCTAGAGACATATGAGGAATCATTCTATTTGCAGTGTCTGCAACTTCTCTGACTCAGTAAGTGACTATTAGCAAGGGAAAGTGACACAGCTAGGCAGTTCAAGAGAATGAAACTTGTCATGGCCCTACTGTAATAGTCTGTCATTATTCCAGAGTTGGGAGCAGAATAAAGTGATCACTATAACCAAGTGATAAATCCAATTATGCTAAGGATCCCTCTCTATCACAAAGCCTTTCAGATTTACATTTTCCTTGTTTGTACCCTAGCTCTAAAAGGACTTGAAGGGCAGTGTCATATGGAAGACATTCATAAAAGAAAACCTCCCAGCTTGGTACTTCTGGTCTAAGTTATCAGTTGTCCCCTGCTCGCTGATGCTATCAGGCTTTCAGCAAAAAGGAACCAAGAAGCCATAAGCTTATGTGTCTAAGCATGTTGGGTTATAAATAAATAGTTCTCTAAGTACTTTGCAAGCTCCTTATAAATACCTAGACTTCTCCTGAGTATACCCCAGTATTTTACTTTATTTCCATATTTTTGTTTCACCTTGTTTCCAAAAGGATTTAAAGTCACTTCTAGTATACATAAAATACTTCAAACTGATATAAATTATAAGTGAGTAAGAAAAAGAAGTGTTGGTACATTAAATAAAGTTAGGAATGAGGCTAACTCAAAAATCTGTATCATATGATCCTAGAAAGATTCACAAAATTCGTCTCACTTTATAAGAGGACAAGGAAAAGGGGGCATCTGATGGGTTAGTAATACTTGATTTGTCAAGATGTTCATCAACTCGTAACAATTATTTTGAAGAAACGGAAAATCATCTGAAGTATCCTCTATGTGGAAAAAATTCTCAACCCTTGGCAAAGTGCTAAAGACACACACTTATTGGTTAACAGGAAAATTGAACCTATGACTACTATCTTCAAGCATCATTTTGGATCATCCGTGCTTCTTAAAAAAAATCAGAAACAAAAATCAAAATGTCTTTTAAAAACATTTTTCTTATTTATATCCAAACAACTTGGCAGAGACAGATTTATGGCCACAATTTTTTTTTTTTTTTTTTTTTTTTTGCAGTATGCGGGCCTCTCACTGCTGTGGCCTCTCCCGTTGTGGAGCACAGGCTCCGGATGCGCAGTCTCAGCGGCCATGGCTCACAGGACCAGCCGCTCCGAGGCAAGTGGGATCTTCCCGGACCAGGGCACGAACCCGTGTCCCCTGCATCAGCAGGCGGACTCTCAACCACTGCGCCACCAGGGAAGCCCTATGGCCACAAATTTTTGTTGACACTAGAATGTGAAGGTCAATCTCCTGTCCTAGGAGGCTTTCTGCACCACAAGTTGGAATTAGCTCCTACAGAAATTTATGTCGGCCTTTATTGCTAGAGGGTGAAATGGGTCCTATCTAAACTTAAAATCTGGATGGAATAATGTAGGAAAGCATGAATAGTTGGGAACATTCCTTCCAACTTTCACCATTTGATACATGACTCATTTCTTTACACTATAACATGGACTTACCACGTGAGTATGCCCTGGAATCCTTCACTATTCCACCAGGGAACTGATTTTAGACAGTGTTAGAAATTTGCATTTCAACAATTCTATGAAAGTTGATTAATGCTTTATATTTTTGAAATACGTGAATATGAATAGACATAGAATTAATTGAAGTGCTCAATTTGTTAATTAAACTTGATCTGATAGTGTCTACTTTATTGACTCCTGACCAATAAAAAGTCACAGAACAATGTGCAAAAGACCATTGAGCCCTCCAGGAGGTAGAGCTCAATCCTCTTCCACCCACTTGAGGATAGGCTAGGCTTAGTGACTTGCTTCCAAAGAACAGGGCGTGGAAAGGGGGAAAAAATAGTAGGGAAATCTAGTAAGTGTTAGCTTAACCAAGTGATAAAGTTTAACATTCCCAGTGATATCATGTGGATATCTTTTACTCCCGATATGATGTGATGAGAAGGGCAGTTCACCTGTGATATACTTCCACAAAATCTATAACCGCAGCCTAATCATGAGAAAGCATAAGGTAAACCCAGAATGATAGACATTCGACAGGCTACCTGACCATTCCTCTTCAAGACCACCAAAGTCATAAAAATGAAGGAAAGACTGAGGAACTGTCACAAACCAGAAGGGACTGGGGAAGTATCATAACTACATGCAATATAGTAGGCTGCATTGGATCCTGGAAAAGAAAGAGGATAATAGTGGAAAACTGATGGAATACAAGTAATTTCTGGAATTTAGTTAATAATAAAATGTCAATGTCAGTATCTTAATTTCACCAATGTACCATGGCAACATAAGATACTAACAATGTCGGGGAGAGGGGGAAGATGGCGGAAGAGTAAGACGCGGAGATCACCTTCCTCCCCACAGATACATAAGAAATACATCTACACGTGCAACAACTCCTACAGAACACCTACTGAACGCTGGCAGAAGACCTCAGACCTCCCCAAAGTCAAGAAACTCCCCATGTACCTAGGTAGGGCAAAAGAAAAAACAGAGACAAAAGAAGAGGGACGGGACCTGCACCAGTGGGAGGGAGCCGTGAAGGAGGAAAGGTTTCCATACACTAGAAGCCCCTTCGCGGGCAGAGACTGGGGGTGGCGGAGCGGGGAGAGCTTCGGAGCCGCGGAGGAGAGCACAGCAACAGGGGTGCGGAGGGGAAAGCCGAGAGATTCCCGAACAGAGGATCAGTGCCGACCGGCACTCACCAGCCTGAGAGGCTTGTCTGCTCACCCGCCAGGGCGGGCGGGGCTGGGAGCTGAGGATCCGGCTTCCGTCTGAGCGCAGGGAGAGGACTGGTGGTGTGAACACAGCCTGCAGGAGGTTAATGTGCCACAGCTAGCCAGGAGGGAGTCCGGGAAAAAGTCTGCAGCTGCTGAAGAGGCAAGAGACTTTTTCTTGCCTGTTTGTCTCCTGGTGCACGAGGAAAGGGGATTAAGAGCGCTGCTTAAAGGAGCTCCAGAGACGGGCGCGAGCCGCGGCTATCAGCGCAGACCCCAGCGACGGGCATGAGACGCTGAGGCCGCTGCTGCCGCCACCAAGAAGCCTGTGTGCGAGCACAGGTCACTCTCCACACCTCCCCTCCCGGGAGCCTGTGCAGCCCGCCACTGCCAGGGTCCCGTGATCCAGGGACAACTTCCCCGGGACAACGCACGGTGCGCCTAAGGCTGGGGCAACATCACGCCGGCCTGGGTGAGCCAGAGCTCCCTAATCAGCGGCTCCTTTAACCCCGGCCTGTCTGAGCGAAGAACAGACGCCCTCAGGCGACCGACAAGCAGAGGCGGGGCCAAATCCAAAGCTGAACCCCCAAAGCTGTGCGAACAAAGAAGAGAAAGGGAAATACCTCCCAGCAGCCTCAGGAGCAGCGGATTAAATCTCCGCAATCAATTTGATGTAACCTGCATTGGTGGAATAGCTCAATAGACAACGAATCATCCCAAATTGAGGAGGTGGACTTTGAGAGCAAGATATATTATTTTTTCCCCTTTTCCGCTTTTTGCTCTTGGTGCTTCAGCCAGGAGTCAGTGCTGTGCCTCTGAGGTGGAAGAGCCAACTTCAGGACACTGGTCCACAAGAGACCTCCCAGCTCCACGTAATATCAAACGACGAAAATCTCCCAGAGATCTCCATCTCAACACCAACACCCAGCTTCACTCAACGACCAGCAAGCTACAGTGCTGGACACCCTATGCCAAACAACTAGCAAGACAGGAACACAACCCCACCCATTAGTAGAGAGGCTGCCTAAAATCATAATAAGGCCACAGATACCCCAAAACACACCACCAGACGTGGACCTGCCCACCAGAAAGACAAGATCCTGCCTCATCCACCAGAACAGGCACTAGTCCGCTCCACCAGGAAGCTTACACAACCCACTGAACCAACCTTAACCACTGTGGACAGACACCAAAAACAACGGGAACTACGAACCTGCAACCTGCAAAAAGGAGACCCCAAACACAGTAAGTTAAGCAAAATGAGAAGACAGAGAAACACACAGCAGATGAAGGAGCAAAGTAAAAACCCAGCAGACCAAACAAATGAAGAGAAAATAGGCAGTCTACCGGAAAAAGAATTCAGAATAATGATAGTAAAGATGATTCAAAATCTTGAAAATAGAATAGAGAAGATGCAAGAAACATTTAACAAGGACCTAGAAGAACTAAGAGGAAGCAAGCAACGATGAACAACACAATAAATGAAATTAAAAATACTCTAGCAGGGATCAATAGCAGAATAACTAAGGCAGAAGAACAGATAAGTGACCTGGAAGATAAAATAGTGGAAATAACTACTGCAAAGCAGAATAAAGAAAAAAGAATGAAAAGAACTGAGGACAGTCTCAGAGACCTTTGGGACAACATTAAATGCACCAACATTCGAATTATAGGGGTCCCAGAAGAAGAAGAGAAAAAGAAAGGGACTGAGAAAATATTTGAAGAGATTATACTTGAAAACTTCCCTAATATGGGAAAGGAAATAGTTAATCAAGTCCAGGAAGCACGGAGAGTCCCATACAGGAGAAATCCAAGGAGAAACACACCAAGACACATATTAATCAAATTGTCAAAATTAAATACAAAGGAAACATATTAAAATCAGCAAGGGAAAAACAACAAATAACACACAAGGGAATCACCATAAGGTTAACAGCTGATCTTTCAGCAGAAACTCTGCATGCCAGAAGGGAGTGGCAGGACATATTTAAAGTGATGAAGGAGAAAAACCTACAACCAAGATTACACTACCCAGCAAGGATCTCATTCAGATTTGATGAGAAAGTAAAACCTTTACAAACAAGCAAAAGCTGAGAGAGTTCAGCACCACCAAACCAGCTTTACAACAAATGCTAAAGGAACTTCTCTAGGCAAGAAACACAAGAGAAGGAAAAGACCTACAATAACAAACCCAAAACAATTAAGAAAATGGGAATAGGAACATACATATCGATAATTACCTTAAATGTAAATGGATTAAATACTCCCACCAAAAGACACACACTGGCTGAATGGATACAAAAACAAGACCCATATATATGCTGTCTGCAAGAAACCCACTTCAGACCTAGGGACACATACAGACTGAGAGTGAGGGGATAGAAAAAAGATATTCCATGAAAATGGAAATCAAAAGAAAGCTGCAGTTGCAATTCTCATATCAGACAAAATAGACTTTAAAATAAAGACTATTACAAGAGACAAAGAAGGCCACTACATAATGATCAAGGGATCAATCCAAGATGAAGATATAACAATTGTAAATATATATGTACCCAACCTAAGAGCACCTCAGTACATAAGGCAAATGCTAACAGCTATAAAAGGGGAAATCGACAGTAACACAATCATAGTAGGGGCTTTTAACACCCCACTTTCACCAATGGACAGTATGGCACTGGCACAAAAACAGAAATATAGATCAGTGGAATAGGATAGAAGGCCCAGAGATAAACCCATGCACATATGGTCACCTTATCTTTGATAAAGGAGGCAAGAATATACAGTGGAGAAAAGACAGCCTTTTCAACAAGCGGTGCTGGGAAAACTGGACAGGTACATGTAAAAGTACGAGATTAGAACACTCCCTAACACCACACACAAAAATAAGCTCAAAATGGATTAAAGATTTAAATTAAGGCCAGAAACTATCAAACTCTTAGAGGAAAACATAGGCAGAACACTCTATGACATAAATCACAGCAAGATCCTTTTTGACCCACCTCCTAGAGAAATGGAAATAAAAACAAAAATAAACAAATGGGACCTAATGAAACTTAAAAGCTTTTGCACAGCAAAGGAAACCATAAACAAGACCAAAAGACAACCCTCAGAATGGGAGAAAATATTTGCAAATGAAGCAAGTGACAAAGGATTAATGTCCAAAATTCACAAGCAGCTCATGCAGCTCAATAACAAAAAAACAAACATCGCAAACCAAAAATGGGCAGAAGACCTAAATAGACATTTCTCCAAAGAAGTTATACAGACTGCCAACAAACACATGAAAAGATGCTGAACATCATTAATCATTAGAGAAATGCAAATCAAAACTACAATGAAATACATCATCTCACACTGGTCAGAATGGCCATCATCAAAAAATCTAGAAACAATAAATGCTGGAGAGGGTGTGGAGAAAAGGGAACACTCTTGCACTGCTGGTGGGAATGTAAATTGATACAGCCACTATGAGGAAGAGTATGGAGGTTCCTTAAAAAACTAAAAATAGAACTACCACATGACCCAGCAATCCCACTACTGGGCATATACCCAGAGAAAACCATAATTCAAAAAGAGTCATGAACCACAATATTCATTTTAGCACTATTTACAATAGCCAGGACATGGAAACAACCCCTAAGTGTCCATCGACAGATGAGTGGATAAAGAAGTTGTCGCACATATATACAATGGAATATTGCTCGGCCATAAAAAAGAAACGAAATTGAGTTATTTGTAGTGAGGTGGATGGACCTAGAGTCTGTCATACAGAGTGAAGTAAGTCAGAAAGAGAAAAACAAATACCGTATGCTAACACATGTATATGGAATCTAAGAAAAAAAAAAAGGGTCATGAAGAACCTAGGGGTAAGACAGGAATAAAGACACAGACCTACTAGAGAATGGACTTGAGGATATGGGGAGGGGGAAGGGTAAGCTGTGACAAAGTGAGAGAGTGGCATGGACATATATACACTACCAAACGTAAAATAGATAGCTAGTGGGAAGCAGCCGCATAGCACAGGGAGATCAGCTCGGAGCTTTGTGACCACCTAGAGGGGTGGGATAGGGAGGGTGGGAGGGAGGGATACGCAACAGGGAAGAGATATGGGAACATATGTATATGTGTAACTGATTCACTTTGTTATAAAGCAAAAACTAATACACCATTGTAAAGCAATTGTACTCCAATAAAGATGTTAAAATAAATAAATAAATAAAGATATTAACAATGTCAAAATATAGAGGAACTCTGTGTTATCTTTGACTATCCTTTAAATATAAAATTAAAAGCTTATTTTTAAAAAGATTCTTGAGGGCTTCCCTGGTGGTGCAGTGGTTGAGAGTCTGCCTGCCGATGCAGGGGACACGGGTTCGTGCCCCGGTCCAGGAGGATCCCACATGCCGCAGAGCAGCTGGGCCCCTGAGCCATGGCCGCTGAGCCTGCGCGTCCGGAGCCTGTGCTCCGCAACGGGAGAGGCCACAGTGGTGAGAGGCCCAAAGATTCTTGAGATATCTAGTATTAAATAGGCTTGTGATCTATTCATTTTGGGTAAAGAATATCTTTAAATTTTAGAGGGATAACCAGTAGCAAGGGGAAGGGAATTTTCTAATTAAGCTTAAGTTAGCTAAGAAATTTTAAAAGGCATACAAGCTATGGCAAAACAAAACAAAAGAAAATTCTTTGGAGCACAGTTAACGTGAAAAATGACTTGCTATAATGCTGCATGAAGATAAAACTCTCCATATTCTTTTATAACTCCTCAGAGATGTGTATTCTCCTTATATTTCCTCCCCTGTAACATGAACTTCTTCTTAATATTAACCACATATACTTATCCCCATTATACATAGTCCCCTGAGTCTTCCTTTAGAAAGTTCAAAGGGGATTTTTTTTTTCACACCCAAATTATTCTGAGGTATTTTCCTTCTTTCTTCTTTGGGCATGTTTATCTTGTTTTAATCACCTTGCCTCTACCATGAAAAACAACAAATGGTGTCTGAGGTTCTGCTCTTTCAAACTAGTGAGCAGTGCAGGGAAGCTGGTGACCAGCTGTTTTCCATTTCTGCTATGAGTAGAAAGAGCAGAGATCAATGCCCGACTGAAAGAACTGTATACATAGTTCTATGAAATCCTCTTTAAATGACCTATTGCTCTTAGAGCAGGTACCAAAGTGAAATAGATTCTCCCACATTTTATAAGTACTGTCATGCATTTGAAACAAAACTGACACACAAAGACCAGTTCGATTGGTCCAAAAGGAAACAATAAAAGAATGAAAGATTAAAAGGGGGAAATATTCATGCTACATTTTTCTATAAGAATATAGATGTAGGACACTTATTTAATAAATTAACTCAAACCCTTCTCTACAAAATAGGGATGTTTCAAAATGGAAAAAGTAAAAGCAATGAATTTTATTCTTCTGTAGTATATTTAAGCACTAACATGTGCAGAGAACTCAACTAGTTTGCTGGGGGAGAAAAGGTACAAGCTTCATAAACCTAAGAGGAGAAATTACATAAAACTTTTATCATGAGATATGAGTTAAATGTTAATTTTTATAATAACACACACAATACTGTTTCATGAGAAGCACACTGACTGGATGGCACTAATAAGAACATGTTTGTCTGGGGGTTTTTTAAGTGTCTTTTATAGTATTTTAATAACTGGAATTCAGAGTGGGGAGTTATCATCAACTACTCATTTCCTGCAGGGGGCAGAATTACCCTGGAGGAAATACATGGTATAAAAACATGAGGAAACAAACAAAATAAAGCAGAATAAAAAAGTTTGTATTTTGGAGACTCTGTCCAATGTGAAAATTACTTACATTATCAATTTTTAAGAATAAAAAAAAGTTCTTCATGAAATACTTAGCTATTACTACCCTAGCATTTATAACCAAAAGCAATTTCTTTCAGCTACTCAACAGAAAGATTGATTTTGTACAATGCTCTATGATATCAAGTTCTTATTGTTCTTATAGGTCAAGAAGAATAATTGAAGCTTTACCAGAAAGAGGAAGAATAGTTGAATCTTTCACAAGAAAATGACCCAGTGCCTTTTGAACTTGTATGCCTGCTTTCTCATGCTGACTTGACATCTCAAACATTGTTGAAAAGTTCTTATCTTTCTAACTAAGCCTTCAATAAATCAAGTAAAAAGCACAGTAGACAGTTGTAGTCAGTGGTGCGCTGGTAATCATTTAACAATGACCTCTCTAGAAAAAAAGGATGTGTGTGTGTGTGTGTGTGTGTGTGTGTGTGTGTGCGCTTGTGTATGTACATCAGATTATTATAAATTATACTGATGTAAAGAATGTGAATACTTTTGTTGATTTCTCTAAACTTTTGTAACCATACCAACCAACCTATGGTTGCAATTGACAAATACGTGTGGTCCTGATATGCATGTTGATGGATATTTTTCACTTCTTTACCCATTGAGACAAAAGTGAAACAATGAAGACCAATATCAGAACTTCAACCCTCCATCAATGATGCAAGCAACATCTCTGATGAATCAGATACTAGTTTTAAAATACCGGAAGACCATTTAATCAATTTTTTGTGCCTCACAATGCAACAGCTGCACAAATGACACACTTTTAAGTTTCATCTGCATTAATATTTTCTCCATCACGTTCTTATATCTAGAGACTATAAAGAAATTAATTCCAGCCATGATTTGTGGCATTGCCTATTTCTATGATATAAATATTCTTACCATGACCCATTTCAAACTACTAATGTAACATCACTGAACATAGAGTTAGAAAGTGTTGCTCAGTAGTTTACGATCATATAGCATTGCCACTATGTAGATGCAATAAACAAACTAAAGAGCACAGACAATAACAAAATGTATAAAATAATTAGGAAGTGCTGAGTTTCAAGTACTTATTACCTTTGTTTTTAATATAATTTGCTTAATTTAATAAATTTGATTATGATTTTATATAATTTTATTTTTAATAATGGCTCATTTAAAAACCAGGTTTCAGGATTCCCTGGTGGCGCAGTGGTTGAGAGTCCACCTGCCGATGCAAGGGACACGGGTTCGTGACCCGGTCCAGGAAGATCCCATATGCCGCGGAGCGGCTGGGCCTGTGAACCATGGCCGCTGAGCCTGCGCGTCCGGAGCCTGTGCTCCGCAGTGGGAGAGGCCACAACAGTGAGAGGCCCACACACCGCAAAAAAATATAAATAAATAAATAAATAAATAAATAAATAAAAACCAGGTTTCAAACTAACTGAAAACTTAACAGTCCACTATTGCAATATCAGCCAGTTGTAGCACACCACTGTTTGCAGCAAGAGGTTTTGTGAACACTTTGGACAAAGGTTTAAGATAAAAATTAATAAAATTAAAGCTAACCAAGATAGACGATATTCTGGGCCATAAAACAAACTGTAACAAATTTAAAAGAATAGATATCATACAATGTCTTCTCTCAGCCTACAATGAAATTAAACTAGAAATCAGCAACAGAAAGGTAACTGGAAAATTTCAAAATATAGAGATTAAACCACACATATCTAAATAACACGAGTCACAGAAAATTTTAATTTCTCAAGAAAAATTTAAAAATATTTTGAACTAAATGAAAATGAAAACAACTTATAAAAATTCGTGGGATGCAATGAAAGCAGTATTTAGAGGGAAATTTATAGTACCAATTGCATATAATAGAAAAGAAAAAAGATTGCAAATCAATAATCTAAGCTTCCACCTTAGGAAACTAGAAAAAGAAGAGTAAATTAAATTCAAAGTAAGCAAAAGAAATAGTTGGAGTTGGGCTTCCCTGATGGCACAGTGGTTGAGAGTCCGCCTGCCAACGCAGGGGACGCGGATTCATGCCCAAATCCGGGAGGATCCCACGTGCTGCGAAGTGGCTGGGCCCGTGAGCCACAGCCACTGGGCCTGCGTGTCCGGAGCCTGTGCTCCGCAGTGGGAGAGGCCACAACAGTGAGAGGCCCACATACCGCAAAAAAAAAAAAAAAAAAAAGAAATAGTTGGAGTGGAAATCAGTGAAATTGGAGACAGAATATCAACAGAGAAAAATCAATGAAACCAAAACCTGGTTCTTTAAAAGATCAAAGAAGAAAGAACACAAATTACTAATATCACATATGAAAGAGTGGATATCACTACAGATCCCATAGAAATTAAAAGGAAAATAAAGGACTACCATGAACAACCCTATTCTCACAAATTTGATAACCTAGATGAAACAAACTAACTTCTTGAAAGACATAACCTGCCAAAACTCACACAAGAAGAAACAGACATTCTGAATAGGCCTACATCTATCCAAAAAATTGAATCAATAGTTAATAATCTTCCAAAACAGAAAGCACCATGTCCAGATGGGTTCACTAGTGAAGTTTGCCAAACATTTAAGAAAGAAATTATACCAATTCTCTACAATTTCTTTTAGAGGATGGAAGCAGAGGGAATACTTCCTAACTCATTTTATGAGGTCAGCATTACCCTAATACCAAAACCAGACAAAGCTATCACAACAAAAGAAAACTACAGATCAATTTCTCTAATGAATATAGATGTAAAACTCCTCAACAAAATATTAGCAAATCAAATATTAAAAAGTATTAAAAACTATACACTATCACCCAGTGGGATTTATCCTAGGTGTGCAAGACTAGTTCACCATTTGAAAATCAACTAATGTAATCCATCACACCAACAAACTAGAAAGGAAAAATCACATAATCATATCAATAGATGTAGAAAAAGCATCTAATAGAATCCAACACGATGAAAGTATTCATCATGAAAACTTTATGGAATAAAGGAAAGCTTTCTCCTTCTCATAAAGACTATCTAAAAAATCCCCAACAGCCAACATTATACTACATGATGAGAAACTCTGAAGCTGTCCCACTAAAATCATGTGCAAGTCAAGGATATCTCCTCTCACTATTCCTTTTCAACACTGTACTAGAAATCCTTACCAATGCAACAAGGTAAGAAAAAGAAAATATATACAGATTGGAAAGGAAGACATAAAACTGTCTTTGCAAATGACATGATAGTCTGTGCAGAAAATCCAAAAGTTTCAACAAAAAAATTCCTGAAACTAATAAATGATCATAGCAAGGTTGCAGAATATAAGATTAATATACAAAAGTCAATTTATTTTCCATATACCGACAATAAACAAGTATAATTTAAAATGAAAGACACAATACTATTTACATTAGCACCCCCAAAGTGAAATACTTAGGTATAAATCTAACAAAATATGTACAAGATCTACATGAGGAAAATTACAAAACTCTGATGAGAAAATCAAAGAAGAACGAAGTAAATAGAGAGATCTTCCATGTCCAAGGATAGGGAAGACTCAGTATTATCAAGATGTCATTTTTCCCCAACTTGATCTATAGATTCCATGCAATCCCAATCAAAATCTCAGAAAGTTATTTTATGAATATTGATAACCTAACTCAAGTCATATGGAGAGACAAAAACCCAGAATAGCCAACACAATAATGAAAAAAAGAACAAAGTTGGAGGACTGACACTACCTGACTTAAAGATTTACTATAAAGCTACAGTAATCAAGACAGTGTGGTACTGGCATTATTCATTATTCCAATGAATAATGGAACAGAATAGGGACCCAATAAATAGACCCCTATAACTACAGTCAACTGATCTTTGACAAAGGAGGAAAGGCAATACATGGAGCAAAGGTAGATCTCTTCAAAAAGTGGTGCTGGAACAACTGGATATCCACATATAAGACAATGAAATCTATACCCAGACTTTATACCCTTAACAAAAAAAAAATAACTCAAAATGGATCATAGACCTAGATGTAAAATGCAAAACTATAAAATTCCTAGAAGATAACATAGGGAAAAACCTAGATGGCCTTCAGTATGGTGATACCTTTTTAGATACAACACCAAAGACACATAATCCATGGAAGAAATAATCAATAAGCTGGACTTTATTGAAATTTAAAACTTCTGCTCTGTGAAAGACAATGTGAAGAGAATGAGAAGACAAGCCATAGACAGGCAGAATATATTTGCAAAAGATACATCTAATAAAGGACTGTTAATCAAAATAAACAAAGAATTCTTAAAACTCAACAATAAGAAAACAAACAACCTGATCAAAAAATAGGTCAAATATCTTAACAGACACCTCACCAAAGAAGATATGCAGATGGTAAATAAGCATACAATAAATGCTCCACATCATATGTCATCAGGAAAACGCAAGTTAAAACAACAATGAGATACCACTACATCCCTGTTAGGATGGCCAAAACCACGAATACTAAGAACACCAAATGCTGGTGGAGATGTGGAAAAAAAAGGATCTCATACTCTGCTAGTGGGAATACAAAATAGTACAAGCTACTTTGGAAGACAATTTGGTGGTTGCTTACAAAACTAAACGTACACTTACCATGCAAACCAGCAATTGTGCTCCCTGATATTGACCCAAAGGAGTTGGAAACATATGTCCACACAGAAATCTGTACATGGATGTTATAACAGTTTTGTTCTTAAGTGCCAAAACTTGGAAGCAACCAAATGTCTTTCAGTAGGTGAATGGATAAATAAACTGTGGTACTTACAGACAATGGAATATTATTTCAGTGCTAAAAAAAATGTTACTATCAAGCCATTAAACGATATAGAAGAGCTTTAAATATATATTACTAAATGAAAGAAGCCAATCTGAAAAGGCTACTGCATGATTTCAACTATATGATATTCTGGAAAAGGCAAAACTATGGATGCCAGGGATGTGGGTGGGGGGTGGAGTGAGGGGATGAATAGGCAGAGCACAGAGGATTTTTAGGGAGGTGAAAATACTTTGTATGATATTATAATGATGGATATATGTCATTATATATTTGTTCAAACCTATAGAATATAAAACACCAAGAGTAAACTCTAAGGTAAACTACTGACCTTAGGTGGTTATGGTATAGATTCATTCTCGGTAACAAATGTACCATTTTGGTGAGTGATGCTGTCATTAGGGGATGGGGTGGTATGCATGTGTCAGGGCAGAAAACATATGGGAAATCTCTGTATTTTCTTCTCAACTTTGTTATGAACCTAAAACTGCTCTTAAAAAATTGTCTTAGAAAATTAAAGCTGAAGACATGGAAATAAAAATAGAGTTAAACTTTTCTCCTTTTAGTTCCATTAACACTAAAATTTATAAAAGTATTGATAGAAATTCAAGTCATTGATAAGTCAATAAGCTCATTTCCTGAACACACAAATCATACAGTACTTCTGTGTTTCCTCCAAATTAGACATAATACTTAATACCCAATACTTTTGTGTTCCTCCAAAATGAACTGATTTATAGGTAAAATAGTACCAAAGGAAATTTCACATCAGCATTTTCCAAAAATCAACCTTTTAGTTTTCATGACACTTCAAAATTTCCAGAAATTTTCTTCAGCTGAGAGATAAAGATCATTCCAGCCTTGTCTCAGCTTTGTTTTCTGGCTGGCTTCCAGTGTAGTTGCATCATGGCTGTAACATATGTTGGTGTCAGTTCTACACACAACAAGAGCATGCATGTTTCTGAACAAGATTTCTGAGATTCATTCTGATTGGAGAGACTTGGGCCACATAATGTCCCCTGAAGCAAAGGGTGAAGTTATCTTCTGTTGATACATATGTACTCTATTGAGGAGAGGTCAGTGGATACCCAGAATGAAGTTCTGAAAATTCTTAGAAACAACGGAACAAAGAATGAAGCCATATAAGGAACCAACAAATGTCCATTATCTCTACTACTCTAAAGTAATTAATGGATCTCAATTTTTAAAAAAATCAAGTTTAAACTTCTCTTTCAAATTCTGCCACAATTTTGTTCCACTCTAACTACCCAACTTTACATCCCACCAATCTCTTTCTGCTCTAGACAGGCTAGTCTCACTCTCCTAAAAATAGAAAGTGTTCAAACTTGGTTTTGTATTTCATGGTGTTCTCTACAGTTGGAAGATCCTTTTCTTCTTTCATCTCTCCCAGCAATATTTATCCACTAAAGCCCAATTTAAAACCTGCATTCTTGTTTTCTTCTCACCGTAAGTGATCACAGTTCAATTAAATTAAACATTTGTGTACTAAGCAACTAGCATGTACAGCAGAGGAAGATTTTTTCGGAGCATACTGAGTTTTAAGAACTTGTGAAAAATCTACCACAGATCCTCATTAAGAACCTAAAAAGTTGAAGATCTAAAGTTACTGAAATAGTTGGCAGGAGATATAGACCTATCCACTTAGAAACTGGAATAGAAAAGATGGCCTAAGCTAAGGCAAGACTATAAAGAAAGAAAAAAGAGAAATAAAGACAAAATATATGTACAAGAAATGTGATATGGAGCAAACAGTAATGACTGAGCAGTGTCAGGCAGAGAAGGAGAACAAGGAAAGCCTGTTCATATAAATCAAAAGAGGAAAAATATCAATTAAAAAGGGAGAATATTCAAAGATGTCTAATACAGTTAAATTATGACGTAAACTATGGTTTACTAGTTCTCACCATTGTCTGATGGCAGTCTCTATTTATCTTAGTTCCAATTTTGATAATACAGAATTATTTGTCACTGATGAAACACTGGATTAGGTCTGTCCCTAATCCCATTAGCCTTGCCCAGAATAAGACAGACCTTGTGGTATAAACATGGCTATCCCTTCTCTTCCACAGGGCCTGTGTCAGACAGCTTCCAAAGATGAGAACATGGAGGAGCCATGACACCCCAAAACGGGTCTTCTTCAGCAATTAATTGTTCTCCAGAAACTCCCGTTGACATCCCCTGTTCCACATAACCATCATTAAAAGAATAAAGAATGAGGCTTCCCTGGTGGCGCAGTGGTTGAGAGTCCGCCTGCCGATGCAGGGGACCCAGGTTCGTGCCCTGGTCCGGGAAGATCCCACATGCCGCGGAGCGGCTGGGCCCGTGACCCATGGCCGCTGAGCCTGCGCGTCCGGAGCCTATGCTCCGCAACGGGAGAGGCCACAACAGTGAGAGGTCCACGTACCGCAAAAAAAAAAAAGAATAAAGAATGTCTTTAGTTGGATTTTAATTTAAGTTAAATTTAGAGATGGCTCTTTCCTGTAATCCTTGGTATAATTTGGCATGTTCTATAATTTTCATTTGTCAGGCATATTAATTTTTTAATCACCCCTACATCACTTCAGAACAAGTAAAAACTTTGTTCAGATGAAAAAAAAATTACAGATCCTAAACTAACTCATCGCTGCCATCCCTGCCCAAAAGAAGAAAAAGCAGAAGGAGGAGAGAAAAAACCCAGGCATTAAAAAGAGGGTTTTTTTCCTTCTTACCCTGTGAGTCACAAAGCTTGGTGCCATAAAGTAAGTGCTTTCTGTCCACAGACTGAATGTTACATTCCATCAGCACAGAAGCAGTTATATTTTATATTACTTATTTAAATTCTGTCCTCTGAAGTATCTTTCTCCCAGCATTATGCTAGCAAGTACAGTTTAAGGCTATTAAAATTATATTTACTCAATTCTTGACTTACCAGAGATACTTATTATCTTAAGTGAAATTTTCCAAAATGCACTTTAGGAACAAAAAGTCATTCATTTTTTCAGGACTGCCAACAGTGGGGGTGGGGGAAAATACTGACTACAAATGGGCCATATGGGAACTTTTTGAGATGATGAAAATACTCTATATTCTCTGTCTTGATTGTTGGTGGTAGTTACACAACTGTATAAATTTGTCAATATTTGTAAAAGTGAACATTCAAAATTTTACTATGAGTAAATTATACATCAATAAACAAAAAGAGAGAGTAAATATGATGATAAAAATAAAATAAAATTTAAAATGGTATTCACTTTTAAAATCAGTTTCTTTCCTGAACCTCTCAGTATAGAAAAAAAGGGGGGGAACTGAAAATTCACCAAACTCACTTACTCTAAAGAATCTCTAAATTATATGATTTGAATTATCCTAAAAGGTTGCTAAACATATACATCCTTACAGAATTGAAAATACAGTGACTACAGGATGTGTAAAATATGGAGACATGATTTTAAAAATTAGAAAACATGGGATAACTGTTCAGTCCTCAAAAGAAAAAAGGTTTGGATTTATTTGATTTTTTTTCCTCCATCTTTTCATCTAATTCAAATAGGTTTGTTTTTTATACCCATTCTAATTTTAAGGTACTTTGAAATAACTTATAAGATACCTTGAAATATAATAATTCAAACAAATAATCCAAAACATAAAATCAATGAAATAATTTCATTCATTAAATATTTATTGAGCACCTACTATATGTGTAAGTAATGTTAGTTGCTCTGACAAGGACTATGAAGATGAGTAAGGTGATCACTGAATTAATAGAAAAGAAAAATACACACAAGTTAGGTGTTTTAAGCAAAGCTGAGCTCATACACAACACAGAGGAACGTTGGACTGGTTGAAAGCCTGGCTGCAAAGGGACAACTACTATGGAGGCTGAGGAAGCACTAAACATAAATAGCCCTTAGGAAGTTTGTAAATAAAAATAGTAGATTGAAGAGGAAGCAGAGTTGAGAGACTTTGTGTTTAGGATACGTGCTAACGAAGATGGAGTAACAAAAAATCATCAAGATTTCTACTGTGAGTACCAAGATCAGTCCTAAGGGTAAGAGGTTCACCTCATCAAAGAACTGGGGTGTTTCTTTGTCAGAGACCAAACAAAAAAAATTAAAAATAAGATATCATACTATCAGTAATGTGAAAGAAGGCAGGTGTTGCCATGTGATTTAAGAGGATGGCCGTTGTGCTCCTGAGGAGCTCAGGGCTGGATGATAATTTTAGGAACACCAAACACTGAACTGATTGTGGTGTCTAACCTTTATGTATAAATCAAGATCAAAATAATATTAAAAACAAATTATTTGTAATGAAGTTCAACAAAGTTCTGATATTTCCCATGATGAACACTCTGATGCCTCATTTTGAAATACTGAATTATTTCAAAAGAAATGATGCTTCCTGCTTCTGCTTTGCTGCCACCCCAAATTCATGTTTAGTCTGTCTGTTGGGTTTCCAGTAATACGGTTTCTGGCTGGTTGCTTAGGCCATGTGCTTTGTTCAGTGACTGAACAAACTGATGGGTCTATTCCTTAATTTTATTTATTCATTTGATTAATCTCTCAGGGATGTATCAAACTAAACTAACACACAAGATTATGTTATATAAATGAAAAATAAAATGAATTAATAAAGTGAGAAATGTTACCAGCAACCCAGATAGTCTTAATTTTAATACATATTTTCCCTGCACTATTTTAGTCACAATAAAGCTATCCTTTTCCAGTGCCTTATAAGCTTGTGTCTGCATTTCTGTCTTTATCAGAGTACCCGATGAACCAGACAAATGATTAGAAATGTACATAATGAACACAGAAACAGAGCATTCATTCCTTCACTAGACTTTCACATATCATAAACCAAGAACGGGGCACACTGAAAAATAAAGGAGGCACATTATCAACCTCATGGGTTTTAGAGCCTGGAAGTGGAGATAAACAATGTAATAATTATATAAATAGAGTTCTCTGAAAGAACATTGATTTATTTAGTTGATGTGACCAGAGGAGAAATCTCTGAGAGAAGCACATTTTAACTAACGTTTTACTATATAGTCTTGAAGTATATTCTACCCAGCTCTTATGCTACTTAAAAGAAACATGTATAAGACCATAAGTTTTATATTGTGCAGATTGAATGTGACATCTGATATAAAAAATGGTGCTTAGTGGTCATGAAGAGGGTGTGTTCTGGGGTCAAACCAACTGGCTAGAGGTGCTTGCTGCCTGCAAGACCCTGGACCCATAATTCAATTTTGTACTATAGATATATTATATGCCTTGCAAAGTACTGTCAAGATGAATTGGGTTAACCATTGGAAAGCAGTTAGCACAATGCCTAAGTGGTAAATATTCTATACTTACTGTTGTTGTTGTGGGTAACATTAGGTTTCTCCTCTGGAAGGGCTGAATAGACCACCAATTTTTGCTCTCAGGAGGGTAACATTTTTTTGTAATATTCATTGAGAACACTCCTGCTAGTTGACACATTTTTTCTTTAAGCATTGCTAGTATCAGATTGAGGTATAGACTTTGACTTGGAGACATTCTGTATTTCAGGCTTACTTCTTCAGAAATATCATAGATACATTATGATTTTTATAGAGAAGTATTATACTACAGGTTAAAAGCATGCATTCTACACCAGGCCACCTGGGTGAAAATTCCAGCATTACCACTTACTGAGTAACCTTGAAGAAAATGCTTAAAGTTTCTGCAGCTTAATTACATCACATGTAAAATGAAAATAATAATAGTACCTATCTCACACTATTGTTATAAGAAATAAATTAGTTAATTATGTAGAGTGCTCAAAACCTTCTCTGGCACTTGAAAACTAGCGTATGTGTTAGCTATTACTTATGCTTTCATTTAATCCTCTCAACAACCATATGCATTAAATACAAATATTGAATGAAATCGTAAGGTCCATGGAGGCAGGCACCATTAGATGTTGGTAATTATTCTATCTCCAATACTTAGAACAGTATTGATTTAACAAATATTTAAAATAAAAACATAAATATAAATCAAAAAATTAAATCAGTGGATGGATGAATGAATGAATGAATGAATGATGAATGAATCCCCATGTTCCAGATAAGGAAACTACAACCGATAGTAGTTTGATAATTTGTCCAAAACACAGCTAGCATGTGATAGGGTCAACCTACGTCTGTCTGACTATAAGACACATATGCTTAACCACACACATTTGTGGTGGAAACATTCAGTAAAGCCTTGATCTTTTGTAGCAGGGCTCAGCTCAGGGAGAAGAGAAGTCAGGCCAGGGAAATTACCAGTGCTAGAATTTTTTTTTTTAACATCTTTATTGGAGTATAATTGCTTTACAATGGTGTGTTAGTTTCTGCTTTATAACAAAGTGAATCAGCTATACATATACATATATCACCATATCTCCTCCCTCTTGCATCTCCCTCCCAACCTCCTTACCCCACCCCTCTAGGTAGTCACAAGCACATAGCTGATCTCCCTGTGCTATGTGGCTGCCTCCCACTAGCTATCTGTTTTACATTTGGTAGTGTATATATGTCCATGCCACTCTCTCACTCTGTCACAGCTTACCCATCTCCCTTCCCATGTCCTCAAGTGCATTCTCTACATCTGCGTTTTTATTCCTGTCCTGCCCCTAGGTTCTCCAGAACCTTTTTTTTTTTTTTTTTTTTTTAGATTCTATATATATGTATGAGCATAGGGTTTTGGTTTTTCTCTTTCTGACTTACTTCACTCTGTATGACACACTCTAGGTCCATCCACCTCACTACAAATAACTCAATTTCGTTTCTTTTTATGGCTGAGTAATATTCCACTGTATATATGTGCCACATCTTCTTTATTCATTCACCTATCAATGGACACTTAGGTTGTTTCCATGGCTATTGTAAATAGAGCTGCAATGAACGTTTTGGTACATGACTCTTTTTAAATTATGGTTTTCTCAGGGTATATGCCCAGTAGTGGGATTGCTGGGTCATATGTTAGTCCTATATTTAGTTTTTTAAAGAACCTCCATACTGTTCTCCATAATGACTGTATCAATTTACATTCCCACCAACAGTGCAAGAGGGTTCCCTTTTCTCCACACCCTCTCCAGCATTTATTGTTTGTAGATTTTTTGATGATGGCCATTCTGACTGGTGTGAGGTGATACCTCATTGTAGTTTTGATACGCATTTCTCTAATGATTAGTGATGTTGAGCATCCTTTCATGCATTTGTGGGCAATCTGTTTATCTTCTTTGGAGAAATGTCTATTTAGGTCTTCTGCCTATTTTTGGACTGGGGTGGGGTTTTTTGTTTGTTTGTTTTTTGTGGTACGCGGGCCTCTCACTGTTGTGGCCTCTCCCACTGCAGAGCACAGGCTCCGGACGCGCAGGCTCAGCGGCCATGGGTCACGGGCCCAGCCGCTCCGCGGCACGTGGGATCTTCCCGGACCAGGGCATGAACCCGTGTCCCCTGCATCGGCAGGTGGACTCTCAACCACTGCGTCACCAGGGAAGCCCCAGGATGTCCATTTTATTGGCATTGAGTTGCTTGTACCAGTCTCTCATGATCCTTTGTATTTCTACAATGTCAGTTGTTACTTCTCCCTTTTCATTTCTAATTCTATTGATTTGAGTCTTCTCCCTTTTTTTCTTGATGAGTCTGGCTAATGGTTTATCAATTGTTTATCTTCTCAAAGAACCAGCTTTTAGTTTTATTGATCTTTGCTACAGTTTCCTTCATTTTCTTTTATTTCTGATCTGATCTTTATGATTTCTTTCCTTCTGCTAACTTTGGGGTTTTTTGTTCTTCTTTCTCTAATTGCATAGGTGTAAGGTTAGGTTGTTTATTTGAGATGTTTCTTGTTTCTTGAGGTAGGGCTGTATTTATTCCTATAAACTTCCCTCTTAAAACTGCTTTTGGTGCATCCCATAGGTTTTGGGTCGTCGTGTTTTCATTGTCATTTGTTTCTAGGTATTTTTTGACTTCCTCTTTGATTTCTTCAGTGATCTCTTGGTTATTTAGTAGTGCATTGTTTAGCCTCCATGTGTTTGCATTTTTTACAGATTTCTTCCGGTAATTGATATCTAGTCTTACAGCATTGTGGTCAGAAAATATACTTGATATGATTTTAATTTTCTTATATTTATCAAGGCTTGATTTGTGACCCAAGGTATGATCTATCCTGGAGAATGTTCCATGAGCACTTGAGAATAAAGTGTATTCTGTTGTTTTGGGATGGAATGTCCAATAAATATCAATTAAGTCCATCTTGTTTAATGTATCATTTAAAGCTTGTGTTTCCTTATTTATTTTCATTTTGGATGATTTGTCCATTGGTGAAAGTGGGGTGTTAAAGTCTCCTACTATGATTGTGTTACTGTTGGTTTCCCCTTTTATGGCTGTTAGCATTTGCCTTATGTGTTGAGGTGCTACTATGTTCAGGGCATAAATATTTACAATTTTTATATCTTCTTCTTGGATTGATCCCTTGATCATTACATAGTGTCCTTTTTTGTCTCTTGTAATAGTCTTTATTTTAAAGTCCATTTTGTCTGATATGAGAATTCCTACTCCAGCTTTCTTTTGATTTCCATTTGCATGGAATATCTTTTTCCATCCCATCACTTTCAGCCTGTATGTGTCCCTAGGTCTGAAGTGGGTCTCTTGTAGACAGCATATATATGCGTCTTGTTTTTGCATCCATTCAGCCAGTCTATGTCTTGTGGTTGGAGCATTTAATCCATTTACATTTCAGGTAGTTATCGGTATGTGTGTTCCTATTACCATTTTCTTAATTGCTTTGGGTTTGTTACTGTAGGTCTTTCCCTTCTTTTGTGTTTTTTGCCTAAAGAAGTTCCTTTTGCATTTGTAGTAAAGCTGGTTTGGTTGTGCTGAATTCTCTTAGCTTTTGCTTCCCTGTAAATGTTTTAATTTCCCTGTTGAATCCTAATGAGATCCTTGATGGTAATCTTGGTTGTAGGTTTTTCCCTTTCATCACTTTAAATATGTCCTGCCACTCCCTTCTGGCTTGCAGAGTTTCTGCTGAAAGAGCAGCTGTTAACCTTATGGGGATTCCCTTGTATGTTATTTGTTGTTTTTTCCTTGCTGCTTTTAATATTTTTTCTTTGTATTTAATATTTGATAGTTTGATTAATATGTGTCTTGGTGTGTTTCTCCTTGGATTTAACCTGTATGGGACTCGCTGCACTTCCTGGACTTGATTGACTATTTCCTTTCCCATTTTAGGGAAGTTTTCACCTATAATCTCTTCAAATATTTTCCCAGTCCCTTTCTTTTTCTCTTCTTCTTCTGGGACCCCTTTAATTCGAATGTTGGTACTTTTAATGTTGCCCCAGAAGTCTCTGAGGCGGTCCTCAATTCTTTTCATCTTTTTTTCCTTATTCTGCTCTGCAGTGGTTATTTCCACTGTTTTATCTTCCAGGTCACTTATCCGTTCTTCTGCCTCAGTTATTCTACTATTGATTCCTTCTAGAGAATTTTTAATTTCATTTATTGTGTTGTTCATCATTGTTTCTTTGCTCTTTAGCTCTTCTAGGTCCTTGTTAAATGTTTCTTGTATTTTCTCCATTCTATTTCCAGGAGTTTGGATCATCTTTACTATCATTACTCTGAATTCTCGTTCAGGTAGACTGCCTATTTCCTCTCATTTTTTTTGTCTGGTGGGTGTTTACCTTGCTCCTTCATCTTTTGCATATTTCTCTGTCTTCTCTTGTTTAACTTTCTGTATTTGAGGACTCCTTTTCACAGGCTGCATGTTCGTAGTTCCATTTTTTTTTTGGTGTCTGCCCCCAGCGGTAAGGTTGGTTCAGTGGGTTGTGTAGGCTTCCTGGTGGAGTGGACTGGTGCCTCTGTTCTGCTGGATGAGGCTGGATCTTGTCTTTCTGGTGGCAGGACTGTGTCCGGTGGTGTGTTTTGGGGTGTCTGTGATCTTCTTATGATTTTAGGCAGCCTCTCTGTT
Organism: Delphinus delphis; assembly: GCF_949987515.2. Classification (NCBI taxonomy): domain Eukaryota; kingdom Metazoa; phylum Chordata; class Mammalia; order Artiodactyla; family Delphinidae; genus Delphinus; species Delphinus delphis. Next base: position 40,400,972 of record NC_082698.1, on the reverse strand, counting down.
AATGGCTGTGGTTGTGTTCCTATCTTACTAGTTGTTTGGCATAGGTGTCCAGCACTGTAGCTTTCTGGTTGTTGAGTGGAGTTGGGTCTTAGCGTTGAGATGGAGATCTGTGGGAGAGCTTTTGCCGTTTGATATTACGTGGAGCCAGGAGGTCTCTGATGGACCAATGTCCTGAGCTTGGCTTTCCCACCTCAGAGGTGCCAGCCTGACACCTGGCCGGAGCACCAAGACCCTGTCAGCCACACAGCTCAGAAGAAAATGGAGAAAAAAGAAAGAAAGAAAGAAAAATAATAAAATGAAGTTATTAAAATAAAAATTAAAAATTATTAAAAATTAAAAAATGAAATGTAATAAAAAAAGAAAAAAGAATGATAGAAGATAGCAAGTGAATCAAAAAACAAATCCACTGATGATAAAAAGCACTAAAATCTATACTAGAAAAAACAAACAAAAAAAAATGGACAGACAGAACCCTAGGACAAATGGTAAAAGCAAAGCTATGCAAACAAAATCACACAAAGAAGCATACATATACACACTCACAGAAAGAGAAAAAGGAAAAATATATATATATTTATATATTAAAAAAAAGGAAGAGAGCAACTGAATCAATAAACAAATCTCTACCAATGATAATAAACTCTAAATAATAAACTAAGATAAAGATAAAATTAGAACAAATTAGATGCAGGAAGCAAACCCCAAGTCTACAGTTGCTCCCAAAGTCTACAGCCTCAATTTTGGGATAATTCACTGTCTATTCAGGTATTCCACAGATGCAAGGTACATCAAGTTTTTTGTGGAGATTTAATCCGGTGCTCCTGAGCAGTGTACAGCTCCTGGGGTTCAGCTTTGGATTTGGCCCCGCCTCTCTGTGTAGGTGGTCTGAGGGCATCTGTTCCTGCCCAGACAGGACAGGGTTAAAGGAACAGCTGATTAGGGGGCTCTGGCTCACTCAGGCCGAGGGGAGGGGCACGGAATGCGAGGCAAGCATGCGGTGGCAAAGTCCAGTGTGACACTGCAACAGCATGAGGAACGCCATGTGTTTTCCCGGGGAAGTTGTCCCTGGATCACGGGTCCCTGGCAGTGGCCGGCTGCACAGGCTCCCGGGAGGGGAGGTATGGATAGTGACCTGTGCTCGCACACAGGCTTCTTGGTGGCTGCAGCAGCAGCCTTAGCATCTCATGCCCCTCTCTGATGTCCGCACTGATAGCCATGGCTTGCACCCGTCTCTGGAGCTCGTTTAGGTGGTGCTCTGAATCACCTCTCCTCATGCACCCCAAAATAATGGTCTTTTGCCTCTTAGGCAGTTCCAGACTTTTTCCTGGACTCCCTCCCGGCTAGCTGTGGTGCACTAGCCCCCTTCAGGCTGTGTTCACGCAGCCAACCCCAGTCCTGTCCCTGGGATCTGAACTCCAAAGCCCGAGCCTCAGCTCCCAGCCCCCGCCCATCCTGGCGGGTGAGCAGAAAAGCCTCTCGGCTGGTGAGTGCTGGTTGGCACCGATCTTCTGTGCGGGAATCTCTCCACTTTGCCCTCCACCCCTGTTGTTGCGTGCTCCTCAGTGGCTCGAAGCTTTCCCCCCACCCACACCCCGTCTCCGCCCGCGAAGGGGCTTCCTAGTGTGTGGAAACTTTTCCTTCTTCACAGCTCCCTCCCGAGGGGCAGGTCCTGTCCCTATTGTCTCTCTTTTTTTCTTTTTTCTTTTGCCCTACCCAGGTACATGGGTAGTTTCTTGCCTTTTGGGAAGTCTGAGGTCTTCTGCCAGTGCTCAGTAGGTGTTCTGTAGGAGTTGTTCCACATGTAGATGTATTTCTGATGTATTTGCAGGGAGGAAGGTGATCTCCACGTCTTAGTTCTCCGCCATCTTGAAGTTCTCCCCCAGTGCTGGAATTTATATGGTGTGGCAAAAGAATAAAAAGGAGTCCACGTATGGTTTGTGGAAATCTTATACTAAAGCATATTCCAAATCAGAATCTTTTATGATGGCAGTCTGGAATCTGCATTCCTAATAAACACCCTGGTGATTCTATGCACATCAATGCTTTGGAAGTCCTAAGTAGAACATATTCCCAGTGGATTGAAATGGTGGACACTGAAGTCAAGACGTGAAAGGCAAGTCAGAATGGAACTGAGAGTGGAAAATTAAGACAGGTTACAGTTGGGAAATAAATACTAGTTTCAAAGGAAATCATAAAGAATCTCTCCAGCAAGAAGGCCAGAATTATTATTGCCGTAAGCTTGTTAAAGTGTCTTGTGATCTATCAAAAGTATACCTTTGTTACTTGAACTATTTGTTGAAATAATCTTTATTTCATTGGGATTAATCTGAATAAATAGGATTCGGACCTTTTAAAGGGGAGTTGTTGTGGCATGCATTTAAGCACTCTGTGCAATGCGAAGCTTAACTTTCCCTCAAAGCTTCTGCTTCCTGGGAACTGATTATAGTGCAGTGCCTAATTCTATGGTTGCAGTGGCAATTACAGGTATCATAACTGCCACTCAGTGGCCCCAACATTCTCACATGTCCTATATAGACAAAAAATAGCAGTGTCAAAGCTCTAGTCTATACCTCACAGAGTCATAAATGGAGGTCACATGTATACAGCTAGCAATGAAAGCATTTTAATATTTATTTCTCAAGTATTGTTGACTATTAAATAACAATCTGCCTTTAAAGTCACCCTTCTTTATAGTACTCTTTTAAAATTACATGCATAAGTTTAAATACAATGTAGTTATTGTTTCACAAATGCATTTATTTTAGGTTTGTATAATTTTTTAAACACTCAAAGAAAGTTTTTTTTGATGTTCTCAAGAAATGAGCATTGAGTTTAGCAATAGTGTGCCCACAATCTTTGACACATGATACTAATTTAGTCCTTTTCTTCAGGCTAAAAAGGAAGTGCCTTTCCAATTAATAATTTAATGCATTTGCGCATGATTAGATAAATATTTTGGATGCCGTACTTAATATAAGAAATGGAAACTAAATGTTCTTTAAAACTGCTTCATAAACAATCAGTTACTAAAACTGTTTACATATACATCTATATATCAGTGATGTTAAAGAATTCTCAGAAATAACCGTCACTTTCCTACATCAGCTCATTTTATTTCATTTAGATATTTGTCTACTGTTTCTTTTATTTAATGCTATATTGGTAAATATTTAATCTTTTATTCTAAAACATCTTTTCTTGACTATCTGAGGCTTTATGCTAGCTATCTTTTACCTTCTTCCAAGTTTCCAGGGAGCCTCTGCGTACTTTGCTTCGCACTCAACAATGATGCTGCCCTCTTGAAAGTTATTACTAAATCTAATATTTTTCCCAGTCCTCATTTTTAAAATGATTGCCTGTTCCAACAACTTTGCCCTCATTTTATTTCCAAAACATTGCAGCTTTCAAAGGTAAATTTTTTTTCTTAGTCTTTCATTTTTAAAATTTTGCATTATGCAACATACTTACAAAGTCAGAAAATAATCAGATACTTGTGTACTCAGCACTAAAACAGATGTTAACATTTTGTCCTATTTGCTTGAGACCTTACCTTTCTAAAAGAATATGAAAACAAGAAAGTGATACACGAACAGCTAAAGCCCTAACCAGAACCTTTCTCCCTCACTATCCCCAGAGGAAGGTGTACAACATTTCCCTGCATGGTTTTATACATTTACTACACATATATATTCATAAACAATATATACTATTATTATGTCAATATTTGCATGAATCTTACCATACTCTGCCTCTCTTTCTGCAACTTGTTTTTTTACTATTATCTTTTTTAAGATTTTCCATGTTTATGCAGGTAAATCAAGTTTATTCATTTTAACTGCTGAATAGTGTTTCATTATATGAGTAAACCATGATTAATTCATTTCCCTACTGAGTGACATTTTTTTTTTCTTTTTGCCATGACAAACAGTCCTGCAATTACTTTCTTTGTATCTGTCTCTATGAGCATGGATTTCTCTAGGGTAGACCCTGAAAAATAGAATTTCTGACTTAGAGAGTATGTGTGTCTTAAATTTTATTATTGTCAACTTGTTCCCCAAAGTAGATGTACCAATTTACATTCCCACCAGTGGTATATAGCAGTTTCTTCTTCTCCACCTTCTCTTCAGTACTTGTCATTACCAGATGGAGTAATGTTTTCCTAAGTGATGGGTATGATGCAATACCTTCTTCTTTTGATTTGCATTTTCCTAGTCACCAGTTAGGTCGAGCATCTTTTCACATGTTTATTGGTCATTGGTCTTTATCTCTTGTAACTTTCACACTCATAGTCTTGGCCCATTTTGTTTTTGTTGGGTTGTATTTTTCTTATTAATGTGTAAAAAAATTTTAAATAGACATTAGTCCTTTGTTACTTGCATAAATGGAAAATATTTTCTGACACTGAAAAATCTTTGAAAAAAGCACTTTGTTTTTTCTATTTGTCATGACAAAGTTTCAAATGTCATTTTTTAATGTTTGCTATGTCTTATAACATTCCTTGTGCATTACTCAATTATTGGAAATAGTGTTAAAAGTATCATTAGATCAATACTGTTAATTTTGTTGCTCAGATCTTCAGAATTCTTGATTTTTTATCTGATTTATCTATTAATCACTGATGAAGGTGTATAAACATCGCCCATTATGATGATGGCCTTCTTAATCTCATCTTGTACTTCTACCTTTTAAGTATGCTCAATCTATACTAAGAATATCGCATCTTTCTGGTGAACAGAACTTTTTATTAGGACGCATTAACTCTTATGCTTATGGTAATGCTTTTAACTTTCAAATCCACTTTGTCTGATATTATAGGTTAATACCAGTTTTGTTTGAATCTCTTCAGTTTTTCCTATCTCCATTGTCTCTATGTTGTCCTTCTGAAATTCTGATTAAACTGGAATTATCGACTTTCTCACCCTATCCTACATATATTTTAAGAACTCTTTCATATTTTCCATCACTTTGTTTCATAAGGGGATTGTTTTTCAGATGAAGCTTTATGGTTACTATTTCTCTCTTGTACTGAATTCTATTTTCAATAATATTTCTTATTTCTAGAAATTATATTTGCTCTTTTACAAATCTCTCTGTTACTTTTTGTTATATGTTCTTATGTAGTCATATTTTTTAATGTTTATTTCTTTTCACTCATTAAATATACTTTTTAAAAAATTTATATACAATATCTTCAGTCTTGAATAACTCTGAGAATTTATTTATGCTGTTTTGTATGTTCTTACTCATATTAGCTTGCTTCTTCAGGAGTTTAGTGTTTTAAAAATGTGAGCTCATATCCTTTGCAACTTTATCTTTGTTGGCTGGGGTGAAGATGTATTCCTTGAGAGAGGATTTGCATCTGTTTCTGCTAGAGAACACCACTAACCCAGGGGCACTTGAAAACAAATGGAATGTGAGATGCTTTGGGGACTCCATGTATGGTACGTTTTCTGGACTCAAATTCACATAAGGGATGGATTCTAGTTGGTTATTTTCAGGGGAGACTTTTTTTCCTCTCCTTCATGCAGACTTAAAGCCAAGATAGGTAATTCTCCTTACCTTCTTCTTTGTGGGTAGGTTTTTATTTATTTTTTAATTTGTTTGATTTCTAGGGTACACATAGAGGATGCTGCTTTCATGCAGATGTCTTGGTCTCTCTCTCCCACTTTGACTGGGCCCTAGGGTTTATCTCCTTTCCCACATGAGCAACTGAGTGCATAAAGGTTTCATTTAATGAAATGAGAGCTATTTGGGGAGAAAGATCTTGAATCCAAGCTTAGACATATAGTTCATGTAAATGTATGTAAAACAACCAGAGGGAAACAACAAGTAGGTGCTTCAGCATCCAGTATGAGCAAAGAGGTGAGCATAACAGTCTGTGAAGCCTTGGCTATGCATGACACTGGTTACAAGTGTGGGGTAAGAAGAGAAGATTGAGGAGAGAGGCCAAGGTACTCATACACTGAAAGCCAAGTGAAAGAGGCTGCTACAAACATAGCTTGTATATTCCTTGCATAGTTTTAAATAATTTGTGCCAATATTTTAAAGTCAAAGGATTAATAAAGAAAATATGGAACTCCTGCTTCTGTTGAAAAATCAGAGTTCTGGCATTAAAGGTTTCACTTTGAAAGCAAGCATCAGGTAGAGTTGAATGAACATGTGTGCTTTAGACAAGCCATATATTCTCTCACCTAGACTGCATCCATCATCTGTATTACCTGGCTAGTTTCTTCATGCATTTGAGTTTGTGCCCTGACCTAGACTAATAATGGCTCGATCATGTGATTGTTGAAGAAGATACGGACTTTAATGACTATGGAACAGAAAACAAAAAAAACCTTACTGGGATACTGATTGGTTTTCCCAAGACTAGATAAACATATGCGGTTCCATTTTTGAAGGAGCAGGATTATTCAGGGGTGGGATTTCCTGCCCATTTACATACAAGGTCCCACATTAGGGGTATGATTTCAGAATGTTCACAATGTCTGATATTAGCCCAGAATTTATAAAGCACATGAAACCATAAACAGAAAATGTGGGCCAGGCCAAGTAATAACAAAAACATAAATCTTTCAAGGTGCCTGTTTATGCCAACAGAGGAGAGAGTTCCACCCACAATGAATAGGAATTGCATTGGATCCACTCACAACACATATCCCCAAAGAGTAATTTAAGCAAATGTAAGCAAATTTGTGGTTCAAAGTTTATGTAAAACAAAACAAAACAAAACATAAAACCTATGACCACTACTTAAGAAAGCTGCAGGGGAAGAAGGATCATCAAGTGAAAGCTGGGTCTATGTGAGAGCATTAATGTGAAGCAAATGTTCAGTGAAGAGTTTGAGGACTGAAGAGATTTTGCAGATGATTGACTATGAATTTGAAAAGAGCACAATGGAAGTATTGCAGGAAGTGGGAACAGATGAAATGTGGGGCAAAGATGGTTTATATAGATCTTTATAGGAATCAAAATGAGATATATACAGGATGATCTGGTAGTTTATGCATTCTCATGACATCGTAGACAGAGATAAACATCCTGGTGGATTCAAAGATTTATGATTATTGGAAGGTAAGGATAATGGGAGACTGAGGTGTCCTCTGATCCTTATAATAAAGTTGAGGATGCCTGAGGGAGCAGATTAATCTTTCCATCAGAGGATAGACAGTCTACAGAGCTAGTTTAATTTCAGTGCTTGGGGCTTGCTCTCAACCTTGTTATAAGTAGGATAGTCGTAGTTTGTGTAAGCAAGAGAGCAGAGATAATTAGAACCACTGAAATATAGAAAACTCAATAGACATTCCAAAAAAGTATTCATCGATATAATTTAGGAAATTTTCCCTAAAACAGATAAATTCTGAATCTTTAGATGGTTATATAGTGTTATGTATCAGAATATTTTATATAGATCAATTAATATAAAGACATTTTCTGGTTATTTAACCTAAGGCTATAGACAATTTTTCTAGTCATCCAGGCAGCAAAAAAATATTTTCCTACCAAAGGGAAAAATTCAGTCTGGCTTCAGCCTTCTCCAAAGAAAATTTAAGCAGAGAAGAAAATTGAGCAATTGCCACAGAATTTCCAAGGAAAAGAAATTGTGACCCAAGGACTGCATCCAGCCATGGTGTCATTTATTGTAAGAGCAACAGGCAGGTATTTTTAAACCTCAAAGAACTCAAGAAATGTAACACTCATGATCCCTCTTGAAAATGCTATTCAACAATAAATTGTAGCCACTTCAGAAATAATTTATAAACAAAGAATTCAGCAATGGAGGAGCTATGTTAAAAGGTTTGCTTCTGAGCTTTGAAACCTATTTAAATAGACTATAGAGAGTATGCTATTTTTTTTACATTTGGTTTTTGGAACTGCTTTGAGAGAACTGATGTAAATTATTTGAAATGTTTCTTAAGAAAATCCCTTTCTATCAAGAGAACAAAGGACAGGCCCTGATCAGACTGGAATATTCTTTGACAAACAGCACCAATTTAAATGAAAAGTATAAATTTGGGAAACATCATGAATAAAAGCTTCTAAGTTTACTGGTTATTTTTTTTTTTCCCAAAAGAACACAAAATCAGCAACAGTGAAATTCTGGGAAGACCCTGGAACCAGATAAAACAATCTTATTAAACACTGAATCACGGTTAAAGAGCAGTCACCCGGCAACCAACGACCTCATCATTTCCTCCAAATCTTCCACAGTGCATTTTTTTTTTTTTTTAATTCTCATAAAACTAGGACAGACTAAAAAATCGTGGAAAGAGGTGGGAAACGAAGAAGGCTGAGGGAAGGGGAAACAGTCTTATTTGACTGCAAATTTGATCCAGATACTCAAAGGCTGCACAAGGTCAAGCCATTCAGGCCACAAAACACATGAAATACTCTTTTACCTAAGTCATCTGAAGAGCAGGCAATAAGAGAAAAACGAGTGACACCGAGGCTTTAAAATCTACAATTAATAAAGGAAAGTCACAAAACATTGGGACAGGAAAGAATCTGAGGCTCCAAGCCCTTCACTTGGCAGGTGAACTAACAGACTCAGCAAAGTGGTGGAGTGGGTCTATGGCCCACTACATACAAGTGCTAAGTGGGCACCTGGGTCTCACTCCTGGTCACTGTTCTTTCTACCAACTATACTGTCTCATACTGAATACAGGTGTTGTTAATTGGCAGCATGTGTCATTAAGCAGTTATTACCTAGTCAAATTTGGCTGTGATATCAGTAACTGTCTGTTCTCCTGAGAGATCAAACATTTTAATAATATTGTGGCAAAAGGTTTTCTAGGCTCTGCTCATTTCTGAAGCTTTATAAATCACTATTTTTTTCCCATGGCTACAAACATTTCATCCACTACTTTCACCCGGGCAATCAAAATTTGAAGCACACTTGGCCTCGGTCTTAAGCATCGAATACCTCTATGGGAATTTAGACGTCTTTAACCAAGGAGATCTAGAGTCCTATCAATTTCTAGCATTGCCACTTCTATCAAAACATTGTTCACCAACAAAATCACTTTGTGTATACAATACCACTGAGCACCTATCTTAGTCAGTTTGGGCTGGTAGGACAAGCTTCCATAGATTGGGTAGCTTAAACAACAAACATTTATTTCTCTGAAGGTTAGAAGTCTGAGATCAGGGTGTCAGCACAGTTGGGTTATTAGTGAAGGCCCTCTTCCTGGTTAAGTCCTCAGATGGCTTTTTCTTGGTATGGACATACAAAGAGAGACAGAGAGAGAGAGACAGAGAGAGAGAGAGAGAGATCTCATGTCTCTTCCTCTTTTTACAGGGATGCTAATCCCACCATGATGCTCCATCCTTATGACCTCCTCTAAATTAGCTTCTAAAGTCTCCACCTCCAAATACCATCACTTTGGGGATTAGGGCTTTAACATATGAATTTGGTGGAGACACAAGCATTCAGTCCACAGCAGTTATCTTATAATTTCTCTCCCCCCAACCAAAGCGCCTTAGGATTAAATGGACACAGATGTATACTGGGTTGGCCAAAAAGTTCTTTTGGGTTTTTCAATAACATCTTACAGAAAAACCAGAATGAACTCTTTGGCCAATCCAATACTTTCTATAAACACTAGAGGAATCACTTTATTTCTAATAGGTTAATTTAATCTTTCTAGAAGATCCTTTTCAGTTAAGGAGTGGTTGCTAAACAGAGTAGAAAAAAGAGTGTTCTGGGTATGGGATATGGCTTGTGAGAAATCTTGAAGTTGGCATAGGATAGTACAAAACACCATTACTCTGTGCCTGGAATTATGCTAAGTGCTTTATATAGGTTATTTAATTTTAATTAAAACCCCTATAAAATTGGTTATTTTATTACTGTTATCTTGCAGCAGAGGAAATTCAGTCTTGTAGAATTTGAACCCATTCCCAAGGTAAATCTCACAAGGCACAAAGCCAGGACTTGAAGCCAGGATTCCTGATTCCAGAATTAGGCTCTTAAACACCTCACTCTGCAGCCTTTCTCAGCATATCACAATGAATAAATTTCCATCTTTAGAGTAAACTTGGTTTTTGAAAAGACAGGTTCATATTTGTTTTACCTTAGCATTCAATAGCATTCTGGATTTACTTTCCTTTTCACAAAATTTTTAATGAATAATTAACACATTTAAAAAGCTAATAATTCAATTCACCATGGTTTTCTGAAGACATTTTAAAAATGTGAAAACGTGTTTCTCTTAGCTTTCTTTTTATTAATTATGATCCATTTAGGACATAATATAGAGTCTGGCTCATGTGTACATATCAATTAATGAAACACTGCAATGGGGAAACTATTCAAATAATAAACCAAGAACACAGAATTATCTGAAATAGAAAACAGAATTTAATGTATATCTCAAATTTTAATTTTGTACTGAATTAAAGAAAGCTCAAATTTGAAAGAAATAAGAACATGTGAGCTTAAAAAATTTTTGCAAAAATATTAAATCTGTAAGTTCAATTTTGTCATATTCTATTAAGTACATAAATAACAATCAAGAACACTTTAAAACAAAAAAGTATACGCCAGTCATTTTGAGAAGTACATTTGACTAGATAATTCCCAATTTTTATTTTTTTGGAATAAATGAAGAATGAGAATATTTATAACACATTTTTAGTGTTTTTGAGACAATTATTTCCAGTTTCCTAGAAAGAAAGACTTAACAAATCAGTATTCAGAAACATAGCATTGTACTCATTTTCGTTTCTTCTGCCTACATTGCAGCACCTTATAAATCCCCCTGACAAAATAAAAAAATAAAAATCTCAATTGGCATTTCTTAAGGCACCCACAGATACACAAAAGTAGCAAAATGAGCTTTTTTCTTCATTAAGATCTGAAATGTTTTTCCTGACTTCTGGGAAACACTCCTCACTCCTCAAAGATCTTAGCTCCCTGCTTATGCCTCTCTCCCAGACATCACTTCCATTTAATTTTTGGTGATTTCTATCCATGCTTAAGTGATTCGACTGAAAACCTGGTCTGTCAGTTCCTTCAGAGCCTCTTTTCCAGTGATTCATCAAGATCATATCCCTCCCTTGTCTTTATCAATCACTACAAATTCTCCAGAATCTCACTTTCAATTGTCCTACTCGCCAATCATTACTTTCTCCCTGTTCAGCTTACTCTCCGTATTACCCTAAATCCGATGATCCCTCTGCCACAGGGACACCTAAATCTATTGATACTGCTACCTGTCCATTAAATTTTATGGGCAATCATTATTATCTCTTCCTTGCATACATATCAACTCTCATCTCCATCTCTTGTAGATTTGTAATCATTTGACAAAATCCTACCTGTAGTTAAATTCAATTACCTAGCTACTCAGCCCACTACCCATGCAACTGAACGTGGCTGGAGAAAAACAGAAAGTTGCTGAACACTTGAATTTCAAATCCCAGGTGAGCTTTTAGAGGGAATTCCCTGGCAGTCCAATGGTTAGGACTCCACGCTTCCACTGCAGGAGACATGGGTTCGATTCCTGGTCAGGGAACTAAGATCTCACATGCCATGGCACAGCCAAAAAAAAAAAAGTTACTTTCAAATCCCAGGTGAGCTTTTAACGACACCTGGTAACCATAGTTTATTTCCCTACTTCATTCACACTCCCAGATTTCTAGATAACTATTTAAAGTCTCTGTCTCCTTAAACCCACAACACTTAATCTCCCATTCTCAATCTCAGCTCATGACTTATTTTCCTGATAAAACAGAAGCATTCAGAAAGACAACTTCCAGAAGTTCCCACAGGTGCAACTACCAGCATCAATACACATAACTCTGCCTTCTGCCTTCTCACCTGTTAATCCTGGGTAGAATAACTGCCCACACTCATCTAAAGCACTTCCTTCCACTTGTGTGTTAGACCCCATCTTCTTTCTCAAAGACATCCCCCCCCCCCCGCAGCCACTTCTTTCTTTCCTGCATCATCAACTCTCCTCTCTTTCTCTCTCCTCTCTCCACTCCTTCCTGGATCTTTTATTAACATACAAACATTCTCTTATTTCCCACATCCTTTCCATTCTGATAGGGTGTTTTGCTCAAAAATCTCATTAACAACTTTTTTCTACAATTAGGTATTTAAATCATCACATATTTTGGAGGAAAGTATCTCCATCTCACTTTTGTGCAGGTTGAAATGAGTTGGTCGAAGCTAATAGGGAACATGAATTATTGATAAATGAAAATCTCTATCTCAAAAGGAGATCTAAGTAAGGAGGTATATTTATAAAATCATGTCCTACCTTTCTATCACTACATCATGAGTGGAATGTAACTTAAACAACTGACTACTGCAAAAGCAAGGAAGAAGGAGCAACTGGACAATCTGCTGTAGAAGTGTTTCCATATGTGTCCAAATAACAATGGTACTGTAATAGAGACTGCCCCTTTCCTCAAGTTAATAGGGACAGCTCCTTTAATCTAAAAAACATCATCAACAAATGATGAGGATTCCAGCTGCAAGGCAAGGAAGTTCTTCAAGACAATGCTGTAAGTTCAAGGAGGCTAAGGACATACAATAAAATGAAAACATGGTAAAGGATTTCCTTCTAATTACAGCTCCCTCAGTTAAGTTGTAAACTTTAAGAGCAATCAGTTGGACAGATCATTTCCTGGAAAATGATTTCTAATTTTTGAGAGAGCATTTGTTGATTTGCAACTAACACGAATTATGTTGCTTCGTAAAGTCTTTGATGCCAACAGAATTAACCTTTCATGGGAAATGCTGACAGAATCACCATAATTCAGCTGAAATTCTAGAAATGCCTGTATTCCTTCTGTATTTTCAAATTATTTTATGCTTTGCCATTATTTTTCCAAGTTTCTTTAATGGCAGGTTAAATCTCTTAGAAATGTAAGTCCAAGACTGAAGTAACAAAGAATAGGCCCATCTAAAGGGGCAGATCCTATGTAAATAGTTAAGTAACATTCTTAAGACTACCTCAATATGCTAGCTTAAATGTTTGCAAACTAAATTAGAGCTTCTCTCTGAATATTATTTCTAAAATAATTAACACAAAACCAGTAATAACCAATATTCATAAAATGGCTTATGTCATTCTCTATGTAAAACTTTTAAAATAATTTTTACTTGGACTCTCCATTGCTGTCAGGTTAAAGTCCAAATTTCTGCATATGGTTTAAAAATCACCTGGCCTCCATTTGTCTCTCTTACTCCATATTTTGTCATTCTCTGGCCCAATTCCCCAAACTTAATGCTCCAAACAAACTGAATTCATTTTTACTCAGCAAATATGCCATGTTCTCTCTCCAATTCTGATCTTTGCATATTCTCCATCTGAAAGAAAAATATTCCCTTTTCATTTTACCTAGTTATCTTTCAATTCATACAGGTGTCACTACCTCCCAGAAGTCTCCACTCCTCTAAGACTGCATTAGATACACTTCCTGCATTTATCCTAGTATACTGTAGTTGTTATATATACTCCTCCTGCATTTATCTTAATATATGGTTAACTGCTTCTCTGCAAAGTCCATATGCTCCGGGGGGTCTCTCATCATTGCAGTTCCCAACATAAAATTTTGTGACAGATTTCAAAATACACAAAGTGCCATAGACATTCTCTCATTTGATCATCACACCTTTGTGAATGGGAGAATAAATGTTATCATTACCACCTCAGTTTTCAAATGAGAGGCCTGAGATTCAGGGAGGTGAAATAACTAGCCCAAGAAGAGAAAGATAAAATGGCAACAAGAGTTTGATTCTAGATCTTCATATCATAAGTCATGTAGTCTTTTCATGTAAATGGGATCCAATTTCTAAATTAACTGCACTGTCCAAACATGAGTTTTCAAAGGCTAAGTGGTAAATGTAAAAGTATGCATCAGTTCCTGAAAACTTATTAGTGACTCCACAAATTCAGCACTCAGTGACATCTATTCACTAGCAATGGCACTTCAGTGAGGTTGAGACGATCCAAAACTGAAAGCATATTTGTTCTACAAAAACTAACTCAACTGTTTTCCCTGAGTAGATAAAAGTTAGTGTTGTGTTTATGAATCTGGCCTGTGAAGAGAGGGACTGTTTGTGCCTTTCCTAGGCTATTAAATAAAGCATCCACTGCATTTGACATCAGCTTTTGAAGGGAGAATGTGTTGTACTCCCTTAACCTTCCCCACCAAATTTGCCTTCTGTCAGACTCTTCCATTTCACAAACTAACCTTGTTCTATGAAAAAAGGAGAAAGTAAAATAAATGGCAGACAAACAAAAATGTCACAAACATAATGGCTTTAAAAATCACAGAACTAGGTAAACCAAAAAAGGCTGAAAATGGCTAACAAAAATCCTCTGCCCAGGTGTTGTTTTATGATGTAAAATAAGGTGATATTCATTAGCTAAAGATAGTCAGATGGTTGGTTTCTGCACAGAGAAATTGATATAGAAAGGTAGACTTTTATCTGTTTTGAGCATTCTTTCCTTTAACCTACAGGCTTTAGGTCTGTGTACCAAAATTTTTGAATCAGTGTAGAAGATTCCAAGAAGTTCTGGCAAGAGGTGGAGTTGATGCAGAATCAGGGACTGCATAACACAGTGGGGGTAGATATCTATACCCCATTTCCTTCAGCTTCCATATCAAATAATATATAGCATGGATAACTTAAGAATCTGCTCCTGAGAAAACTATATAGACATTCTATGCACTGGATTTTAAAGCCTGAAATTTAAAGACTTGTTAAGCGAAGTTTTGTTATATAGCCAATGCCACAATGTTTTTCCTGGCATGATTTTTTTTTTGTATTTCATCAGGTTGGGTATATCACATTGAGTTGACACTGATTCCAATGACCCTCTATCACCAGGTGGTGATCACAGAAAAGGAAGACAGGTGGTGATCACAGAAAAGGAAGGTGGTGATCACAGAAAAGGAAGACAAGCACAGGATACAGAAAGGTACTTAAACTTGTGACTGGGCTTTCTGACCCCATAGATATCCACAGCATTAACATAAGCTCTGGGATTGGAATCCCAGCTTTATATTGCTCTCTTAAAATTATAAAATTGGGAGAATATCAGAATAAGCAAGGTATTTAGAAATCATCTAATCTTTCATCTTCCCTAAAGAATAAAAAGAGCTCTCTGGGGCTTCCCTGGTGGCGCAGTGGTTGAGAGTCCGCCTGCCGATGCAGGGGACACGGGTTCGTGCCCCGGTCCGGGAAGATCCCACATGCCGCGGAGCGGCTAGGTCCGTGAGCCATGGCCACTGAGCCTGTGCGTCTGGAGCCTGTGCTCCGTAACGGGAGAGGCCACAACAGTGAGAGGCCCACATACCGCAAAAAAAAACAACAAAAAAAAAGAGCTCTCTGGCTAAATATGTTTTGGAAATTATGCATGCATATCATCCTCTGAAATTCTCAGAAGTATTTTGCTATGTTAGAGGTTGTATGAAAATTTTCAGTAAAGAAAGCTTTCTTTCTCACTTTGTGTAACCTAATCGTCTCCCTTTTACTCACTTAATGCCATCTTTTACCATCTTATGAGGACACACCTGGAGACGTGCTGACCTAGTCTAACCATTTTCTGATATTTGCTTCCAAGAGAACAGTCTCTCTCACTGCTACTGCGTTCTTCCGAAATGCTGAAGAGATGTCTGGTTCCTCCCGCCTTGTGGCAGGACGAGACAGCCTGTCTTATGAGAACATTTCAGCTCTGAATAGATAGAACAAAGTGTCTCCAGTCTGAAATGCATGCCTTTCTCATTCTCATCCCTATCCGGAATTGGTTCACTAAGAATCATGGATAGTGGTAACAACTGTTTGTTTGGTTTGGTTTATTTTTTGGTTTGTTTTTCACCCAGTAAGCTTTCTCATCTCCCTCCCTCTGGGAACAGAACCTGCTCTCCTCCACTGTAGATTCAGTTCTTGGCCCATCACGTTCTCTTTCTTCTTGGCAGCTGTGATGGATCCAGTGATGAGCACATCACAAAACAGGGCTAACTGGGGTCCTCTTGCAAGATTAATACATGAACTTCGGGAAAGAGCAACTCTCTCTTTCTACAGAGTTCATTAAACTAGGAGGATGTGATATCTATGGCTCCTGGTCAACTCCTTCTCCAGCACAGGAAGAGAGCCATGAAGCCAAGCAGAAATAAGCAGTGGAGACAAGAAGAGCTAGGTTAAGTTGGGTTCCTTGTTCTCATGCCTGAGAACCTGAGTTTCAAAATACACTGTGAAAAAAAGACACACGCTTCCCAGTATAACAACCATAAATAATTTCAATTAAAGATCATTTAAATAAAGCCTATTACTAGGGACACCCTTTTTTTTTACAAGACTCAAATTATCAGTGCATAACTTGGATTATGAACAGAGCTCTTCTATACAGAATAAAATTTAAATGTAAATTACATCTTCGGTAAATTATTTCTGTATCATACTTTTGCAATTAAAGAGTTATTTTTCAAAGCTTAAAAATGGGCAAAGGGTTCTCTTTAATTACTGCATATTCTACTATCTGGATTTGGTAGTCTTAGGTAATTATTAAAATTTGTAGTTGGGATCAACCCCAAAATAGCAGGGAGTCAATGTATTTCCCTGCGGAAACTCCAGCACTTTGCGTTCTGGTGTGTTTGGTGGGGAGGGAGTGTGAGGAATAGAGTTCTTTTTTCTGACTTCTTTACAACATCCTTCATTAAACACTCTGTACAAGACATAGAAAAAAGTGTCCCCTTGCTCTCTGTTCCTTTCTTGTTTAGCAAAAGTCGTCCTCAAAGATGTTATCAACTGAACAGAATGTTTAGTGTCTGGAGCTTTACATCAGTGAGTCAAGCATTGCTACAATTATAATCAAAATGCCATGTTGGCTTGAACAACTAGAGCTAGCTCCACTCTGAGAGCATTTAAGAAGATAAGTGGCAGAATGCCATGACATGTATGCTCATGTCCTGATGGATGTGCCCAGAAATGTGTTTAGTTCTTGGGTTCCTTCCCACATGGCACCTCCTGCTGCAATTTATTGACACCAGATGTTCTTTGTATCAGTAAGACTTGTAGCAATGTCTATTTAAAGTTAAATGGAATAATTGAAGCCAGAGCATCATACTTTGAATGAAGTAAATCAAAGCACATCACAGTCATAAAAATGCAGACTAGGGAAAGCATGAATGAGAGAAATCCATTATAAAAAGAAAGCCAGACTAATAGAGACCAAAAAGCTCTGATTAAAATTTATCATCTCACACAACACTGATAGAAATCAATTGGTAACTGGTCCGAGCTCTGACGCCAGAATTAGTGAGCATGCCTTACTATATAAATTAGGCAGGAATCTTTTGTCATAATGACCTCCTTCTCCATGACAGCTCATGGAAAACAATTCTTCACTTGAATCGCCGTAGGGATCAGATGTAAAAACTCTAGTTAATGATAAGAGACATGGACTTGAAGTCTAATCATTTTACTAACGTAATGCTTTAGACAGAGGTTTTAACAAATCAAGGCTCAACTAATGATTGATGGTAGGAAATGAAGACATGTTTTAAAGTCTGTTTTAAAAGAAAACTAAGACAGGAAGGACAGTGTGATTAGAAAAGCTCAAAGCCAACCACGAACCATGAGCATTAATAAATGTGGATTTTAATAGGTACAGGTCTGGCGGCCAGCAGACAGCAAGAACTTAGACTGATTGAACAGAAATGAGAACTTTCAGTATTACTCTTACTAAATTCAATCAGCAGTGGCAATCATAAATAGACCAAATTATAATAGTAATTTTAAAGTACAGAAATCAAAGCTATTAAAACTAAAATAATAAAGTGCAAGCATGGCAAAGCCATATTTTAAAGAAGTTAACTGAGGTTTTCCCTTAAAAATTTTTTTTTTTTGGTATTCTTCCTCTATCTGTTTCCTCATGCAGGCAAATACTTGACTCTGCATTTATCATTTCAGCAAAAGGTTGTCACAGGATAAAAAGTAGAAGGAGCCTACCTTTTGTGTTCCCAAAACTTAAATTCCTTTGGAGAAATTTTAAGGATTTAGAATAAAGTGTATAGGAAAAGCAAAGGAAAAAAGGGGTGTTTCATGCCCACTCCCACTCAGACTAGAAAAATAACACCCTGGGTGGAGAAGAGAAGAGAAGAGATGGTAAAGAAGTAACAAAAAAAGAGAAAGTATAGTTTTTGAGAGAGGGGCCCGGTGCCCTGATTTCAGAGTAGGATGTTCAGAGTGGGGTTGGGGAAGGCAGCAAACCATGAGGGAGAGTGAAGAACATTTGTGTAATAGATCCAGACAGAGCCCTGGGCAGACATTGGGAGTTTCCAGTGCCACATCATGGAGTAGAAGCTGTAGGATAATGTCCATGCCTTAAGTCTGACTCTGATGTGGAAAAGAGATGCCAACAGACTGGAAGGAGCCTTGAGGACAGGAACATGGGTTGACTCAAGAGGAATCTTAATTCCTGAGTGACTAAGGACTAAATCGGAAAAGGTAAGTCTCTGAGGATTCTTGCTTAAATAGATGACTCAAGGGCCAGATATGCTACAATGTCTTAGTACTACACAAGCCCTTGGAACGACCCCTTAGCACTCCTGCAGAATGAAGTCTTGATATTAAAATTAGGCTGTGATATAGAAAAACAAATTATTTGTATATTTAGGGTTAAGGACTCATATTTATACCACTATAAAAGTTATTTCAAATGCCTCTGAAGAGAAAAATACCATATTCAAAATGGAGGGAGGTATATAAAATATTGACAGCAGGAAGAACTACTGCATGAATATGAACTGTTTTAGTGCATCTAAATGATAAGCTCAGCAAAGGGAAATTCATGACCCCTGTAATATGTGGAGTCCCTCATCACGATAGACGGATGGCATCTAATGTCTTTTGCTTCTTAATGATCCTGAGCCAACCTAGCTCTTGGTGTTGGCCGTGCAGAAACATGACTCCACCCCATAACTGCAGTCCAGGAAGATTCAAGTAAATCAATCAAAGGAAGGTATTCTGGCTTCAGGGTAAAAGCAGTATCTGTAGCTATGAAGAGGTAGTGGTGTGCTACCAGACAGCAGATGATATAGCAGAGCAGAGGGTGGAAGCAGGCGAGTCATTCAGTTGTTTACAGCATTGTGAAATTCTAAAACAATAAAATAAAATGATAAGACAAAGTATCACATCTCCCAGGTTTTTTGAAGAAATTACAAAGTGTACTAGGAAAAATGTGAACTTGGAACATTATTAAGAAATTTCTCCTACTGTTTTCAAGTGAAAAAAAACACACATCCATTTTTGACAGAAACAGTCTAGGTGTCTTTGTAAGATTTAGAGTGTAGATGAAATTTTGAGAAGAAGCAGAATAAAATGGACTAAGACTTAGTAAGGAAAAAATAATCCTATGTGTGAAGCAACCCTTTCTTTAATGAAAACAATGCAATCACAAGAAGTTAGGAAAAAATATAGAAAATAACTTTATGACCTTTAGATAAGAATTTCTGAGGTAAAATGCAAAAATCACAAACTATTAAGAAAAAGTACATAAATTTAAGTTTATTTAATTTAAAGTAAAAAAAAAGTTGAAAGATAAGTTATTGATCAGGAGGCCATATTTTAAAAATACACAGCCTAAAAAGATCAGTTCCCAAAATATGCTAAAAACATGCACTCAAATATACACAGTGAGAGATACCACTTCACACACTTGCAAGACTAGACACAATTAGTACATCTGATTAATATTAAGTTTAGAGGAGGGTATTAAAAAAAAAAGGGGCTCATGCTGGTGGGCGTGTAGGTTAATAAAACAATATGGAGGACAATCTATCAGAATCTAGTATGGTTGAAAATCTGTATTCCCTATGGACCAGAATTTCTGCTTCTCAGTGTAGCCTAGGGAAAGCATTTATTGCAGTACTGCTTTTCAATAGCAAAATATTGGAAATAACCTAAATATCATCAATAGGGAAATAATATAAGTAGAATGTGGTAAGTAACACTATACTATAGTTATAGAAATAAGCTAGATTTCTATATCTCAAAATGATTAGACCTCAAAAATATGATTTTTAGAAAAAGCAAGTTGCAGATTGATATGTGCAGTATGATACATTTATGTATATATTTAAAAATACTTTGCTGGGGGATAGTGGTGGTGGGATGAATTGGGAGATTGGGATTGACATATATACACTAATATGTATAAAACAGATAACTAATAAGAGCCTGCTGTATTAAAAAAATTAAATTAAATTAAAAAAATAAAAATCAGAAAAAAATACTTTGTTAGTCTTCATGGTGAGTGACAAAATGGACATTATCTGAATGATTTTTACTTCTTTAAAGAAACTATAATAAAATATTAACAAGGATTAATTTTAGATATAAATTATCCTTTGTCTTTTTATATTTCATAAAATAACAAAAAAGAAAAATTAACACAGAAAAGAATACAAATGCACTCATTTCCATTCTAGGAAACATATTTAAGAGATAATTTTGGAACCCAAGACCTAAACTTGAATAGATTCCAACTGTCATTTACACAATTGTTACATCAAACCGATTTTTATTGTATTAAAATAAGAACTCTTTACATGTCCTAGGAGAGGACAGGTGTTGTTTTGCTAAATTCTTGGGTCATTTTATAAATCTACTCTTTAGATACCTCAAATCCATGCTGGATTCCAGAATAAACAAAACTTCGATTATTCTATTTAAATAAATAAATCACATCTTGCTAGGTTGGAAGAAAAGGAATTAACCAAAGTGGAGACTTTTTTAGCCTTAGAAAAATTAAAACCTCATTCATTATATTCAGCATTGAATGTAGAGCCGTTACTTATGTCAATATTGTACCAGTATCTATACTGCCTAAGACAGACACTGAATGCAGGGAGACTTTGTATACAGAGAGAAGATATGCAAGTAAAGAACAAACAACTGCATGATGATTATATCAGTTTCCTAGGATGTCATAACAAAGCGCCACAAAGTAGCTTAAAATGACACACATTTATGGTCTCACAGTTCTAGAGGCTAGAAGTCCAAAATCAAGAAATTGGTAGGGTTGGATCCTTCTGAGAGTTCTGAGGGAGAATCTGTGCCATGCTTCTCTCTTCTGTTGACAGCCTGGGCATTCCTTGGAGTGACTCCATCACTCCAATCTTGCCCTCCATCTTCACATGCATTCAAATTTTCCCTCATCTTACAAAGACTAGTCATAGTGCATGAAAGCCAATCTAATAACCTCATCTTAACTTAATTAAATCTATAAAAATGTATTCTCAGTAAGGTCACATTCATAGGTACTGAGGGCTAGGATGTCAACACATAGTTTTTTTTGAGGGGGGGACAAAATTCAACTTATAACAATATATAGCTCAGAATCCCTGAAAAAGGTAATAAGAATTGCAATGGTAAAGATGACTTCTTTAAAGAGGTGAGACTTGAGCTAGAGACTGGAAAGAACTTTTACGAGCAGAGAATATTCTAGGTCAGAGGAATCAAGTATGAAAAATGACACACTGACAAAAATCACATGCATTTAAAAGAATGACTTTCTTTCTTAGAGCTTCCAGTGCTTAGAAGAACATTAGTCATTATGTGATCTGACCTCTCATTATTGCATTCAACAAATCATTCATTCAATAACATTATCCAGTGGCAGGCACTGCCTAGGTGTAGGAGATATGATACTAAGAACAGGCAGAGCTCTTGTCCTCATGTAGGAAATAGAGTTAATAAAATAATCACACGGACAAATGTAAATCTTGTTGACAAATGCTGGGAGAGAAAAAGCATAGAGCTATGAGAGCATATAAAAGGTCCATTTGATCTAGTCAAGACAACAATCTTTTCCTGACGAAGTGACAATTTAATCCACATCTGAAGCAGAATGAAAGCTCAGTAGTCCAAGGAGGGAAAATTCAGATTTCCAAGGAGAAGGAAAGCATGTGCAAGAGGAGCCTGGCAAATGCTCCTCTGGCAGAGAGGAGCTTGGTGAGAACAAGGGCCTGGAGGAAGCCATGATGGCTGAGGTAGAGAGGGTGAGAGGAGGCATGGTAGGAGATGAAGCTAGAAATGCAAGAAAGAGCCAGAACATGCAGAACTGTATGAGACATATCAAGAATGGGAGCAAGGGAAAGGTTTAAATATTTTTAAGCCAAGTAGTGGAATTATTATATTTAGGCTTTATAAAAATCACTCTGGCAGCATATTATAATCTACAGATGGGGACACCAAGAATCAAATAAATTAACTGTCATGCCAAAGTCAAAGAGCTTTTTAGAAGCAGAATAGAGCAAAACCCAAGACCTCTTGCCTTGTCCTTTGTGAAAAGCAAAACTGTAGGGGATACTCAAACACCTAAAAAACATGTGGCTTCTCCTCCAGCCTTCTCCCACCTAAGTAATTGTCATCTACTCCACTGCCCAAATCCAAATCCTTCACCTATTTCAAGCTCTTTTTCTCACTACCGTATCTAACCCATTAGTAAACACTGCCAGTCTTGCAAAACATTTCTCAAATCCATTCATTTTCTCCAAACGCCTGCTTCCACACTAGTCAACACCATCATCACTGGTGGCCTGAACAATGACACAGAATACTAACTGCTCTCCTAATCACCATCCTTGACCCCTACAAAAAAAATATACTCTACCACTACGAAGTTGATGTTTTTAATGTTTTTTTTAAGAACATATAGTATGTCATGTCACTCCTCTACTAAACCCCCCGCAGTGGCTTATCAAAACTCCTAAAATAAATCAAAACAGTTTACCATGGCCTAGAAGATCCTACATGTTCTAGCCCCTCTTCAATATGAACTGACTTTTCTCCTTAACCACGCTTGGGTCTTATCCACTCCTCCAGTATACCAAGGTCATTACCACCTCAAGGCCTTTATACTTGCTATTCCCTCTGGAATGTTCTTCTAGCTCTTTGTAAAATTGGATCCTTCTCATATTTCAGATCTCAACTTTCAGCATTTGAGAGAGAATTTTTTGGACCATTCTATCTAAAGTAGGCAATTAATCTCTATTTCAAAACTCTTGTTTCTTTCTTGGCTCTTTATGTATATATTTCCTTTATTATTATTATCTGCTTCACCCAATCAAATGTGAGCTCCCTTAGGAGGGAATTTTGTCTTCCTTGTTCAATGCTGCATCTCCAACTTTTACCAAAGCCAATGCCAGACACACAGAAGTTGTTCAATAAACTCTGGTCAAATAAATGGATAAATACATACAGTGCTCAGTAATTTACAAAAAAAAAAAAAAAGACGCACTAAGGACAAAAACATGAGAAAGATAAACAAAAACAATTATGAAATCTCCCAAGATTTTCATCAAAAGAAATCATGACTTTTAAAAGATCCTCCTTGGAAAACTACATTTGCTTCATGGGTAAATTTTTTAAAATTATTTTTTAATCTAGAGTTTATCTTTAAGACTCATAATATAATGATGATTTTTTTCCTAGAAAAGTATGTCTGAGGTTTTCAAAAGAATGAAACAAAGACAGTATGGGCAGTGTTACAAGGGTGGTTGGAACTTTGGTCTGAGACACCTTGACATACTGGCTTTAAGGAGATGCTGCTGCAGCATTCCATGTGTAATAAAACAAGGTGTAGAGAACACACCTGACTACTACAGGAGCTAAGCTTAGGATTTTTTTTAAACTTGTAATTAGAGTCTCTTTATTTTTTCAAACTCAAAAAAAACACACTCTCTCTAATTACTCAATAAAAACAGCCAATTGTTGATTTCATCTGATTCATTTTTCCCTAATGTAAAATAAAACTAAGTGGACAATTAGATCGTTCTCTTCCCAAAGTTACTCTGTCTGTAAAATTACTTGGAAAATAAGAAACTATAAATAGATTTCCCATGTCTGTGTAACGTGTTTAACTTCTGATCATCTGGTTAAGACATAGTGTCTTACTGATCTGTAAATTTATTTCATCATTTTTATCATTTGTTTTCAATCAGTCACAAATATGTTTATAATGCTAGGAGCTTTTCATAATTGAACAACAAATATTTACAGAATAGCTACTATGTCCTGAATCTTATGTAACATAATAGAGATATAAATAAACGAAATACAGTTTCCTTCCCTCTAGTCCACAGTCTCATGGTAGGACCTAGAAATTAGTGGTTAATAACACAGATTCTACCATAAGCAAGCATGACCCCTAATTAGCTGCATGATCTTAGAAAAATTACTTTAAATTTATTGGAATGTTTTAAAATTACTTGGTTTTCTCATCAGTATTATGGGGATAATAACGGCACTTATTTCACAGGGTAATTAAGTATATAGTATATTAGTAATAACATTCAGTTAATAACAATGATAAGGTAGAAAGTGAGGTAAATTGTTCTTGAAATGAGGCAAAATTTGAGCCAGTTATTAGAAGAAACGCAGAAACCTTTTTTTTTTTTTTTTTTTTTTGCGGTACGCGGGCCTCTCACTGCTGTGGCCTCTCCCGCTGTGGAGCACAGGCTCCGGACGCACAGGCTCAGCGGCCACGGCTCACGGGTCCAGCCGCTCCGCGGCATGTGGCATCTTCCCGGACCGTGGGAAGGAACCCGTGTCCCCTGCATCGGCAGGTGTACTCTCAACCACTGTGCCACCAGGGAAGCCCCCAGAAACCCTTTTAAGAAAAGAATTTTGTTTTCAATAGCACTTATATGGTTAATTAGTAGCATATATTTGATCCTCACCATGGTATAGAGAGCTTAATACAGGAGCTATATGAACTAAAAATAGTTAGCTTGCTTCGCAAGAGAAAATAATAGCAGGTTTTCATGAACTTTTGGCAGCTGGTGGAAAGGATGGGAGAACCTGGGAGGAAAGGAAATACGAATGATGGCCTAAGCAAGACAGCAGCAGTCAGGGATAGAAGAAAAATTTAGCTCATATACATTTTCTGTTATAAGTTTTAGAAAATAAATCTTTAAAAACTTTAGAACAGACCTGCCACTTAGTCCCCTTCAGGTGGACACAAGGCTCTATGGGCTGATGCACCACGTCTCCCCAGACCTCATTGGGAGCTACTTCAGACCAGGAGAAAGGGGACAAAGGAGAAGCCCTATTGGCAAGATAAAGAACACTATAAAAGCCGTGTGGCTGACAGGGTCTTGGTGCTGCAGCCGGGTGTCAGGCCTGAGTCTCTGTGGCGGGAGAGCTGAGTTCAGGACACTGGACCACCAGAGACCTCCTGGCACCATGTAATATCAGTTGGCAAAAGGTCTCCCAGAGATCACCATCACAATGCTAAAACCCAGCTCCACTCAACGACCAGCAAATTACAGTGCTGGACACCACATGCCAAACAACTAACAAGACAGGAACACAAACCCACCCATTAGCAGAGAGGCTGCCTAAAATCATAAGTTCACAGACACCCCAAAACACACTACCAGACACGGTCCTGCCCACCAGGAAGACAAGATCCAGCCTCATCCACCAGCACACAGTCACCACTCCCCTCCACCAGGAACCCTACACAACCCACTGAACCAACCTTACTCACTGGAGGCAGACACCAAAAACAACAGGAACTACAAACCTGCAGCCTGCGAAAAGGAGACCCCAAACACAGTAAGTTAAGCAAAATGAGAAGACAAAGAAATACACAGCAGATGAAGGAGCAAAGTAAAAACCCACCAGACGAAACAAATGAAGAGAAAATAGGCGTCTACCTAAAAGAGAATTCACAGTAATGATAGTAAAGATGATCCAAAACCTTGGAAATAGAACAGAGAAAATACAAGAAACGTTTAACAAGGACCTGGAAGAACTAAAGAGCAAACAAACAATGATTAACACAATAAATGAAATTTAAAATTCTCTAGAAGGAATCAATAGCAGAATAACTGAGGCAGAAGAACGGATAAGTGACACAGAAGATAAAACAGTGGAAATAACTACCACAGAGCAAAATAAAGAAAAAAGAATGAAAACAACTGAGGACAGTCTCAGAGACCTCTGGGACAACATTAAACGCACCAACACTCGAATTATAAGGGTCCCAGTAGAAGAAGAGAAAAAGAAAGGGACTGAGAAAATATTTGAAGAGATTATAGTTGAAAACTTCCCTAATATGGGAAAGGAAAGAGTCAATCAATCCCAGGAAGCACAGAGAGTCCCATACAGGATAAATCCAAGGAGAAACACACCAAGACACATATTAATTAAACCATTAAAAAATAAATACAAAGAAACAATATTAAAAGCAGTGAGGGAAAAGCAGCAAATAACACACAAGGGAATCCCCATAAGGTTAACAGCTGATCTTTCAGCAGAAGCTCTGCAAACCACAAGGGGGTGGCAGGACATATTTAAAGTGATGAAAGGGAAAAAACCTACAACCAAGATTACTCTATCCAGCAAGGATCTCATTCAGATTTGATGGAGAAATTAAAACGTTTACAGACAAGTAAAAGCTAAGAGAATTCAGCACAACGAAACCAGCTTTACAACAAATGCTAAAGGAACTTCTCTAGGCAGGAAACACAAGAGAAGGAAAAGACCTACAAAAACAGACCCAAAACAATTAAGAAAATGGTAATAGGAACATACATATTGATAATTACCTTAATGTAAATGAATTAACTGCTCCAACCAAAAGACATAGACTGGCTGAATGGATACAAAAACAAGACCCGTATATATGCTGTCTACAGGAAACCCACTTCAGACCTAGGGACACATACAGACTGAAAGTGAGGGGATGGAAAAAGATATTCCATGCAAATCAAAATCAAAAGAAAGCTGGAGTAGCAATTCTCATATCAGACAAAACAGACTTTAAAATAAAGACTATTACAAGAGACAAAGAAGGCCACTACATAATGATCAAGGGATCAATCCAAGACGAAGATATAACAATTGTAAATATTTATGTACCCAACCTAAGAGCACCTCAATACATAAGGCAAATGCTAATAGCTATAAAAGGGGAAATTGACAGTAACACAATCATAGTAGGGGCCTTTAACACCCCACTTTCACCAATGGACAGGTCATCCAAAATGAAAATACATAAGGAAACACAAGCTTTAAATGACACATTAAACAAGATGGCCTTAATTGATATTTATACAACATTCCATCCAAAAACAACAGAATACACTTTCTTCTCAAATGCTCATGGAATATTCTCCAGGATAGATCATATCTTGGGTCACAAATCAAGCCTTGGAAAATTTAAGAAAATTGAAATTGTAACAAGTATCTTTTCCAACCACAATGCTATGAGACTAGATATCAATTACAGGAAAAAAAAACTGTAAAAAATACAAACATATGGAGGCTAAACAATACACTACTAAATAACCAAGAGATCACTGAAAAAATCAAAGAGGAAGTCAAAAAATACCTAGAAACAAATGACAATGAAAACACAATGACCCAAAACCTATGGGATGCAGAAAAGCAGTTCTAAGAGGGAAGTTTATAGCAATACAATCCTCACCTCAAGAAACAAGAAACATCTCAAATAAACAACCTAAACTTACACCTAAAGCAATTAGAGAAAGAGGAACAAAAAAACCCCAAAGTTAGCAGAAGGAAATAAATCATAAAGATCAGATCAGAAATAAATGAAAGAAACAATAGCAAAGATCAATAAAACTAAAAGCTGGTTCTTTGAGAAGATAAACAAAATTGATAAATCATTAGCCAGATTCATCAAGAAAAAAAGGAAGAAGACTCATATCAAAGGAATTAGAAATGAAAAAGGAGAAGTAACAACTGACACTGCAGAAATACAAAGGATCATGAGAGATTACTACAAGCAACTATATGCCAATAAAATGGACAACCTGGAAGAAATGGACAAATTCTTAGAAAGGCACAACCTCCTGAGACTGAACCAGGAAGAAAGAGAAAATATAAACAGACCAATCACAAGCACTGAAATTGAACTGTGATTAAAAATCTGCCAACAAACAAAAGCCCAGGACCAGATGGCTTCACAGGCAAATTCTATTAAACATTTAGGAAGAGCTAACACCTATTCTTCTCAAACCCTTCCAAAATAGAGCAGAAGGAGAAATATTCCCAAATTCATTCTACAAGACCACCATCAACCTGACACCAAAATCAGACAAAGATGTCACAAAGAAAGAAAACTACAGGCCAATATCACTGATGAACACAGATGAAAAAATCCTCAACAAAATACTCACAAACAGAATCCAACAGCACATTAAAAGGATGATACAACATGATCAAGTGGGTTTTATAACAGGAATGCAAGGATTCTTCAACATACGCAAATCAATCAATGTGATAAACCATATTAACAAATTGAGGAATAAAAACCATATAATCATCTCTGGTGGGAAAATAAATTGATACAGCCACTATGGAGAACAGTATAGAGGTTCCTTAAAAAACTAAAAATAGAACTACCATATGACCCAGCAATCCCACTACTGGGCATATACCCTGGGAAAACCATAATTCAAAGAGTCATGTACCACAGTGTTCATTGCAGCTCTATTTACAATAGCCAGGACATGGAAGCAACCTAAGTGTCCATTGACAGATGAATGGAAGAAGATGTGGCACAAATATATAATGGAATATTACTCAGACATAAAAAGAAACGAAATTGAGTTATTTGTAGTGAGTTGGATGGACCTAGAGTCTGTCATACAGAGTGAAGTAAGTCAGAAAGAGAAAAACAAATACTGTATGCTAACATATATATATGGAATCTAAAAAAAAAAAAAAAGGTTATGAAGAACCTAGGGGCAGGATAGGAATAAAGACACAGACGTAGAGAATGGACCCGAGGACACAGGGAGGGGGAAGCGTAAGTTGGGACGAAGTGAGAGTGTGGCATGGACATATATACACTACCAAATGTAAAATAGATACCTAGTGGGAAGGAGCCGCATAGCACAGGGAGATCAGCTCCGTGCTTTGTGACCACCTAGAGGGGTTGGATAGGCAGGGTGGGAGGGAGACGCAAGAGGGAGGGGATATGGGGATATATGTATATGTATAGCTGATTCACTTTGTTATACAGCAGAAACTAACACAACATTGTAAAGCAATTATACTCCAATAAAGATGTTAAAAAAAACTGTCAAATAAAAAAACTTTAGAACAATGATGCCTATTATACAATCAATGATTTGCCATGTGGTATCCTTTCTTACTCACTACAAATCTGCAAACCTATAAACTACAAATCTGCAAACCTTCTGGTGAAGAATATCAGCTCATTGATAAGTCTCTGAAAAAAAAAGTAAATGATAAAGGCAGATGTTAGAGAAGACGAGCCAAATTTCCTTTCAAGAAATACATATTTATGGGCTTCCCTGGTGGCGCAGTGGTTGAGAGTCCGCCTGCCGATGCAAGGGACGCGGGTTCGTGCCCCGGTCCAGGAAGATCCCACATGCCGCGGAGCAGCTGGGCCCATGAGCCATGGCCGCTGAGCCTGGGCGACCGGAGCCTGTGCTCCCAAATGGGACAGGCCACAACAGTGAGAGGCCTGCATACCACAAAAAAAAAAAAAAAAAAGAAATACATATTTATGAAAGACAATCCATGAAAGGAGGTGAAGATGTGCGTATTACACATTTGTCAAATCATCTAATATCAGGCACCAATAGCCTATGAATATAGGGAATAACCTTTGTTTCTTCTTTTTTTTTTTTTTTTTTTTTTTGCGGTACACGGGCCTCTCACTGTTGTGGCCTCTCCCGTTGCGGGTCCGGACGTGCAGGCTCAGCGGCCATGGATCACGGGCCCAGCCGCTGCGCGACATGTGGGATCTTCCCGGACCGGGGCACGAACCCGCGTTCCCTGCATCGGCAGGCGGACTCTCAACCACTGCGCCACCAGGGAAGCCCCTAGAACCTTTGTTTCTTAACGTTACAAATTAAAGTACCACTAATTTGAGAAAATGATTACTGGTATAAGTACTATCAATTCTGATGTCCATTTCATCAAAATTATGCAATCCATAGGCATAAAGTTGTTCACAATGCTTCCTTTTTATTTTTTTATTGTATGTGGGATCTGAAGACGTGTCCTCTCTTTCATTTCTGATATTGGTCATTTGTGTTTTCTCTTTTCGTCTTGATCAGTTTGGCTAAGGCTTATACATTGTATTGATCTTTTCAAAGAATCAGTTTATGGTTTCATTGATTTTTTTCTCTATTTTGTTCTGATTATTTTCACCTAGATCACAGTGGTTTCCTGAATGACGAACAGCTGACCCAATAAGATCAATAAAACATGATGAGAATTTTGTCACTGCATTTATGTAGGCTAAGGCTAATTCCACCATCTTGTTACCATATGCAAAACTTAGTTTGGGCACAAAATCAATACTCAGAAGCAGGCAGACCTTAGAAACAGAAAATCTGGATCCTGGTATATCCTTTGAGTCTCAATCAAACTGAGCTTATAATCTCCCTTTCGACTATTTTTGTTACATGAGCTAATAAATTCTTTTTGATTAAGGCATTTTGGTTTGGGGTGTGTGTGTGTGTGTGTGTGTGTGTGTGTGTGTGTGTGTGTGTGTGTGTGTGTGTGTGTGTGTGTGTGTGTGTGCGCAGGTGTGTGTGTGTGTGTGTGTGACATACAATCTAAAGAATCCTAACTGATAAAACAACCTTTGCAACTTTAGATATGAAACAAGTCTAGTAATCATTTTAAAAAAAGAATATCTGCAATAACAACAGGCATCTAAGTCTTTTGTCAGGTGGTCGACTAAGCTGACACATGAATGCTGCCTATCCACTTGATCTTCCTTCGACATACATACACTCATACTCTCCAAACATTTAAAAAAAACAACTTGCCAAATTGTTTTCTAATTTAAAATACCTATATAAACTCAAGAGCAAAAAATAATAAAGGAAAATTTCAAGTTATGAGAGGTAGACAACATGGCCATAATGATGAATTTAAGAGGTCCAAAAGCAGATATGCTCTCAGTATGATTGGGGCTGAACTTTAATGCCCAGAGAAGAAATAACAATAATAATTAACAGTTATATAACATTTATTATATTACACACTGTTCTAAGCAATTTACATACATCAGATTATTTAATCCTCACACAAATCTATGAGGTGTGTACTATTATTATGCCTCATTTTTTAAGAAACTGGAGCAGAGAAAGGTAAAGTAGCTTACTTACGGTTAGCTGGTAAATGTTATAAAAAGAAAGAAGAAAAACTCTGCCCAATCTGTGAACAAGGCTAGAAAATCTCTACTTCAGTAGTCTAGGGGTATAGCAAGAAGCAATTGGCCTAATGGAGCTATAAGTAGAAACAAATTCCAACAGCAACCTCACCAAGAAATAAAATCAGAATCCTTAGCCTGCCCTGAATAAGGGTGAGTAGTAAGGTGTAGAAACCCTGAGCTGAAAGAATAATATAGAGTAGAGACAGCAGAAACTATAAAACCTCATCTGTTAGGAGAGTTTTCACAGTTCAAGGTATGCTGGGACTCCCAAGAGAGATAACTTTCGTAGAAAATGAACCAAAGGCAAAAGTTAAAATACATGAAAAAGTCTATCACCAAGAAATATAATCCACAGACTCAACAAAAGGAAGAATTCATACCTGAGAAACTAGAGATAATAGAGCAATCTTAAAATGACTTTAAATAAGTATCTTTAAATTGTTCAAAAAAGATAAAAGTATCGTTCATTTTTCTGGCACGTCCAACGTGCCCTTCATCATGCTCTACATGATATGCTCAATTAAATTTAACAGCTGTATGAGGTAAATAGGCAATGTTGTCTCTAATTTACTGTGAGGAAAATGAGAGCCTAAATAAGTAGTCCAGGGTCATATATTTAGTAGATGAAGAAGCCAGGATTCAATTCAGTCCAGGGGCTATTTTTGACAAGAAGGGCATTTAAAGATCCTAACTGAATCCAAAATACATCACTACCATAGAGTATTAAATGGTCTAAAGCTATCCAATCTATTTAATTCAATTTATCATTTAATTAATGTGCATCCACTTCAGGTTAGAACTCTGCGGACATATTGATAAGAGAATGTAGTTGCACTTAGGACTCAGTTCAAGACAAAGACAGAAAGAAGACATGATAAATTTAGAAGTGGCACAGAGTATGATAAACAAATTAGTGAACACTTCTGAATTAAATTTACAACTTAAACTCATTCAGGGCACAGATTCTTAAAAGGAGGTGGTTGTCTAGGAGAGGAAGAAGATGTTTGTGGTAGAAGACATAAATGGTAATGTCTGCTGTGAGCCACTGTGTGAGACCAAGAAAGAAAGAATAAAACTCACTTCTTGATTGTTCAGAATGGTGAAGCTAAAACCAAACCATGTCAACTATAAAAAGTGTCTCAATACAAGATGACCAATTCTCAGAAACCAATCTTACCTTAAAGTAGAAGGTGTATACACAAAAATATGGGTATACTGGAGTTTAAAAAAAAAAAAAAAAGGTCCCATAGAGGGAGACACGGAGTACAAAGGGCATTCAGATTCAGTGGAAGAAGTTGGGCACCATCTTAGTGTCCTTTCTCATTGTGGCACCTACAATATTTTCATAATCAACCAAATTTTTTGGCAAACTGGAATAAGTTATGAATGACTTGAAACCCAGGATGAGGCAGCTTGGAAGCAGGTAACAATCAGCAAAGAGTTCCAGCTTCCTCAGGTACCACTCCGAGAACTAAAGGGATTGTCATCTCAAGATACATAGTTTCAGAAGCTCTAGTCCTAGAGTCCAAAATAACTTATAATTCATAGTGCATAATGAAATTTTGGGGATATTATTTTTATCTTTTATTTCAGGGAGATAATTTCTATATACCTGTTTTCTTCCACAGGAAAGGAGATCAGTGACTGTAATGCTCTGTCTTTGGTATGTTATTCATTCTGCTCCAGGGGAGGTAGAGTGAACTATCTGATGGATGAATTTGGGCAGAACAAACTAGGTGACCTTTTGTCCTCGTTGGGTTTGCCTTTCATCTTCTCTCAGCTGTTCCCCCAGGAGAGACTTTCTAACACATAGCAAAAGCCACCCCAAAAGCTCTTCCACGTCTGTATGGATAAGTCTGTATAAACAAGCACTCCTGTCCACGGATACAAGCTGTGTCCTCAAATCTCTTTATCTGAAATAATAATTGTATTTTGATAATCCATTTTCTATGTGATAATATTTCTCAAATGAATCAGAACACAAGTATAAAAGAAGGGAGATATTTATTATGCTTTCTCTATGTCAACACTATGTGATAGAACATTTTGCAATGGTAGAAATGTTCTATAATCTATGCTGTCCTATATGGTAGCCATGTGTGGTACGGAGCACATGAAATGTGGCTAGTGCAACTAAAGAACAAAAAATTTTTAACTGTGTTTAGTTTCAAATTTAAACTCAAGCAGCCACACGTGGCCAATGGCTACTCTATGAGACAGCAAACCTTAGATCCTAATGCCTTTTACTTTCTTGTGTTTTCTTTCCCTCTTTGAATCAGAGGGAATATATGTAGCAGTTTATAGGGCTGACTAAATAAGAAATGTGTTTACACACGAATTCTATCTTGACTTAAACATCAGTGAGTGTATCATGAAAGAGTGGGGGTAGGCGAGGAACTGTTAATAAAAATGTATGGGACCACCAAGGACAGAGGGAATGACAGTATCTAGAAAGATCCAGACAGACTTCCTAGAGGTGTGTCATTGAAGGTAAAAACTGAGTAGTCCACATTTGGATACTAGATAATAGAGCTCTCGCTATGAATCTCTATGAGGATAAGACACGTACTGCCTACTTTATAACTTTGCCCAGGGTTTTAGTCAGTTTGGTTTAAGAAACCAATACAGATAGGCTGTCATCAGTAGAAAGAGATGTTACTGAAATAAAACCTAGGTATCTATGTCTGTTCTATAAAGACCATATCTGTCTTAATTATTACTCTTTCCTGGGTGTTAGTGATACAGTAATATATGGGTGTTAGTGATACAGTAATATCTTGCAGTGATACCCTGCAAGAACAGGAAGTTCAGAAGGGTCTCTCTAGCAGCTAGAACCTGAACTACAAGTTGATGAACCTGTTCAACTCTGTTGGTCTGTCAAGAGCCTCAGGGCTTTTCTCATCTTAGCTTCCCTCTGTACAACTGCTCCATTCTTTTCCTTCCACAGGCCAACTTCCTTTACTTGAACATGGTCTGACTCCACTCTACATGGTCTCTGATCTCCCAGTTCAAGGGCTCCAGGATAAACATTTAGAGTGTCTGTGCTCCAATTACACATTTGTCTCATTGGTTTAGTTTAAGCCAAGTGCCCCAAAAGGGGCAAGGCAGACAAATTACTGTTATAAATACCACCCTTAGGATTAGATTTGATAATGTGATTAAGCAGAAGTGAATGAAAATGAAGTATATTGAGGGGGTTCCATTCACATTATTCCATACACAACATTACTAGGGGTTCCATACACAGTATTCATTTAATCCTCAAAAAAAAAACCCTCGAAGTTCACTTATATTATTTATTTCCTACAGATGAGAAAACTGAAGTTCAGAGAAGCTAAGGAATACCCAAGATATTAGGAGTACCAATAGCAAGTCCTTTTTTGCACTAAAACATTCTTCTTCTGCCTTCAATTATGTTTTAAATATCCCTCAGCAGAATTTTGTATGAGGTAGGAAGTAGGACTATTCTGACACATATCATGACTTCTTGCCTGGGTCTCCTCTGAACTCTAAGTTCTTATACTGATTCCTTATGCAACAAGTCGGCGTGTGTGTGTGTGTGTGTGTGTGTGTGTGTGTGTGTGTGTGTGTGTGTGTGTGTGTATGTTGCTTTCACTATACTGAGTGTGCTTTTAAAATGGAAGGACTTAGAACCTTTTTTCAGCTCTTCACGGAGATTTATCCTTTATGGTGCTAACCCTAGAAAAGTAAATGTGCATTTTCAAAGTTCAGATATTTCGGGGATATATGTATATGTATAGCTGATTCACTTTGTTATAAAGCAGAAACTAACACACCATTGTAAAGCAATTATACTCCAAAAAGATGTTAAAAAAAAAAGAAAGAAAAAAAAAAACCTATGCACTAACACACCAGAGCACTAACATGAACAGTGACAATCCCAGTAAATTATTAGCATAGTGAAGGCTTTTCAGACACTTTCACCAGCCTCACAATTAGTCACGCTTTTGCAGCCTTCAGCCCAGGACTCACATGACCTCCTTTTAGATGTATGTTTTTGAGGTCAATCACCTCCAAAAAAAAGTTGAGATATTTCTAAAGTTAGATGTCAGTCTACAGCCATACCACCCTGAATGTGCCCAATCTCAACTAAAGGTAGATTTCTGGTCAAGAGCATTGTGTTTTGTACCTTTTAGTACAAAAAGATACAAACTCCCACTTACAATGTAAGTAAGTTCTGGGGATGTAATGTACAGCATGGTGACTAGAGGTAACAATACGGTATTGTATATTTGAAAGTTGCTAAGAGAGTAGATCTTAAAAGTTCTCATCAAAAGAAAGTAATTTATAATTATGTGTGGCTATGGATATTAACTAAACTTATTGTGGTAATCATTTTGCAATATATACTTATATCAAATCATTATGTTGCATGCTTAAAACTAATGCAATGTTATAGGTCAATTATATCTCCATATATATATACATATATATGTATATATATGTGACATATATTCAAAAAGCATCTTTCTCATTAGGAAAAAAACTGAATAAAATACATGGATATAAAATAAAAAATACATGGATAATTTTTTTAAAAGAGCATTGTCATTTGACCAAATCTCTTATAACTTGTTTGTCCTTGAAAGAAAGAGGGGATGGGTAGTCAATGCTACATGTTTTTTATTTTCATGAAATGTTTGTGGAGGGTGGAGTGGGCACTGCCCAAAAATTCACAGCCTCTGAGTGTGCAGATAAGCACCAGAGCAGAAATGGCTTTAACAGACTTCGGAGGAAAGGAGCCATTGCTAATGGGGAAAAAAAATCAACCATACATACAAAACCATCCCCTTCTCGGGGGTTTGTATAGACCCATGTTTACTACCATTTTAGTATTTGTGTTTCAAATTTTTTGTTTTTATTTTTTGAAGGGTCTCAAAATGTTCATAACAATAGATAACATGTGATAGACATTCACTGTGTTATAAGCACCATGCCAAGCACTTCAGATGCATCATACCAATCTTTACAACAACCTTATTAGCCAAGTATAAATATTCCCAGTTTGTATCTGAGGAAACTGAGGCTCAGAGGAATAAAATTACTTGCCCTGAATCACCAGATAGTAAGTGGCAAAGTAGGGAGCCCTAGAGCCTGAATCTATAGCTAATGTTCTTAATTACTGTATTCCTGTACTGCCTTCTTTAACTTTAGGTCTCAGTTAGCACAAAGTATCCACCCTATATTTAATCAAAACAGAGAAAGGTTTGCTGGGCTTTTTCTCTGTCACAGGATTTTCATTTATCTTTGCCAAGTCTCCCAACATATAGTTATCTAAGTTTCATAGCTCAGCTCAGGTCTAGCTAAACATTTTGAATATCCCTACCTTCATCGCCTGCCATGCCCCCCTAAATTTTTGACCATCTATCTCACCACAGTAATTGTTTATAATAGTAGAAAAGTGGCCATCATTATGATTATTTAAATAAATCATGGTTCATCCATAAGATACATATGTAGCTACTAAAGAGCATGTTATAGAAGAATATCTACTGAAACAGAAACTATTTCCCACTATGCTTAAAAGTAATAAAATAAAATATTCTCTATTACTCCTTTAGGTAAAGAAATATACACAACTGTTAACACTGGTTACTTTTATCTAGTAGAATTACACATGTGTGTTTATTTTTGCTTGACATTTTCTACAGAGAGTTTATATTGCTTCTGTGACAAGAAAAAGTTATAAATTTTAAAAAATCATGGAAAATTTTCAATATTAAACTCAATTCCACTGCTTTTACTAAATCTTTGGCAGGCAGCTGTGATCCTTCTCTAATCAAAACGCCTATAGCACCTGGTACCTCTGCTACGAATGTGGCATGTATACTGACTTGCTTTATGATTACTTTGTATATAAGTTTAACTCTACAAAATAGTAACTAGGATTTAGAAGAACAAAGAAGAACATGTACGTGCTGTTCCTAGCCCCAAAGCCAGAGTACTGAAAATTCAGCTAGAAATTACAGCTCAAGGTTTTCTATTTCCTGGTTAACCTCACACATTTACTAACCCTTACCTATCACATAATTCATTCACATAATTACTAAATATATATATATATATTTATGATATATATATATATATATATATATATGTCACATAGATCTAAAGAAAA
Source organism: Delphinus delphis (assembly GCF_949987515.2). Lineage (NCBI taxonomy): Eukaryota > Metazoa > Chordata > Mammalia > Artiodactyla > Delphinidae > Delphinus > Delphinus delphis. The sequence continues at coordinate 40,363,634 of NC_082698.1, read as the reverse complement.
GGAATGCTTAGAGCACTTACTGTATATCTGGACTCTTCAGAGACCTGGAGACTCTTTCTCCAACAATTCTACATTTACCTGGGGAATATCTTGGACTTCCCCTAAGATTCAGTTTGGAAAAGGTGTTTGTCACCTGTAACCTGAAAAATGTTTTTGAAAATACTAGACTGTAGACATAATTCAAAGAATGGAAAATATAAAATTTCATATGGGGGGGAGTGGAGGTGGGGAATGGAGAGCTGAATGTGGAGGTTAAGATACTGTCCTGAGTCACCTGCTAACAATATCATAGAAATTTCACTGGCATGAGTTCAAGCCACCAAATACTGAATTCCTAGCACACTTCTTAATTCCTAGAATGCTTGATATATTTTGGTATTTAATTTGCTGACAAAACTACTGAAAGTTATTTTGTATATTCTACAAAGTGCCACGTATACACTAGCGGCTGATGACAACTAGCGAGCAAAACATTCATAGCTCTTGATCTCCTGAAGCTTACAGTGTAATGAAAAACGGTATGAATTGAATGAGCACATACGTAAGTGTACAATTTCAAATACTACAAATGAGAAGTACGTGGTACAATAAAAAGAGATTTGACCTAATTCAGAGCACACAGAAAGCTTCCTTGAGAAATTGAAAAGTGAGTCAATATATGGAAAACTAAGAGGAATTCATTATACAAAAAGAGAAGAAAAAGGAATTCCAGGTGATGAAAATAGCATAGGGAAAGACCCAACGGCAAGTAGAAGCAAAAGTTTAAGGGACAGAAGGAGGCAGCACAGCTGCAGGAGAAAGAACAAGGGGGAAATGAAATGAGCAAATGCAGGAGAGGAGGCAGCATTGTAGGACAAGCAGAGGGTTTAGTCTTACTCTTAAGCACAATGGAAGCAACTGATGGCTTTTAATAAGAAGGTGATATGATCAGCTTTTCCTTTCAAAGGAGCATTCTTGCTGCTGAGTGAGAACAGATTGGAAGGAGACAAGGAGAGATACTGATAATCAATTTAGGAGGCCATTGTAAAGTTCCAGGTGAGAAATGATACCTTGATTAGAGTGGTGGTAGAAATGGAGCAAAATGGAAGGATTCTAGAAATATTTAAGAGGTCAACTAATCGGACATGGTGATGATATGTGCGGGTTATGAAGAGAAAGGTGTAATAGGATTCCGACTTGGGGAAGATAGAGGATACTGGATGAAAAACAAGATTAAGGAAGTCTTAAGGGTCATAAATTTGGGTTTAGACATGTTTATCTGAGGTGCTTTTGAGGCATTCAAGATAAGCTATCTAATATATCTGGAGCTCATAGAAAGCTAGAGATATAAATTTGAGTCACTGGTGTATAGGCAGTACTTCAACCTAATGACCTGAATGAAATACTCTAGAAAGGGTTATCAAGTAACAGGAGAAAGGAGAGAGCCCAGACTGAACCATGAAGAACTCCAATAAAATGACTAGAAGTGGATGAGCCTGAAAACAAGAGAGAAAATAAGAACTGAAAAGAAACAGAAAACCAGGAGACAATAGTATCATAGAAACCAATGGGAAATGAGTGTTTCAAGGAGTAGTTGACAGCGTCAAATGCCACTGAGAAGTAAGGAAAATGAAGCCTGAAAGTGTTAAACTGGAATACAGCATCATCAGAGCTCATTATTGTCTTAAATAAGAGCTGTTTGGGTGAAATGATGGAGGCTGAAGTGAGATTTTAGTGAATAAGGAGTGAATAGAGGAAGAGTAAATGAAATAAAAGTTGTAGGAAACATTCTAAGAAATTGCATATACAAATGAAAGAAGGAATAATCTATAATATAGAGAATAATATAAAGAAAATATAAATATATGAAGAATAATATTTCACTACAATATGACTTTTTAAAAGGCAGGGATCTTTATCTCTTCTGCTCATAGATATATCCCTAGGGCCTAGAATATTGCCTGGCTCATAATAGATAATAAATAGTAAGAGAAAGATGTGAATCTGTCCTTAAGAGCTGAAATAGGAAGGCATCCAAAGCACATTTGGAAGGATTAGCCTCATAGAGGAAGAGGAAAAACTCCTACAATAAAAAGGAAAAATGACAGTGTGGGGGCAGATCTATGAATATTTCTATGCTTTCCAGTTCACAGCTTCTATTTTCTCAAGTAAGGTTGGGGTTCAGATTGAGGTGAAGGAAAAACAGGAAGTTAGATAAAAGGAGAGAATGTCTGCAATTGTCATTGGTGAGTGTGTGAGAAATACATAGTAGAATAGAAGGGTCATGGGGAAGGTCTCTGAGGTTGGGGATCATGAGTTTATGATGGAACCCATCTCTACTTCTGTGACCTTCTCCAGCAGAACTCGAATGCTTGTAAGCAGACAGACATGGAGACCAAAGATGGTTTGCTTGTGTCATGGTTGGAGCTGGACCGTACAGCATAATAAAAAGATACATTTCAAATTTCTTTTGGAATTATTCAGAAAACTCTTTGTTTGTCACTTTGTCACTGTCCAAAAGTGGTAACTAAATGATTGTGACTAAATATATAAATAGGCATGAAATAGTTAAATTGGATAACAACACCAGCTGCTATAGCTAAGAGGACTTCTAATCAGGGAGGAGATAAATTAAACAAATACAAATAGGGCTTTCTAGAAATGGAGGAGATTCTTTCAAGCAATACACAGCCAGAACAACAGTAACAACAAAAAAATGTCCCAGTATAAAGTTCCAAAAGCCTGAACATCTTCTTTCACAGATAAAGGAATTTCTCATAAGAAATAAGGCATTTGATAATAGAGGTGTTTGCACATCAACCCAAATGGTTAAAATTTTTCTATTATTCTATTGTCTCTCTAAGTTGTTTTTCTGATAATAGACTCCATGGGATATAAATAAGACTTTTATTTAAGTAAAAATTGATTCTGTGACTAAGTAAATTAGAAAACTGATTTAAACAGAGTTAGGACTTTTGTACTACAGTACCTTTCGTATAGAAACATATGGCATGAATGTATAAAGTTTGATTATAGCATACAGATTTCCCAAGATTATTTGAGTAGGAGAGCAGTTTTATGAGAAGTAACTTATGATTACTGTAAAACAGTGCTCTAAAAAAAAGAAACTCCACATGGCAGTTCATTATGGTGGTAATTGGACTATTCTTTTTTTCTTTTTTTACTTCTGTATGACCTAATTTCCTCATGCTATAACTGAAATAAGAGTTTCTTAAGTGTGGCCCCAGATTACCTGTATCAGCATCTTATTGCTCTTGGTTAAAATTGCAGAATTTTGCTCCTTAACTCAGATCTAAAGAATCTCTGAGGTAGAAACCAGGAATCTACTTTTAAACAAGTGTCCAATTATCACATGTTAACATTTGAGAACTGACGATTTAAGTCTACTTCCTCTTTCCAGTCGTTATCACCTGTATAATAAACTTTCAAATACATTTGGAGACTGATATGAAGTCTCTTCCTTTTACCAAAACCTGAATTTTACAGGGTACCTGTGACCCTGCACTCTTATATTAGCATCTGGCAAGAGATTCCTTCTTTTTGTTCTCCTTCTCCTGTTTGTTTTTAATTCTTTGCTGGTGATATGAATTTGCTAGTAGAATTTGCTAGAAACTTTTTGTAAAAAAACTTTCCTTCTAATGGTAAACAATACCATCTATGTTCATACCAGTAAAGAAGAGAGATAACAAATTATCTAAAAGATTGTATCTAGTCAAAAATCTAGACTGTCTTATTTGATAATAAACAAACAAATGAACAACTTTTAAAATTCTTCCTCAGATAAGGAATAAAAATTACTAAATTAACCAGTATATGACATAAATTGCTCACTTTGGTTTGTCTGTATAAACAGAGTTATAACGGGATTAACTTTCAGAGTTCTCTACTAACCAAGACATTCAGTGAATGAGATGTTCTAGTTGACCAAAATTCTCACCAATGGAGAGAAATATTTAAAATGTCATAATTTAAAATATCATAAAATACATTTCACATTAATATTGCATTAAAATCCAATGAATCTTAATGGTTCAGGGTATAATTCAAGCTATTTTATGGATACTAGTTAAGTTCTTCCATTATTTTTGCATTTTTAATTTGTTTCATAAATCTTCTGGTAATCTCTGGCAAAAATCTAGACTAAGCAAAATGAAAAATCAACATAATTTGGATTTTTGTTCTTATTTTGCCACTAAAAGACAAATTCTTAATCTTCCCTGTCTCAATTTCTATAACTATAAAATGGAATGGTTGAATTAGGGTAGACTGAAGTCCCCCTCTCATTCTAAAGCTCTAATTTCTCTAGGTTATTGCTTTGCACGTGTGCAAGTGCACACACCACACACAGAATTTAAACGTGCTAGATTGGAAAGCACTGCATATGTATGATGCCGTCCTCCAAAGATATAAAGGATAGTAACCATTAAATTTATCTGTGGATGTTAAAATTCTTGCCTCCCATCAGTAATAAAATAGATGTTGCTTTTCCTTCCATTGACTTTATTCAAGTGTTAAACTAACCTTAAAAAAACACAAACATAATTTATTCCATAGAAAGGATGACAACTTGCTTTCAAATGTGTACTTCCATCACTTTTAAATTTTGTTTAATTAGGGTGAGGGGTGCACATTGGAAACGTTTTAATGGTACTGATTATTACTTGGAATGCAGCATTTTGATAGAAGTCATCATAACTACAAGTCTACACAACTTGTATCAATAGTTGCAGCCATGCAGGAGCCACAGCTCCGATGTTATGTCTCTCGTCACTAGCATGTGCCATTGTGAGCCAGGCCGCGGCACAAGGCCTGTCTGCTTCCTCACAATAGTTCTCGCTCCCTGGGGAAAACAAAGGCAGACAGCAGCTTTCCTCCTCTTTTCAACAGACACTCAGAGGGTCTGTTCCTTATTATCTTTGGAAGAAAGGACACAGGTTTCCACAAGCAACTTGAGCTGGTATCAGTTCTGAGATCAGAGAAGATGAGGTAGGTCCTTGAGACTCTTCTGCAAGACAAACTTTATTGTTGTTGCTGCTGATAAAAGTAAGATTTGCAAACATTCAGCAACTCTGAGGAGATTCATTTTTACTTACTAACATCTTTATGATCATCTCTTTTGTGGAGAAAAAGAGGCTTAAGTGGAGAAGGTAGGAGCCACTAGATAGGAGGAATAGTCATAATAAAAGAGAGAGAGGAAGAAAGATGAGATCAAGAGAGAAAGGAAACTTCCTGGACCCCACAAAGAGTTACAATCTGAAAGACATCCCTTTACCTCCAGCACACAGTGTGGGTCCACATTTACCATAGGAGATTTTCTTAATTGCATCAGTCAATTGACTTCTATGAAGCAATCACAGTCATTTTTTTTTTTTAAAGAAAAGGACAACATGGCATAAAAAAAGGAGTTTTGGACTGGACTCTGGGAGGCGTGGGTTCTAATCCTAGGTCTGATACTACATAGCTGTGTGATGTTAGGAATATTGCTTTAACATCTCTGCCCCTTAGCCTCCTTGTCTTAAGATTAAGACATTCCATTCAGATTATCTCTAAAGTCTCTAAAAGTAAGAAAATTTAGCTCTAAAATCCACTGAGCTTATTTTCTTTCTTTGGTCTAATGGAGTTATAAATTTTTAACATTTTAAGTTAACACAAATTTATTCATGTAAATTAGAAGCCCCTCAATTTACTTACACTTTCCAACCAAATATTGATGCATTTAAAGAGAAAAACTGTATTTCAGCAAGGCCACCTAGGAGCAAGAATAAAAACCAGCTGTAGCACAATACTCTCAAGGACTGCCCTTGGTAAAAGTTCTGAATGTGTCTGTTCATGATGAAAACCTAAGGGAAAAATGAAATGTTATATTGCCCTTTCATTGGATGGAAACTAATAATACATAGAATAAAATAGGCACCAACCCAGAGGCTTTCTACTTTTTTAACTAGAGCATCTGTGTGGACACTGTGGAGCCATCAAGACTGAATTCCCTAAATCCATTAGGAAAATGCTGATTTTGTCCTGAGTGACAGAGCAGTAAGTAGAAAAGAGTAACTGACACAAAGAGGGTAAATTGTGCTGAGAACAGAAACATGCGATCATTGACAGCCCTTGGACAAAATCTCTTGGCCAATTACACTTCCTAAGTACCAGTCCAGAATCTATCCTAGTTTAAGCCTCTGCCAATGGCATGTTTATTGCATGGAATCAACCCCAGCTTGTATTTATCTCCTAATTTTTTAAAACCAAAATAAAAATTTACCAGCATTATTATAAAACAAGATTCAGGTTTACTGTGGAGCCTAGAGGGCTATAAGTGTGGCTGAAGCTATACCTAGAGATGTAGAGATCCTGGAAATCCTTCTTCTGGTTGAATCGCAGAGCTTCTCCTAAGATAAGAGCCACCAGCCCACCCTCTCCTAAAAGAGTCTCATCAGGACATTGGATTCAGTCCCCTCATATATACTCAAAGCCAAATTCTGTCTCTTTGCTCTCTGGAACAGAAATGACCTTATTTTTCCTATACATAGCTCAAACATTACTTTTTGGAATTTAAAAATCACTCACCACATACCTACAGTTTAACTTCCTTATCATTGGAAAGCCCTCTGGCTCACTTATTCACTCAACCAACCATCCTTCCATTTACCACATAAATGTCCATGTTGTCTTGTTGGGGATTTGGGAGCCTACATCATCGCATTTCTTCTTCAAATTCTACGCTGGTTTGTAAACAGGTACAGCAATCATTGGGGGGTAAAATATGATATTATGTTTGTTGAAGGCAAGATAGAGGTGAAAAATCTGGCTTGAACCCAAGAAAGTTAGATATCTTAATCTTTGCTCCCTAAATTGAACTCACTTAACCAGTTACAGGCAAAGATGCAGAATTCCAGTCTTCTATTGCATGGAGAGGGATGTAAATTGTGCTTAGACTGTTTACCTATTTATCACAATTATACACACCTTGTAGAAACGTACCCCCACCATTACCTAAATAAAACTGAATTTAATTATTCCTCTTTTATTCTTCTCTAGGTTAGATTGCCTTGTGTCTTTTATTGTTTTAAGTCATGATAGCAAGTATTAAAGAGTCATCCTGAAAAAAACAGAAAGGATATTTAGAAAATAATATTAGCACTTGCACAAGCAGGTGAGAATGAGATTTACTAGCCACAGAGCTGTTACCAGGTTCACAGTTCAAGAAAAGACCCAGAAATGTGTGTGTGTGTGTGTGTGTGTGTGTGTGTGTGTGTGTGTGTGTGTGTTGGGTGGGGGTGGGGTTGGCTGGGAGTGAACAAAGCTATGTTTGAAGCTAAAGCTGTTTCAACTTTGTGTTATGGCTTTCTGGAAACATGCCAAATGTTCAAGTGTCTTAAAAAAAAAAAAACACTAGATTTCCTGGTAGACCAAAAAATAATTAAGAAAGTCTGAGTAATACTAGAAATTGGGCTTTGCTCACCATTTACAACATAATCCCAATGATATGCTGAGAAAACAATAAAGTGATACATCAAAACCCTGTGAGAATGTTTGTTTAAAAAAATATACTATTTAAGATCCTTTTTGTTATCAAACCTATAGTTATGCAGAGCTTTTAACTCAAGTTGTTTCTATGTCTATTATTTCTCTTTATTACCACAATACCCAATAAGATAGGGGGGCAGTGGGGCAAAACTGTAATTTTTCTCAATTTCTATTTCCTTCCTTTTTAGTAATAGGACCTTCTATTTTTAGTTGGACTTATAGTAGTCTTTAAAAAAAGATCACATTTTCTATGTTCCCTTGAGCTAGATATGTCCATGTCACTAATGCCTGACCAATGTATTGTGTACAATTTCTGGCAAGTGTCCTTAAGAGCCATGATCTAGCCCTTATTCTCCCCTTCCTCCTTCTTGCTGGCTGAAATGCAAATGAAATGGCTGGTATTCAAGCAGCCATCTTACCTATGACATGAATTTAGGATCAAAAATTACACAAGACAGAGTCAGGAAATAGAAGACGACTTAGCCCCTGATATGCAGCCATTTTAAAACTTGGAACTGCTTATATCTGGGCTTTTTGCATGAGAGGTAAATAAACCTCTTATTTGAGCCATTTGTATGTGTCTGTTTTCTCTCAGTTATAACCACATCTAACTCTAATATAGGCAAGAAGAGAATTCACAGTCCCTACTAAGGGGACAGACATGTTTCAAAAGTAAAATTTAGGGATTTTTAGCAGGATAATACAATGTAAAAAGTGTACATTATGTAACATATCAATGGGATGTGGAGCAGCAACCTATAATCAAATTCACTAACATTTTTTGCAGCAACAAATCAAATACTTACACTAAATGTGATAAGTAAAGCTCTAAATACCTTCTCATCAGTTTATGCCCAATTTTACCAATAAATCAGTACAGGTCTGGTTAACTTTTACCATCAAATTAGCAACAAAATCCTCTTGATTTTTTAGAGACTTGAGACTTCAGTATTGTGGCAAAAAGATCATATACCTATATCACCTCCTTTTTACAGGTAAGGGAGCTACAGTGTAAGAGATTAAATAATTTGCTTAATGCTTCATGGTGAGATAGATGTTAGAGTTGCGATTTCCTGGCTCGACTGAGGGTCCTTTTCATTACATAATAACATTTCCATTTTTTTCCAAAGTCTTCACTGATTTATTCATTCCTTCTAAAAAATATTGACTGAACATAAGCCATGTGCAAGGCTTATACTCCAGGAAGTATACTCTGGGATGTATCTTAAGCCATGCTTCGCATCAAAGGTATGTATACTCGGTTGCTACAAAGCCACATTATAAATATGGAACATATGTTCATATAAAGACTTGTACATGAGTGTTCATAGAAGCATTATTTGTAATATCCTCAAACTGCAACCCAAATATCTATCATTAGAATGTCTATCATTCCATTATATGGTATATCCATAAAATGGAATAATACTCAGCAATAAAAAGGAATAAATTATACATGCTATAATATGGATGTATGAACCATTATATAGAGTAAAAAAAAGAGAGAAAAGAGCAAATACTCTTTGATTCTACTTATATAAAATTTTAGAAATACTAACAAATCTATAGAGAAAGAAGATAAGTGGTTGCTTGTGGGGAGAGGTACAGAGAAGGGGAGAAGGGAGGAGTTACAAAGGGCCACAGGAAGCTTTTGAGTGACGAATATATTCATTGTCTTGACTGCGGTGATGGTTTCACTAATATATATGTCAAAACTTATTGAATTGTACACTTTCAATATGTGCAGTTAATTATTTCCCAACTATACATCAATAAATCTGTTTTTAAAATATGGAACATCTTCCTGGACTGTGAGGTTTTTTTTTTACCAGGAGGTTTGAAAGAAAAACTCAAGGACTTAGACTTTCTTTGTATTAAAACAACATAAATACTATAATGTACAAAGTAATATTGAATCACTTCTCAAGGTAAAAACTCTAGATGTCAAAATTTAATGCTTACGGTGGGCTAGGTCGAGCTAACTCTTTAAGATACCCCAGAATCTGGTTATTTTCACTCTTCTCTGAAGTTAGAAGACTTTGGTGGTGAAGTTTGAAGTTCTGCCAAGGGGTTTACAAGGTCATACACCAGATGTAAAAAGTCCCCCAATACCTATAACATACCCCTGGCTCCAAGTTTCCTGTGGTTTTAGTTCCGTCATCGCATCTTCTTAAATCATTGACTCCTTGTCTATTTCTATTTCTAGGAGCACTACCTATTTATAATCAAAGGAATAAAAATAGAGGAATAGTTCTTGTGCTACCATAATTGTACTATCCTGGGACATGAGGAAAATAAGCCCTGTTATATAAATACCCATATTTTGTTTCTAGCATTTTTTCCCAGAGAATTACAGATTAAATCGGGGGCAAATCTTGAAACACTGTACAATTCTGACACTGTGGAGACCATAATGTCCTATGGACCCACATGAATAATCAGAAACAAGAGTTTATCACAGATATTTCCAATTTTATTCAGATGTTTCACATAAAGAATGTGCAACCTTCTTGATGAAAACAACACCATGATTCTATGAATTTCTAGATTTTATAAAACTAGAATTTTAAAGATTCAGATAAAACATAATTATAAGTGTGAACATCTCTCTAGAAGATGGTGCACAGTCATATACAAAAGAGAAAAGAAAACAAAACAAAACAAAGCTTTCTCAACTCCTTGAGAGAAGGATACTCAAATCCTATAGGGCTTAGAAAACATCATTCAGAGGTAATTGAAGGGCAAGTTATAAGACAGTAGGAGGGTGCCTATCCTAAATATTTAGGATCAAGATGCAAATTAGTTTATCTCAGGGTACTAAAAGGATTTGCTTGATATGATCTTAGAGCAACACTTAGTAATCTTGGAGGAATCTTTGAGAAATAGTGGAGAAAACTGGAGGAACAATTTCTAATCTTCTAAATGGGGAAAAGATAAATCATATAAACTATGGAGAAGTAAGAAAAATGTTAATTCCCACAAACGTACTAGAATCATCTGCTAAATGGATTTATTATGCTTTCAGAAAAAAAGAAATGTTACCAGAATGTAGCAAATACTCATTAAAAATTTCTGTCTAAAATAATCTGTTTCATCTCATACTAAGTAGGACAAATATATGTCTAGGCCATGATGGAATGTATCTTCAATTCATTCCAATTCAACAAATAACAATTCAATAAATGAAACAATGTGTTGTTACACACTGATAGATTAGGTGAAGATATAGGAGAGCTGTTCTTTGGACCACATCAGTGCTAAGTGGGATCTCTGGTTGTTTACCACAAGAATGTACTTGGCATTACACATGAAAAAGACACTGATAAACTAAATTGAGTCAGAGGGTTAGAAACAGGAAGGTAAATGTTCTGGAAACTATAGCAAAGATGAATAGATGCAACAGCTGAGGATGTTTAACATGCAGAGGAAAATATTTACATGGAGCTTTTTAAAAATAATTCGAGGGACTCCCTGGTGGTGCAGTGGTTAAGAATCCGCCTGCCAATGCAAGGGACACGGGTTCGAGTCATGGTCTGGGAAGATCCCACATGCCGCAGAGCAACTAAGCCTGTGCGCCACAATTACTGAGCCTGCACTCTAGAGCCCGGGAGCCACAACTGCTGAGCCTGTGTGCCACAACTACTGAAGCCTGCTCACCTAGAGCCTATGCTCCACAACAAGAGAAGCCACCACAATGAGAAGCCCATGCAACGCAACTAGAGAAAGCCCGCGCGCAGCAACGAAAACCCAACGCAGCCAAAAATAAAATTAATTAAAAAAAAATTCGAATGTATGTTACACTGATGAATGAAAATACTTAATTTTTTTTCTTCCAAATTGCATAAACAGGCTAGTTGAAATTTACAATAAGGCTGATTTTGGTTCAATATAAGAATGAATTTATAACAATTATACATGTTCAACAACATATTTTCTGCTTCAAAATGTATCATGCCCTTTGCTCAACAGTAGCTTTCAATATTCAAAATGTGCATGCCTTGTGACAAATAATTTCTATTTCAAGGAATTCATCCTCAAGCTATAACACACATATTTTCAAAGATATCTATACCAATATATTGTTTGAAGCATTATTTATAAAACCATACAAATAAATTATTTTTAAAAATCCATACATGGGGCTTCCCTGGTGGCACAGTGGTTGAGAGTCCTCCTGCCGATACAGGGGACGCAGGTTCGTGCCCCGGTCTGGGAGGATATCACATGCCGCGGAGCGGCTGGGCCCGTGAGCCATGGCCGCTGAGCCTGCGCGTCCGAGCCTGTACTCCACAACGGGAGAGGCCACAACAGTGAGAGGCCCGTGTACCGCAAAAAAAAAAAGAATACTAATTTAAAAGTCATCGCATTTGTTATTAAAAGTGTTACCCAATTATTAGATATTATTATACTCTATCATCTATATTATTTATATTATATTATACCATACCTGTTATATATAATTATTACATCTAATATAATTATTATACAATCATTAATTCCTATCAAAGACATACTATTTCAGAGAATCTGTTTTGCCATCAGAACTAGAATCTTAGCTCTGCAACCGTCTAGATGTGAACTTAGCCTGGAAACTTAACACCTCTGAGCCAAAAACTTATTTCCTGTGATGTAAGGAGAGCTTATGAATTGGAAACGAGGCTTAAAAGATATACAATTAATAAAGAATTATCTATTTTACTTAATTCTTGTAATATGAATTTATTAATGTCTACTAAGCTTGAGCAGGTTTACTATAACAGAATGGAGTATACCCTGGAGACAAGGAAGAATTATTTTAATTCTCCAAGCTTCCCCCTTCAAGACTTTGAATTTGATCATTACCTTAAAAATATAATAAATTATTTAAATTTCCTTACAAATGAATATAGACTTTCCTTATTATCTTTCTTTTAGTTTGCCAAGCAGTTTCAAACTGTAATGTGAACAAAAATTACTATATAGAGATGTATACTCAATATTATGTATGCTGTACTATATGGGGAATTTTTCATAGGCAATTTTAACAGGACATAATTTTCCTTTATATGCTAATTTTAGATTTTATTACATATATATAAGTTGTGGGTTGAACTGTCATCCCCAAAAGATATGTCTACCTAAAACCTGAGAATGCGACCTAATTCGGAATAAGGGTCTTTGCAGGGTAATTAAGTTTAGGGTCTCAAAATAAGGTCATTTTGGATTAGGGTAGGTCCTATATTCAGTAAGTCTCCTTGTAAGAGACAGAAGAGGAAAGACACAGAGGAGAAGGCCACGTGAAGATGGAGGTAAAGACTGGGAATATGACACCACAAATCAAGAATGTCAGGCACCACCAGAACCTGGAAGAAGCAAAAAAGGATTCTTCCCTAAAGTCTTCAGAGGGAGTGTAACCCTGCTGACAACTTGATTTCAGACTTCTGGCTTCCAGAGCTGTGAGAGAATAACCTTCTGTTAAGTCACCAAGTTTGTGTAATTTGTTACAATAGCCCTAAGAAACTCATACAATATACGTATATAACGACCATATCATTTGTTGTCCTAAATGGGTCACTTTGGGGAATTAAAGGGGGCACAAGCATTAATGATACTAAGACAATAGAGATAAATAGCACTGCTTTTGGGGACACACAATCACCTAGCTCATAAAACATGAGGCTGCATTGTAATGTATGTAAAAGGGTTAGCAGAATATACCTCTGATATAATATGTCCTCAATAAGAAATAACTTATTATAATTATCTTATATATAATTACAGAACTGGAGCCCTGGAAGTATAGACTATCTGACTAGGGTTATAGGATGGAGGCTGGGCAAAGGAGAGACAGAAAATTGGGATGGGGAGGAAGGAAAATTATTGGCCAACAGAAGGTCTCTGTCACACTAGTAGTCAGACAATCGTTAAGAATTCTGATTACCACAGCTGCTCCTGGCTCTCGTGCATCCACTGATACACCTTATACTCTGAGAAAGCTGTTTTACCCCTAAATTGTTGCTAAGGTTCAAGTTCTACCACGGCTGAATGAAGTAGAAAACCTATCCCAATCCACTACTGAGTTCTAAAATATATTATTGCTATTCATTTTTTAAAAGTAGGTGGGAAAATACTAATAGATGTGAGACTAGATTCCTGGAAGAAATTATTTTTATCTAACCATCTGATATAAAGGTCTTAGTCTGAGAACTAAAAGAGATCTTGTCCTGACCAGTCAAATTCTCTTTTTATAGTTAAAGAAACTGAGACCGAGCAACATTATATCTGCCAGATAAAATGATATCCAGAACAGTAGTAATAATACTTAATTTTGATGTTAAGATATTTGGGCAGATTTTGTCCTTATTTTGGTTTGTCCATATTGTGTGTACCTAGGAAATCATGGAAGTGTATTAAAGTATTTCATCTTTCCTTATTATCAAAATTGTTCATAAATAATATAGAAACACTTATCCCATTGCTTTCAAGATAGCAAGTTACTGATCAGTACAACGAGTCTACACACATATATGAATACAGAGAGTGAACAGCCCTCTAAATTTCTGACTTCAGGACAAGATATTAAAAATGTATTTTTTAAATAATCAGAAATGTATTTAGTGCTTACCGTATGCCAGTTATGTAAAGTACTTTCCATATATCAACTCATTATACAGTCATTATCCAGATATTATGTTCCCATTTTACAGATGAGAAAACTGAAGCTAAAGGATATTACATAATTTGTCCTGGAGCCCACATTCTTAACTAGGCATTGTACTAGAAATTCAAATTCCTACCCTCAAGAATGTCTATTTCATGAACTTGAAGAAGGACTATAGGAAAGTCACCTCATTCTTCTAAGTACCTTCCAGACAAGAATTTTGCTGAAGTATTTTCCATCTGTAAAAATTACAAATCCAAAATTCATGAAAGCCAGGTAGATATATTCAAATACTTCTATAACTAATGAATATTTATTTTCCCCTTTTAGAATTTAATGTAGAAGAGTCAAGAAGGGTGAGAATCTGTTGAGTGTACTAATGATTTAATCCAGTTTTTAGTGTATTTCTTCATAGAAGAACTGATTCTTATGCTCCTTACACATGACTCATTTCAATGGGCAGATAATTAAGGTCTCATGCTACATACCAGTCAGTCTTGAGACCAATATAAAAATAAGAATTGAGATCTAATATTTATTTCAGCTCTTTTGATTGGTCACAAATTAATTTATTTTCGCAGATGGAGTAGGAAAAGTGGCTGAAACACATGTTTTCTTAATACAGTTCAGTCCTTTGGCAAGAAGTTATTGTATTTGTTAGTCTACATCACATAAACCTTTCTACAATGTTTGCGATCTTATAGAGAACCCAGCTTCAACCACTCTAAGAATTAATTCTCCTATTTTATTATAATGCCTTTGCTTCCAGGAAGAATTAGAGGTTTTTTATAAGACATAGAGTAAGACTGTTAAATATAAATTAAAATTTAGAATGTTCTTAAATAAACCAAAAGAAATTATCTAGGCTAATATAAGTACTGTGAGCATTATATCTAGCTCTGAACATCCAGTCATCACGATGAAATAAGAAGCATAATATCTAAGAAAATACAACAATTAATCAAGTGATTAGAGGTAAGCAACTTATCCCAGGGTCATTTTTCGAGGGACATTTGTACAACGTAACAACCATAAGCTTTACAGTATCTTTAACAATGAATTTATAACTAATGCATACTTTACCATTTCTTACAGTGCAACTATAACTGTCACGTTGTTTTCTGAATACTTTATAGGGAAAAAGCATAGAGTTTGGGTTGAAGCACCTCTTTGCTAACATATATTTGTGAGGATAAAATCACACAGGTATGAAGGCACTTTGAAAATGATAGTAGTTTTTACCATTGGAATACAATCCTGAATTTCCTTCCTTCACATAGTTCAGTTATGTAAAAATATCACTTAGAGGTTTTAGCTCATGATGGGAGTGTATAGTTTTTCACATTTTAATATCTTTCTCCCCAAGGTAAGAAAAGGTTATTTGCTTTATTCGTGAATAGCTATATATTTCTTTCCTTGAATTGTACAAGAGAAGAAAGGAGTAACAATTATCATTTCAGACCAAGAAGAGTTAAAGGAATGAACTCTTTGGAATGGTAACTGAATCCTCGAGGTCCTGAACTTGCCAAACTGCTGGGATGATTCATAAAAATTCTCAGTAGAAAGAATGAGTTGATTTTGGAAACTTTGAGTGATATTTTGATCAAAGGTAATGGAATACATTAAACAAGAGCATTTCCTTTTCACTTACTTGCTCTTTGATATGGTTTTTCACTGTTTTAGAAAATGTGAAGACTATTACAAAATGTTGTACTAACAATCTTACATGAAATTCCTACCTTTATTCACTCAGTCCAGATTTTAAAATTGTAATCTGTAGACATTAATTATATGCATGTTTTGCTTTAAATAGGCAAATACACAAATTTAAAGGTCATGGATTTGAAATAGATCCCATTAGGCACAGAAATGTGTCATGAGTATATCAACAATAAACATCAACAATTTGGGTTGGTCTTAATAGAATTTAAATATTAAATTAAATATTACATGGTTTCCTAAATTATTAGCCACAGCAGATTAAATGCCAACCTTGAGAATAAGGAAGAGACTACTGACGCATAATTACGGGTTTCTCATGGTCTAAATATCCCTCTATTTCCTTCAGAATGCTATCAGTCTTATCCGCCCTCCACTATGCTTAAAACCACTTATCAGCAGGTAATACGAGACAGGGAGGTGACAGGAGGAGAGAAAGAAAAGGCGGCAGATACAGACTCCAAAATTCATTCTAATTTAAGACCCATATATTCTATCTAAAAGTACAGGACAGTAAACTACTGAAAGACTGCCTAAACTATTTCATAGAATTAAAATTATACTGGCATGCAGTTAAAGATGTTTGCTTATTTTTGTTGGTACATTTAAGTACAATTTAATATTTTCAGCATGTTCCCTTTTTACTATATTACTAAGTTATTTAACAATTTCAAACAATGTTAGTGTCTTGGAACCTAATACAGTACTTGGTAAATAATACAAACAACAATAGCAAAAGCAACCACAACAACATTTATTGAAATTATTCCCCACAAAACTGAGGTTAAGAGAACTTAAGCTTGAGATCACAAGGCTAATTAGCGGAGGAGCCACGATTTGAACACAGCAGTCTAGCTTCGAAGTCCGTGCTCTTAGGTAATCAACATATAATAAATATAAGCAGAACATAAACTGTTTAGAAGATCATGTTACTTGCCCAATTCACATTCTAAACATGGGCAACTTCCATCACTTGTATTAGTAGTAATTAATTCATTGACCATTTACCATGGGCTAGGCATTAGGCTATGTAATTTAGATAAATATTCTCCCTGTTTTATATTCAGAGAAACTGAGATTCAGAAAGTTTAAATTATTTAATATAAGTCACACAGTTGGTGAATTGAATATTTAAGCATTCAAAGGTGATCATTTCTGCTTTTCCAGTACTGTCTCCCCTGGTGTATAATTATGAAGCAACAATTAGAACTTAAGTTGGTAACTGGTAACAGGTTAGTGATAATTGGAAACAGGTAATTTTGAAGTTAATTGTAGTTAATACATGTTTTATCATATGGTTATTATACTTATTTTTTAATAACTGAAAAGGGCAGTTACTCTTACCCAGTCTGAATCCCTCCACATCACTGCCAATTAACTTTAGCCAAACTTCAACAATCCTTCATGCAGAAAGGAAGTACAAAGGGGAAGAAGAGACTATTTCCTATTTTACTTAACAGCTTTAAGTTTAAAAGTAAAATAAAAATTAGTCTTGGAATAAGATCAGAAAAGAGAATGATCAATACTCGGCCTGGCTTGTGGATTTTTGTTAACTTCAGCCAGAGAAAACATGTGTAAGCAGTTGTCAGCTCTGTGGCCAACATTGCTACTTTGTTGCGTTTTTGAGATTCAAAATTGTCTCTTCCTATTACTGTGTTTTCTGTAGACTATATATCTCCGCCACCAGGTGGAGATAAAGAGTCACAATTGCTTGTCTGTCCTAAGCAAGTGTTTCAGGATTGTAGCAGAATTAAATATGCCTCAGGTACTGGCATTTAAACACGAGGATTTATGATATGAGTTGAAAAGAAAGGTTAGAAAGAGCAAAGCAAGATTCAAGGGTGGAGCTGCCAGTTGATGCAAGATAGTGCCTCATTCCAGAAGGGTGCTTGGGGCATAAGCAAAGCTACAAGGCAGGCTCAATGCTATGTTAGGACCATTGTTTCTGGAATCAGATCACCTGGGAATTGACTTTAGCTTGCTCCCTCCAACCTGTGTATTTTGAAGCAAATTTCTTCCAACATCTGAGCACCTGTTTTCTCAACTGTAAAATGGAGGAAATAATTACTCCCATCTTACAGGGCTATTGTGAGAATTTAAAAAGATACTCTAGGTAAACTACAGTGGTTTTGAAAGTATAGTTCCCTGGACGGATAGCATCAGCCTCAACTGGGAACTGCAAATTTTGAGCTCTACTCCAGATCCACTGAATCAGAAGCTGTGAAGGTGGAACCCAGTAACCAGTGCTTTAACAAGCCTGCCAGGTTTTTCTGATGGACACCAAGTTTGAAAGCAACTCATTTAGAAGATAATAAACCATGAAAAAATGGAAGTAAACAAAATTCCTATTCTAATAATGGGAAGAAGGTAGGAAATACTAAAACTAAACAGCTATAAGGGGCACAGGAATTGTCCAAGGCATACCGGTTCCCAGATCTGCTTATCAGTGAAGCTGATTCAAGGTAAACGAGAGCAAATTTGATCCTAACAATTGGAAATGAGTTACCAGCATGTAAGCCTGGAGAACACATTTTATTCCTAACCTGGTGGATTTGAAGCTGCTGACCCATTATCCAATCAGCTGTGGTTTGGGGAGTGAGGGTCACATGTTAGAAACATACTCACCTAAGTCTAACTATCCTTCAGGAAAAAATTGGACATAATAATGTCCCAGTTAATGAAGCTCTGGTGGGAAGGCATCCTACATATATTTAGTTTAGTCATTCTGAGGGCTCCTTTTATCTAGGTTAAGTAGAATTAATTTCTTCTCAAAATTTCAATATCATCCTTCCACCTCAAAAACATATTTTTTCTGGTCAATGTCCTCTTAAAATATGACATAGTACTCCAAAATACTAAGCCCTTAGAACACACTGATTATATCCTCATTCTATCACTCTGTATCTGCTAGTTGATGGTGTTAATTACATTTTCTCTGGCTGTCCTGCTTCCCCGATTATAAGGCCCCTAAAGCCCCAGGATCTGTCAGTTTGTCTTGATCCCCCATATTTGTTATAGGACTCTAATCTACATTCGTGTTTTAAAAAAATGTCTGAGAAAGTTATCGTACATGATGATCTATATGTATATTTAAACTTATACAAATAAAAACATACATGTTCAACCCTCAGATCACTATAAGTAGCCCAGATTTCACTGGATCACCTAATGTTTTTGTATTTTTATTTCTGCTTGTTGACTCTAAAATAATATCTAAAAGAAGTAACTAGAGATTTTATCATACATCTAAACAATATCCAAACACATCTTAGGTTTAGGCTTAATGTGTGGATCTGTGCCATCCCTCTAATATTAAAGCAATGCTCTAGCTGATAAAAATGTCGAAAATTAATGTATATTCTGGAATTTAAAGTAATGTGTACAATTCACAAAATTATTCTTGTAGGACAATGAATTAAACATTTTAAAGGGCTACACATCACCTCTTTTGAACTTAGGTATAAAGTATAACATTTGGAAGTGAATATTTTTATAACAGGGCCTTCTAGAAAGTGCACATATTTGCCAGCCTAATTATTAACACATTCCTGCCCTCTTTACTTGGCATCAGAATGATCTGCTGAGGGCCACAATACTGTGTTATATTTATGAGTCACGTGTTAAAGTGAAAACAGTTGCAGAGCATTCAAAGGGAAAACCTCTATTAATTCCCTTGAAACTTTACTAGAACCATTTGAGTCAAGGAACTTTTGTATCTCACCTCAAAAAAATAAAGAATTGTAAGCTTATCAACCCCCACTGCCCCACAATTGGATTGAAATAGCAAGATTGGTGAAAAGAATCCAAGCTAACTCAGGAACATGGTCTTTCTATAGATATACTGGTAATTGAAGTAGACAAGATAACTAATAATAGGGATTCCAAAATGTATAATTTTTTAAATTATTTAGTCTTTCTATAATTTTCAGGCTGGTAAAACTCATCCTACATATCTTCTTTTAAAAATAATTTCATAAATTTTAGCCTTAATGTCAAGAACCAAAGGCAAACAACAAAAAACATTCATTATAAGAGCTTTCTTTTGTAACTAATCTGGATCACCCTTGCTGAACAGTCAACTCATGTCCTTTTGTTCTTTCACAGCATTACACACACACACACACACACACACACACACACACACACACACACACACAGGATCCTTGTTTAAAAACTTCCTTGATTTAGATGGCTTGTGAGTGAATTTTTTTTATGTTACACTTTTCAGGATCTTTCAAATTTTCTAAAATAAACACAGTAGTATTGAAAACATTTTAAATTATTCTCATTCTTTTCTTCCTACAAGCTGATTCTTTCCCAATTATTTCTTTATTTTTCAACATAACTCATCTTCACTACTATTCTTTGAACTCTCTCCAAATTTAACACATACCTGTATATACCACCTGAATATAATTTTGAGATAATATCCAGTATTACAGTATTAGTTGACATCTCTGTAATGATTTCACTGTTTTAAATCAAAGAAGTCAAATAGCCAACGTTGCTGTCTATTTTAATCTAGTCATTAAGAGAAGAATTGCACAAAATATACCAATATGTTGTTTCTCTGAGGAGATGTTGGTTTAAGGAAGCTACACAGTCTTTCTTTACATTTTATTATCACTTTCTTCTAATAAAAAAGCTCATTGATTTTGATTTGAACATTTAAATTTGAAATGCCACTTTAAAAGAAAGTAGGAGGTTTGTGTTAACGCCAAGGGATGGAGGCTCCAATCTGGATACACCAGACAGCCAAGTTCAACCTCAATGAGACACCAGGGATCTGTGAAAACCCCTAACATAATGAGTTACTCAATCATCCTTTTAAAGTAAACACACATTTTTGTGTAAGCCCATATTGAAATGTGAAATTGGAATAATAAATACAGAAGAACATATCCATGAATATAGGTATCCCCAATTCAGATAAAAGCTGTGTTCTGGAAAGAGCATTAGTGTGTGGAAAGAACCTGTTACATTATGACCACATCTAAATGGCCAAATTGGACTTTTGGTAGACTTGATAATTAAGAGCTATGGAAGATTCTTCAGCTAATCAAAGGCATATGTGTTCCTAAGTTTTCAGTTCTATAACACTGCTACAAGGAAAGGAAAAGATTTCATTTCAAGAGGAGAATTGCTTTTTGAGAAAGTTGCTTTTGGCATCTGGATGGGTAATTTGCAGGTAGAATCTTGGCTACTTGCTCCTCTTGGACCATCATGGGTTGCCACCAAGTGGCCAATGATGATGAGAGTCTATCTGGGACCAGGATTTTTGCTGCCTCATGCTGCTATTTTCAGAAGTTTACAATATCTCCATTCATTCTCACTTAAGGACAGAAGGCTGTCTGGAAAAACCCACTGATGAAGCTCACTCCCTTATTTTAGCATCTGCTCAACTGGACCATCTCAGCCGCCTTTATGGCAAATTAGTGAGCTCATGCATTTGGTTGGAAGTTCTTTTTAAATTGTGTGTGGCTTTCACTGCTGTCAGTTTCCCTTACTCTCACCAAATATTTTCCTCTTTGGGACTGTTTCCACCTTGCTTTGGGCCTGTTTTGATCCTAGGAGTATCTCCTTTTGTTGCTGCCCAATTTTTCACTGGAACCCTCAGCAGTAGCAATAAGATGAGTTCTAGATTTTCTTCTAATTTCTGTCCTATTCCTATCAAGTGCATATTACCATTCCACAATGGCATGCTAATAAGCCTTTAGATCCCTGATGTCTTGGGAATCAATTTTTCATTTTTAAAATTTTCTCTAAAACCTTGCTGCTCTTCAGAGAGTGGTCTATGATCCAACAGTATGTGCATCAACTAGGAGCAGAATGCAGACCCCATGTCAGACCTACAAAATCAGAATCTGCATTTTAACAAGACCCCAGGTGATATACATGTATGCATATTACATTATGAGAAACACTGCTCTATGATGTCACTGATATGTGGTAATATCTTAAATGCCTCAGTGATGCAGAATCTCTACTTTATTATTAAGCAGGTCATTTTATCTTTGGGCAGCTTCCATCATAAGAAAGACCCTCCTTACACTGAAATTAAGTTTACGTCTCCATGAATTTTATTTGTAGGTCTAAGTTCTACACACTTGGGCCAGACCAAAATTTAATCTTTGGTTTATAAGACATTCTTTCAAATATGTTAAGATAAATATCATCCCCACTTAATTTTTTTTCTATTTCAGAGTAGGTACATTCACTTATTTGCTTCAATAGTTACTCAGATCATATAATTTCAAGTTTCTTCTCCTCTGAACACATTCCAGTTTGACTCCACCCCCAAAAGGAACCTCCCTAAGTTTTGAGAATTTCGTGGTCTAGCATTCAGGGACTAGATGATTGGTACAATCTCATATTGGTAAGAATGAGGGATAGAATTTCCTTTCCAATATTCTTACTGCCACACCATTTTCATCAAAATCCTGACCACTAGAATTGTCTGGCTTGCCATATGTTGGAAATTTCTTAACTGTCTGATATAAACCTATGGGTTTACTTTTTTGAAGGGCTTTTAAAATACATTCAAACATTGAAATAACCTAATAAATTTACCTAACATTTTTTGTGTTTTAAAAAATATTTGTTAGGCCTACTGCCTTGTATGGAAGTGATGAGATTTTTTTCCTTTCTCTCAATAAAAGTATTTGCTAATGGGAGTATGATTTGAATTCTCTGAAGCTGCATCAAACAAAAGAAAACCATTAAGTGGACTCAAGGAAGAATAAGGGCATAGAATTGGAAGAGGCAAATCTTAAAAATAGAAGGCTATGTTCTCACAGGGGAAAGTGCAATCACAAACTCTATGATGACATTTAGCCCCATGGAAATAAGAGTGTTCTCTAGCGTTCCAGCACTTAGACATCAATTCATGGTGGTCTCAAGCTATGTTTTTGTTCTGGCACATTAAACAGAATGAAGACATATGTCTAAATTTAAGACATCCTTTTAGGGCTCTGTGCACGAGAGCCAGCTGAGAAATTTGAACTATTTCAAAGCACTAGAAAAGGAATTGTAGACACATCCTTTGTTTGGGCATATATTTTTAATTATCCTGCCTTTTAATATTCTTCTCCATTTGAGGATAATCAGACAAAATGGATCCTGCTGGGCATTGTCATGCTTAATAAAACTAAGACTGAACATCTGCAAATATGGCGACACTGTGGCGCGTACAATGCGCCAGCGACTGAGCTGCATTCTGATGTAATTATAACACCACATGTTGCTGTGATAATGTAATTCCCTGTTTACATTAGTTCTAGCACTCAGAATAAACTCTTCTTGCGTTAGGTGCTAAGCAATTTCAACCAGGGTAGACACATAGAATAATGAAGGAAGAAATGTATTAAATGCAGGATGTAGATAATAGCAAGGGAAGGCAGATAAAAGCCTGCAGACTATCACGTTTGAGTCTGCAGGCCAGGGATCAACTCCCTGGGTTTAATTCCAGCTTCTTCTATTGCTAGCTGTGTGACCTTGAGCAAGTCCTCAGCCCCTGTGAAATGGAGATAATAATCATATTTTTCTTATACGATTATAGTAAGAATTAAATGTATTAATATATGTAATCATTTATCTTCTTCCTCCTCCTCTTTCTCCCTTCTTATTTTCCTTTCTCTTAACTTTTTTTTTTTTGGCTTTTCTAAAAAAAATTTATTTTATATTGGGGTATAGTTGACTTACAATGTTGTGTTAGTTTCTGGTGTATAGCAAAGTGACTCAGTTATATATATACATATATCCATTCTTTTTCAGGTTCTTTTCCCATATAGGTTTTTACAGAATATTGAGTAGCGTTCCCTGTGCTATACAGTGGGTCCCTGTTGATTATCTATTATACATATAGTAATGTGTATATGTTAATCCCAACCTCCTAATTTATCCCTCCCCACCCCCGTTCCCCTTTGGTAATCATAAGTCTGTTTTCGAAGTCTGTGAATGTCTTTCTGTTTGGTAAATAAGTTCATTTTGTATCATTTTTTAGATTCCACATATAAGTGATACCATATGATATTTGTCTTTCTCTGTCATACTTAGTATGATAATCTCTAAGTCCATCCATGTTGCTGCAAATGGCATTATTTCATTCATTTTTATGGCTGAGTATATATGTACCACATCTTCTTAATGGACTTTTAGGTTGCTTTCATGTCTTGGCTATTGTAAATAGTGCCGCAATGAACATTGGGGTGCACGTATCTTTTCGAAGTAGGGCTTTCTCCAGATATATGCCCTGGTGTGGGATTAACTGACCATAGGTGCATGGGTTTATTTCTGGGCTTTCTATCCTGTTCTATTGATCTATATTTCTGTTTTTGTGCCAGTACCATATGTTTTGATGACTGTAGCTTTGTAGTACAGTCTGAAGTCAGGGAGCCTGATTCCTCCAGCTTCATTTTTCTTTCTCAGGATTACTTTGATTATTTGGGGTCTTTTATGTTTCCATCCAAATTTTAAGAGCTTTTGTTCTAGTTCTGTGAAAAATGCCATTGGTAATTTGATAGGGATCGCACTGAATCTGTAGATTGCCTTGGGTAGTAGAGTCATTTTGAAGATATTGATCCTTCCAATCCAAGAGCATGGTATACATATTGCCTTTCTTCTTTCCTTCATCAAAAAGCCACTAGCAAAGCCCAAATGAAGTAGGTAGTCCAGAGTTGTCAGGCCTCATTGACAGTTGGAGCCAGTGTGCAAAGAGGGTGGCAGCCAGGTGGTGTCATAAAACTGGCTACATTTAGGCGCTTGAGGTTATGAGAGCTGGACTCTTCACTATCAAAGAAGGGAGGTACAAGTGTGGAGGGGGAAGCTAGAATGAACTCTGTGACGTTGCATTGGAGTTGAGGTATCAACAGAAACTCATCATTTTATAGATAATATATAGAAATAAATATAGACATAAATTCGTGTGCTATGGTCTGAATGTTTGTGTCCCCCAAAATCAATATGTTGAAACCTAACCCACAATGTGATGGTCCTAGGAAGTGTGGCCTTCGGGAGGTGCTTTGGTCATAAGAGTGGAGTCCCCATACAATGAGAAGTCTGGGACCAGGAAGATGGCTCTCACCTGACCATGATGGCACTCTGATCTCAGACTTCCAGCCTCCAGCACTATGAGAAATAATTTCTGTTGTTTATAAGCCATCCAGTCTCTGGTATTTTGTTAGTAATAAGTCTGTGTGTGTGTGTGTGTGTGTGTGTGTGTGTGTGTGTATGTATACATACACACACACACAGACACACACACACACACACACACACACACACACATATATTTCCTAGTTCAGTACCCTAAAAGAGCCTGGGGAAGGAAATATTACAATAGCAATGAGCATACCTAGTGCTCAGATCTTGGTTTCCAAACACCATTCTCCATTGAAAGGAACGAGGGCTCCTTACAGAAATGGCTGATTCTAGGTCTGGGTTAGGAAATGAACAGAATGAGCCTAGAACTTCTTGTTATGCTAGATAGTAAGGAAATAAAGAATGATGAGGACTTGTCAAAAGAATAGAGAAACTAGCTTAAAGGGGATCAACTAGTCAAATCTAGGACAATTTTTGATCACCAAAATGAATCATAATAGTAGTAAATTATAAACATTGAATAAAATAGGAACCCATGGGTCTACAGGGATATAAACAAATAAACAAACAAATGAATAAATGAATGAATGAGAAAGTTCTTCCTTATAGAAAGCCAACTAATAATAAATATAGAAGAAATTATGCATGGAAAACTACCATTTGGCAACCATCAGAATAACAATTCAGAAAAGAAATATTAATGATGTTATAACTAATGGGTGAACATGAGTTGAGGAATGGGATTTTTATATGGCCTCTAAGTATCCTCCCACAAAAGATTTATTAATTAAAAAGGAAGGAAAGTGACTTTACAGTGGAGAAACCTGGCATCATTTTAATCAAGTGATCAAAGTTAACACCACTAGTAACATTATGTGCGACTCAAAAGGATGCAGGCAGAACGCAACCCTAACTTGAGGGATGTTCTGCAAAATGAAGGGTCCATAATCTTTAAGAACTTCAAGGTCATGAAAGTGAAGGAAAGACTGAGGAACTGTTCAGGTTGAAAGAAACTGGAGAGACAAGACTAGTGGGTACAAAGTGTAATTCCTGGATTGAATTATTTGCTCGGATATTAGTAGGATAACTGGTGAAATGTGAATGAGGTCTCTGAGCAAAGGGTATGTGAGAGTTCTTTGTTCTCTTTTGCAACTTTTCTGCAGGTTTGAAACTGATTCAAAACAAAATATTTAATTTTAAAAATGTAGGAAAAACAAGCTGTGTCAAGTACCTGGCACATAGTAAGGGCCCAATAAAACTTAGTTATTGTTTTTGTAATGGCTGTACTATGAAATTTTTTTTGTTATAGTTGTTTTCATTTTCATTCTTCCTAGCTAAGGATTCCCCCAAATAACAGCAAGACTAGAATTTTAAACCTGCAAAAATTTTAACATCCACACCAAGATTTACCAATGCCATTCAGATTTCTTAGGTATGGCCTCATGGATTCAAGGAACTCAAGCATCTACTTCACCAGATACTCTAAAAATTCTCCATATAGCCAGATTCATGTGTGTGTGTGTGTATATATATATATAGATAGATATCCATAGAGAGAGAGAACAAAAAAGGAAGTGAAAAAGAAAAGATATGAGAATAAATGCAAAGGATTATACTGGTTTCTCCCAAATGAAAACCAGCCTCAGAATTATAAAGTCACATTTCATACAGTTCCTTTTTGGAACAAATGACTAGTCCTTCTTTTTCAAGTTGGAGGCTTTCACCTATAAATCTCATCTTTTTTCTCTGCTTTGTTTCAACACAACTGCAATGGTTCCAGGCACCACAAATGCATATATCACTACCAGCAAAGAAGGGAGCTATTTCCTCATATGAGGGTCTTTTAATTAAGAAAAAAACTTTCCCAGAAGGTAGAAGGGAGACTTTCTCTCAGATCCAATTAGTTAGTATTAGGTCAAGAAGGTTTTTAAACCAATCACTAGTAAAGGGAATAAGGCCATGATTGAATTAAATTTATGATCAATTCCTTGAGGCCAGGAAGTAGAGTTTATCTCTTTCCTTGGGTACAGTGTAAACACCAAAACATAATCAGGATTTTTCCAGAAAGGGGGAGTAGATGGTGGCAACATGGCTACTGAATAAGCAACTTGCAGGATCTGACATACTAGAGATAGGAAAAAATATAAGAAGAAGGGAAGAAAAAAGACCTACAAAAACAAACCCAAAACAATTAAGAAAGTGGCAATAGGAACATATATATTGATAATTATCTTAATGTAAATGGAATAAATGCTCCAACCAAAAGACACAGACTGGCTGAAATGATACAAAAACAAGACCTGTATATACACTGTCTGCAAGAGACCCACTTCAGACCTGGGGACACATACAGACTGAAAGTGAGGGGATGGAAAAAGATATTCCATACAAATGGAAATCAAAAGAAAGCTGGAGTAGCAATACTCGTATCAGACAAAATAGACTTTAAAATAAAACTGCTATAAGAGACAAGGAAGGACACTACATAATGATCAAGGGATCAATCTAAGAAGAAAATATAACAATTGTAAATATATATGCACCCAACATAGGAACACCTCAATATATAAGGCAAATGCTAACAGCCATAAAAAGGGAAACCAACAGTATCACAATAAGAGTGGGGGACTCTAATACCCCACTTATGCCAAGGGACAGATCATCCAGACAGAAAATTAATAAGGAAACACAAACCTTAAATGACACATTAGACCAGCTAAACTTAATTGATATTTATAGGACATTCCATCTGAAAGCAGCAGAATACACTTTCTTCTCAAGTGCACAGGGAACATTCTCCAGCATAGATCACATCTTGGGTCACAAATCAAGCCTTGCTAAATTTAAGAAAATTGAAGTCATATCAAGATCCTTTCTGACCACAATGCTATGAGATTAGAAATCAATTATAGGAAAAAAAACTGTAAAAAACATAAACACATGGAGGCTAAACAATATGTTACTAAATAACCAATGGATCACTGAAGAAATCAAAGAAGAAATAAAAAATAATATAATCTGGCCATTCATGAATCACGAACTTCATTAAAACAAAAGTATTTATATAAGCTTCTTGATTTCTAATACATAAATGTCATTAATTCTAAAAATGCACATTTTTTTGACATTTAAACATCTCTGAAATTGAGTCTACCTTTAAGGTATTTTATAGTTTAATTGGCAACTCTCTTCTTTCTTTGTGGTCCATAAACTAATGGTGCATCTTATATTTGATGGAGTGTTAGATTAGGTAATACGTAGTAAGCCAGTAATAGTTACCTTATCCACTGTTGGCAAACATTACCTCACTTAGTCATTGTAATAGCCCTATGAGGTAAGCACTATTATTATCCCTATTTGCCAAGAAGGATTCACTGGAAGAAGGCACAAGCCATAGAAAGGAGAGGAGGGCAAATGATGGAGCCTCAGTTGTGCTTAGGGTGGGGCCTTAATTCTTAGTAGCTCCATTTTTTCAGATCACTCATAATTTACTTCACATAGGACTTTCCTCAATACAGCAATTCTAGTTTCATTGGATCTGTGTTTGTATTGCATAAAGTCTTTCCCTAAGCTGATTCTCTTGGTTGCCTAATGCTATCTGTGGACCAGACCCTACCTCCAGAGGTTCTGACTCAGCAGAGCTGGGAATTTGTATTTTATCACTGTGGGATTTACTAGCATAACTTGATACATGCAGAGAAGAGTAAGCCATGTTAAAGAAACATTCTACAACAGTCCACTGGTCTGCACATTCTGGAAAACTAGAATTTTTGTTAATATCTTTTATCTTTTAACTACACAGTAATATATGCTTATCATAGATAGTGTGGAAAATCACACAGGCAATAAAAAAATTATTTCTAATAAGCCCAACGCTCAATGATATCCATATCATTCATGAACATTTTCCAGGCTGTAAGTAAGTTTTATTAAAAATATATTCCACTAAGCAAATGTAGCATGATTTACTTGATCACGGGAGATATTTAGAGGTTTTTTTTCCCTCCAATGTTTTATATTAATTTCAACAATATCACAAGCATACTTATAGTTAAATATTGAGCATATCCATGAGGATAAATTCTCAGGTTCAATTATATGAAATTTTTTAAAGTTAGGAGACTATTGCCAAATTACCATTTAGAGGCAATTTAAAATCTGAGTTCTTTATTTTATTTTTTTTTTTACATCTTTATTGGAGTATAATTGCTTTACAATGGTGTGTTAGTTTCTGCTTTATAACTAAGTGAATCAGTTATACATATACATATATCCCCATGTTCCCCTCCCCCTTGCGTCTCCCTCCCACCCTGCCTATCCCCCGCCTCCAGGAGGTCACAAAGCTCCGAGCTGATCTCCCTGTGCTATGCGGCTGCTTCCCACTAGCTATTTTACGTTTGGTAGTATATATAAGTCCATGCCTCTCTCTTGCTTTGTCACAGCTTACCCTTCCCCCTCCCCATATCCTCAAGAGATAAAATCTGAGTTCTTTAAATCAAAACTTTATGAAAACAACACAATGATTTTTTGAGAACTGACCTCATACTGTCACATGAAAACCACGCGGGATATTTGGCATGAAGATCGAGATGCTTTGCTACTGAGGAGCAGCATGATAGTCCATGACATGGTCATTTGATTTTGCTGGGTGATAGTTTGAAAAGCACACCCTACAAAGCAAGTAGGCAAGACTTAGTCAGTGCCCAGCACCTGGTCCTCAAAAAAATTTTTTTATCACCCATTCTTCCATTTATAAAAATTCCATGGCTTAACAAATGAATGACAGAACTATGATGAAAACTGAAAATGTAATTTGTGTATGGTAAAATGGTATGTGATTCTTTAATGCGATTCAGGGAAAAGCCAAGAGCTTGTACAGATATTTTTCTACTTGAAAATGTGGGTATTCTTGAAGGTTTTGGCACAAATTCCACATAAGCATCAATGATGTGCTGCTCATCTAACTTACTGTATAATTACCTAACATTTATATTTAGCAAAATATAATATGTAGTGGGTGCTGATAAGAATATCTAATTTTATCCTTCTAAGAAAGCATAAAGACTACCCAGATGTGACTAAAAGAAGGAGTCTATTTGGATCTAATCTTCTCTCATTCTTTCATTGTCCCTTTCCTGTAGTTCCCTTCTTGCCTTTCCTCTGTGTGTCCCATGTGAATCTTTCTCCACCCTGGCTGGGTGTTGTTCATGTCATTGTATTAGGGCCCTTACTAGTATTTACAGATTTTTATAGTCTATTTACAATTGCAAGTTCTTAAGTACCAAAATATTAGTAGCAATGTTTTTAAGACAGGTCTGTTGTTAATTGTTTGGGGCTCCAAGAATAACTTTCATGTAGTTTGCTGGGTCCTTCAGCTTTGCTCTCTAATATAAGTTTCTGTGTGTTGTTAAATTAGTTTTGCTTCTTTATTACTATTTGGGATCTGAGTTGAAAATAGAACACCATTAGGCAGAAATATGGGCACCATGATATATCCTATTGACACAAATAAACCTTTCTTTAAAACATTATATTATGCCCCATATAAGCAACAAAATGATCAACTATCATTTACCATAGCCATCTCTACACATTCGTTCCTTCAAATAATATCTACCACAATACTGCACTGTTACTAATTTTGTACAGTTGAGAAATACACTGAAATGGAAAAAAATCAACAAAAAACAGCCATATACATTTTTTCAATTTTTCTATACTTTTGTATAATATCCCAAAGTTTAATACTTCTCATAGGAACAGAGTTTCCCGTTGCAGAGCACAGGCTCCGGATGCGCAGGCTCAGCGGCCATGGCTCACGGGTCTAGCCGCTCCGCGGCACATGGGGTCTTCCCGGACTGGGGCACAAACCCGTGTCCCCTGCATTGGCAGGCGGACTCTCAACCACTGAGCCACCAGGGAAGCCCCAGGAACAGAGTTTTAATACCAGTCATCTAAGTGGTAAAACAGGTGCTCACAAACTTTTTACTGACACATAAAGATTGCTTTAGAGTCAACTATAACTTTTAGTGATGTTGTCCTATTACAGAGGTAGTGACCTTATTAATGACTGACCACCAGTGACTTAGAGGGTAGAATTCTTAGGCTAAGGCTCATGTTTTAAAATTTTACTTTTCAACTTTCTCACAAAGAAATGGCTTAATATGGATGAGACATTTTCATATAGAGATCACTCTATTGCTCTAATCTTTACCATCCTTTTTACCAATGTATGTGGTCAACCACACGCGGGCAGGGGGGCCAGGGTATGCAGAGGACTCAGACAAAATCAATCAATGTGTATATTACAATGTCTCATGGAAAATGAACATAGTAATTCTTTTTTTGAAACAGAACGTAAAACTTATTTTAGACTCACTACTTATGGATTACTGTATATTTTCATGACATAGTTATTTTAAAAATTTGTTTATTGATTTTAAATGAAAACCATAACAGTCTTCTCTCCCTCTAGGCTTCCTTTCTTTGTTTCTTGGCCTTCCCTCTCACCCATACTCCCACATTATATTTTAAGGTTAACTGAGTCAGAACATTTGCATTTGGTATTAAGGTGCGTAAAGCAAGGCTGCCCCATTGCTCAGCCACGTGAGGAAAATCCTTTTATCCAAGTACTGTATTTAACCAGCTCTTAAAGGGATTTTATTTATTTGGTAGGAACCAAAGCTGGTGAATGAATCTGAGGGTCAATTTGGGGCACTGCAGCACCAAAAAATATAGACACGCATCTTTCTGCTTTTTAACTCTTCAAACTGGAAATAAGAAAATCATTTTTAGGCTGCCAATATTGAGTCAGGAGACATTTCCATTGATCTAAAACTGCATTAAGAGATGAAGCCCGGGCTTTCCTGGTGGCGCACTGGTTGAGAATCTGCCTGCCAATGCAGGGGACACGGGTTCGAGCCCTGGTCTGGGAAGATCCCACATGCCGCGGGGCAACTAGGCCCGTGAGCCACAGTTACTGAGCCTGCACGTCTGGAGCCTGTGTTCCACAGCAAGAGAGGCCGTGATAGTGAGAGGCCCGTGCACCGCGATGAAGAGTGGCCCCCACTTGCCGCAACTAGAGAAAGCCCTCGCACAGAAACAAAGACCCAACACAGCCATAAATAAATAAATAAATAAAAATTAAAAAAAAAAAAGAGAGATGAAGCCCAAGTAATATTCCCTTTTCCCATAATGTGTCTTACGCACATTTCACATTCTTAACCTGAGTAAGATGTGAACAAACAAGCTCTCACCATTCATTCACACTCTAAATTATCCACTGACTTCAAAGCCGTCTGGGAAAAAATACAAGCAAAGAGGATATTGTGCTTTTTCCAACCATACAATGGTAAATCAGAAAAAGACATTCTGTGGAGTTCTTACAGGACTTATTAACTAAATAGTGTTTATCTTCCTTTCCTGGCTAACCCGCTCAGAACGAGTAATGAGCTCAGAGGAAATAAAGCAAAGACTGAGCCCTTTCCAATCCTTCCAGCTGCCCTGCCGCACACCAGTTCTTTGAATGTTTTCTTAATTTTGTGTTTGTTTGACCTAAGCACTCCAACTGAACTGAGCAAGGGCTTCCAGGAGATGGTTGGGGACAGGCAAAGCAGGTTTGTTTCCCATGTGCTATTTGGTAAGGTTCTCAGAGACATATGTCAATCAACCCATTGCCTCAATTAAACATGTAGTTTTCAAGTTAGAAGTTAGTTTTCAGTCTGTTGCTGGCCAGGAAAGGTAGATGTTTAGGGAAAAGTATTTACCGTTAGACCTCTGTGGCCTTAATTTGGTTCCCCACTGCTTATAATCTCTACCTTCTCTTCTGCGGCCACTCAGTGAAGGAATGCTGCCATTCTAATTCTAAGGATAGTAGATAGGCCCAAAGGATGTATCATTTACCACCACCAGCTAAGCCATCTTAGATCAGGCAGTGAGGATCAAGTGCATTACCACTTACTGAGAATCACATCATAAGTTTTTATTATTAGGAATTCTTTTAATTTCTGGTAAAAATAATATCAAAGATTAACAACTGTTTCATAAAAAACCTTAATACTTAATACTTCTACTTATTGTGGAGAATCACAATGTGTAATATGAAACTTCTGTGACTCTCAACAAATAAAAGGTGGGGATTAGGGAAGAAACAGATGAAGGAGGATGGTTGAAGTTGAGGAACAACAAATGACAAAGAGCATGAGTTGCCAATTTTTCCACAAAAAGACGATACGTAAATGGGAAAAAGTCAGGAAATCACCTATCATCTTTGATGTTCCCTGACTTTTTCTAAGACCTTCTCACCCCAACGGCCATTTAAACAGCCAATGAAGAAACTGAATCGTACTCCCTGGAGGACATTGTATCCACTTCTACTACCTAGCCATGTAAAACCATTCCTAACACAAACTGATTAGTTCTCCAGAACTAAAAATTGATTTTCACTGATTGCTTTCATGTAGAGAAATAGCCTAACTTTGAGAAAGCTCTTATGTTGTTTATAGTTGTTAAAGTCATTTATTTCAAATACTGTTGATGTTTATAATTCATTATTTTCCTTGCTTAGATTTACATAGGAGTCATGAGATAACATATATTAAATTAAAGCCATTTTTAATATTGTGGCATATTAGGAATTATGCATATCTGAAAGTTCTTCTCAAGTGACATTGTAAACATAGCCAAATTATTATCATTTTCTTCATGTAGCAATAAAGTCTGAATATTAAAAAAGTTCCATTTTCTTAACAAAATTAAGCATAAAAAGTTCAAGCTTAATTAACTTTTTCCATACATAGGTCTCCCCAGCTTGGATCATGCCCCAGAAAAGAGAAAAAAGCTGTATAAAAACCTTAAACATTAAGATACTGTACAGTAAACAACAAAGAATATAATGTTAATAGCAGCTTTCTCTAAGGGGTAAAGTGATAGATTTTTAAACTAATTTTCTTTATTTTCCATACTTTCTACAGAAAGCATGTACAACTTCTATCATGCAAAATAACCAGTTTTTAAATGGAAAAGTTTCCTTTCTGCCTTAATACAGAAAGAGGTAAAGGGAACAAAAATGAAAGCTATAATAATAATTCTAACAGAAACATTACAAACTTTACAATTTAGATGCTTATAGTTACATGTTAAGAGACTGAAGAAGATAGTTTCCTGTATTACCAATCTTAAGAGTGATGAAAGTAAGGCTCAAACTAAGTAAACTGGTCAAGGTCACAAAGTGAATAAACGGCTGAACTTGAATTGGAATACAAATTGTCAGCTCTTAGACTCTTACAAGTGTACTCTCCATCACTTTATCATGGGTCACTATAGAGGATGCCATCATATCCTTACGTCAGCCCTGGAATTGCTTGTCCATACATGCTGCAGCTACTAATAATGATGAACATTCATATATCCATACTAGGTGCCGAGCTCTGCTCTATGTACTTCACAAATATTAATTCATATAATCCTCACAGCAACCCTACGGACTAGATACCATTCTTACCATTCTATTTTACAGATAAGAAAACTGGGGATGTATAACTTGGGCCAAGATGACACAGCTAGTGATAAAAGTGGGACACAGGCTAACTGGCTTCAGAGTCTGTGTACCTAACCACCACATTAAATGGTGTGCCGGCTTGCCTTTATTAGGTATGTTAACAGGAGAGGATTGATCTCCTTTGGTGCTAGGTAAGCCTTAAGGCAAAATATAGAAAATAGTATATAAAGTGTGAAAGGAGCATCATTATTTTTCCAAGAAATTGCTTTGCCTATATACTTCCTGATCATTAGGGTCCAACTTGGACAAATTCACTTCCACACTGAGCCTCAGTCAACGCTTGACCCATTTTATGGAGAAGAAAACTGAGGTCCATAGGAAACACTGATGGTAGAGGTAAGAATATACTACTCAGCAGATTTTTATCCAAAGACAGTTTCATTAAACTCCACCATTGTTTGCGGGTTAAACTGTGGCCCGTGACATTTCAGGGAGCAGATACAAAATGCACCACTTGTACTGTAGCGAAACTTTTCATTACAAGGAACTTGATTCCAGCAGGAATAAGGCTGCCTAGAAGCAAAGGGCTACTATAAAAACACAAAAAAACAAACAAAACTAATCGGGAACATGACTTCTTCGTTGTACACATGCATTACATCTGGGCTGCTACACAATATAGGCCACTGACAAAGTCTGTGTTTAGACAGAGAGTTACTCTAGTCATAAGAAGAAGACAGACAGAAATAGATTTTTCTTTTCTTAACTGTACTAAAATATACATAACTTAAATTTAGCATCTTAACCTTTTCTAAGTGTACAATTCAGAGGCATTAGTGTATTCACATTGTTGTGCCACCATCACCATCATCAATCTCCAGAACTCCTTTCATCTTCCCAAACTGAAACTCCATGCCAATCAAACGGTAACTGCCCATTCCTTCCTTCTTTAAGCTCCTGGCAACCACCATTCTAATTTCTGTCTCTATGAATTTGACTACTCTGAGTACCTCATAAAAGTGGAATCATACAAAATTTGTCTTTTTGTTGACTGGCGTATTTCACTTAGCATAATGTCTTCAAGTTTCCTCCATGCTGTAGCATGTATCAGAATGGCCTCCCTTTTTAAGGTTGCTTAATATTTCATTGCATGTGGTAATAAAATACCACATCTTATTTATCTATTCATCCACTGATGGACACTTGGATTGCTTCTACCTTTTGGCTATTGTGAATACTGCTGCCATGAATATGGGTGTCCAAAGATCTTTTCAAGTCTCTGCTTTCATTTCTTTTGGGTATACACCCAGAAGTGGAATTGATGGATCATATGGTAATTCTACTTAAAAAAAAAACACCATAGTGCTTTCCAAGGGGCCACTCCATTTTACAAGAAATAGCCAATTAAAAGCCAATTAACGAGTTCAGTTTCTCTACCCCCTCCCCTTCCTCAAAGAGAACAAGTTCTTAACCCTGTGATTGCCAACTATACTATTTACCTCCTCAGTCCAACCCAGTCTACAGCCTCTCCATTTTTCCTTACTTTAGTAAGCCACAATTTTATTGACAATGAAGAACTTGTAGAACCATACGACCTGGGCCAAGTCATCCCCTACTAAAACTGCACCCTTAAAACTTCATAATAGAATCACCCCAGGAGCCATACTTGAGCTGTTTACTAAGGAAGGAAGACTAGCTTCAGAGATTTGTCCAAGTTACTACATTTAGACTACATTGATTATTATTGTAATACCCAGCTTATATTTTGCTGTTTCATAGCAGAGCTGAAATACTATCCACAAAAGCATAGCATGCACCTGTTTTGCCATGTCCTGGTAATGAATTTCATGAGTGCTTTCCTAGATGGTTCCATGTATCACTCACATTTGACTCTACCACAGTGTCTAATATGGTTACTCGTACTATGTATAAACTGATAACCAACTCAGATGTGTCCCAAACGTGAACTATTCACGTTACCACCCTCAATGACTTTTGCCATGTTCACATAAGTCAACTCACTTTTCTTTTACGTAAGTTACTATCTTTAGCAAGAAAATTTTTGTTGGTAATATAGATGGAAAAACTATCCTTTGCAATAAGTAAAATAAATACACTTACAAGAAAACAAACTTATCCAACTACCACCTAAAATTATTCTACATACTACCAGTAGAAATTCTGGACTAGCTGCCTTGATATATGAATATGAATGTATTGACCTCCTTTAAAATGGTGTATTAATAAATATTTTGAGAAGAAAATTACAAATAATGGCAACATCAAGATAAAGAATTTGGTTCTAAAATGTTAGCAGTGATTTTGGGGGGCTATGCAATCATGGACAATTTTTTTTTTATGCTTCTCACATGGAAATAGATGATTTATATAAATAGAATATGTATGTCTATACATATACATGAGTGTGCATGTGTGTGTGTGTGTGTGTGATATTTTGTTGATAGAGACAATAGGTGAATGAAAAAAAGCAAAAGATAGTGAACCCTAAAAACCAGGTCCATCAAATTGATGTTGGACATCAGTGGAGTGATGATTGTTTCAGCCAGATCATTCTCATGTCCATCAACAGAGTGCCTCAGAGGAATGATATAAAAAGAAAGCAGACATAAGGGATTATCTGATGGAGAGTAAACATGTGAGTCAAAGCAATGACAGCCAGACCAGCACAGGCATCTTCTGAAATGCTTTCGTCCATATTTAATCAATGAAAGGTACTACAGGAGGACCCACAATATGCAGAGTAACATAGCAGGGGATAATATGTGCTACAAGAATTATAAGTCACTGTTCTTGCCCCATATTTTTAAAAATCTAAATGATACAGCCATGAAAAAATATATTATAAATTAAGTGTTGCAAAGGTAGAGATACATATAATAATCTGTGGGTACAGAGAGGAGGAAGCAGGAACGAGTGGGAAAGCAACCAGAGAAGATGTCTAGAATGAAGTGATGTTTAAGGTTATTGATGATAGTAGTAAAATGTATGAAAAGAGTTCCTTGTCTCCACAAGATAAACACTCCCTTCTCCAGGACCAAAGAGAGGAAGAGATCATCTTGAACCTAGAGTACCCCATTTTCCTAGTTAGAACTGAAGAATGCTGGAAGAGTGCACAATTGAACAGACTGCCAAGGAAGGAAAAGTGAGTTCAGGGGAAGTCACAAAGTCCTGAAGTTTCACGTGATGCTGGCTAGTTAAAAGAGGGTACTCATGCCAGCTGCTTACACTCCTCTGAGGCCTGACCTAAGCTGTCTTACTTCCGGACATCCTTCTCCAGCTGGGCTATTTCCTGGGCTGTTTCAGACTCGTCCCTTCAACCCCCTTCACAGCTGTGGTTTGGCATCTCTGCAGCAAGAGCCCCAGTGGCCAAAGTGTCCTCTGGGCTTGTCTCCTGGGAGCAAAGGCCTGCCTATTTCCACTACTGAATTTACCCACAGAGACAGGCGGAGGAAGCTTTTTTTAGATGGCCAAAGCAAATTGGTCTGCATGAATTACATTGGAGCCGTGTGGTAATAATCAAATTTGGTGCCTGGGACACCCAAGCAGCACACGCATAGGCTGTAAGTAGCTTAGAACTTTTCCTGCCGCATCATTGAAACTGCTGGCTTAAGAAATGGAAGCTTTTGAGGGATGAATGAAAACTCCTCGTCATACACGATGTTTGGCTGTGGCCAAAGGGAGTAGTCAAGTTGAAGTTATACAACAAACAGTCGTTTTTTTCCAGAGCCAAGAAAGTGACTAGGATTTTCTATATCTGGATAGTGATAAAACAGGGGTCTATAAACTCTGGCCTGCAAGCCAAGTCCAGCCCTCCTCCTTGTTTTCATATCTCTACAAGCTCAGAATGGTTCCTCCATCTTTAAACAGCTGAAAAAAAAATCAAAAGCATATTTTGCATCAGGTGAAAATGATATGAAATTCAAATTTCAATGCCTATGAATAAAGTTTTATTGGAATACAACTACACCTATTGTCTCTGGTTGGTTTCCAGCTTCAAATGCAGAGTTGATTGAGTAGTTGCAGCAGAGACCTTATGACCTGCAAAGCCTAAACTATTGATTGTCTATCTGGCCTTTTATAGACAGTTTTCAACCCCTGTCCTAAAGTTGTGGCCAGTGTGACCAAGAGTAAGGGCAAGGTGAAATAGCAGTGAGTGGGAAACTTTTTAAATGGAAATATTGATGTGTTTTTCTGAGATGCATTTTTTAATGCTCCAGTATACTTGTTTGTAGATTGTACCACACTGCGGAAGAGCTATATCTGGAGCTCAGCTTTAATGCTTAAAATAACACGTAGATTTCATTTTTGCTTTTGTGATACTCCCATCCTCCCCATGTAAGCATGTGCATGCAAACATGCACGCGTTCGCGCGCGCGCACACACACACACACACACACACACAGGAAAAATGATAGGCAGACCACTCATGTACCTCATATGAGCTCAGCAACGTGCTTGTGCTCACAGAGGTACAGTGGTAGGAAGAAGTACAAGAGCAGTGAATTATGGACCCCCCACGATGGACCCCAAAGGAAGACTAACTGAAACAATTTTATGGAAATGTATTCAGTATGCACAGATGACAACATGCTAGCAAGCCATTTCAGTACAGCATTCTAATTATAGACACCATTCTCAAAGCTTAGCCAAGCTATATAGTATCATCTCTTTTACAGGGTGTGGTTGAAATTGAGCACTTAAAAACTGGAGAGGTCACTTTTGGTTAACTAGTACAATTTGGTAGCTCAAGGAAACTCTGTCCTTCACTCATCCTACAGGACTAAGACTTTATTTTTGCTCTTAGAGTTCTAAGAAGATTCCTCCAAGCCAGACAGCTGGAATGAACAGTTAAAAACGAATATTGTGTTAATCAAGAAAAAAGGCCTAGTGTTTTGTCACAAAGAAGTTATATAAGGAAACCTAGTTTCCGAAGAAAGCAAGCTAAGTTAGAGTTGTATTGATGAACTGGAGTGTGGCAGGAATATACATGGGAGTTGTAGGTAGAGGAAGGGGGAAGAATAGGCAAGAAAGTTTTTAGCATATCCCTTAAAGATATGCTGATATATTGAGGGTAACTACTCATGCTTAGGCACAAACCCAGCCAACCAATGTAATGAAAGGGCAGAAGGCAAGGAGTACAATCTATTTAGTCATATGACAGTCTCCAACCATATACCTGATTCCTCCATTTGGTAAAGGTAATATGGTGCCTTAGAAACAGCATTACGCTATTAAACTACATTAAAAGCTGTACCTGGGGCTTCCCTGGTGGCGCAGTGGTTGAGAGTCCGCCTGCCGATGCAGGGGACACGGGTTCGTGCCCCGGTCCGGGAAGATCCCACATGCCGCGGAGCGGCTGGGCCCGTGAGCCATGGGTGCTGAGCCTGCGCGTCCGGAGCCTGTACTCCGCAACAGGAGAGGCCACAGCAGTGAGAGGCCCGCGTACCGCAAAAAAAAAAAAAAAAAAAAGCTGTACCTAAGTAGATGTGATCAAAGGAAGCTGTCACAGAAGGCATCACAGAAAACAAAAACAAATAAAAAAATGAATTCAGTGTTGAGTATGCTCTTGCTTGAGCTAGATAGACTTCTAGGTAATAGAAAAGAGAGGGTGACTTGTCAGTGAGCTGCAGAGAACCAAACCCAAGGAGAATTAAGGCTTGGGAAGCGAGTCTGGGGAACATTTCCAGAAAGACCCAGGGCTTACACATTCCCTAGTTTGTGAGAAATCTGA
Source organism: Delphinus delphis (assembly GCF_949987515.2). Taxonomy (NCBI): domain Eukaryota; kingdom Metazoa; phylum Chordata; class Mammalia; order Artiodactyla; family Delphinidae; genus Delphinus; species Delphinus delphis. The sequence continues at coordinate 40,323,401 of NC_082698.1, read as the reverse complement.
TTTGCTCTGTAGAGCTGGAGTAAGGAGCAGGTATACAAACTCTATTTTTCTCTGTGAACACTGAAAGTGCTTACACTGCCAGGTGGTGGAAACCTGATCTCAGTCAATCTCTACACACTCACTAGATTGCACTTAGAGTTAGATTTACGTAGCACCAGAGGATTTTGAGGAGAGTAGGCAGTGCCCTATCCCATTTCTAATAGAAAGGCTTATTCAAGTCCACCAGCTCTCTTGTCAAATTCAGAGCCACTCTCATTGATACTGGGATTTTCTGCTACTTTTCTCATACTCTGAGGCTGCAGATACTTTGCTAAGGCTGCCTCTAAGACCTTTAACAATTCCTTGCTGCTCTTGGGTGCAATGGAATCATTCTACTACTTTCATCCCAAGCCTGGATGCAGGGAACTCTGTGGGACAGCTCAGGCCCTCCTTGCTAGAAGCAGCACACAGTCATCTCCAGGCTTTCCTACAAAGGAGGACACAGCTTTCTTCCTTCTGTTGTGTCCTCCCCTAGGTCTTGAACCAGAGCTGGAGTGCAGGGATCCTTTGGAGGGAGCTTCCTTCTTCTCTGACTCTCCCCCTTCCCAGGTCAAGCTATACAGAGGTCAGGGGACAGAGGGCACTGACTCCTCTGGTGTTCATCCCAGTCCTCTGTCTTATGTCCATGGCTAGGCTTTTGTTTTTGTTTTCGTTTTTGTTTTGCGGTACGCGGGCCTCTCACCGTTGTGGCCTCTCCCGTTGCGAAGCACAGGCTCCGTATGCGCAGGCTTCGCGGCATGTGGGATCTTCCCGGACCGGGGCACAAACCCGTGTCCCCTGCATCGGCAGGCGGACTCTCAACCACTGCGCCACCAGGGAAGCCCCATGGCTAGGCTTTTGGATTCAAGGTCAGAATTTGATCACTTTGTTATCTGAATTATTTTGTGAATTTCAAATAAACTAGCTGTTGCCTCAATCGGGGAATGACAGGACTACTATTCTGAAATATTTTCCCACTATCAATTTATGATCTTTGTGCAAACTGATTGATATCTCATTACAATCAAATGTCCAGTATTTCATTTCTTATTTTATTAATATTTTAGAAAATTAGACAGTCTTTAAAAATGAAAGATACAGTAAATAGTGCTTTCTTAGACCAAAATGTTTTAATGACACTATTTTATAACTCTAAAATATGTACAATTAATTCCCAGTGGCTCTTCTGGTAATCATCATAAAGATTGGATCAACAGAACAGTTTACATTGACTCTATAATGTTGGAAACAATGTATTATCCTTGTTTTGAGTCAATTTTATTTTTCTTAGGAATCCCAGGAGTGTCTGAACACCTACATTATACCAATTTTTAAAAGGTAATTCAATGTGGAAAGTGGGGAGAAACAAACAATATTTGACTGAAGCAGTATGTTTTGCCTTGATCTGAAAATTAATGGAGTTGTCAAATTTGACAGCACATAATCCAGCTATTTTTCTTTAATTTAAAAATGAACCAATAAAAATTTGAAAAGCATAATTATTTTTCCCCCTTGATTTAAAGTTACTTTGTTCTGAGTCTCTTACTTGGCATTGAACCTGTTTCTGTTGGGAGTAAGTAGGATAGAGACTTTCAAAGGGCAGATCATAGGAACAAATTTTGCCTTTATTATTAAATATTTGAATATTCTTCATATTCGACAAAGCACTACAGTTTGAAGAAGCACATCTTTAACAAGTTCAGGGGTAAAGGTCTGAGTTCTGGTCTTTGTTTCGAAGAAAAAAAAAGACATCTTCAGATTTTCAATGCAGAAAGACACTCAAGGATTATACAGTTAAACAAAAAAAAAAAAGCCCTTTATATAGATGTACCCTCACCATAATTTAGAATGACCCTCAACTTGCCAAGGTTTTATTTTTTATTTTTTTTCAGATTTCAGTCATCTATCTGAGTCAAAAGAAAATCAGTCCAGAGCCTCAGATCTTGGAAATATTTTTTTCACAAATTCAGAGCTAAACAGATGTGTTTTCTCTTATGAGAAGTTCATATAATTAATTATAAGATAAGAGATAATAATGCCTTTCATTTACATTTCTTTCTTTCCAAGCCCTCAGTCCCTGATGTGTGTTACTTTATTTCTCTTTACCACATCCTTACAAGATAGAAAGGAAGGGCTTCCCTGGTGGCGCAGTGGTTGACAGTCCGCCTGCCGATGCAGGGGACACGGGTCTGTGCCCGGGTCCGAGAAAATCCCACATGCCGCGGAGCGGCTAGGCCCGTGAGCCATGGCCGATGAGTCTGCGCGTCCGGAGCCTATGTTCTGCAACGGGAAAGGCCACAACAGTGAGAGGACCGCGTATCACAAAAAAAAAAAAAAAAACAAGATAGAAAGGAAGAGTATTAGTGTCTCTATCTAAAGATAATAATATCTTACCTATGTGTAATATTTTACAGTTTATAAAGCATTTTCACATATATTATTTCATTTTGGTTTTGACGCTCACAGTACCCTGTGATATATGTAAATCAGTCAGGTGTTATTTTTTTCAATTTACATATGGGAAGACTAGAATTCAAATGTCTCCCTGTGTTCTGCATTTAAGAAGTGAAGGAACCAACTTCCTAGGCCTGTTAGTAATTTTGCACTGCAGAGACAGAGAAAGATTAGGTGAATAATTCTATATCATATAAGAAAAACATCTCAGTGGTCTTTATATTTTACTTTATAGCTTCACTCTATTTTTCTTGTGTTACATTTTTTCAATGTCATGATTATGTCAAATATGCTGTGAGGTACCTCCCAGACTGTATGTATTAGAAACAGCCTTATTTGTTCCATTCTCCACAGAACTCCAGGGGGTTTGCTGGATTTGGGGATTATTTTCTTCTTTGGTTTTACATTTTGAAAGCCCTGCTCCAGCTCTCAAAGATGCTGTTAAACACAGAATAAATATTGAATTGTTTCTCTGTCCTCACGGTCTTCGTGGTAGCAAATAAATGTTTCTGTGAAGGAGCTTGCTCCCTGAAGACCCACAAGTGGTGGTTAGAAAGTGTCCACAAATTAAAGGCAATGAAAGAACATTAACCACAAGTAATAGATGTTAGAAAAAAATATAAAATACATAAAATAGCTTTTATATGCATGTATATTCTGGACTCTAACCAGGTAGCTACCGTTTAAGCGTTTTCCCAATTATGACCATTTTTATATATACAAAGATGCTTTCATAACAGCAACCTGTGTAGGATAAATATTATCCATAATTACATGATTTTTTTTAACTTCGAACAGTAGAACAGTGTTAACCTGAAAGAAAACACTTCAAATTTTTAATTCGTTAAAGTTTCTGGATCAGTAGTCATTCTGAAAGGCTTTTCTGATTTTAATAAAAGAAAAAGAAAGAGAAAATATGGAACAAAAACATTGATTCAACATTGGAAACCATTTTCAATGAGGTAGGAGATGTGAATATATAATTTCTAATAATTCTCATTTCTTCTCAATTGAAAGTCATTGGGAATTTAATAGTCACCCACTGTATGTACAGTTATCTTTTTGGAAAGTCATGACTGACATGGCAGAAATGAGTATCAGTTCCAAGGTAGGATACTGAAGCCTGGGTATTCTCAGCATAGCTGGAGAAAGACAGAAACCAAATATTTGCCTATTTTCCCCACTAAGAATGCTTCCTCTGTCTTTTCTACCTAATAAAAACCAAGTGTATCTTTCAAGGCTCATTTCAAAACCCTTCATGAACTGCTGTTTCCTTCCCATGAAATCGACTCTTTTCCTCAGTCCTGTTGATTCTGAACCTGCATTTTCTCAAATCCATCTATTTCTCTGTCTCCAGTGACAATGTTCTAGACTACATCTGTATTACTCTTTGCTGGAAGTATAGCAATAACATCCTAACTTTTCCTTGCCTTCAGTCTGTTTCTCCACCAATCCCACTGGGAGACACCTACAGCTTAATGTTCCCAACGAACCACTAAGAATATGTCATTTTTCTATCCAGAATTTTTCATCGGCTGCTCATTGCCTACCAAATAAAGTAATAACTATTTAATCTGTATTTTACAGTCTTCTAAGAGCCATTACAACTTGCCTTTTCCTCCCCAGCAGTCTCTCACTCATGCTATGCTCAAAGAGAGTAACAGAGTAACTCCTAATATCAGTTCAGGTTGTGATCACTAGACTTTTTCAGGTCCCCCAAATTCCTCTTATATCCAAATCGTATCTAATTCTCAGAGCTCCATGTGAGTATTAGCCTTCTTAATGCCTTTTCTGAACCTCCACTTCAGCCTATCTACTCACGTTCTATGACAGCCAGCGCCTTTTACCCCCATGCTTCTTTTGTGCAAGAGAATCACTATATTCTTGGGGGTCAAACTTCCTGAGGTTTAATTCCTGGCTACATTTATGTGACTCTGAGGAAGGATTAATCCTTGGTGTCTCAGTATTAGAAGGAGGGGGAAGACTAATATTAGCAATATCACAGGATGGTTGGGAAGATTGTGAGTTAATGTATGTAAATTTCCCCAGTAAGTGCTCGGTGTAAATGTAAGCTACTATTGTGTACATCTCTCTCCTAATACAGTAGGACCTTGGGATGGGACTTCTGGCTACTCATCATTGCGTCTCACCACAGTGTCATAACACACACCAGTGTTCAACAAATCTATGTTGAAAAATCACAGGGAAGAGTCCCATTCTGTGCCTTCCAATGTCTTGGATAGCATCAGAATTCTGTAAAAGACCATTGTTTACTGATGATCTCAGCAGCCTTCCTCCCTCCCCCTTATGATGTAGATGGAATGATGAATGGGATGTGAAGTGTGTAACCCAATGTCCGCCATAAGAATGCTTCCCATCCTTTCTGAAGGTGAGAGGGGTCATCCTTACTCATTCTCTTTCTCCAGAGTTAGAAACATTAATGGCAAGGAGACATAGGAGAGGCGACATGGACAACAGATCCAGGGAAATCTCATCCCACGGATTTATTTACACGTCTCTGAAAAATACTCTTTGTGTGATATACAATTCTAAGCAGGAGAAATTAGGAATTAGCAGACTGTGTACGTGCTTAACTGGAACACCCAAAACTTTGAGGAACATCTTTGTCTACCACTTGACTATGTGCCTTTTAAGGCAATGGGATGCTGACTCTGAGTTGTGCATTGAACTTCATTAAAAAGGACTGGCTACAGAATCAGAAAGTCAACATTCAGAGGCATATGGTATTTATTTAGGGATTCTTAGACTCTGATGTGTAACATTAATCTAGGCACAGACAGAATGAAAAGTAAGATTTCTCCAAATGGCACTCATGTCTGAACACCAGCTTTATAAATACTGAATTACTCATCAACCTGGAATATGTATATTTTTTCAGGAGTACCTATGTTTAGCATCTAAAGATTCTGTTTAGCATCTAAAGGACATTTATGATGGATACAATTTGTCAAATCTGTAATTCCACATATATGTACATTAAGCTAGAAAGACTGTGTTTTTACTAAAATACTAAATTTTTTCACATTAATAATTTGTGTGTTCACCTGTGAAAAAGAAGATTTTCCTTAGCTTGGTCTTCAGCCTCTATCATTAACAATCATAAAAATTGTAACGGGAAAAGAGCTACCATTTGTTGAGTGTGCACTACGTGACTGGTCTTACAATGCTCAAAATAAGCCTTCAAGGTAGGTGTTATTATTCCTGCTTTAGAGGTGAGGGAATGAAGGCTCAGAGTAGCTCAATGGTTTGTCAAAAGTCATGTGATTAGTTAGTAGCAGAGCCAAGACAAATTTCACATGTCTCATAACAAAGTCCCTTCACTAGTACTAGTTCATAAGTTTGGATTTACAAAATTTTATAAGTTTTACTCATGAAGTTTATTGTATTTATAAAGGTTTAAAGTTTTGTTCTCTATGAACTTTAGCCCAACTTTTGATCCCCCTGCCACATGCTCAGGACTGTGCCCTGCTTCTGGCCAACTACCCCACATGTGCATATTTATTAGCAAGGCTCTCAGCAATCCCCTCTTGGGGGCCTAGATGTAAATCTGCCTAAGCACTTGTTTCCTAATCCTGTACCCTTTTTTTTGCCTCACTTTCTTCAGTAACATCATATCTTCAGAATGATTGGTCTAGGGATTCACACCTCAATCTTAGTAAAAAAAATATGAGAGGAGACGTTTTCTGTTAAGGTTTCCTAGACTTTCCCAGCTTTCCTGATGGACTGCCTCCCCTTCATCTGTTCCAAGATCCCTCTTATGTGCCATCCTCAAGAAAAATAGTTTAAAAGTCTCAGTATAAGGAGGAGCACAGTCAGAGTTGAGGACATGCAACTCAGGTTATAAAAAGCAATGGTTGTACACCCATGTTCACAGCAGCATTATTCACAATAGCCAAGGGGCAGAAGCAACCCAAGTGTCCATAGATGGAAGAATGGATAAACCAAATGTGGTATACACAAACAATGGAATATTACCAAGCCTTAAAAAGGAAGGAAATTCTGACACATGCCACATCATGATAAACCTTGAGGACATTATGCCAATGAAATAAGCCATTCACAAAAAGATGAAGTCTGTCTGATTCCACTTACATGAGGTATCTAGAATAGTCAAATTCATAGAAATAGAAAATAGAATGGTGGTTGCTAGAGGCTTTGGAGAGGGGGAAATGGGGAGGAAGATTGTTGTTTAAAGGGTATAGGGTTTCAGTTTTACAAGATAAAAAAAAGTTCTGGAGATTGGCTGTACACCAATGTGAGTATAATTAACACTACTGAACTTTACACTTAGAAATGGTTAAGATGGTAAATTTTATATTATGTATATTTACCACAGTTTTTTTTTTTAAAGCAATGGTAAATGTATGAGAAATGTGATTATGCTAAATTTCTAAGATTTCAGTGTGTGAGAAATAAAGACATTTGGAGAATGCAGAATAAGAGAAAACAGTGGTACCAACAGCTAATTCCCAAGACGAAAATGATCCCCCACCTTACCCTGGAAACTATTCTTAAGTCTCTGGTTTGGGGGATAGGCAAGAAGAAATTTGAACCTAAACAATTGGGATTTCATATCATTTATTGACATGAAATATTTGGGTAACTGCTGTTTTACTTCACACTATTTTGAAGAACTTAAAAATCAGTCTGATTGATGGCTTTTTCTCCCTTAAATTTCATTTAAACAGGTAGAATGATTTGCTTTGAATTAATACTAAATTGAGTCCTTCTAATTGAGTGTATTCAGCCATTGGAACCTTGTTGCATTTATTTCATTTTTTATTGACAAGATATTTCCATGATACGATTAAATTTCTTTCTTATTTTGTGGTATAAATATTTGCCAGTCTGTTGTATATACAACAGAGGAATAGAATCCTGTCTTGGAACAGGAATGCAACCAGAAGTTCAAGCATGGATTTGAGTCTTACTCTCCTTCTTGGTAACCCTAAGCAATAACTTAAAAATCTCTAGGCCTCAGCTTATCTTTCATCAGTATGAAAGAATTAGTCCAAAGTAAGGGTTGGCAAACTTTTTCTATTAGGACCAAATATTAAATATGTTAGGCTTTTTAGCTTTGTGGGACGAGAAGTAAAATAAAGAAAAACTAGGGAGAAAAACATTTTCCACAAATGTTTTTACTGATGATATGTATAAGGACAGAGAGAGGGAGAAAAACAGGCTTACTAATGTTTTTACTGATGATATACATATGGAGAGAGAGAGGCTTACTAATGTTTCCCTTTTGGGGGAAACATTTTGCTTAACTGGAGTTCAAAGTTAGTATTCTTTATCAAGTAAATTGAAAATGTTTATTTGTAAAAAACATTTTTAGCTCACAGGCCCTACAAAAGCCAGCATCAGGCCAGATTTGCTCCATTGGCTATAGATCTCCCACTCTTGTTCTAGGATCTAGGTAATCTCCAAAGTCTTTTCCCACCATAAATGTCATGCTTCTGCAAATTTCCTTCTCAACTTCTTTTGCTGGATTTAATTCCTCTGCTCAATTTCTAAAAGGTTGGCATGCCCCAGGGTCCTCACTTTCCTTTTAAATAGACTCTTCTCATGCATGAGCTTATCCCACCCAATGGTTTTAAAAACAATCAACGTGTGAGGACTTCCAAATTTTTACCTTTATTGTTGACCTCTTCACTACAGAATACATTCATATAACCAACTTGCTCCTTGATATCTAAGAGGCGTCTCAAATAAAACAATTCCTAAAATTGTCCCCACCCTCATCTTCTTCTCAGTAAATGACACCTTTACTCATCCAGTTCTCAAGCCACAAATCTAGTTGCCATTCTAGTGCATTCCCTTAACCCTTTCCCACACCACCCAAGCCATCGGCATTTGTTTTAATACCTCTTGTACAAGGAGAAAACAATCAGAGCTGAGGATCTATACAGCTGTGTTCAAGACAGAAATAATCAGAGGTATTCTGGTTATAAAAATAAATGTAGGGGCTTCCCTGGTGGCCCAGTGGTTGAGAATCTGCCTGCTAATGCAGGGGACATGGGTTCTAAGCCCTGGTCTGGGAGGATCCCACATGCCGCGGAGCAACTAGGTCCGTGAGCCACAACTACTGAGGCTGAGCGTCTGGAGCCTGTGCTCCGCAACAAGAGAGGCCGCCATCGTGAGAGACCGGCGCACCGCGATGAAGAGTGGCCCCCGCTTGCCACAACTAGAGAAAGCCCTCGCACAGAAACGAAGACGCAACACAGCAAAAATTAATTAATTAATAAACTCCTGCCCCCAACATCTTGAAAAAAAAAAAAAAGTAAATGTAAATGTCATCAAGTGGTCACTGGCAAAGCCCATGAACAATTCCCGGGAAACAAAAATAGACTCTGGGTAATAAAATAAAGTCTAACCTTTTTTTTTCTTTTCCTTTGTACTTCATCTAGTCTCACTTGCTCATAGGGTGCTGCATGCAGAGGGCTCATCCCCGCACTTCAGACACTGTGCCTGACACGTCAGCTCGGCAGACGGTGCGCAGAAGCGCGGCACAGGCACCTCAATCTAAGATGGTGGCCGCGGGCCGCGTTCAGAGACGCTTCACCCGGCAGTGCGAGTAGGGGCCAAGAGCAGCACAGCTGCGCCTGCGCCCGACTTGCAAAAACTCCGCCCCTCTCCCTGAGGATAAGATCCCTATAAAGCAGCCCCGCCCATGGCCATTCAAGGAGAGCGCGGGGAGAGCGTGCGCTCTAAAGTGCAAGTTCCTGCCTCTCCATTTTTGATCAAAGAATAAAACTTTCCTTTGCTTCTGAACTGAACTCGATCTTATTCAATTGGCTCGAATGACACCAGGCAGGAGGACCCTTGATGAGGCCCAGCAGCAAAAGGTCAGTAACATAGTCAGCCTCCGAACAAATCTTGAACACATCCACTTCTCTCCACCTCTACTACTATTAGCTGGAGACACCCACCGTCATCACTTACCTGAACTACTGTCATGCCTCTTAACGATGCCTCTTCTTCCATTTGCAACTCCAACTCCACCCCTCCAATCTATTCTCTACAGGTTAAGCAAAATGATCATCTTAAAACGTAAGTCAGGGCTTCCCTGGTGGCGCAGTGGTTGCGAGTCCGCCTGCCGATGTAGGGGACGCTGGTTCGTGCCCTGGTCCGGAAGGATCTCACGTGCCGCGGAGCGGCTGGGCCCCTGAGCCACGGCTGCTGAGACTGCGCGTCCTGAGCCATGGCTGCTGAGCCTGCGCGTCCGGAACCTGTGCTCCGTGGCGGGAGAGGCCGCGGCAGTGAGAGGCCCGTGTACCGCAAAAAAAAAAAAAAAAAAAAACAGAAGTCATATTTTGTCACTCCCTGCTTAAGATTTTTTTATGTCTCTCCCACCCACCACCCATTAATCTGATATATGTTATTATCTGCTTACTATGTTCCTGGAACTAGTCTCATTGCTGAGGACATGGCAGGGAACAAGATGGACAAAACTTCCTGCCAAATGTAACTTACATTCTACTGAGGGGAAATAGATAATAAAGAAACCTGAAAAAAAAAAGAAGTAAATTATGAAGCATGTTAGTGATAAATAAAATGAAAAAAACATAAATCAGGGATGTGGGCAAGGAGTCTGAGAGTAAGATGAGATACAACTTTAAATAGTATGGTCAGGAAAAGGACCCACTGTGAAGGTGCCTTTTGAGTAAAGACTTGATGGAGGTGAGGCAAGAGGCAGGTGGAGTTTGCAGTGAATAGCATTCTGGGGAGAAGAAAGAACCCTGCCAAGGAAGAGCAAAGAAGCAGAGTGAGTGCAAGTGAGAGAAATCAGAGAAGTCAGAGATAACAAAACCTGGTTATGGAGGATCTTTTAGACTCTGAGTGAGGTGTTGAGCTGGGAAGAGACATGCGCTGACTTGGTTAAGAGGAACATGGCTACTGTGATGAGGGTTGTCTGAAAGGGAACAGGGCTGAGGAGAGAATACCAGCTAGAACTCCACTGCAATACTTGAGCCAAGATATGCTCAGCTCCTGTAGATGGAGCAGAGAGGAATCAAGGATGACTTCCAAGTTTTTAGTCAGATCTACTGGAAGGTCAGAGTTGCCATTACCTAAGACAGAGAAGTCCAAAGAAAGAAAAGATTTGGGGAGGACATATCAGAAACTTGGTTTGGTATGGCATGCATTTGAGATGTGTACTGGACGTCCAAGCAGAGAAGCCAAGCAGGAGGTTGGATATTGAAGTTTGGAGTGCAGAGGAGAAGGACAGGCTAGGGATACATATTTGGTGGTCATTCATGTACAGATGTTATTCAAAGCCATAAGACTGGGTAAGGTCATCAAAACAGTGAATGTAAATAGAAAAGGGAGAAGGTCTGAAGACTTAGCCCAATGTGCATGAGGTGATGAGGTGGAGCCAGCAAAGGAGGAGACTGAAAAGGAGCAGCCAGTGAAGGTGGAGGGAAACCAGTGGAGCGTAGTGTCTGAAAGCTGAGTGAAGAAAGGGTTCCCAGGAGGAAGTAGAAATTAGCTTGGTTAAATACTACATATAGGCTGAGCAAAATTAGAAGATTTTCTCAGTAGAATATGTTCTAAAATTAATTCTAAAATCTAAAATCTCTCTGACTTCATCTATTATACCCTCCCTTCTTCCGTATGGCCTGGCCCCCAACTGCCTCTGCAGCTTTGATTTATTACTTCATTATCTCTCACTCTACTTAGCTGTATGTACCTGTCTTCCTTCTGTTTTCCCAGCAGGTCAATATTTTGTTATATTTGTTGTTCCCACTGCTTAGAATGCTCTTTCTCCTCATTATTTTTATCATTACAGTTTCTTTTCATGACCAACCACTCTAAAATACCAATGTCACCAATACTATTCCCATCTCATTCCATTTACTCTTTATCACACCGCTTGATTCTATTCACTTTATATGATTTTTTGACACTCCAAAATTACCATTGTTTATCTCCTCACATGAGAGCAAGGAGCTAGTCCATCTTGTTCTCTGCTTTATCCCAGGCTAAATCAGAATAAGGATTGTTGTATTAAGTATTCAATAAATATTTGTGGAATCAAGTAATTAATCTATATCCCAAAAGATTAACGAAATTTGTATATAAAATACTCTGGTAAATAACTCTGAACTTAGAAGTACAGAAGAAGAAATCTGGGGTATATTTTCATATGATGATGCTTTAAAGTGTTTTTTCAGGTTTCTTTCAATTTAGCTTAAGCTAAAAATATAGGCAGCGTTTACCAATTTATTTGAGACATAGATCATCTACCTCCTTTCTACAGCCCCTCAAATATAACCATATATCCACCTAATAATTCTGCTGTATTATAGCCTGATGTTATTTTTCAAAGTTCCATGCATCTGTATCTGTAACAGCATTATCTTTATACAGATCCTAGCATATAGTAGACACACCTTGGTTGTTTACTGAAAAGTTGTTGAAATGAATGAATAAATTAATATTGAAATCCTTAAGAGTAGTTGGTGAATAGTCAAGTAAAGTTTTCTCATCCACTCATTTCCTACCATCCTTCTTAAGAGGGTTTCCTTTTAAGAAGTCTAAATGAACACTACTTATCATTGAAATCTTTTTTTTTAATCTCTCTAGTTAAATTCAGGGGACAGCTAGAAATGGGGTATGGGCAGGCTTTACGTTTGATAACTTGCTGTGCTCTTTCATCTTCCCTCTGCAGTCTTACACTCATTGTTTGTTGCTGCTAAAGCAGTAAATGTTGTTTGTCTTAGTTGCAAAACCAAGACTAGGTAACTTTGAAGTGTTTTCTGTTGCTTAATGTCACCTACTGTTCCTGTCAGCAAACTGAGATAAACCTGATGGACTGAGGTGTCTGGTCTAATTCCTTTATTGACACATAGTCCTGTCTTCAAACACCAGTGTAAATGCATAAGTACTGAGATAGTAATGTGTCAGTAATAGGCTGCCAGATAAATGCCATTGTTTACGTACTGATCCCTTCTTCCTAAGGCCCAAACAGCTCAAAAATCTTACAAATTAGCACCTCGCTGAGATCAAAGAATTGTCTTTTCTTTCTGCAATTACCTACTTGGAGAGCTGAGCAAGCAAATGAGACTAGTTTAAGCTGTCTCACTCTAGCCCAAATCTTTCTTTTGAGGAGAACAAATGGTGGAATTATACACTTTTTCAGAAAGGGGGTGGTTAAGAATAAGAGACTTTAATTTTCTGTGTAAGAGCAAAGGGATTCTGTATTTTTAAATGTTAATCAATTATTCTATCCCCACTATAATTCTTATTTCTAAAATGAGTGGAAAAAGCTGTGTTCATCCTTAACAACCAGTCTTTTGAGATCAGATTAAACTTCAAATTACAAAGACAAAAATAGGTTTAAATTCAGTGGCACCATAGTACCTACAACCTCAAACAAAAGGTATGGGAAAATTCGTATTTTCTGAAGAAGTGAAAATTTAGACTGCAAACCTAATTTCAGTCTTGTATCTTAAATAGAAAAGTGCACCATTAGTTTTAACAAAAACTAAATGAACTTTATTTGTTCATTAAGTAAATGTCCTCACCCCAAGAACATTCCAGCTCCATTATCCTATGTCCAAAATGGAATTTTTTTAAATTTGAAGACATTGAGAAAGGAGAAAACAGAAATGACTTACAGAATTTCACTGACTTTACACTGTTTAGTAATCACGTCTTTCATACTAGTCATACAACCTGGAAACAAAAAATCAAGTGACCAGACCTCATGGTTTAGGAGAATGTTGGCTTATTTATAAGAAAGGCAAGATTTTTTCCTGGCGACACATTTTATCTTTTACGTAAATGAAGAAAATGTACTTTCAAATTCTAATGGTACAATGACCAATCTTATCTTAGTCAAAGTCTTGACACCTATGGACGAGCAGTTTAAAGAAATGAAAACTGACTGTATTCTCCTTGAAAATTAATTCCCTGGAATAGTAAATATGGGCATCCTTTTTGCAAATGTATGTTTTACTTCACTATTCACAGCCGTGGGTTTTAAAGGAGCATTAAATACATTTCTTATGCCAAAGAGTTCCTGAAAATAAATGTGAACTAAGGGCAATTTTATATATGATTTGTCTCATTTTCCTAAAACTGCTATCTGCAGAAAAATTCTAGTATCCTTGGGACCATCGGAGGGTAGAGTAAGACTCCCTCCCAGGATGCTATAATCTCCAAGTTTCAGGAGTGCTGATAACTCCAACCTATGACAACTAGCTATGAGACCATCAACATTCAGACAACTCCAGTAGAATGCTGATAATTATCATAAAACAAGGTTTCTTCAGTAGCCTTTGAAATATGTATAAATATTTTATTATATTTAGCCTCTTGATATCTCTGTTGGCTTCTGATGTTAAAGGAAAACATGAGGAAAAAGTAGAAAAGTTAAACCAGTGCAGCGTAGTCAAATGGCAAAGTAACCTCTCAGGTGTATATTCAATGTGAACACTTTTCAAAAGGTATCACTCAAGCTTTTGTTTAGTTACTTGAGAAACTTTTCCTTGTGGCCAAAATTCAGAATCGGTAAAGCAACAGCAACAAGCATATCAACTATTTTGACTGTTCTATCTTTTAATGAAAGGGGGTTACATAGAATAGATGAAGGAGCAGAGTATTTGAAGGTGGAGCACCCAGCAGGCCTTAAGTCTTTCCATCTATGTGACTGAGGCAAGTCATTTAAATCATAGAGCTTCAATTTCTCCCTATCTAATATAACATAACAATTCAGGCCCTTCTACATCATTACAGAATTGTTGTGACAATCTAATCACAATGAAACATATTTATAGATATTTGTCAGCTGATAAATATATTTTGTCTCGGAAGGTGGCCTATTATATGTCATGGAGCTTAAAGAAGATGTACCGCTAGCAGCTGAATTACACTAACGAGTCTGAATAATCAAAAAGGAAACATGTTTTATTAACTAACCTATATGAGAAAGAAAGTTATGGAGGCTGGAGGGGACATTTCCATTTCGCATTTGTACTCATTTATACTTTCCCTGAAATAGAGATTGTGATACTCCACCAGCAACTCTCGGCCCTCAGTTCTGGCTTGGAAATTGGAGGAAGGGGTCCAAGGACACATGAATTGAGAGTGCCAGTGAGTGTCCCAGGGCAGACTGTGGAGTCATAGATGTTAATTTGTAGAGTTACCTTGCTATTCAGACTCCGGGCAGTTAGATGCCACATTAGATTCTTAATCTTCAGTCTCAACCTAATAATAATGTGTCTGAGGTTAATGAGCCATGAAGTGGACCTTTCTACTTTCTTTTTTTTTCTTAAACCTACCAGGAAAATATAATAAGTTTCTGTGCTTTCATATATCTGTTTTTGGTCTCTGTAACAAAAAATACAGTGGCATGTAAATTCTGGCAATGTATATAACAACATTCATTTCCATTTTCTAAGTAATAGTAGTAGAAGAAGGAAGGTAAAACTTTTTTGTGTGTGTGTGGTACACGGGCCTCTCACTGTGTGGTCTCTCCCGCTGCGGAGCACAGGCTCCGAACGTGCAGGCTCAGCGGCCGTGGCTCCGCGGCACGTGGGATTCTCCCGGACCGGGAAACGAACCTGTGTCCCCTACGTCGGCAGGCGGACTCTCAACCACTGTGCCACCAGGGAAGCCCAGGTAAAACTTTTGATGCCATTCCATAAGTGAGCAAGCTGGGACACCCCTCTGTGAGTCCAGTGCTTACACAAGCACCTGAATGCAGAGCTGCCAGCCTGGGCCCATACGTCCAATTCTGCTGAAGCCCTGAAAGCACCTGTTGTGAAAAGCTGGAAAAAGGACTTGGCTACCAAAACTCATGTTAATTTTTGTCACCCTTTTGAGCAAATATCCTCTGCAGATCAATAGTCTACTCATTTATTTTTAAGAATGTTTTCTTTTGAATTTCCTTTCCTCTCAATGCGGTTTCAGAATCTAGTCCTGTAAGAAACAGTCCTTTTCATAGAGTAGAAGAATACAATACTCAGAGTGGTCAAATTCTCAGGTTCAAAGATGCTATTTTTTTTTTCCTTTTCTGCAAGTCTTATTGCCTCAAGTTAATTGCCTTGAGACTAATAACAATCCATTACCTTCTCTATTGTAGATTTAGATACTGTAGTAACACAATATGAAACAGCATTAAAATTCTGTGTCAGAAAAATTCCAAAATGTACATTTTTCTTGCTTTTTCCAGTTTAAAATTTTACATTTATTTTACAGTAAAAATAGCAGGAAATTTGTTCCTTATAAGTACTGAGGGATCATTATTAAATAAAATTTACAGCAATTGTGCTTTGTAAGAGTTCTTCTGAAAGAAATATCCAGAGTTACTAGCCAAAGGAGGGGAAGGGAAAAACACATGTATGAATGCAAAGGATCCAGTGTTTTTCCAACGGGGTACTGAAAACGTATTCTTTTGGTGAGGGAAAAGTAAACAACTCTTTCTTTACTGTGATTCATTTCTTGGTCTAAGTTATTTCCCAAACCATGAGTGGACTCTCTCCTGAGTCTCTGTTGACTTATCTGGCTGCCAAAAAAGGAAGGTTACTAGTCCCTTGGAATCCATATAATTATATTCCTGTGGGCACTTATAAGGAACCACCAGCTCTGTCCTTGCACACTCCACTTCTAGGCTGGCTTCCACCTTGGGGGTGGTGAGAACTTAAAAGAAAACATTTTGACCTACTTCATACCTCATAAATCAAACTTTTCCCCTTCAAATAACACTCAAATCCCATCTTGTTCATAAGTGCCAAACTGAATCAACTCTAACTTTACTTTCTTGTTTACCTCCTATATCATTGCAAATAATATTATTCTCATATTAAAATTTTAGCAAATAATATGGCACTTACAATTTGCACCCCTACAGAAAGCTAGGAAATTTTTAAAACATTTAAGAAAGTCAGACCTCCAATGCTCTTGATTCAAGTAAGTCCTGACCAAAGGTTTAACCAGAATGTTCCTTCAGTGCTACTAAGTAGATGTTTATTTATTTATGAATTGATGTAACACTTCTCTCTCTCTCTCTCTCTCTCTTTTTTTTTTTTTGTAGTACGCGGGCCTCTCACTGTTGTGGCCTCTCCCGTTGCGGAGCACAGGCTCCGGACGCGCAGGCTCAGCGGCCATGGCTCACGGGCCCAGCCGCTCCGCGGCAAGTGGGATCTTCCCGGACCGGGGAACGAACCCGTGTCCCCTGCATCGGCAGGCGGACTCTCAACCAGTGCGCCACCAGGTAAGCCCCTAACACTTCTCTTTTGAAGAGAGAATTTGAGGTAGTTTCCAGAAACGTATAAAACAATGAGAAAGATAAATAGATTTTTTCAAATATTAAGGTAGATTAAATTAAGTTTGGTACCCACAATACTGGTCCTAGAGTCCTTCTAGATTTGCTACATGTGGATGGCAATTTTGAAGCAGATTATCCTAATAATCCAGGAAATATAGTTTGAAAGTACAGTCAGGCATGAGACTAGCCATGTTGCTGGCCAAAATCAAACACTTGGAGAGAGAGTACAGTTGTTCCTGTTTCTGTGATATGTGAGGAATTTTTCCCATGTTTCCTCAGGGACCATGAGTGGACACTGAGTGCTTAGTGACTGTTAGTTGGAATGGAGACTTCTGGGAAAAAGGTGAAATGAATGATAGCGTTGAAGGGTGGGGGGGGTGGGAAGGTCTTTATCATATTTAATGTGAGCTTGTAGTGATTAATGAGTTTGAGATACCAGGTTTGAGTATATGTGCTTGATTCCAGGAGAGCTGGAGTCTAACAGTTTGTATAGGAGCTAAATTTGTGGGAATAGAGTTTTCTGCCTAGGGACCTGAGCAACCTTTACTGCAAATTCATCAGAGTAAGCCCCTGTGCAGCAAGCAATCAGGCTCACTACTTATTATTTACAAATCTTCCAGAGCTCTCATCAAATAGGAGCCCCAAATTTCTGGATTTCTGGAATTTCCATGATTTCCTCCGTTCTCAATATATGAAGGGGTCAGGAATCTAGATATCCAGGGGAGACTTGTTCTACTTTCTACATTCTAGAGGATGGCGCTTTGGTACTTAGAGATACAGAAGGCAGATTTAAGTATAGTCATTTGGAGGTCATCTGTCTTATTTACAATAGAGTTCTCAATTTCATAGCATGCCTATTGTTATCAGGGGGGAAAGTCTCGGGGGGGAGGGATAAATTGGGGGTTTGGGATTGACATTGCACACTGCTATATTTAAAATAGATAACCAACAAGGACCTACTGTATAACACAGGGAACCCTGCTCAATATTTTGTAGTAACCTAAATGGGAAAAGTATTTGAAAAAGAATAGATACATGTATATATATAACTTAATCACTTTGCTGTACACCTGAAACTAACACAAGGTTGTTAATCAACTGTACTCCAATATAAAATAAAAAAATAAAAAGGGAAAAAAAAAAGGAAAAGGGACTTACTCTTATTGAGTGCCTACTCTGTTCAAGCTACTAGGTAAACATTAATGTGTTTTCCAAGAGAAGATGACAATTTTGAAAGCCTCAAATCTTATATAATTAGCGGTGGGGGGGAGGCTTTAAGAAAATTATGAATAAAACATTTACAGGACTATGCATGCAGCCCGTGCCATTGAGGTGAAGCATAAGCCTCATTAACTTCATGGGAAATCTCTCTGATGGTTTCTCCTGTAATTCTCAGAGCAATCAATGATATAGGTAATATTCTTTCCATCTAACATAAGACAAAACTTAGATTAATCAGACAGAGATTAATCTATCCAATTATTGAGGTTGCCAGATTTTGCAAATAAAAATACAGGACTCTCAGTTAAATTTGAATTTCACTGTGCAACAAATAATTTAATATGTGTGTTTCATAAAATGTTTGGAACATATTTATATTTAAACATTATCTCTTGGTATCTGAAATTCAAATTTAACTTGTTAGCCTGTATTTTATCTGGCAACCCTATCAATGACAAACAGCCAGGCTTTTAAACTCAGGTTTATTGTATATAAACTCAAGTATATATCATTCCTTCTCTATTATAGCTGCCACGTGCTTAACTATTATTAAGCAAAATCATTTTCTTATTAAATGAAAATAATTTTAGTATTAAAAAGTTTTATTTAAATAACTGAAATTATATATGATATTCTACTCTTAAAACCTTACTTTTAATTAAACAAGCAATAATAGTTATTAAAGAAAAAATTTAAATACAAACCAAAAAACACTTATAATCCTCTTTTATAGATAAGTTGCTTATCATTTAGTTTATATATACTCTTCTGACTTTTTATATAAATAGATATATATACATTTTAAAAGTAGAATTATATATCCTTTGAAATACAAAGTGACTTTAAAAACTAAACTTTGTTTTCGTTGTGCTGGGCCTAGGATGTGATGATAGAGATTTGGCAATCAATTATCAGGGTTTGGATTGCAAAAATCATCAAGTAGAATACCAGAGGTGAAAGCTTCCCACTGAAATTCTCACTTCTTTTGAAGTGTGAGATTAATGATCTATATCAGGTGGCTGACCCTATTATAGTCAAACTTAATGTGAAGTATTTCAGATGGCTACAGGATGATATAGGTGTGGCTGACAAAAACCCTCTCAGAATTGAGATAGATTGGCTTGGCCTCATCACTATGATTCACTGTCTTATAGAGCAAGGCAGGCAAGGAAAAAATAAGTTTCTTGACTGATGAATTAAGTTCTTATTGCAGATTAAAAATAAAGTAAACCAGTGACTTTTTAGTGGGTATATATGTCAAATTCCTCTACCAGAATTGCCATATATGTCATATGTATGCTTTACACTATAAAGCAGATATTAGGTTTTCTTTCAGAGGAAGGGGAAAATAGAGAAAAAGAGCATAATTTGTTATGAATGTATAACTTCTGAGATAACTGAAGAAGCATGAAAGTCAGCTTTTCACAGATAAAATTCTTTTCATCTATAGAAAAAGCCTATAGTAAGCAAAAACAGTGACCCAGATCTTTGCTCAAATGCTGAATTTAGCGATGTGTTGACATAAAGCAAATGGAAGTGTCAAGCAAATTATTGGCAAAATGTTCTTCTATGCCTGCATTACCTTACTTGGCCATGTAGACTTAGCTCAGATTTCCAGAGAACTTCCTGGAAATTTTTACTTAGTGTACCTGGTCAAAGGACAACAGTCAACACAGATATTTACTTGTGATTTCCCCTAAGGACGACCCACCTTTGACTCCAACCCTGACTTCCATCATTGGCATCAACACCTATTTTTACCTAGAGGAGGGGCTAGGTGGCAATATCTACAATTAACAGATATCCCACCATAAATTCATTAGTAGAATAGAGGAAAGAGACCCTAGAGAATTGGAAACTGGTCATGGATCTAACAATGTCCACACACAAGTTTCCAAGTTGACACAATGGCAACTTACCCAACTTGCACATGATTTATCGTAGATCTCAGTGTCCTCACCCATAAAATAAAGCAGTGGGATTTTGTGGATTCTTTGAGCCCAGTCTCTGGATTCCTAGCTCTAGGTTATTCAAAGTTATTTTTTTCTCTTTTCAAAAATTCCAGATATGTATTTCTATTTGGAATTTCTTTTAGCAGCTTACCTCTCCTGAAAATTTACTACTGGGTTTACCAAACAGACATCTGTGTTTGCACGAGGGATAATCATTGTAGCAAATTCCTTTTGCTATTTTGAGGATTAAACAGTAAAATATATATTCTGTATGTGTGTTTTACTATTAGAATTTCATTTTGGGGACTTCCAAAGCCGTCCAGTGGTTAAGACTTTGCCTTCCAAAACAGGGGGTGCAGGTTCGATCCCTGGTTGGGGAACTAAGGTCTCACATGCCGTGGGGTGTGGCAAAAAACTTTTTTTACGAAACGTATAACACTTTAAAAGAAAGAATTTCATTTTTGTTAAAATTCCAGTTTTGTTGTAAAATTTTGTATATATGTCTTGAGAATATATGTATGTGTTTGTGTATACAGATCATTAGATATAAATATATATATACATAGTAGCATATGTATTGAAAACAATGTCTCTTTAGTCCAGTGCTTTTCAGTCCATCTGTAGTGAAGAACCAGAATTTTTAAAGTTATCATTATTATTATTTTTTTAATCCCATGGGAACCAAAAGTTTTGTAAACTACCATTAAAGTGTCGAATTCCTATTATAGTTTCTGTTTCTTCTCTCCTTGCAGACTAGTAACAAACAGTTTGAGACAGACCATCTAATGTCTATCAACCACATTTTAAGTAGAATGGCTCTAGAACATGAGATTACATGAAACTTTCATTTTCTTTATTAATATTTTATATAGTTTCATTTTAATGTAGATTTTATTTCTAAAAGAAAGAGAAAATAAAGTTAATTTTCATAAAATAAATTTAATTTTATATAAATATATATGTGACTAGAATAATATACTTTCAATTGTTAATCTAAGTTATCTCTGGTTGAAAATAAATGAAAAGTATATCTTTCCCTTTTTTAGGAGGAGAGTGTTTGTATTTCTCAGTATTTCATGATCATCCATTGCAAAACAAAGAGCAGTGTAAACACAATTACCAAGTTTGATTAACACAGCCATTCCCTTCTAATTACTTGAACCATTCTTTTGAAGGGATTTCTCAAGAGGGAAATTTTGTATGTTTTTAGTATGATTCTGGTTCTAGCTCTGTATAAATTCTAGTTTAAAAGAAATGTAATTTGGCCCCCCAAAATATTATTCATAGATTTTCATTCATCAGTCAACACTCATTTAATCGAGCCACAAAGGTTTATGAAGAAATTCTTCAGGGAGTAGTTGCCTGGTTCTCTAGCAATAGTTGACACACTATTTCCAAGGCAACTGATGCTGGTATTCAACATGCTTTAATTTTCTAGCTAACATTTGGATATTCACTCATCAATTTACCAAATATTTAATGAGCATAGCACTATGAATGAATCAGGCACCGTACTAGGTCCTGAGGATAAAATGTGGAGGAAAGAAACACAGTCCCTGTCCTCATGTAGCGGATAAACTGGCAGGGACGGCTGATATGGAGCAAGTATCTACATGCTCTGGAAGCAACGTGGAGAGGAGAGGGAAAGGAGAGCAAGAAGGGTGTGGTAGATGGCTTGCAAATCAGCGTGAGCCAGCTAACCAGATATTAGCATGATTCATTTCTTCAGAGAGTTTACTGTATACTACACAAAAGAGTCACCAGGACATTCCTAACTGACCTCAGATTTTTTTTAATTATAAAAAGTTTCACTTGTTTATATGAAAACAGAGTGAAAAAGGTTAAGAGAAAATAAAGCAGCCCCCTGAAAGTGTGCCCTCAGTCATATAGCAGCACACAGGGGGCTTCTACTCTGTCTTTCAAGGGCTAAAGTGGGGAGGCTGACATCTGCTCTTATTATTCCAGGGCAGACATGTACCTGCCAACCCAACAGTTCAGAATTTAATGATGTGGATTTGTTGATGATTTTTCTCTTGAGAAGTGTTGGGGGAGTTGTCGGTCAGTCTGGATTTATCCTTTTCTTATTTCTGTTCTTTTACAAATTCAATGTGGTAAACATACAGTTTTCACCATAATAGCTAACATGTTCTGTGTACTAGCTACATGCCAGTAAAGTAATGTGCTAAAAATGTCACAGGCAGATCTCTCAATTTGTTTGACTTTATGAAAGAAGTGCTATTTTTATTTCATTTTTCAAATGAGGAATTGAGATGTGGAGAAAATAATTAACTTGTCCAGCGTTACAGAGCAAAGGGACAAAGCCAAGCTCACAGCCAAGCAGCTTGAGGGTATAAACTTCCACTGCACCATACTTCCAGAGACATCATCAATGGCCCCATGACCATGACTGCAATCTATTTTAAGAGGTGGTGCACATTTTCTTAGGGGATTAGGTCCTCTCTTTGGAACAGATTCAGGAATCAAACCCACTAGTTTGATGGTGTATCAAACAAATATCAAATAATGACCATAATGAAAATAACAAGGAAGAACCAGGTGCTCTTGGATCAAAGGGAAGCCGAGCTCTGAGACAGTGAGAAACTTTAGCTCAGTCTTCACAGCTGGCCCCAGCCAACATTTGAGCTACAGTGAAGTTACATCAGTTGGACGCAAAGTGGGTGTGATCAGGGCCTTTCCCTTTACAGGACAAACACTTGGCCTCCACATAACACCAGCTAGAGCTGCTTTGTCCAGCTGTTGTTCTCTCTTAGATAGGGCTACCTAAGCATGTGGGTAGAGAGGTACTGGCACGGTGCCCACCCACGTACACACATGCCCTCCATATAAAGAAGTCCTCACTCCCCTTAGCACATGAGGCTGGTACTGTTCGGCCCAAACCCATAATTGTACCAATTACAAGACAACATGAGTGCATACCAACTCCAGCCCGATATTGATCAAACTGAATCTTTCTGAAACTGATTTATGGTTCCAGCAGCACTTCCCCTCTGGATTCTTACACAGGTATCAAATCATCCTCATGAAAAACTAAACTGAAATAAACAAAAAAATAGTGGAGGACCATGAATACCTATAGGATGGCCCTAGTTTATTACTCCCATGCCCTTAGAGACATCCACCTGCTGTTCCATGGCTGCTGGGCCTGTTGTTCTTGCCTTTCCCAGTGAATTAAACAAGTTTCAGGGCACCTGTTACCTGTATCTAAAGATGAGGCTGCCACCACTGGCATGTGTATCCTCCACACACTATTTTCTTAGGAAGAAAAACGTGACTAAAGTCATTGCTTAGTTTCTCATTTCTGCTCTGAGACCACACAATTGTCTGCTACCCAAGATCAGAGCAATGGTTCAGAATCTTGACTTTAGTTTATCTTGACTTTACCTGTTTTTTTCCCAATAGAGACAAATTAATTAAATAATACTCAACTAACTCATTACTTCTTTGGGGACTTGAAAAACAAATTACAAATAGCATCACCTTGCCAATCCTGAAAGAGATTTAAAACTATATTTCAATACAGCTGTATTATTACAGATGTATGTTCATTATTCATTCATGTATTCAACAGCTATCCCTGCTGAACACTAACTGCATATAAAAATACTGCCATTTCCCAGAGGGAGAGAAAGAGGAAAGTCACCTAGATTTTCCTTCCTACCAACCCGCAGCGCAGAACACAGATATGTACATAAATAACCATAATGTAAGGCACAGTGTAAGTTCTATAATAAAAGATTAGGATGTTATGAAAAGAAAACGTGAGTGGATCAGGAGTTCTTTAGTTGTAAATGAAAACCCCACTCACAATGGCCAAAAAAGTGGTGTTTACTGCCTTCCTTAAAGTCCCAGTGCAGATCTAGTTTCAGGCTAGGCTTCATCCAGCAATTTAGATGTCTTCTCTAGTGATGACCTTGCCTGAGCCCCATGATCTTACCTTATGGGAGTAACATGGCTGTAAATGTTTCACAGCTCACATATTCTTACCCCACGTTTAGGAAAGAAGAGAAGGTTTCTGTTTCATGGACACCTCAGCAAAATCACCTCTCATCTCTTGGACTATGATTGTCTTAAGCACCCAATCTCAAACCAATCATTTTGACCAGGAGTGTGGGTATTCTAATTGGTTTAAGCCAATCAGGGCCCAGCCCTTAGATTAAGGAAGTGCTCAAGACCACCAAAACCACACGGCTGAAAATAGAAGAGGTGGCTTCCCAAAGAAAATCAGGATTGTGTTAGTCAAAGAAGGGAAATGGATGCTGGACAGGCAATACCTCACAGTAGGAAACAATTCTGAGAGGGAAAGGGGGTAGGTAGAGGTTAAAAAAGAGGGCTCCCTAGAGACCCTGCTCAACAGGCGTCTTGATTAGAAGATAAGAAGCATCTATAATTGAAGCTATGAAGCAGATGACTTCAGTCTACAATCCCCGCTGGAGTGCCACCTACCAACCACTTCTCTACTTGAAAACGCCACCAGAACTGCTTCTAGGAGTTCCACAAGTCAGTTCCTCCTCACCTGCCTCACCAGCTTCAAGAGCACGGCTGCAGCTTCTGCTGATGTCTGGGCAATGACCGAGTTAAGACCATAACAGAAATAGTTTTCAAGGGACTCGTAGTAAGGTAGCCATGGCTTATAGATAACCCTTCAATAGAAATATGACTGAACTTAATTATCTCTTTATGAAAAATCACAGGACCTAAGCACACAGATACGTGAATACAGATAACAGCTACCACTTAATGAAAACTTACTGCAAAGGAGAAGCGATAATTGCTTTCATACATTATATCTGATCATCTAAAACACACAAGAAATTAATGAGGTAAATACTATTTTTATATCCATTTTTCAGATAAGAAATTGAGGCTTAAAATTACAGGGAGAATATAGTGAAAATAGAATCTGAACGTAAAGATTTCTTAATGCTCTTAATCATTATACCTTATAACTAAATTTGATGGGTTAGAAATTCTTGGACTGTTTATAATTTGTAAAGTGAGATACTTGTTTTCTGTCATACAGATAATGAATTGGCAACACAAACACCTAAGGAGCTTCTGTAGTCTGTTTCCTGAAGATTTAAATTTTCAATATGGCCAATTTTCCACAGTAATGAGGAGAACTAGAATATAAAACTATCTGAAACACTGTTCTTTAAAGAAATTATTTGGATTTTTCTTTGGAATGCATTATACTATTTTCCCTTTCACATGCACACTCATACATATACATTGTATTAACTGATCTAAAGATGTTTGGATTCATTAGCCATAAAATAAGTTTCTATTTGCTGAATACACATTGATGAATTTAGGGGTCACTGAACATATTAAAATGGCTGTAAGATAAATATTTTTCATGAATAATGCAATCATTTAAATGTAAACCAAAATAGTCAGTACATTGTATTGCAATGGTATAGGAGCTGAGTCTATCTCACTCTAATCTAATTCTAATTCTTTCTAGATATGAAACTAGGGGCATTATTTAATCTTGCTAAACATCAGTTTTCTCCTTTGTATAATCGGAATAATAGTGGTAACTTCCTTATGGATGAAGTCACATATGTTATGTAATACTGTAATTGGCACATAGTAAGTGCCCAGTAAATGCTAACTATCTTAATCAGCTATTAATAGTCAGCTTTCTTTCTCCCTCCCTACCCGCTTTTTGCTCTCTTTTATGTAGATTCATCAAAAAGAAGTAATAATTCTACAGATTTTTAGTATTTCTATAGGAATACTGGTACCATTCCTTGACTATACCCCTCCAAGCTCTAATAATATTTTACCTGCTGGGGCAAGGCAGTTACCAATGCAATATTTTTTTCTTTTCACGATACGCGGGCCTCTCACTGTTGTGGCCTCTCCCGTTGTGGAGCACAGGCTCCGGACGCGCAGGCTTCAGTGGCCATGGCTCACGGGCCCAGCCGCTCCGTGGCATGTGGGATCCTCCTGGACCGGGGCACGAACCCGTGTCCCCTGCAGGCGGACTCTCAACCACTGCGCCACCAGGGAAGCCCCCCAATGCAAAAATTTTTATCACATTTGAGCCCCTCAAACATACTCAGCATATTGTTTTTCCTGACACTACTTAAATGAGGTCTTGACAGATTTAAATCATTCTGATTTCACAAGGGAAAAAGTTTTGACTTCCTTGTACTAATATTTTTTTAATCAAAAAAAAATACGAATGGGGAATGGACTCATCAGCAAACTATCTTTGTACTTGGAAAACAAGGAAAGACATGAGCTAGGACATTTTGCATGCTAAGGGACAGCTGGCAAGGACTGGAGACATTTTATGTTGTCACAACTCGTGTGTGTGTGTGTGTGTGTGTGTGTGTGTGTGTGTGTGTGTGTGTGCGCGGGGGGAGTGCTGCTGGAACCTCGTAGGCAGAGGTCAGTGATGGGCTAAACATCCTATAATGCACAGGACAGCTCCCACAGCAAAGAATTATCATATACAAATTTTAGCAGTGCCAATATTGAGAAAATCTGGCCTGGATACATTACCATTGATGTTAAAGACATATTTACTTGGAGTATATTCTCCAGCACAACCTCCAACGTGGTTGTTTTTAGTTAGAAATATGTTATTATAACAGCTAGATTTTTAATGATTTTTCCTACTTCTTTCCCTCTTCCGAAGTATATAGAATTGTATTTGAACCAATTTAGAGGCCTGGGGAAAACCAGGCTCAGATACTTTCAGAAGCGCCACCCTTTGACATGTTATCTTCACTTGTTAAATGATAGTTTAACAGCCTTCAGTCACCTGCAGGGAGGTCCTACCGTTTCCACTGTGGGAATCCATGTGTGTGAGTGTCATGAGGTCACAAAGCAAGAAACCATGATTTACTGGGACTTTACACTGTGCGGCAAAGCCTTTGGAAATGTTCTTTACCCTTCCACTGGGACCTGTTGTTTCAGACCCAGAAAGTGTCTTTGACAGTAGAAAAGACAAGGGGATTTTTTTATAAAACACACATAAAACACAAATAAATGACTCCAATTCTCAGATTGTTCTACGGGTGCTTTTTGTTTGGTATAGAAGGACGACAAAAGGAAATATCTGATTTTTGCAGAATATGAAACTTAGCAGAGTTTCACATTCACTGGGTTTCTGTTGCTATTTTGATTTTTCTAAAAGTGTGACATCCTGTATCTTAGTGGTGTGAAACTGAAACGAATTAATACAATATGTTCCAGTTGTAAGAATGTGCAATTTTGAATTAATCACACAGATGACAGAAGTATGAAAATATTCTTTGGCACAATGCTACAAAAATACAATAAAAATACAAAGAGCGTTACACGAAATACAAATTGCTACATCACCTTAGAAATTTATTTACCCTTCCATAGTTAATTTTCTCATTTTTATTTACTTTTTATAGAAATCTGGGAACTATCTTTGAAACTTTAAAATTACATATATTGAATGGGGAGAAATATAGACTTTTGCGGTTTATGATTTAGTGTGCGTCAATGCCTACGACTTTTTTTTTCCCCTTTTGGTTAGTTTCAAATAGCCCAGGCGTGCGCTTGACTACTCTTCTCTACCCGCCAAGTTTTCTCTTAGGTTCATAGTAAACAGAAGAGAATTTAGAGAAAAAGCATCTCCCTTGAATATGACTTATTAAAAAGAAAGAAGCTTTTCTCTCTCTTGCTTCAGATTTTCATTTGGAAGGCTTGCATTTTGCAGCTCTTTCTTAGAACTGTAAAATTTTTCCTTAAAATGTTTTAACCTTAAAATAAAAGATGTTACTAGGGAAACAGCCAGAGGATTTGAAAGCTTTTTTCATCCTTTTCCCGTCTTTATTTGAAATGAATAAATATGTAACACCAGCTGATCCACATAAACATTTAATGGTACTTCAATTTCTAAAAGTTTTAAAATATAATTCTCATTTTTACATGAATTCTGAGCTGACGGGCAACCACAATAGGAAAAGATGATTGAAATATTTACTTTCTCTTATTTCAGGAAGGAACTCCTAAAACATAGGTTTAATTTGTTAAAGAATTTTGGAGATATGACATTCTAAAGGATTTTGGAGATAAATTAGTACCAAGACATAATACATCAAAATTCTAATGTTACTGATCATTGCAAGGAGGCTATTTATTCTTAAAATACATGATTTAAAAGCTAACTGTAAGGCTGATCTTCCTCATTCAATAGAGATTGAGCAATTGCCTAAAACATGCCAAGTATAATTACTGGGCAATGCCTTGTCATTTCTAAGTGAAATAGGTCTGTTAACTAGCAAATTTATGCATTGCTCAATGTATACTGTACTCTGAATTCTGATAAATTTAAAGGAAATATATCCACATGCTCTAAACACATTATTATATTTTAGGTGGACTTGGCCTTTGAGTTTAAGCTCAAGAAGTTATTTGATTCTAAATTTCATATGACAGAAATAATGGTCAGGAATAACAAAGACATTAAATAAATAAATGAATGAATAAATGAATGAATGATCAGACTTGCCCTAGCAAGTGTTAAAATATACAAGATACTTGGTAGCTTAGAAAATATTTACACAGGGATAGAAAAATTGATCATTGGAAAAAATTAGTTAAGAAATATGTCATTTGTATATGGAAATCTAGTTTGAGAAAAAGGTAGCATTTCAAATAGGAGGGGTATTTGAAAGGCAGATTGGAAATATCTATCAAAATTAGATATGCATATAATTGAAGTAAATACACCTTTAGGAAACTGTTCAAAAGAAATACTATTACAAATGCAAAAACAAATAAGCAGAATGATACTCATTGTTTCATTGTTTGCAATAGCAAAATGTTAAAAATAGACTAAATACACAAAGAGAGGTATTTTTAAAATATATATTATAAGCATAACGGAATACTATGAAACCATTAAAATAAATGATGTAGACGTATATGTGTGAATATGGAATTCTCTCAGGAAATCTTAAGTGAATAAAAGCAAGCTACAAAATCCATAAAGAATGATGCCATTCATATAAGTAACCAGAAAGTAATATGTATGCATAAACATATGTACAAAGTATAATAAAAAGAAAGAGATTGGAAGAATATATATCAAATTGTTTACAGGGTATACCTCTAGGAAGTAGAGAGGAAATTGGGTCAGGAGCGTGAATGCAGACTGTTAATTGAAGAAAAACAATATATCTCTGTATTGTTGAAAGTTTAAAGAATCTTTAAAGAGAACAGTGAAAAGAACTCTACACTTGCACTATCCAATATGTAACCACTAGACACATGGGACTATGGAGCTCCTAAAAAGGGTTAGTGTGATTGAAGAAATGAATTTTTAATTTTAATTAAATTTATTTTTAATTTCAGTAGCCGTATGAATAGTGGCTACTGTATTGGACAGTGCAGCTCTACGTCATCAGCCATCTGATGAGGGAGTTACAAATATACTTCTACTTACTAATACAGTCCTCTCTTGACCCATGTGGGATTGGTTCCAGGACCTGGGGAGGACACTAAAATCCCCAGATACTCAAGTCCCACAGTGGGCCCTCCATATCCATATTTCTTGCATCCAAGGATTCAACCAATCACAGACCGTGTAGTACATATTGAAAAAAATCTGAATGAAAATGGGCCCTCCAGTTCAAACCAGTGTTGTTGTTCAAGGATCAAATGCAGTCATTAGTATTCATAAATAAAACCTCTGCCACTGACCCTTACAAGCTGTGACCTTGAGCAATAATGCCTCTGACTCGAATTTCCCAACTAGACTGTTTCGAGCTATGCGTACAATACAGTACCTACTAACCACATGTTGAGCTAATTATTTTGGGTGTAATATTTTGGATGTGTCAGGTTAAAATGAGATATATATTGTTAAACTCATTCATTTGTTTCTCTTTTTTTAGTGTGGCTACTAGAAATTTAAAATGTCATATTTGGCTTACATACATATCTATTGAATAGTGCCATTTAACACAGTCAAGAAGCCTGGGTATTCTTTCTGCCTCAGTATTTCACATACTGTGTGATTTAGGGGAAAGTAACTTAACACTTCTGATCTTTGGTTTCCTTATACAGGCCCTGTTAACTGGGTTTTAGTTCAATGTAACAAGAAATAATATAAATGAAAGCATTCAGAAGACAATTTAAAACAAGATAGTCTAATGATTTAAGGAAGTTCTCTCAGTAACAAATGTGTGCCTCGCAGTAATTAAGTCAGTTGAGGTTAGCTCAAATTTTTCCCAGTGGCTTATTTTCCCTAGAAGCTTAATCTAGGACCCTGTCATTACAGATGTCTCTCCAGTTAAGCCAAAGAGAAAATCCAAGACCTAAAAATGCACCTTTTCTTCTAAGTTCTGTTTGCCATTGTCTTAGTATAGTTCAGATTAGGGCAGTTCTAGTGGAGATCAAACAGAGAAGAAAGTTTCATATCTTTAAATAACTGCCCAGTATCAAAAATCAAAGTCTCAGGGCAGGATATAGAGACAGAACTATAAATAGGACTTTAGAAGGAAGACAGCAGATTTTAGATTTTGTTCAAGTGCTCTGTGACTCAGAAATTTTCATTCCCATCTATGCACTTACTTCTTAACCACTTGAAGTCTGGCTTCCCCTCCATCACTCTACTGAAATGCCTTACAAAGCTTACCAGTTACCTCCTTTTTGCAAAATACAATGATAATTCCCCACTCCTTATTCTTCTGTACCTATCTGTAATATTCAACTCTTGAGTCCTCCCTGCTTCTGAAAATCTCTATCGTCTCAATATTCGTGTGAATGCAGTCTTGACTGCCGGTCATGTTTCTTCTTGTTTGTTCTCCTTCTAATCAAACCGCATGAAATTAATATGTCTAATGCACCAACTCTTTATGTCCTATATTTAAACAGAGGCTCCCGTTTTCTATTAAAATAAACTCCAATCCTACTACTTGATTATCAACTTTGCCTTATACGCTTTAACGTATACATATTTTAATCTCAAGTTTTA
The DNA here is from genome assembly GCF_949987515.2 of Delphinus delphis. Taxonomy (NCBI): domain Eukaryota; kingdom Metazoa; phylum Chordata; class Mammalia; order Artiodactyla; family Delphinidae; genus Delphinus; species Delphinus delphis. The sequence continues at coordinate 40,292,473 of NC_082698.1, read as the reverse complement.
GAGTTGGATACAATTAGAGTTGGAAAAGATGAGAAAAGTTGTATGTCACCAGTGAGTAAATGAGGTCACAACAATGCTAAAGTCACATAGCCAGCATCATCTTCAAGAAAATTCAGACATTACTGCGTTAAACACATCTAGTTGTTAGCTATGTGATCTCGGGGAAATATGTAGCTTTTGTCTGCTCCCATGATCCCATAAGAAAAATGGAACTAAAAATACTGTTCGTTCTTAAAGAAAGAAGAGAGGACTCGATCAATGATTTCTGAAGTGTGATCCCAGAACCACCAGCAGCAGCAGCCTAAGGAATTTGTTACAAATGCAAATTCTCAAGCTCCAGTTCAGACCTACTGAATAAACAAGTCTGGGGTGTGATCTAGCAACATGTTTTAACAAACCACCCAGGTGATTCTGATGCACGCTAAAGTGCGAGAACCAGTAATCTGGATGATTTTACAAGGTTTCTTGGGATTCCAAGTTCTGACATTCTAATTGAATTCTATAATTCTAATCTGTCATGTGATGGTGAGTCTTTCTTGAGAGTTGCTTAACTTTGTTTATGAGATGAATGTCCCAGCTCCTTAGTCACTGTGAATGAAGAGCATCATTCAAACTCCTATGGATACATAACATCAAGGATGGAGCACGTTATGCAAATTACAAGAACTCCGAGAAGTAGAGGTCATTTGATTTAGTTACTCCATAGCCTGAAGAGAAAACCATCATTATGGTTCTTCTATTGGGAGAAGGAGCATATTTCTGTTAAATTGAATACCTAGAAACAAGGAAGAAATTGTACCTCTGAAATAGTTCATTTAAGTTTAAGGTTTTTAACCAAACTGGAGTGAGCAATAGGCCACTGGAATGCTGCAAAGAAAGGATTACATCATTTCAATAGCTTTTGTCAGGAAACTTTAGTGCAGTCAAACCTATGCAACTAGGTGGACAGTTGAAAGAGAGAGAAAGGTAGAGGAAGGAAGATGGGCATTTTTTTAGCTCAAACACATTTCCTGTCCTTACAGAAAGTAATCCATGGGAAGATGAGGGATTATCCCCCTCCAAAATCCTGAAATGCTGGCTCATAGAATATGACTTTGAGAGTGTACACGGAAGTGGTGTTAGAGGAAAGAGACAAACATTGGTTCTTTAGGTTAGGCTGACAACCCAACTCCAGTGGCCTGCGTTTAGGAGGCATATTTCTTACCAGCCTGACTGAGCTTCATCTATGATTACAGGAGACCCTGAGCTAAAAAGGACAGAGGTATGATCTAGAAGCAGATGGAGAGTGGGAGTCCACAGGCCAAATGTTGAGTAGTATTTCGTCTTTGTAACAATGTCACATCCTAGGATACTGCAATAAAGCCCAGGGAGAAACTACAAATAGGCTGGCTTCCTTCTTGTGATGAACTGAGTGGTTTCAGGGTCACAGGAATTGATAAACACTGTGGGGTGTGCCAGAAAGATCCCAGGTGCTACCATCAAAGTTATAAACACCTCTACCTTGACAGCTTGAGGGTATTACCCTCCATGGCTCATGTATGCAGTGGGCTCTCATAAAAACATTAACTGCCAATTACATAATAATAATAGAAATAGTAATATATAACTTATGTTTTCTAGCCACTATTGAGAGCTTTTTATATGTTTTCTCATTTAATGCCCATAACTTTGTGAGGTATGTACCACCATTAACCTCATCCTATTCTGTAGGAGGAACTCGAACCCAGGACACCATCTTTTAGCAGTGGTGCTGGGCTTTGAATCAGGCCCATCTGGCTCTAAAGCCTACCCCTGTAGCTAGTGTAGTCAATGGTTCTTAAACTTGAGAATACCTAGGAAACAGCTGGAGGGCTTGTTAAAACGTGTTACTGAGCCCCACCCTCAGAGTGTCTGATCCAGTTCCGTAACTGGGCCTGAGAATTTGCATTTCTAACAAGTACCTGGGTGGTGCTGATGCTGCTGACAGACAGCCACACTTTTAGGAAACACTGCATTAAGTTAACCTTGTGCCATATGGACAGTTGCATCAACCTCTTCACTAATGATTCTACAGCAAGCAGGCAATTTCTGATCAGTTGCACTTGCAATTAAAGCTATCCCCCAGTGCTTTACAACAAAGCTTCTCAAATTTTAAAGTGCATTAAGATCACATGGGATCTTGTTAAAATGCAGAGTCTGCTTCACTAGGTCTGAGGGTGGGACCACAGGTTCTGCGCTCTAAGGACCTCTCAGGAAGTACCTATGCTGGTACTAAGGCCTTACATCAGTGGTTCTCAGAGTGGCTCCAGACCAGCAGCGCAGGCATCATCTGCATGCTTTTAGAAATGCAAACTATCTGCCCTCACCCTGGACCTACTGGATCAGAAATTCTGAGGGTAAAGCCCACCAATCCGTATTCTAATAAACCCTGCAAGTAATTCTGATGCAGGCTAAAGTTTGAGAATCATTACCTTACACCACTGCTTCTCAAACTTGGCTACAGGGCTTCCCTGGTGGCGCAGTGGTTGGGAGTCCACCTGCCGATGCGATGCACAGGACACAGGTTCGTGCCCCGGTCTGGGAAGATCCCACAACAGTGAGAGGCCCACATACTGCAAAAAAAAAAAAAAAAAGAAAACTTGGCTACACATTAGATTCATCTGGGAAGTTCTCAATAGTACTGATGCCTGGGTCCCAACCCGAGATTCTGATTTAATTGGTCTCAGGTGTTTCCTGACCATCAGTATTTTTAAAGCTTCTGGTGATTTCCATGTACAGCAATATAAGAACAACTACCTTACAGTGTAGTATAAAACCTTGCTTTTCAAATTATGATCTCTGGACCAAAAGCACTGGAAAATGGGGGAACTTGTCCGAAATAAGAAATCTCAAGTCACTCTCCAGACCTACTGAATCAGATTTGTAATTTTGCATTTTTAAAAGAAGCACTGGTCTAGAGAAACACTAGAGCAGCATTATTTAATAGAATTCTTTGAGATGATAGAAATGTTCTGTATCTGAACTGTCCAATATGGTAACCACTAGTCATATGTGACTGTTGAGCACTTGAAATGTGGCTACTGCAATTGAGAAACTAAATGTTTTATTTTAATTAATTTAAATAGCCACATATGGCAAGTAGCTACCATATTAGTATAGATATTGCTTTAGAGGAAGAACAATGACTTCAAGGCAAAATTAGGATTTGCCAACGATACAGCATTTGACATTACCTCAATTGTGTGTTAAAAAGCAAGGACTGGGGCTTCCCTGGTGGCACAGTGGTTGAGAGTCTGCCTGCCGATGCAGGGGACACGGTCCGGGAAGACCCCACATGCCACAGAGCTGCTGGGCCCGTGAGCCATGGCCGCTGGGCCTGTGCGTCCGGAGGCTGTGCTCCACAACGGGAGAGGCCAGAACAGCTAGAGGCCCGTGTACCGCAAAAAAAAAAAAAAAAAAGCAAGGACTGGACAATAGGCAATACTGTAAGATAGGAGAATTTTGTGTCTACCATTTTCTTTTCTGGGTACCAAGTACCTTTATTTGGTACACAGGTATTCCATAGTCCCTGACACTCTATAAATTCTGTTTGCCATTATCCCCACAAATTATCTATCTACATTTTATTTGAGAGAACTATTAATCCTTTATTAATGGGAAAGGACTAAATCCAGGATTTAGAATAGAAAAGAACAAATTGAATGGAGGTAATTGGGGGCAAGATTAAAAGGAGGCCAGTTCTAACAAACCAGTAGAGAGGTAGATATTTGGAAATAAATAAGACTTAAGGAATTGCCTCACTTCGTACCTACCTACTTTTAGATCAAACGGTCTATAGTATAATCACATGGAATAAGATCCCAAAGGGGCTGGGATCAAATTGCTCCTAAGATTCTGCTCTTTTAGGGGTCTTTCTCCAGTCAGAAAAGAGTTAATGACCTAGTAAGTGTTGCCCCTCCTTCCTCATATAGTAATAGAATATTTTTAATATTCAACTTCAATGTTGGGTTGTGTACTGCAAAAGGATTAGTAATGGCCATTGAGAGAGTGCTGTTGAGTTTTGCTCATCTTTAGCATATTTTTGAACTTCAAACTCCTATGTCACTTTGCAATAATTCTTATAAAGTGATGGCTTGTAGTTTGATAACTATTGCAATCATTTATGTGGCCCATACTAAGTAGTCAGAAATAAAAAACTAGTAAAGAGGTATTTCTGCCCGTTTCTGCCAGTCTTTAAAATCTGGCCATTTTCTGTATTTTTGGTCACATGAGAGAAACAGAAAGCATCGTAATAGGAAAGTTGATTTCGTTCCTCAGGGGCATTTTCTTCTCCCTGACACTCCCAGGAAGGCAGTGCTCTCTGATCTAAAAGACAGAGTTTAACTGTAGGAAATGGTGTTTTCATGGCGTACGTCAAGAACAAGTAGCATTAACTATATAGAGCATGCACAGCCTTTCATGGGGAAGTCAGAAACACATGCGAGGGTGACAGAATGGGAGTCAATTTTGGTCTCGGAGCAGAGAGAAGCATTGAATTAAGAAACAAGTATAGGCAGTAGAGGAAAAAGTGTATAAATTGGAACCAGAAAATATATAGAAGGGAACAAAGGTAGTGTGTAGAATTGTTAAATACATGGACAGATTGATCTGGATTCAAGACTCAATCTTCCTACTTACTAATTAGCTGACCATGGATGGTTACTTAACCTCTAAGGGTTAGTTTCCTCATATGTCAAATTGGGGTAACAATAGTACCTTCTTCATAGGGCTGTGTGAGGACTAAATGAGATGAACCTATAACATATTTAACAAGTGCTCAACAAAGGTGAGCTATTATTTTACAAGAGATAGGAAGTGGTGTGAAGTGCATGGCAGATACATAAATTACAGGAACTCATAAATGTGAAGGTCAATGAAAGTGAAGTTATAAAAAAAGTGCTGCAGGTACAGGAAAGCTTTTTTTTTTTTAAGTATCTGGACATGGAGTAAATTGTACAGAGAGTTTAAGAACGCAAAAATAAATGAAAATACAAAGAGCAGAAGAACAATGCTTAGAACTACCATGAGTGGTCTGGGAAGTCTTTTGAACCCCTGAAAATGTATGGAAAAATTTGACTGCATTTGTGTATAAGGATTTGCCACAGTTATAGCTTAGATCAGATTCTCAAATTAAATTGCTTTAAAATATTAAAACCCATTGTTATATATCCATATTGTTCTGAAACTTGCCTCTGTTCATCTAAAACTATATATCTATAGTTTTTATGTGCATTTCATTAGTTAAACTGTTTTAAAATGTTTACTGAACATGTAGATTGCTCTTTACACAAATTCTGTTTATGTATGTATAAGTCATCTATTGATACATAACAAAATAATCCAAAATAAAAGCAGCTTAAATTTCAAAACAAAACAAACAAACAACAAACACTGTTGCAAAGTGTTGTAACCAACCTCAGAGTGTCCCCAACTCATTCTAGCAAAATTAACTGACACCATCCCTGTAGTGTGTCCTCTGGACCTTTCCTTCTTCCAACTAGGCCAGGCCAATCAAGAGTCCAATTGGGAGCCATGGATTGATTATTCAGGTCTGCTTTATCTTTTTCACACATAAACACAGGGACTGCAATTGCAGTGACACTGTACCCAAATCATCATGGCATGTGGCTAAGCAGGACATTTTCAGTTACAAGTGACTGAAACTCCATTACAACTGAGTTAATCCAAATGAAGAATTAATTGAGTCACATCATTGAAAATCCAGGTATTAAGCTAACTTCAGACATTCAAGGGCTCAAAAATGACTATAGACATTCTGAATTTAAGTGTCCAGGACCTAGTCTCACTCTCTCCTCTCTCAGTTGTACTTCTCTCTGTGTGGGCTCCTTTCTTAGACAGGTTCCAGCAGCTCAAGTCTTATATGCTCACAGTCAGCTCCAAGTCCGGCAGAATGAAAGAATGCCTCTTTCCCGAGAAAACCATCTTTTTCACCACAGAAAATATGTAAGCTCCATGAAGCCTTACATTCTAGTGTCTTATGTGTCTGTTTTCACCATTGTATCCCCAGAACCTATGGAGCCTGTCACAGAGTAGTTGTTCAATGTTGGTTGAATGAACGACTGAGGTCAGACTGAGCTAAATTAGGTCACTTGTCTTCCCTAAACCAATCACTTAGGCCAGGGGTTAAAAAATACTGAGCAGATCATATGACCACCCGTGATTGGACTAACACAAATCTCATCAATACCTCTGTTTATTAAATATGGCTATTTAATACCATGTTTTAGAGATGCATTTTATTACATATGAGACAGAGAGGTGGCTGGCATGTTCCTCTAGGGACATTGGACTGTTATTGGAAAAAGAAGAAATGGATGTTGGAAGGCTGTAGAGGAATAATGTCTCTCTGCCTAAGCTTTCCATTTCTCCAGATCATACTAGAAGCTCAGAATTATTCCTTGGTATAGCTTTCTGAATGAGAAAAATGCAAGCACTTTTAAGATAAAATGAAAGAAAATTAATGGTTGGAAAATTAAGCCTTTATTTCAATGCAATTACATAGGGGATTTAGATAGATAAAATGTAATTATTTCAGTAGGAATTTGGCAGGATGTCTGATTCTTAGAGATCCTACCATGAGGTTACTGATTCCTGGCTGACTTACAGAAAGAGGGCTCACCTGAAGGATTAGTAGTGACACTTGTACATATTCTTCCACTTATCAGAATTGAATTAGCTAGAAGATGGGAATCACCAGAATGATTTTTGCACACAGTACAAGGTAGCTATCTTTAGAAACATAAATCTGAATCATCTATAGTTTCTGAGGCTTTTATGAATGATCAAAAGAAAGATTATATTATAATATAAAATTGGTTTGGCCAGTGAATGCTCTAAAGGTAGAGCTTAAATTCACTAGCTGCTTTTTCTTCAACACCTTTGCTTACTGTGCATGATTTTATTTCATGCCGTATTTTAGAGGTGCATTATATTACATGTATAATTTACATATATATTTTATATATTTGTATATGACATCTATGTGTTTTATATACATATTTATACAACAAGAAATAAGTAAAAGTTATATAATACGGTATTTGCATTTATCATATTTTATCATTACTTATTTTCTATTGTTCTAAGTAGACTATAAACAATTTGAAGTGTAGGGCCAATCAATAAACCATCCCTCCATAGCGTTTTAATATTGTATGAGAAATACGTTAAATACTTATTATGTAAATTCTGCATTGAATACATAAGAATTCTATTTTTACAATTAAAATCCCTTTTGATATGTTTAGCATGGAAAAATGAAAGTTGTGGTTTTAAGCCAAATAAACTGTACTTGTTATGTAATTTGTTTTCCCATTTTTAGTTAATCAAAGATACTTAATATCTGTCAAAACCTTCCTTGAAACACCCTATTCCACACCTCCCCACCACACTCATACTGATCAGTTGGGGGTAGGAGTGGAGCGCGGGGGGGGGGGAGACAATCTTTGCTTTGGTGTACAAATAATTCCCTTTCAGGATTGTTTTTGTTTCTGTTTTTGCGGTACGCGGGCCTCTCACTGTGGTGGCCTCTCCCGTTGCGGAGCACAGGCTCCGGACGCGCAGGCTCAGCGGCCATGGCTCACGGGCCCAGCCGCTCTGCGGCATGTGGGATCTTCCCAGACCGGGGCACGAACCCGTGTCCCCTGCATCGGCAGGCGGACTCTCAACCACTGCGCCACCAGGGAAGCCCCAGGATTTTTAAATATTAGGAGAGTTCACTCTCGTGATCAGCTCTTGAACCTCAGGTTGAAAACTGCTGATAGAATAAGGGCTTCTCAAATGGAAGGAAGGCAAGTTCCCTGAATGACATAATAGCTGATCTAGCGCTTTTTAGTTGTGTGGTTTTGGGTGCTGCTCCGTGGCTAGGAAGTTCAAGAAGCATTCATTTCCTTAAGAAGTATTTATTGAGTGCTTACTGTGTAACAAGCTCTGCTCTGGACCCTGAAGAACCGGAAATGAACCAAACACAAGCAATCCTTGACGATCCTTGACCCACAACCAAGTGGGGGAGACAAAAAAGAAATAGGATAAATCAATAAAAACACATGTCAGGTAGTGATAAGTGGTAATAAGGAGCAGACATCCTGATTTTAAACAAACTGTCCAAGGGATAGCTACACTGAAATTATCACATTTTGTTAAAGACTAAAAACTGTGAGGAGATGAGATATGAGGAAGAAGAGAAAGTGCAGAAGCCCCGAGACAGAAGTAGTCCACACACACATGAGGACCAAGTAAGGAGGCCAACACTGTCCGCTGGGATGCTCAGGTTTCAAGCTGAAATTTAAACTGACTTCTTAAAATCACATTTTATTATTTCTCTTTTTTTTCCTACCAGTCATCATTAAGTTATACAGTGGTCATGGGAACCATCCCAAGCGCAGGGCAGAGGTAACAACCAGTAAAAATCTTTTCAGAGCCTCTGGGTTATTTAGATCCCAATTTACAGCACTGTCTTGAAAGTTCAACAGGAGCATGATGCAAAGGACAAAATAGGTGCTTAATCAATTCTTTATGTGAAAGAAGTTACGGAATATGATTGTCATCGATGCTTATGAATTGTAACTACAAAGCAGCATGAGTTTTAATCACTCACAGCAACTATAAAATGATTTACTTTAATCAGAACCCATGAAATAATCTTTTAACAAAAACTGGTTTAAATGATGTTGGTAAATTTATACCTACAAGAATGTTGATTTCAGAATTATAGCAAAAAAACCCTAATTTTTAGGAAAAGAAAATAACCAAAGAAAAGAAATAATCTCCAAAAGGGCATGTAAAATGACTGTATATAAAATAGCCCTCTCTTTTTAGTATATTAACATGATTTGGTTACCAGTTAGTTTCTTATTTGCAGGGTTTAGTAAAATAGAGAGGGATAGAGATATAGGCAGCACATACAGAATTTCACATAGCACATAGCCTATTTAAGCTAGAGAATACAATTACTGTCTTGGCAGAAACTAAGGCAAGGAAGATTTATCTAATGACACCATTGAAGATTTACAGTGAAAGAATCTGAAGAGATAAAATGTAGAAGCAATAAATTATGACATAAAATGGGATGGAATAATAAAGCAGAGATAAACTCTTGGAGTTTAGAACCCTGAAGGCTCACAGCCTAACAAAACAGACCCTGGAATATGAAATTCTGGAAATAGGGCTCAAATATAGCTGGGCCTTGAAGGAGGGTATAAATAAAAGGAATATTTCAAGGGATGGAAACCTTAGAACTAGAAAATTTCTCAGGTAGTGTCAGCTAATATCACAATTTTACCAAGACTATCCTGGTCAAATTCCATAGTGCATTTACATAGACATTTAAAAAATCATTGGAAGTCTCTATTCATGAAAGAGCTCACAGATTTTACCATCTTAATGTCAATGCCTTTATTGTGAAATGACTCCACCCTCTGACAAAGAATCTTTTATTATAAATGTGTTATTCATTCAGGGAACAGGCAAGACCCTTACAGACATGCCCTTTGGGTTTGGAAAGAGAAGAAACCAGCAGATAGAGAAACACAATGAACAGACAATATCATTTCATCATAAGACAAAGCCCAAAGGGAATTTAAATATTTAAACAAATATGCAGGCATTCCCCACTTGCAGGAGCCAAGTATATTTTGGCAGAAGGGAATTTCCATATTGTTTCAACTTCGATTCAGTGTTAGTTCTCTTTTAATTAGAATCTTTAATGAGCAAATGCATTTTTTCTTTATTGGAATTATACATGCCCAGATAATAAGAAATCTCTCATAGATAAACACTTTTAAAATTATTCTTAAAATTTAATTTGATCCTTTAATTTCTTGAGTTCAGATAAAAGCTTCATGAAGCAAAACCAGGTGAAACACCAAATTTCAAAATTGAAATGTATCTATTTCCACATGTATTGACCTCATTCAAAAAGTCACATTTTTAGCAAGGGTTGGCAAAGATATTAAGTTAATGTCACTTTCTGAATATCCCCAGAAATAAAGCAAAGGAACAGAGCAGGGAAAATGTAGATATTACTTTGATAATATAAGTACTATAGGGAAAACTGTGTGCTTCACTGGAAAACTATGCATTGTCTATGGAGAGCTATTTTACAACTCTGCAAGTTGTAGAAAACTGATAGCAATGCAAAAATAATTCTTGTCTGTAGACATGTAAATAAATTGTGTCCAATGGAGATTTATCTACCAAAACCCCTTTAGCTTGGAAAAAGTTGTATAATAGGTGAGAGCTATATATTCCGTTCCTCTAGGTGGGATCTTCAATACCTCATATCATTATTTTAAGTGAATTTACAGAATATCATGCTCGCTTATACTTAAATGCAAGCAGCAAAATACCTGAGATATGTACCACTAATCTAAAGTTATCATTTGTACCATTTGTAGAGATCATTTGTAAGCTATTTTTTTAACCTATTTACCTATTAACCGAATGTCTAGGAAACAAAGAGCTAGCTTTTGAGAAGAAGTCATGAGACCCTTACCCCCCAAAAATAAACAAATAAATACAATGACTGAATGCTAATAGGCATACTCAAAGCTCATTAAAGATAAAGACCATTTTAGAGTATACTAAAGTACTCTACCTAGGATTGTTTGAGCATAAAATCTCATTTAATGTGCAAAATATTACAATATGAAGGAATATCCAATAGCTTGTAAAAAATATGCCTGGAAACAGGGTTTTTAGTAGCTCACTAAAAACAGGGATGGAATCAAAATGCATTGAATATTATAAAATTTGAGTGGCAAGATCAAATCATATGAAAACGTAAGAGAAAAACATGTATATAAGTCAAAATGTGCAATTAGTTGGGACCAAAGCTAATTATGAATCAGACCTGTCTTGTTACTAATAATTTAGTTTACTGTCAAAAGTATTACCATCCAATTTTTGTCATCACTGTGTAGATTGTTATGGAAAATTCACTTAAAAATTTTTACACATTAGTTTATGGATTTCTTATAAGCAGTATGATATATAAAATTAGCAATTAGTGCTCAGTAGCTAAATTTTTGTAGACTATGATTTTAGAGTATAAAGTGGAAGTTGCAAACCAATGTGCAAAAAGACAAGGCAGGGAGAAGATTAGTAAAGCAGACTTGGTACAAAGCTGTAGGCACTGGTGGAGTCTGCAGTTAAATGGAGACCCTATAAGCTATCTGAAGATGATCAGCAGTTATTGATCCCAGCTGGTTATTATCATGCAAGGATGCAGGATGTGTTGCTTCATCTGATTTTTTGAGTTCACATTCCAAGTTTTATATAAAAATCTCCAAAATTTGTGCCTCCTGATACGATCCACTAAGAAAGAATTTCTGGGATATTCCTGACCAGAAAGGACAGCTCAGTTCCAGTAATAAAGAAACATTGAATGGACCTCTCTGAAGACATCCTGCAAAATATTGATAAAAAAACCTGTACTCTTTAAAACTGTCAGGGTCATGAAGAATAGGGAAAGCTAGGGAAACTGTTCCAGACTGAAGGATACTAAAGAGATAGGACAACTAAGTGCAATGTGAGTTCCTGGACTGGATCGCATACCAAAACAGAAAAGAAATATTGTTGGGACAATTGGCAGAATTTGAATGAGGTCTGTGAATTGGACAATGGTCACATCAATGTTGATTTCTTGATTTGAATGGTTATATTGTGTTGTCTTGAAGAGTGTCCTTGATTTGGTGAAATGCACACCAATGTTTTTAGATGTGATGGGGTATCATATCTATAATTTGCTCTCAAAATTCTTGTAACTTTTAGGTAAGTTGAAACTTCAAATTAAATGAAAATTGCAGAACTAGAAGTTACATCTAATATACATGGTAAGAGGATAGTAAGGGTAGGAGGGTGGCATGAGAGGAAAAAAATCTGCATTTCTGTAAATGTAAATTTTTTCAAAGAAAAAGAGGACAAAATCTTATTAATTTTACTTTTACTCATAGTTATATTTTATGTCATTGATTATAGCAGAAAATATTCTGATTACTCATTCCCCAAAACAGCTTAATTCAATGTAAGGCAGAATTGCCACGATTGTGTTAACTTTAATGTCTTTGAAAATTTTTCTTGGCAAATTAAATTTTCCCATAGATATGAAATGCTCAGTCTGGACCACCTAAATTCTGCTCACAGAGAACTGGAGGCACAAATAGTCCTAAAGTAAATGATAAACACATGAATCTACCAAGGGATATTTTCATAATGCTGTAACTTTACACTTCCACATGTGTTGAAAAAATAGCTTTTTAAAATAATTCTGGAACTGTTTAACATTAAAAAATGAATGTGTTTATGTGCAGCATTTATGGAATGCTGGCCACCAAAGAGACATTTATGGCAATTGTAAATTTGCTTCTGAATTGGTCCCCCATGACCCTAATGTATTTTTATCCCTTGCTAATTAACTTTTTTCTCTCATAAGTAACCCCGCCTCCTTTGTAACACTTTACTCTTATTGCATATATTTGCACCAAATGTGCAGTTAACTTTAAATTAGTTTTAAAAGGCAAAGAGAAGTCACAAGTAACTTTCTTTGAGCCTATATATTCTTTTACCTATATATTTATGTTTAATTTTGTCAGACTTTCTCCATACCTGAGGGTTATTTAATTAAATTTAACTAAATATCAGAGGCTAAAATAATTAAGATCATATTGGATATGGGAATTGTCATTATTTACGGTTTTTGAGGCCACTAATGTCATGCTATTTTTAGGAATATCTAGACATGTCACAAAAGAAATATTCTCACTGCTTCAGATGTCATCTAAATATTCCTACTGGCAAGAATGTTCCCAGGAATTTCTCATTCAAGACTTAATTATGAATAACGAGATATATCAGTGAGGATCGACAGGAAATGAAATATTCCACTTATGCGAATATCCAAATTAGCTAAAATGTTACCCCATTTAAGTAAAATTTTAAGCAATTCGAATGGATTTTATTCCTAAATTTTATTCGTTGTCATTGATTTATGTATTTCCTTATATAATTCAAGGTTATCATTATGAACATTAGTGTGATGACACTGCAAGTGTATCCCCAAGAATTTATGCCCCAATATGTTGGTAAAGACTCCATATTTGAGGAGCTGTACTCCTACTCCCACCTTCCTTGGCACTAGAGATGGGAGGTGGGGATCTCAGGCACCATGTATTATATACCATGTTATGCCCACGCTTTTGGTTCACAGGTGGGCTTTTATTCCTTTTGGGCCCATGAGACTACAGAATGTATTTCCTTGGAATTTTTAAGAAAAAAATCTTCCTAAATCTTTCTGGATATAGTTGATGATGTCCCAGAAGTTAGCTACCAGGACTTAATAGCCACAGTTCAACCACAGGAGTAGCCATATTCAGTATGAAACTGCCTTGGGACAGTGCCTGTTACAAACTAGAAGACAGAACAGAGCAAAGTAAAGATAACTAGCCTGTGATGACATCACTGAGTAGCTAAATTAAATTAATGAAATTTCCTCTTCCTCTGAATTTGTGTCTCTCTTTCCCTTTTTCTTCCAACTGTGTCAGGCAATATTGTTCGAGCTGGGTTGTCTGTCATTTGTAACTAAATGCATCCTATTGAGACAATTATTTAATATGTTAGTGATGTGTGCAGGGCTAATAGCCAGCCTTTGCCTTACTTCATTACATAAGAAAATTCAGAATTTTCTATGTTTTTAGTTCATGTGTTTAATTCATGTAGTTTGTCTACTCTCAGCTGTTATCAGCTATCACTCTACGGGCTAGGAAATTAATCACTAACAGGTGAGAAGTATGCACTAATTTCCTTTCAGCCACTATGACCCTTGAGATAGAATCTGTGCCTTAGGCTTCAGATCCCCTCCTTATTTCCTCAGGAAAGACTTCCCAGACCTACATCAAGGTCAAATTCCTTTGTTAAGTATCCTTACTGAGCACTTACTATGCATTAAGTTCTCTTCTACGAATTTTACTTAGAAGAGAATTAACTTACTTCATCCTTATATCAACCTTATTTTACAGACTCAATTATTCTCATTTTACAAATGAAGACACTGGGGAACAGATGAGTCAGTAAATAGTACAAAGTCAGAAAACTAGGAAGCGTTGGGAGTAGGATTCAAATCAAGGAAACAAAGCCCTCCCTCTTAATTTCTATGATCTGTTACTTTTCCTCAGAATGCTTGTATCACTTGGTTATTAAACATTCCCTAAACAATAATGGGATTAACAGTCCAGCCTCCCAATAGACTACAAGTTCTATGTGAGAAGAGATCCTATTTAGTTTGGTTCATCATCAGCTCCTCAACCCTTAGCACAATTCCTGCTTCATGACAGGCACTCAGTAAATATTTGTTAAATGAGGGAGGAAACGAAACAAGGATGGGAAGAAAGTAAGGAAGCAGGAAGAGAAGGAAGGAAGGAAGGAAGGGAGGGAGGGAGGAAGGGAGGGAGGTACGTCGGTTAAGACTGAGCAAGGTAAATTATAATTGAGGGTTGTTTCAGCTGGGCACCTTGTCTGGTCACTTCTAAGTAGTTGAATTTACCAGAAAAATAAGCTGTTACTGTATTTCATGTCCAATAGCAGTGCCTTCTTCAGCAAGTAATTCAGAATATCTCCAACACTTGAAGTAGTGAGAAAAACTGAAAAACACATCAAGAACATAAATACAGTTTTATACTTACAGGGATGAAATTATAAGGATGAAGTTATATCTGGCTGCATGCTCAGGCATTAAAGATATAGAAAACAAAAAACTCTCAGGAGACCTGAAGGAAGCTATAACTGAGTAAGAAAATGGATAAGGATATAGTCTGTACCAGATCTCTATCACTATGTAAAATATTATCCTGAAACTTAGCAGCATAAAATAGCATACTATTTATCTTCTCGCAGTTTCTGTGGGTCAGGAGTCGCTTAACTGAGCGCTCCAGCTCCGCATCTTTCACAAGGCTGCAGTCAAGTTTTTGGCACAGGTTCCTCGTCATCTCAAGGTTCAGCTGGGACAGGATCTGCTTCCAACTTCTTTCAGTGGATTTTTTTTTTTAAGCTCATCCTTTTCTTATGACATATTTACCGTTTTTTAAACCATTTTTTAAATTGAGGTATATTTAATTTACAATGTTGTTTTAGCTTCACGTGTATAGCAAAGTGATTCAGCTATATATATGTATATATATATATATATATATGTTCGCGTGTGTATATATAGATATATATTATTTTTCGGATTCTTTTCCGTTATGTGTATGTATGTGATAACACATTTGATGTTTTTTTTAATGGTGGGTTATGAAATCAAATGTTCCTGCTACTCAACCTTCCCTTCTAAAAGGTATTTTAACGAGTCAGCATTAAAGAAAAGGACTATAATTCACACACTAGGTAAGGAGTAATTAAATTCAAACTCATAGAAAAATTACAGTAAGGTTTAACCAAATGGTTAATATAATAAGCCTAACTTCCAGACCTAAAAGTCCAAGAGCAAATTTCCAGTAAATCACTGAAGGGCTCCTCCCCCAGCTTTCTGCAACGAGAGGAGATGGTCTCCCAAACCAAAACCTGTGTATCCCTGGGTAACTTCCTAAAGATACAGGAGAAGCAAGAAGGGCCCATGGGTACTTCGGGGGCCATAACTGTGCCATTCCAAGTAAATATTGAATTGAATATTCAAAATGTGCCCACATCTTTTTCTGAAAGAGCCTAGTCCCTTTTACAAATACCAAGTGTGAATTTGTTTACAGGTAGTTTTAATTGGCCCGAGGTTTGGCACAGATTTACTTTGTCAGTAAGGACTACTTTAGTTTAAAATGAAACAAAACAGTTTAACATCATCTTTAAAGGCAGGGCAAGCCAACAGATCACCTAAACTGGAGACCAGCTCGAAGTCTCGGTTAAAAATCTACTTCACTCCCTAACCTTATGAATGGGGAGTGGGCAAGGGCATCAGCAGGTGCGTGACAGCTACCCAATAATGCATGTATTTCCTTTTCCTCCCACTGGTTTTGTAGAAAGAAGAAAGCAGTTAGGAAACAGATGAAAGGCCATTTTTAAAATATAAGAGAAACAAAAGAGGAAAAAGACATAGAAAGTGCCTAGACTGAGACTTGAGGCAGAGAAAGAAACCTGGGACTCTATGGTTTTCAAAAAAACAAAAACAAAACTGCAGGGTATAATGGACATATATCAGGACAGTCATTCATATTTTCTTGCAGACTGAAATTATGAGAGTGGTAGGGAATATCTACCAGGATTTCAGCATAATAAAAGACTTAAGAATTAATTCAACATAATATCTATATCAAATTGTCAAATGGGAATTGACCATGGGAGAAAGATCAAGTAAATATTCTTAAAATCAGTCCTACAGAGTTAGAGTATAGCAGGGAGTAGTACAATAATCATGTTTCCAGATTATCAGGATATTTCCATCAAAATGAATTAAGTACTGATATGTTATACATGTACAACCTTTTCTTTAAAAAAAATAACAAAAACACAAAACATCACAATCATTCATCATCCAATGAGTGAGAGCTATCTATGGTCCCAGCACTGTTTAGACAGCTCAGAATCAGGGGGGTGGTGAAGGAATTAGTGGATGTGGTGGGGCATGTGTGTGTGTGTTTGTGTATAAGGAGGAGTTGGTAGATGACCTTAGAGGTCATGCAGCACAGCTATGGATCTAATTCAACAATGACTTCTACACCCTACCTGGCTCATGAGTATTATGAATCCACTTCAGCATCTTCCCAAACAGAAAATTCACTGCTTTAGGAGCCAGCCCACTTCATTTCCAGAAAATGTAATTGACAAAATATGTTTCCTTATTATGAAGTCAAAATTTTCACTCTCTAGTATTCACCATTAATGTCTCAGACCTAAACTAAATGATGCCTTTGGAGATACACATACACACATACACGCACACACACACACATACACAATCATAACCATACAGAGAACAAGGGAACTATTATGGTTTTTACACACACACACACACACACACACATACACAATCATAACCATACAGAGAACAAGGGAACTATTATGGTTTTCACTAAATCTCTTCTCAAATGTCAAACCAAAATTTTTCATTATTCTTTGATTGTATCTTGGATATGGTTCAGTTGAATCCTCACAGGATTCTGCTCCAAAATGACAATATTATCCAGAGCCTTGGTCAACTGTTGCAGAAAAAAGTACAACTCTCTCCTAACTTGTTCTGATCTACTTTTCCTAATGTAATAAAGGAAGCATTAAGGTAGATTCAAATGAGTACTAAGTAGGCTTCTTTGGCAGAAGAGACTGTAATCCAAAGGGAGAAATAGAGACATAATTAGTTATTAAAATTCAGTGTAAGATAAAATTGGGAGTCCCCTGTATAACCTGAGAAAGGGAGGCACGTCTACAAAACAACCTGAGACTTCTGACTCCTCCAGGCAAGGAAATCTACCTTCTTTCATGAGTTATCAGTGCCTGCCGGTGATTCGATGGCATTTGATTTTCCAAGAATATGTTTGAATTTAGTATGTTTTGACAAAATCCCTCAACAATATTACAGGTTGAGTGTTTATTCAAACAAATTTTCAACGAGTTGTTATTGTGTTCTTACTAAATGCAAAGTGTTTCTGTAAAGTGAATCATATGTCCATTTAAACACAGGATTTTTTTTCAGAAAAAAAATTCCCAACATAAAATTTAAGAAGGTTGATGACAAAGTACTAAGATATTAGCCATTTTCCTTATTTTCCTTAAACTCTCACTCTAGGATTCTGAGATCACCTGATCTCAACCACCCAGACCCTAGAATTAACTATTCATTCTATGGGCTGCCATTTTAAAGTAATGAACCTAATAATGGACCAGTGTAGATTGTCTTTGCAGCAGAAGCTAGAGGGTTGGAAAAGGTGAGCAACATTCTTGTAATCTAGTGGTTACTCCAAGGAGCTAGAAGTTTGGTGGCTATTGGTGTTATTTGCTGGCAGTTGCCAACCAGCTGTGCATTGCCTTGTGGAGGAAAACAGTTCAGGAAAGTGGGAGAAGGGAGTGTTTTATATATAAAGCAAACTCTTATAACTTCAGAAGATCAAAGCCTGAACCAAATAGGTGAGAATTGTTCACTTAGAGGGTCATCTAAGGGAAAGCTATCAAGGGGAGTTACAAAGCTTGCTAATTCTATTTGAGATTCAACACTAACCAAGAAAAAAAAAAAATAGAAACCAAGGGGCCTATTTCCAAACAGTTTAAGGGAATGTGTTACATTTGTCTTTCTTCTGCGGCAAGGACCAACTATGTGGCCACATTGCTTGAAGAGGTAAGCCTTTGACCTTCTGGTTTATCAGAGAGGATGAGTCCCTAAATAGACTGGAGGTAATAGTTCAGAAAGGAAATCAGGAAACCATGGCTCTTATTACACAGTCAAGACTCAGAGCCATGTGAAAGAACATTCAATAAAAGAATGTGGTATAAAATAGGAAGAAAAGCAGAAACGCTCTTTTCCTGTAGCACCTCTTTAAGTGTGCACAGAAGAGGAAGAGGGAACAAAGAAGTGGCCCCACTGGAGAACGCATCCATAAAGAATAAATCTGATATTTAAGAGAAGGGCTCTTTCCTACAGAATCTACATACAAAAGTCCCTCAAGGAATACTTGTTGAATGAATAAATGATTAGATTAATAAGGAGGAATCACTCCTAAATTCTAGGGAATCTGATATCATCTGGGAAAAATAAATATTTGGAGAGTGATTGACAATGGCACTGGATCAATAGACCAATACTGAAGTGTGTTGCTTTTCTGAAGCATGGATCCAAGAAATAACAGCCCACAGAGACTACTGTCCACTCCATCTGATTCAGCTGAGAATCAACAATACCCCCCCAGAAGAGGTTTGGGGGGAAGTCTAAGGAATAGTTTAAAGTATCCAGTAATACACATAAGAAATAATAAATTTGGAAGGGGGCCAAGAAGAATACAGATACTTATAATCTCAGATCTCCATATAACAATGTACAGAACATAAAAAAAGTGAATTTGAGGTTATACAAGGCAGGGTAAGAAATACTGACTCATAAGTCTTTAGGATAAAACTTAAAATTTATATAATATGAAAATGTGTGCATTAGTGAATAGGCACAGATATTTGAGGGAAAAAAAGAGAAGGAAAAAGAGGTAGATTGGTCCTACAGGTCTAATATATATCGTACTGTACTCCTGATAAGATATATAAGGGATAAATAATCTGACATTGTAGGTGATTAATACATATTTACTGAACAGCTAAATGAGAAAAAATCAATAAAACAAATGAGATTTAAAAATAAATATAGAAAAGCCAGCTACAGAAAAATAGACTAAAATGAATGAAGAATTCAAAATGTTAATTTAAAAATTAAAATAATAAGTGAGAAAAAATTTGACAAAATATTGAAAGTCAATGTCATTAGATACCAAAGAGAAAACAGGGACATTAAGAGATATGATATTAGGATATACTAAATCATCCAAAATAAATAAATAATTTTACAAATGTAGGATAATTGAAATGAATTTTAAAAAGGAAATGGAAAAAAATAGCCGCAGACAAGCCATATGGTCCATAGGGAATTTCTACGGACAGTCAAACTTCCTGGATTAATAGTTTCCAGCTGAGGCAGCTGGTGTGCATTCTTCCAGGGCAGGGAACAAAGGGGGAAAAAGCCATGTGTTGTCCTTATGCTCGTCACCTTTTTGAACATAGAGTCTCACATCATATTCACTATATATCTCTGGTGACTTCATCATTCTGCAGGAACCATTGCAGAAGAACTAGGAGTATTCCTAATTCCTATGCTTGTACTATGGACAGCAGAGGACAGCAGGACAGCAGGACAGCAGAGCCGCCATCACCACTGCCACAATCATGACCATAACTGCAACAGCATGACCTCAGAAAACATCTCAGTTCTCTTAGATCCCTAAGAGAATTAATACACACTATGGAGAAATTCATGATCAGGGAAGTCAAAGCAAACTGGAGGTCACTGATGAAAAAAGAGAATAAGACTGATATAGACTATCTGACCACATGAAGGACATGGATGCTGTACTTGCTATACTGTACTAAAATTGGCATGGAGGAAAAATCCAGCAGTAACGGAGGACTCCAACTGAAGGCATTAAAGTAAAACCAGAATATCAGACAAGCTCTTATTATATTTTCATTTCCTTCATAAGGAAGGCACAAGAAGTAATAAGGAAACATAATGCTACTACACAGGTAGGAGTTTGTTTTAAAGCTGAATGAGAGAGAACAGTCATTGTAGCATGGTGGCATGGCAGAATTGGGAAGCATGGACAGTTGACTTCCAAAACTGCAGAAAAATAAGCATGACTCTATATCTTGAGATTCTAAAATGAAAGACAACTCAAGCAGAGTTTAGAATTTTTATAATGCAGTACTAGGTTATCAGCAAGAGGAAGAAATCAGGGAGTTACCTAAGGAAAATAGAATCTTAAAAAATAAGTTCAGAAGGAAAAAAAAAGAAAAAGCAGATAAATTTTAGAAAAGACCCATGACTTTAATAACTGAGTCATGAAAGCCATGCACAATGGGGTAATAGCAAGATTGTCCCCAAACCTGAATTTAAGGATAAAATAAGAGAAAGATAGAACAATGAATGAGATGCATCATTTTCAGAAAGAACTCACTCTAATTGATAATGTGTAAATGAAAAGGTTGACTTGCGTGCCCTTCAGGATTGTATGTCTGGAATGTGATCTAAGTGACAAAAGCTTGAACCTAAACAGCTCTATGCACTCTGGAGAACTGAAGTGTTACTACAAGGTGATGGTCGGTCAGCACAGAACCTAAACTTTATGGCCTTTGAAACCAAGCAGTTTTCAATTCATCTCTATCACTATTCTGCTCAAATGCTTTGCTTTGCTCCAATCATTCTACCTTCTTCAGTCTACCTTCTTCATTCAGTACTGTTCTTTTCCAAGGTCCTTACTGTTTGTATTCACAAACATTGCCAATTTTTTTTTTCTGAATTGTTGTATTTTATGACCTAGCACATGGAGAAGTATCACTGGGCTTAGACCAGGATGAAAGTCCTTACTTTGCTAATTACCAACTGCGTGGCCTGATGGCAAGTTACTTAAGTAAGGTTGTGAGAAGCAAATGAAGGGGTATGTGTGAAAATACTTTGAAAATTAGAAACACTATCCAGTTGTCAGACATTTAAATCTTTGTAACTTTCTGAGTTGGATATCTGTAGTTCTAAGGATTTTTTTTTTTTTTTTACCTTTCATAGATGAAGTACTAAGAAACGTGTTCCTGTGGTATGAACAAGCTCCAAACACAATGCATCATCTTGGAGTTTTGCAGACCTGAGTCAAACTAGGTGTGGTTGTGTAGCTGCTGTGACAATGTGCTTTTGTGCCCATTTCTAAAAAGAAACTACCTGCAACACAGGTTGGCCTCCTGCAAAAATACCTCTCCACTGAAAGTTGGCACAAGCTGCTGAAATGACTCTATGTCATGAAAAGCACACGGAGCATAAGCTTACCTAATTAATAATTTTCAGGGTTGTTTTCCTTTTCCTCTTTGCAGCTGCTGAACAGAGTGGTTCTGATTAAGCCATACACAT
This sequence comes from Delphinus delphis, assembly GCF_949987515.2. Taxonomy (NCBI): domain Eukaryota; kingdom Metazoa; phylum Chordata; class Mammalia; order Artiodactyla; family Delphinidae; genus Delphinus; species Delphinus delphis. The sequence goes on along the minus strand of NC_082698.1, from coordinate 40,270,812 downwards.
CGTGAGAAATGCTGCTTCGCAAGGGTGCTACATTCTGTATTTCCCCCCACTTTGATCCCTGCTCATTGGCCCCTTTGATCTCTGAACAGGATGTACAAGGTTCACTAATCAATGCTTTCCCTCATTTTTGCTCCTTAGTCTGTTAAGTGTTTATATTTAAATCATTGACTAGAACAGGTGAATATGTATGACCTGTGTCTTTTTCCATTTGGTGTTTATGTCTTCAAAAGACAGAAGGAAGAGAAAAGCCTTCTAATTTTCAACCAAGTTTTCATTAAAAGCAGAGTTAAGCAGTATTGCAGATATGGTGATCATTTCTTCGTCTTTGAAAATTTGGATCACTTTCTAGGGAGCATGGGAAAATGGTGATATGGAAGAATGAGACCCATTGTTAACCCATCCCTATGCACACCAAAACGCAAGTCCCTTTCCTCTCAGATGCCAATGGAGAGACAGGTATCTGCAGTGGGCTTAGCGATGAAGCTATGCCATGTGCCACCTTTTCCTAACACTGAAGGCTCCCCTCTCAAGAGAAAATGTGCTTGGGCAGGTAAGAAGCTTACCACTGAGAAGAGAACTAAATACTAAGTGTGGAATGAGGAGCACCATAAGAACGTGCCACTGGAGTTTAGAAAAGGGAGAGAGCCCTTGAAAGCTGGGTAATCAGGAGAGACCTCTCGGAGGAAACAGGTTTTGTTGGGTCAGATTCATTCCGGAGGCTGGGAACAGTGTGCAGTTTCAGAGTTGGGAATGCATAAGGGCCAGGTCCTGGACCTGGTTGGCCAGAGTAACTAAGGAGCTGGGAAAAGATTGGTATTGACTGCCAAGCAGGTATTCCTAAAAGGTGAATAATCCACATAGTTAGGCAGGACTAGTTTGAGATCTGAACTTTTATTTTTAACTAGTTGTGGCAAAATAAGCAACTTACTTTAGCCACCGGGAGCCGCAATTTTGTCATCTCTAAGAATGGACCAATTCCTACATACCTCTCAAAATCGTATGTGTTAAGTAGAAGAACACAGGCCCTGACTTTCTTCTTTTCTCCCTCTCTCCTTTCCTTATTTTTACGAACTTGATGATTTCGGTAGTAATGATCTAAACAATTGTCAAAGGAATATCTCTAATACATGCAGATATTTTTAGACCACTCCTACTCTTTATAGACATATGAAGAATGAATTCTTGTTTGAAGGTGATATATCTATTGCTATCCATCATCCCTTCCCCATCCTCCAATTTTTATTAGAACAGAGAAAATGAGGGCAGATGTCAGCAGTATTAATTACTCTATGGGATATCCCGTTTTCCTTATTACCCTGTACCAATAACTCATCAAATCAGACATGGCAGGTGGCTGATTACTGGACCATTTTTCCTCTGATTCAGCATACTTTCTTCTAAGGTAGCCTAAGTCCTTAAGCCTTGAGCAAAGGAAAAAGAAAGAAAAGTTTAATTTCCATTGTTCCTTATGAAGAATTACAGCAAAAACTACTTCAATTTTCCACTTTCATAGAATGACAAATTCAGAGGTTGTTGGATCTTGGAATTTGAGATCTAAATGACACTTGCAACTTACTGTGGTCAATAACATCAATTTTTAGATGAGGAAATTGAGTCTCAGAATTGTTTTATGATTAGCCCAGAACTGTATAGCTAATTAATTCCCAGGCTTTCTATGCTGTGCGCTTCCCCCTGGCTCAAGTGTTCCTCATTTATTAAACAAAACGGTTATATCACTGAGGGTTCACCCAGCTTTAAATTCTATGATCTCCTTCTTTGTAAATCTTGGAAAAAAATCAAAGCCTAAAAAGCAAATGACAGCACTCTAATTTCAGCTCATGAAGGACCACACTAGACTGGTCCACTGTGGTTCAAATGTTAAGTGCTAAATGGCAGAGCAAGTTAATGCCCTGGTTGTTTGCCTTTGGAGGTAAAAATATACCTGTAGGTCTCAGCCAAGTTCCTGTGGAGATTTGTCCACATCCCCAAAATACCACACACATTTGGCAAGAATGACAGATTATGTCCAAGCAAGGCCCAGATCTTGAATAGCAAGAGTATTTCGAGTAAAGAACAACATACGATGGCAAAGCTCTCATTCTTAGGTATGCCATTTATCTCCCTATTTCTATAATATGCTCTCCCTCTTTATTTTTTCTGGCTCTCCCCACCCTGCATTCCAAACTCTACAAAAGCCTTTCATCTTAAGTTATACTGGAGATAGGAAAATAATCACAAATAAACATTCAGCTTTTCATTGCTTTTTCTTCTTTCTCCTTTTCTGTGTTTTCCAAATTTTCTCTAAAAGGACAAATCTATTCCTGTTTTCCTTCCATTATTTTCTCCCTTCTCTTCTTCTCTCCTCTGCACTCACCCCCTGTATGTGTGTGAACCTATATGTTCATGTGTGTGTGTGTGTGTGTGTGTGTGTGTGTGTGTTCTGTGGATATCTGTTTGGGTTTATGAAATTGTCTAGATAGGTACTTTTGTTTAACACATGCACAAATCCAGAGAGAGAAATTGTAAAGAAGGAAAAATATGTGGCTGGTGATGTCATCTCATTATGTAGTACCCATTTTCCCTTCCTGCCTGACAAGCAATGCCTCTGTCCTGCCTCCTTGGCTGGCCTTGCTTCAACTCTCCCAACTCATTGTTCATTTGATAATTTGTTATTTAACTCACACTCTATGCCAGTACTGGATCAGTGCTATTCGGAAATGTTCCTATGCTCCACATTCATGATTCTCCAGGTGTATTCCACGAAATACTCACCTGGAGAAATGCTTTTCGGAGGAGGAGAGAGTTGGGTGGGCAAATAAGTTTGAAATCAAATGTAGTAGCTGAACTCGGTGTGATTTCTGGTTCAAAACAAAGCAAACAGGGACTTCCCTGGTGGCGCCATGGTTAAGAATCCGCCTGCCAATGCAGGGGACATGGGTTTGATCCCTGGTCTGGGAAGATCCCGCATGCTGTGGAGCAGCCAAGCCCGTGTGCCACAAGTACTGAAGCCCTCACGCCTAGAGAGCGTGCTCTGGAACAAGAGAAGCCACCACAATGAGAAGCTCGCGCAGCGCTATGAAGAGTTGGCCCTGCTCACCACAACTAGAGAAAGCCCGCACGCAGCAAGGAAAACCCAACCCAGCCAAAATTTAATGAATAAATAAATTAATTAGAAAAAAAGGCAAACAGAAACAGATATCGAAGAATTCTTGCCACATTTGGGAAAATTTCAATATGAACTGGATATTTGAACATATTAGAAACTATTGTTATGCTTTTTGGGTATAATCATTACAATATAGTTATTTAGAAAAATGCCCTTATTCTCAGAAGATGTGTGCCTTATTTAAAGGTGAAGTATTTCAAGTGTTATGACGCCTAAGACTTGCTTTCAAAGGGTTTCAATAATAGTAAATAAATTTATCTTTCATATCTAAAACTAGTATATTTACATAAACAATGTGTGGTTCCAGAAAAATGCTTATTATATATTTAGATAGTATACATACATACTTATTATATATAACACATATGCTTCTATATTATCCATAAATATATGTGTATAAGTTTAAAATACATGTGCATAAGATATGTTTATAGTATATACTTATATGTTTGTGTATAAATTATATTTATATATTAGATACAGATATGTAATACATACACAGTTGACCTTCAAATATAGGGGCTGAAGTGCCCAACGCCTGCACAGTGGAAAATCTGTTCATAACTTTACAGTCCATAGTCCATATCCACAGCTCTCAATCCACAATTTCAACCAACCACAGATTGTATAGTACTGTAGTATTTATTGAAAAAAAAATCCACGTATAAGAATATCCACACAGTTCAAACACATGTTGTTCAAGGGTAAACTATATATATTATACATACTAAACGTATGACTATAATATCTAAGTATATAGATTTTGTAACAGGACCATATATTGCTTATCTAAATATATCAGTAAATTTATAATACAACACACACAAAGCATTGCTGTGAAGATTAAGTAAACACATCTTTATCTTCTGGAATATATTTGCTTATTTTTGCTAAACCATTTGAAAGTAGGTTGCATGTTGAATTCTGAGCAGCTCTGGGCACATAGCATTTTTAGGTACTGGGGAAGCAGTCTGGATAGTTGAGGAAGAGAATGGGGCTAATTAACAGGAGAGAATCTCTTCACGGATAATTGCATTGACTTATAAGAAAAGAAAATGCCCTTACCCATTAGACTTTTTTAAGCAGCAAAGAAATACCAATACATGAGAGACAGGGAGGCAGGGGGAGGGGGGGCAAGTTGCTCGTAGCCCAGTTTGAGGACTTCTAGACTTTCACAGGAAGTACCTCGCTCCTTACCGCACCCCTTAAACTACTGCTTACAGGGAACACACTACTAATTGCAGAGTGGTAAGGGTTGGGATGCATGATGAAAAGGTTTGTTTTTGGAAAGAAACTTCCTTATTTCACTTAGGTTCCTGTGAACAATGTTTCTGATGCGGGCAAATAAGCCAGACAAAGACTTCAAACATCTAGTATAAAAAGCAGAATTCAAATATTAGATGGTCACCTGAAACAGAAACGTACGAAAAAAAGTGACTGCTTTTATTTTACTTTTTTGTTCCTTAGGAGAGAGAGGTTGAGACCATATCTGCTTTTGGAAAAGTGAGGCCTGTGAGGTAGTTTCTTTTTGAAGCCTTAGGCAAATTCTATGACTTTAGTTAACTACCTTTGTTTCCCTGTTTTTGAGATGGAGATAACAATGTCAATTTAACTGAGAGTCTTTGTGAATTATAAATTACTCATAAAAGTAATTATAAAATACATTGTAAGTACAAAGGGCTATATAAATGTTTAATAATAGTCCTTTGAGCCACACGCCACCCCTAATGGGAGCTTATTAAGGAGTTCCTGTTTAGCTTGGATTAATTCTTTAAAAAAATTTGTTTTACCTTAAATGAAGCAAGGTACTATGATTGGGAAAACAGCAAGCATAGTCATAGAATATTTTCACAATTCAGGAAACATGAAATCCAGGGATCGTGCTCCCTCCTTCCTTGCAGTATCTGCTTTTTCTGAAACAGAGTGGAAATTAACTTCAAAAGGTGTCCTGCAGTCTGAGGAGGAACAAGATGATAGGAAGCCGGAGCACAGGCTCTCCTTGAAATTTCTTAGAACCAGAGAATTCTCTGGGTAATTTAATGGGACAGAACAAAAGCATCCTACTAAGATGGCACAGAGAAAATGGCCTAAAGTCTAATATAAACATGCGTATAAATTCTCTATTCATGGAGCAGGTAACAGGAATTATATCGTCCCTTTGTAAATTATATGATTTAATCCTCACATCTACCTTTTGAAGGAGACATTATGTTTCGCAAATGATAGATGAGAAAACTGAGGCTCTGGGTAGCCAAGTAATTTACTGAAGTTCACAGGGCTGGTACACAGCAGAGCTAGGATTTGATTACAGGTATTTTCTCTGTACAGAATTTCCTTGGATGAGAACATAAATTAAACCACGGAATGTGCAAACTAAAGACTCTTCCTTTGGGCATTGTTCATAATGAAATACTTTACATTCTTACTTTTCCAAATCAGTCTCTGTGGAAAATAATAACTATTTCTTGTTGAATATGATATTGTGACTAAGCATATTTGCCAATTTAGTAGAAACTCCATTATGTTAGTTATCTAAATGTTTACATTTCTTTCTTCAAAGTTTCTTATGATTATTAAACATTAATTGAGCTTTATATTGACTGTATACTATAGTATTTTGCACTACACAATAGTGGGCATTTTATGAGAAATTAAAGAGTGAAGATACAGAATTAACTCTCTAGAGAGATCCACAATCCTAAAGTTGAGTGAGACAATCTTAAAAGTGCTAGGCACTGGGTCTAAAAGACAATGTCAGTTGACTATCCAGGGAAACATATCTTATACAGGGTCTACCTAAAACACCATTTAAAAAATGTTCCCGTTTGCTTGCAGATTGGATTAATGTATATAAATGGCAGAAAAGACATAATTTCTTTATTTCCATTTTCTTCTCTCTTTTCCATTCAGTAGATGACTCATCAAAGTGGAAAGAGGGAGGAGGGAATTGAAATCTGAAATTCAAAGAAATCATAGAGCCCCATGGACTTTAATTTTATGGACCCAGATGAATCACACTCAAGATACTGGGAGATTTTAGAAATAAGGTTAAATTGGAGAAGTGCATTCCTGAAAGTGCAAAATATGAGATTTATATAATTGTCAGAAAAAATTCTGAAACAGCTAATGAAATCGATGGCTTGTAAGAGCTCACTAGGAGCAACCATGGATTCATTAAAAACGTATCATGCAAGGTAGTGGTTTATTAGTAGCATCATCATAATTAGATCAGTAAATTAAGGAAATGGTGTTAATACAATGTCTTGATTTCAGTAATACAATGATCAAAGTGTAAGATTGTTTCTCTAGAATGCTGAAGATGTATCATGACTGAGGAAACAGAGTATATGATTTAATGGCACAGCAGTCACAATCTCTGGGCAAGAGCGCAAGTGTTAAGAGGAATACGAGAATTTGTACACCTTGTGTGGATGCCAGCCTTGCCCACTACTCAAAAAAAAGGTGCCTTTTCCTCAAGACACTTCACTGCCATCTGCTGGAAAATAGAACAACTGCAGAAATCTATGATGACCATGACATAAAGGGTGCCTCCTAGAGTTGTGCAAAGCCCATTGTACATAGTCATAAGCAGTAACCACTGTGTGAACTTTCAGTCTGAAAAGCCTACAGACTGACTGGCAGATACTGTCTATTTATCTCACTCCTTCAAGCTATTTACTAAATGAGAACATTTTTTTGTTTGTTTAGCTCAGTGGCCTCCAGACTTCATTCATTTCCCGCCCTTTTTGATATGTTATATTTATTTACAAACAGGGGTGAACTACTGTACTAATGTATGATGCACAATATAAAACATTAAAATGGAAATTTTAAATGATGAAAATATAAATATAAACAAGTTCTAGTATTTTCTTCCCACACTCTGCTTTGAAGACTACTGATTTAGGTCCCCTAGACTCTTAATGGCAGGATGAGGGCAGTTCTTTTCCTTGTCAGAAAACAAAGTTCTTTTTTGCCACAATCCTGTCTGAATGTGCACATATGAGCACGCACTCACCTAAGTGAGAGTGTATGGGTGAGGTAAGCATTCAGGGGCTATAATTGATGTTTTTCTTAGGATACCTTATTTGCCACTTGGCAGGTAGTTCCCAAATGGGGAGTCATATTGGTAAACTGCAGGGATGAATGTTTCAGTTACTCATGCTCAACTCTTTAGGAATGGCCTAGCCTCTAAAAATCATGCTATTCCCTCTGGATGAAGTTAACAACCTACCCTAGGCACTGAGTTAGTTACCTCGTTGGACTCAGAGATGATTTCCTACTCTGAGGAGCCCTTAGAAACCATAATCCGCTATTTCTGAGCAGTTTCTCTTCTGTGCTGCACGAGGATGGTCTGAAAAGTATCCTGCAGATAACGATGGCTCTGATTCCCTTACATCCTGTTCTCTCTCGCTTACAAGGAGTGAAGGAAAAAAGAGCCCTCTGATTCATTCCATTCTCCCAAGTACAGTACAAAAAGCAAGCCATATTTATTATCACTGTCTCAATCGCTGGGTATACAGGAGAGTGAACAGTTTTATATTTTATACTGGTCTTTTTTTGAATAATGGCATGATTAACATGTGTATTATGGAGTCAAGCCTGGAATTGAAGCCTTTCTCTGTCATTTAACACGTTTTGTGACCTTTAATATTTAAGTTACTTAAATTCCCAAAGATTCACTTTCCTTTATCTAGAAAATGAAGAATGTTTATACTGCAAAACTAGCCCCTTGTTGTTAGCACAGCTAGAGGAGTATAGTTACCTAGATCTCTTATCCAATAAAACTTGGGGTCAGATGTTTTTCAGGATTCAATATTTTTCAGATGAGCTTTGTGAATTTTGGAATTGTAGAGAAGAGATTGTGGACCTGTATTGCTATCCATTTAAAATTTTACTCAAAATCGAAACACAATAACAAATATCCACCCACTCCCATCTTTAATTTGCTCATAGCTACCTTAAACTCTTTTTAAAACATTCTAGCACTTTAGCTTTTCAGCTGAGTTCCATTACTTGCCTAATAAGAATCATCTGGGTCGCTTATTAAAAACACAGATCCCGGGGCTTCCCGGGACTCTGTGTAAAGGGGGCCAGTAGGTGGGTCTTCGTTGGGATGTCTGGTAATGTAGGGTTTTCCAGATGTAGGCTGTGGTAAAGATTATCTGGGAGTGATGGTTTGAAAAACAGATTTGGGGGCCCCAGTTTCACATCACTGAATTACAAACTCTCTTAAGACAGGCCTTGGAATCTGTGTTTTTTGTTTGTTTTTATTATCAACCTCAGAGTGCTATATATATTTTTTTTTAATTTTTTATAAATTTATTTATTTATTTTTGGCTGTGTTGGGTCTTCGTTTCTGTGAGAGGGCTTTCTCTAGTTGCGGTGAGCGGGTGCCACTCTTCATCACTGTACGTGGGCCTCTCACTATCGCGGCCTCTCTTGTTGTGGAGCACAGGCTCCAGACGCGGAGGCTCAGTAGTTGTGGCTCACAGACCCAGCCGCTCCGCGTCATGTGGGATCCTCCCGGACCGGGGCACGAACCCGTGTCCTCTGCATCGGCAGGCGGACTCTCAACCACTGCGCCACCAGGGAAGCCCCACCTGGAGAATTTTGGTGACTATCAACCAACTGGGAAATTTATAGTAGTTTTCAGCAGTTCTGATATTGAACTTTCCCTTTTCCATTGAACTTAGATGAAAATGAGGAATGAAAGCCTTTTAAACATGTGGATGACACAGATCTTGGGGGCATAATGAGCAATGATACCTGAGAAATTAGTTCTAAATGTTCTCACATGCTGGAACACTCCAAAATGTCCACAAGATAAAACTTATTGGGGTGAATATATCTCTGTGAGCATTATCTCTTCTATCTCTGGAAGAATTAGAGGGAAAAATTAAACAAGAAACAGATATGGGAGATCCAGCTTGATATTAATTCATTTATGCACCCAATCAAATAAATATTTAATGGTTATCTACTATAGGCCAGAAAGATACATCTCAAATTACTTTACCAATTAAAGGTGAAATATTTATCCAGACCATGATTCAAACAGAATTATTCCTTGGAAAAATATACACAAATATACACATGTGTATTTGTTTTTATATGTTGAAAATTAAAATAACTGCCAAAACAGTACCACGTTTTAAAAAATTATTTTGAAATAACTTCAGACTCACTAAAGTTTCAAAAATAATACAAAGTCCCATGTACACTTTACTCAGATTCACGGATCTTTAACATTTTTAACATTTTGCCACTTGCCTTCTATCTCGCCATACATACATACATAATACATCACATTTAATGTATAATATATACATTCTATATTCTATATCATAGTATATCATATAATAATACAATCATATATGGTGTATTGCATATTATATGTTATATATACTACGTATCTATTTAAATTGTATAGATATAGCTATATAATTATACATTGCATAGAGATTTATATATGTACATAATACAATTTTTTTCTGATTCATAACATAATCTGTTGTATATAAGATACTTTTTCAGTTAATACTTTTGTGTGTATTTTCTAAGAACATGGATTTTCTTTTTTTTTTGCAGTTATTAAGTCCAAAATTTATCATTGATGCAATAATTTAATCTATCAATCCTTTTCCAATTTTGTCAATTTTTCCAATAATGTATTTAAGAGCCTATCTTCCACCCCTCAATCTAGAATCATGTATTACACTTAATTGTCATGTTCTTTAGTTCCCTTTAATCTGGAAGAGTTCCCCACTTTTTTCTTATTTTACTTTCATAGTCTTGATATTTTTTTAAGAACACAGTCCAGTCATTTTATAGTGTTCCTCCCCTTGGGTCTGTCTGAGGTTTCCTCATTCATTTTATGTATTCTTGTAGGAATGGTATTGGGCTGGCCAAAAAAGTTCATTCGGGTTTTTCTGTAATATGTAGGTGATGCTATATCCTTCTTAAGGTACCACATTGGGAGGCATGTTATGCTCATCAACAGCTCTATGGTGATATCTATTTCAGTCATCTAGTCAGAATGTCACTCTGTTTTTCCACTGACTAGTTACTGTTTTTCCCTTTGCAATAATAAGTAATCTGTGGGACTTCCTTGGCGGTCCAGTGGTTAAGACTCTGCGCTTCCACTGCAGGGGGCATGGGTTGGATCCCTGGGCAGGGAACTGAGATCCTGCAGCCGCACAGCCAAAAAAATAAATAAATAAAAATAAAAACAGTCAAAAATTTTTTTAAAAAGCAATCTTTGAGGACTCATATGAAAACCATGCATTTATCCTTCTTCTCATCAATCTTTTCTCTGTAAATTTAGTATTCATTCATGAGAATCTTCACTATGAAAATAAGGAAAATGACATTTTTTTCAACTCCACTACAACTTCAACAATTATAGGTTAATATTCTGAAAATAAAAAAGTTTCCCTTGGGCTTCCCTGGTGGCGCAGTGGTTGAGAGTCCGCCTGCCGATGCAGGGCACACGGGTTCGTGCCCCGGTCTGGGAGGATTCCACATGCCGCGGAGCCATGACTCAGTGAGCCATGGCCGCTGAGCCTGCGCGACCGGAGCCTGTGCTCCGCAACGGAAGAGGACACAACAGGGCGGGGGGGTGGGGAAAGCTTCCCTTGGGGAAGCTTCCCTTCTCTCCCATTTTTCTATTTATCTGGCCACCTACCTATCTATTTATCATGTCTGAGCCCATAAATTTCCATTGTTTTCCAATGAGTTATAATTCCTTATTTTCCTAAATTATGTTACTTATCCCATAAATTTCCATTGTTTTCCAATGAGTTATAATTCCTTATTTTCCTAAATTATGTTACTTATTTTTAATGGCAAGTTTTCCTAATTTTTTTCTTCAACCTTAAGTAAATAATTATAATCACATTGTACATTTGTTGGTCATTCCATGCTTGCACAGCAGTTTCATATAACGATTAATTTGCTCCTCCACAAAAGTTGTAAAATCCAACGGGACAAGGGATTAAATTCATGGAAGTGTTTCAGAGCAAACAATTTTTAGGTTCTAAATTAGAAACAAATTTCTTAAAATTGGGCATTGACTGATTTTTTTACTGGTCACAAGAAAAAGAAGCAAGGAGAAAAAAATGAGCATAGGGACATTCAAAAGCCTCTTTCCTAAGGAGGATATTTATATTTGCTTTAATAATTTTTGTAAAGCTCTCCATCTTTGCAAAGAAAAATCAATGCTTACATAAGTATTGAGTCATGTTATATTTGTAACGTATCATTCCAAATTTTTAATTATTTGAATTAAAAATGTATGACCTTTTGGTATATAAATATGAATATAGATTTCTTTATTTCTTCATGAAAATGAACAAAGCAGTTCTAAGAACTAAAATAAGGCATATTTTTTACCTTAAATATGTTGTGCAATTCATCATTCCAGTTATATAATGAATAATGAAATCTGGACCATCTTTGTTTTGAAAATCTTTTTAGGTTATTTGGGGAAAAAACATCCAATATTTTCCATTCAAATAAATAGTGTATTTATGGGGTCTTCTCAAATTTTGAACAAATTAGATTTAATTGCTACCAATTCCGAAGTGTTGATTCAGGGCTTTAGATAATTTGCAGGCAACTGAACATGGGTCACTATAATGATACCCGCAAGTTGTCATAAAATTATGAAAGTTATATAATAAATGTATGTATGCCAAAAATTATAAAAACATGGACATGAATAAATTAAACAGAAAATAACTAATCAATACCTACACATCTGCAAAAGAAGTAAAATTTCCATACTGGCCAATCCCTAGAAGAATGCTGTTCTCTCTCAGGTATATTAAATACAGCTGGTGTGATTTAGAGATAGGAAGCAGGTAATAAATAAACTGCTTGGTAGAGTTGACACAATATTGTATAGTGTTGTACATTCCTTTTTAATCAATTTCAAGTCTGTCAGTTTTGAAAGGCATGTCCTTAGCACACTGAGAAAAGAAGCCATCACAGCTCACCCACTAGGGAAAATCTGCTTTAATTTTTTTCATGATCTATACTTTCTACTTGTTCACAAAGATTCTTACTGCAGTTGTTACACACTAAACATTCCTAGTGTCATAGACTATAATGTTGCAAACAAAAGGATTATGACCTCTTTCAGCAGCCTTCCTGCTAGATCGGAGCAGGAAGGGGAGATGGATTATATGGAGAAAGGCCTTGTTTGAAAACATTAATCTTTGGTAATTAGTAATTGAGGAAGGAAATGCAACCAATACATGAAAGTTAAATTAGCTTCTGCAAAAACAAGTGATTTCTAAAGCTGATTGAGTCAGACAATTTATCTTCTAAAATACCTAAAAACATAAAAAGGAAAGTTCTAACAGTTATTCAGTCAACCTCACATGAAACCATCTGAATCAGAAGACCCTGAGGAGCTCTTTATACAACAAATGTTCATGTTGTGTGTATGTGTGTTTATTTTTCAGCTATGAAAATTAATATTTCTTCAGATGCCAGGAGAACAGAAAAGTAAAGGTATCTGGACTCAGGTCATTGCTTATTTTAGAGGTTTTGGATAAACTTCCCTTCCTTGTTCTCAATGCTGTCTCTTTTCAAAATATATCTCCATACATCTCAAATAACCCGTATTTACTTCTCTCATCTTTTACGTATTTGTTTTGTAAGTGTGTATTCTGAGTTTGGGGAAGAGTCCAGTTGAACCTTTTAAAAACTGAATAACAAGTTAACAATAGGCTCGTTAAAAATAGTCCCTTCAAAATGTGGAAACTTAGGTGCTGAAAAAGATAAAACCACTAGCTGCTAAATTTGCAATTTAAAAAAGGCAAATTCAAGATGTGTCAGATTTAACAAAGCCACTACTGGGAGACCAATTTCAGAGATAAAAGATAAAAGGCCAGCAATCCACTTTACCCCCAGCAGTTCAATGAAAGTTGTGTGATTTCTATTGCTTCATCAGGTAACTACAAAGTAGTTTCCTCCCAGAGAATTCTGTTTTTTTGTGGATTCTACAATATCTGACTGTGGAATGAGAAAGGCCTGTTTGAATATGATAAACGATATCTAAACCTCCGTATGCTCAGTTCTAACACATAGCCACTGACAAACTACAACTAGTAACACCTGAACTCAAACAATCATAGACCAAGCATTCAGCAGAGTGCTTGGGAATTTGCATTACTCATATGAACTTGCCACTTTCTCCCCAAGCTTTGCCCAATTCTCCTTTCTCATTACTTGTTTTAATTTACAACCTGATTATCAGAATCCTTCGTTTGTTTTTGTCTGGGTATGTTTAAGATTCTGAACCGTATTATGATATGCAAAACTAAATGCCCTTCAAATGATTTTTCTGGCAACCAAGAATTATCTTTGCTGATCACCTTAATTATTCAATTGTCAGAGTCAGACATTTCAATGAGTTGCTTAGTTAACTTTTATCTCGTAGGTAAGATTCTGAAATTCTTACTAAGGTATTCATTAAAATTGTGGGCCAGAGTGCACTCTTATTCCTTTTGACAAAATGAGCTCTATGCCCAAACAACAAACGTAATGTCCAAAGTTTGCATCCTTGGAGACAGTCTAGGAGACAGATGGAAAAGTTGTAAACAGACCTGCAAATTGCTTTGGTGAACACAGATTTACTTTGAAGATTTCATTGAATCTTTTTGACTTGTAAGCCACTCATTGCACAAGAAAGCAAGTTTACCATGCAAACCTTAACCAGATACTAGCTACAATGGAGGAACCTCAACAAATTTAGATGTGCAGTTCAGATAATTCCCTTCAAAGTTCAGATAATTGCCTAAAGCTTATTTAAATCTATGGAAAGACTTTACCCTCTTCTTCACCCCATCTCATCTTTTCTTCCTTCTTCCATAATCCTCCCCACCCCACTCTGATCTTTTTGTCATTCTCCAGATCACCCTACTTTAAACCTCCCTGTTTTATTCTGAATTTCCACCTCACTTTTGAAAAGAACTTACTGCATGGGCAAATTTCTTAAGTCAGAATGTAATGGATTTCCTTGTCATGCATCTCTTGTGTAACCAGTGTTTTCAAAAGTCAGATCTTTGGAAACTTTATTAGTCCATTTCTAGAAAAAGTAGTTTTCTAAACAAAGATTCTAATGAAAAGGTGTGAGTCAGAGCGCCTACCTTCCAAATGTTGCTATGAAAACAAAAATATATTGACTGGCCAATGGAAACATTCACAACTACCTGTAAATCTAAGACATTTGTCTTGCCACTGCTTCAAAATGTCAAATGAGTAACTGTGAATAATGTTCAGGATGCACATTCAAATAATTCACATTCAAATACAATATTCCACACATTTAACTTTCTGAAATATCTTACAGTTGGTTTTGGAAGCAGGGGAGCAAAAAGACTTTGATCTTTATGTTTGAAAACAGTCATCAAGCCCTTGGAAAACAACAGATAAGAGTCTTACCCTTCCGATAAAAGGAAACACATTTTAATCAGACTCAGTAACTCTCTCTTGATAAAAGGTAGTTGAACTGTTCTGAAGAATTAGCTAAGTTCCTGGGATTTGGATTCAGATAGTGAGGTCTGTTTGACAATCAGCAAACTGCTTACCATTAAACCTGTAAGGGCAGTTATAGGTGAATATTATTCATTCACATTATTCACATTCATTAAATAAATATTGATTGAGGATCAATTAAATACAAATCAAACCCTCCAAAGAATTTTATCCCCATAGTGGAGATAAAGCATTTTCAGAAACAATTATAATGCAAAGTAGAAAGTGGGCCATATCCTAAGACAGGGACAGAATGAGAGCCACGAGCATACAAGGAAACAAAGATCATATCTAGTAGAGAAGACCTCTCAGAAGAGGTGTATTGAAGCTGGATTTTGAATGAATAGGTAGGATTTAAATATCTAGGAGTATCTAGGGAGAAAAATGCTATAAACTAAGTCACTAGCATAACCAGAGTGAACTGGAGAGCACCACACATGCTAAAAATCAAGTAATTTAGGTTAATTGGTACACAGAGTAAAGGAAAGAAGATACTGAAACATACTGGCTGTGAATAAGTTGCAATGGGTATCTGAGGTTGTGGGTGGGAGAGCCTTAGAGTCAAGCTCAAAAGTTCGAAATGATTCAGTAGGCAGTATGGACCCACCTAAACCTTATGAGAGTGATTTTCAATCAGTTTTCAACAGATAAGGAGCAATTCTTAACAAGCAATTCTTGGGACAGTTGAATATCCGCATGCAAAAAGATGAATTTAAATCTTTATCTCACTCCATACACAAAGATTAGCTCAAAATGGATCACAGGCCTATATGTAAGGGTCTATAAACCTTCTAGGGCTTCCCTGGTGGCGCAGTAGTTGAGAGTCCACCTGCCGATGCAGGGGACACGGGTTCGTGCCCCGGTCCGGGAAGATCCCACATGACCGGAGCGGCTGGGCCCGTGAGCCATGGCCGCTGAGCCTGCGCGTCCGGAGCCTGTGCTCCGCAACGGGAGAGGCCACAACAGTGAGAGGCCCGCGCACCGCAAAAAAAAAAAAAAAAAAAAAAAACCTCCTAGAAGAAAACAGTAGAAAATTTTCATAACTTAGATTAGGCAAAGAATTTTTAGGACACAAAATATGATACGTAAATGAAAAATATTGACAAGGTGGATATAATCAAAATTAAAACTTTATAATTTAAAATTAAAAACACCAGTAGGAAAATGTAAAGACAAGACACAGATTGGTTGGAAATATTTGCAAAACATCAATTCAATAAAGGATATGTATCCAGAATAAATAATATGATTTTAAAACTCAATAATAAGACAACTCAAATTTTAAAAGGGAGGAGGGGATTTGAATAGACATTTCACCAAAGAAGATATATAGATGGCTACCAATCACAAGAAAATATACTCAACCTCATTAGTCGTTAGAGAAAAGGAAGTTAAAACCACAAAGAGATACAACTTCACACCCACTAGAATGGCTATAATAAAAAAACTGTAATAATCATTTATGAAGATGTAGAGAAACTGGAACTCTCATTACACTACTGTAGGGGATGCAAAACAGTGAAACCACTTTGGAAAACAGTTTGGTAGTTCCTCAAATGTTTAAGCATAGAGTTACTCTATTATCCAGCAATTCCAATTCTTAGTATATATCCAAAAGAAAAGAAAGCATACGCCTACACAAAAACTTGTAAATATATTTTCATAGCAGCATCATTCACAGCCCCAAACTGGAAACAATCCAGATAACTATCAATTTCTGAATAAACAAAACATTGTATGTCTATAAAATGGACTACTATTATTTCTTGATAAATTCTACCACATGACTAAATTTTTAAAATATTATGCTAAGTGAAAGAAGCCAGATTGAAATGACCACACTTTTGTATAATTCCATTTATATGAAATGTCCAGAAAAGACAAATCTATAGAGACAGGACGTAGATTAGTATTTGCCAGGGGATACAGAGAGGGAATAAGGATTGAATATAAACGTTGAATATAAATTTGAATATAAACCATAGAGGGCTTCTAGGGGTGACAGAAATGTCCTAAAACTGGATTTGATGATTGTTGCACAACTCCATAAATTACTGAAAATTATCAAATTGTAAACTTAAAACTGGTGAATTTTATGGTATGTGCTTTAAAAAGTTTATGAGAGAAATAAACAGAGGTAGAGCCGTGTTCTAAGAAATTAACTTGGCCGTGTATGTGTAGCACTGATGGGAGTAGGGAAAAGCTAGGGGTACAGAGAGCTCTATGAGAAATCTCTCACAACTGTCCAAGTAGGAGGAATGGAGAACTGAACTAGGAGAGCAGCAATAGGAACAAAAAGGGGAGATCAGATAGGAGAATTGTCCAAGGAGGTAGAATTGGGAAGACATCACAAAGAACCAGATGGGTAGGGTATGAGAGGAGAATACTTTGGAATAATCTGTTCCTTGGGGAGGCAAGAAGCAGAAAAAATTATGTGTTCAACGTTTAATAAGCACACCTTGCTCCATGAAAGAACTGCTAGCTTAATAATAACTCCATTCTTTGTACCTAACGTCCTTCATATTTCACTTACAATATGTAATCTTCCTTCCAGATGAAATTTTGAGTCAGATATACACCAAATTATTATTTTCTGGGAGATAGAAGTTAACCGCAGGTGGACTGGGGAGGGGTTCTCTATCATCTTTTTATATAATTTATTTCCAGCAAACATGGATTACTTTTGTAGCTAAACATTATTTTTAATTATTTTATGTTGACCTATTGTTATGTAGCCAGAGAAAGATAATGTTAGCTATACCAAGGAAATGCTTAAGTACCTTTGCAATCTTAATTGAGTAATACTTACCTTTTTCTCTTTATCAGGGCAAAAATATTTCCTTCTATGGAAGAGTTTGGTCAAAAAACCTGTTCACAGAACTGTGAGGAAGTTTTGGCGCCATTACTGAAAAATGATAATCTCTTCTCAGAGGGTCAGAATCCAGTCTGTTCCTCTGGTCATTTCTGCAGGCCTGGAATGCTCTAGTCCTTTTTTTTTTTTCTTCACAATCCAATAGGCCCAGTTCTAAAGTCATACATGCTTGTGTTAGAGTCTTAGATTTACCACTTTCGGAAATTTATTCATTCTCCAGCCTCTGTTTTTCTCTTTGGTAAACAGTGGCTGTTAATACCTGTTCTGCTGAGTTGTGGTAAGAATTGTAGATGATTGAAGTGTTGGGCTCATAGGAAATGTTTAATAAATATCAGCTGTTATTTATTAGTCTTTTGGACTAAAGAACTAAGTCATACACTGAAGTATATTCCTTAATTAGTAATATTGAGATCATGTGACTTGCTGAGACAAAACTGAGGACCAAATTCCTGGCCAAGATCAAGAATCAAACTGGAGATATTTCTTCCCCTCCCATCTGTATTTGTCTACACTCTCTGCTCCTATTTCAGGCCAAAAAGAAAAAAAGTCCCAGTAGAAGTGACAATATCAGCAATGGTTTCACCCAGTCAGGGGTCCTATTTGGAGGAAAGGAAAATGGATTGTACATACATACTTCCTTGAGGAAAAATACATGTTTACAATTTTTTAAACTGTCATTTCAATGTCTTAACATAATAAATGCACATGACAGAGCTCGAACCATTGTGGTGAAAGCTATAAACATGAACTTTGATGTCCCATGGGCCTAGATTTGACTCCTGACTCTGATAAGTGATTGTATGATCTTGGGCAAGATGCAGACGTCTCTACTCCTGTTTTCTTATCTGTAAGAAATAATAATGGCTACCTTTTGGGGGTGTCGACAATATTGAATAGAAGAGATCATGGTATAAAGTTCTGAACACAGAGTCTGACACTAAGTCAAGTATATTCAATAAATAAATATTATTTCTTCCTTGCCATTCTCTTCCTTGTTAGGTTAAAAAAGAAAAAAGAAAAAAAATATTTCCGAAACAATTTGAATTTTCCAAAACAATCTCAATTGTATTTCAAATTGTCCTTATAGATGAACATTCATATTTGTCATTTCTTATGAACCTGTCTTTGATTCCTAAACCACAGTCTTACAATCTGATATAGTAGGGTTTATTTCATGTTTTTAAATAATTATTGCGTTTCCCCATTTTTATGTCTTTCAGATTACAAAGGAACTCATGCTTGGTGTAATGAGTGAAATAATACAACGTAGAGATGCATAACCACAACACTAATCTTTAACACGATACCTCCTTCCAATTATAGCCCCTTGTGGTAGCCAGTGGCATGCATTCCTTTCTTCTTCCTCATATACACATAAACCCACATACATGTCTGAGCGAGGGGTTTTATTTGCTTGTTTTTCTGGAAAGAGAATAGTTTAAAACATATCATTGTACATCTTGCTCTTTTAAGTTTAACATATTATGAATTTTCTTACAATCTTTATTTAACATTCTTAAGATGAAGACTACTTAATTCCCTCTCCTTCTCTGCTTCACAACCAACTTTGCCTTTTGCTCTCACCTCCTGCTTATGTTTTTATGTGAATTATTTCTAAATATTCTTCTAGAGAAGATTTGGCCAATCTACTTTTAAAGAATGGTGTTGGGGGCAGGCTACAGGCAAAAAATTTTTTTTCTATCACCCAGCAGAGTTAGAACCCTGGGCTAGTTTCTCTGCAATAACTCCTTACCACATAACATTATTCTCTTTCTCTTGTCAACCTTCCTTCTTGGGCTATAGAATTTTTGATGTCAGGGATAACCTCTAATCCTCAGTGGCACAAAGTAGATACATAGAAGCCTTTAGAAAAAGCAGTTGAGGGTAATTGTTAATAACCCTAACTTTTGAGGTCAGAGTGATTTGGGTTCAAATTCTCCCTCTTTTACCTACTACTAACAAGTGATCTTAGGCAAATCACTTAACCTGTCTAAGACTTATTACACATATTAAAAATGAAATAACCTCATCAAATCAGGTGATTATTGTGAAGATTAAATGGAAATTAATTTTCACTGGGCTCAATAAATGGTCAAATTATGAATAAAAATGAAAAGGAATAAAAGTAGGCATTTTAGATAGGAGATATTGGGATGTAAGGAGAACTTTTGGCTCTTTCTAAATCTTTAGCAATTAAGGCTTTGCTGTTCTCAAAATTCTCTCATTTCCTGGAGGCCTAGTCAATTCCCTTCTTGTCTTGGGTACTCTCTGGACCTACATTTTCAGATGTCTTCAAATTTTCCTCTACCTTCTTTCAAAAACTCCTTTATCTTAAATCTCATCCCCTGCCTTTAAATTTAAAGGAACAGTTAATTTGTACTAATGAAAAGTAGACAAAACCACACCTTTAATGTCTAGCTGAGAAGTAAGACAATGCTCATTTCCCCACAGTTCAAGCCCAGAGCTCTGCTGCAGGGGGTCTTAAAAAATCACTTTTGAGCCAGGAACCATATTTCTGGTCAACTCAGTTCATTTAGGAATTCTTGAAGAGAATATTGCTGACATAAAGAAGTTTATTACACTACTAACAGAAGAAAGAAATGAACAATATGAAGATAAAAGGTGAGTGGCTGTTACAGCGGATCATGTGATGGGAAGCAAAGTGCAAGTCAATTATCTGCATTCAGTTCCTTCAGTAGGAAAATGGGGGTAGTGCTTATTGCCTGAAGGGTTGTTAGAGTGAAATATCATTATTTATATAAAGTGACTGGTATATAGTAGGCAACTGATAAATACAAGAAATATTAATGTTCTGTATTTTTAGATACTAGCAGGAATTTTTAAAACACGTAACAGCCTTCCCAGGAAAGTAATAAGAAGATAAACACATGGTAAGCCAAATGTATATCTCTATTCCTGACTCCTGGGGACAGCGTGGTGCTTATTAGACAGACATTTTTAATTTCACTTAGAAGGGAAAATTTTTTTAGTGCTTTAATGGAAATCCCAGAAACAAAAGATAATTCTAGCAAAAAGATGGCAAGCAGGGAAGGGAAAATCAAGGAGTTTAAAACAAACAAGAGAAGACCTAATCAGCATATGGGCTTTGGCAAAAGGGACCAAAGAGAAGATAGGGTTTAAGAGACTGTTGAGCAAGAAGTAAAAAGGTTTGGTGACAGCATGGATAAGGAGGAAGAAAGGGATGCTGTGTGTTTAAAAGATATGGGAGATAACAAAGTCCCCAGTCAGGATAGAGGAGCTAAGCAAGTGATTCCTTCTTTAGAATGAAAATAAGTTTGATCTACATCAAACTAATTGTATTTATTCAATGCATCTCAGTGCTGCTCAAGATGAAGAGAGCAAAAATTTTAGGAGATGTTGGGGAGAGGAGAAAAATGTATTATTTGCATGTCATCGATGGGAAAAAATTACAGCGAAGTATTCAGATTTGGCTCATTTAATAGTAGTTATATAAAGTTTGATTTGAATAATGGATTAATTAGTCTAATCTTCACACTATACTAATTGTAATTTTTTTAAAATAGACATTATTTTCTTTAGCCCTTCAGTAATTGTTAACGCTGTCTTGGAGAAGCCAGGAATGTGGGAGGAATTTGTGGCAAATGAAGGCAAAGACTGACTTCTAGAGTTCCATGTTTAGTCTTTAATCTGCATTTGTTTCATGTTTTAAAATCCTATATAATCTCACTTCAGCTAAGGACTAAGTCAATTTACAACAGTAAAGAAGAAAAGAAAATATTCTCAGCATGAATTTATTTGCTTTAAATAGCCAAGAAAAGCTTAAAACTTTTGATTCCTTTCTATAAAATAACAGTGGATTTACAGATGGTTAAGATACCATAAGATACTTGCTTGCCGAAAAATTTTTTTCTATTTAAATAGCAAGAGCATCTCAAAGGGAAAAGCACTGTATCTGACTAGAGAAGAGCAGAAGATCCAGTCTTGGATTTTCCATATTTATGCAAAATTTCTAGTCTTTATGAATGGTAACATAAAAGTCAGTTAAATCTCACTATTTACCACTGTACAAACATTAAAAATTTGGTCAACTGTTTTGTTTGTACAATCGAAAGTATTTGATTTTGCTACTCTCTCCTATCCCATTTACGTACATTTAACAATTAATTGTTCTAAATTTCATTGACCTACTGGCTGGCAGTCAGAGCCTTGGTATGCAATTCAAAAGAACGCAGTACTATACCTATTGATTGGCAAGCTATTTGACTTATCTTTATTTGTGTTTTCTCATCTTGATTAAACCTGTCCTTAACGTCTTTACAGGGCTGATTAGGGGGGAGAAAAAGGAAAAGAAAAAGAAAAAGAATTAGATAAATGTGTAAACTGAAGAATTTCTTGAAAGTCCATCGTGATGTCATTATTCCGGGCCTTGATGGGATAAAATTATTATCTTAATCCACTAACAACTAATTTTTGGTAAATAAATGTCTAACATATTGCTAGTCTCCTTTGTTAAGTAAAAGAGAAAAAAGAAAGCATACTAGGAGATCAGCAAGACAAACATCAAAACCCAGAAACATAGGGCTCTAAATACATTATCTAACCCGCTTGTAAAGGTTATCAAGAGCATACCAAAGATTAAAAGCAGAAGAGTTTAACTCCTCAATCAGGCATAGTGCAATGTACTTGGAAAATATAACTGAATAGAGAGAAGCAAGAAGTAGTGTTAACAGCCCTTACCTGTAAAAGCCCAGGATAAATCCTAGTCTTGGATGGAATTTATTGCTGTTCTTTTTATGTTTTGATCAATCTACCTCCCTTATCTTTATCGCCCCATGTTTCTTGATGTGGTCTGCTGCTGGAATCCCATTCCAGCTTTCTCCTGAAGTTAAAACCCAATATCAAAGGATTCATCAGCCATGTTCCCTTTTTCTTAGTAGGTAAATGCAGAGACTGTGAAGAGGATGTCCACATGTGACTTAAGGAAAGTGTTACTGAAAGACTGAGAAAGTTTGTGCCTATTTGTGACGGAAAGTGAATTCCACCTCTCTTATCGCTCTATTCCTTCTAAAGGATTTTTCACCCAGGCCTGCATGAAAGTGGTGTGTGTGTGTGTGTGTGTGTGTAATAAGGTTCTAGGGTTTAGAAATATTCTGCATAACGTCCCTGGAGCAGGAAGTTAATTACCACTCCCATCTTTCCCTGAAGAATTCAAGCTACTCCTCCCCAGGAGGCAAATGCCCAAATTCCTACTAATGTGATCTGGAGATACTGCAGGCATGGTGGCCCAATGCCGCTTCTAATTAGGTGGGTGGCCTTGGCAAATTCTATACTTCTCTCAGGGGCAGAATTTGCTAGGTAAAATGAAGATGTTACTACTTATCTCTTTAGTACTTGCCTTGAGGCATTTGTTTTCTTCCCCCACCCCCAGCTCTATTGATGTATAATTGACAAATAAAATAGTATACATTTAAGACGTATGACAATTTGATACACATATATATTGTAAAATGATTACCACAATAAAGTTAGTTAACACATCTATCACCCCACATATATATATTTTTCTTTTGTGGTGAGTACATTTAAGATCTACTCTCCTAGCAAATTTCAAGTATACAGTATGCTAGTGTTAATTATAATCACCATGTCAAATGTTACATTCCCAGAACTTGTTCATCTTATAACTGGAAGTCTGTATCCTTTGACCAATATCTCCCCATTTCCCTCACCCCTGAGCCTCTGGCAACCATCATTCTAATCTCTGTTTTTATGAGTTCAACTTCTTTAGATACCACATGGAAGTGAGATCATACAGTATTTGTCTTCCTGCCATCAAGGTGCACCCCCATGTTGTCTCAAATGGCAAGATTTCCTTCTTTTTTTAATAGTTGGATAATATTCCATTGTATATATAGTATATATATCACATCTTCTTTATCCATTCTTCCCTTGATGGACACTAAGATTGTTTCCATGTCTTGGCTATTGTAAATAATGCTGCAACAAACATATGAATGCAGATATCTCTTAGAGATAGTGTTTTCATTTCCTTTGGATATATTCCCAGAGGTGAGATGGCTGGATTATATGGTAATTCTGTTTTTAAATTTATTGAGTAACCTCCATACTGTTTTCCATAATGGCTGTACCAATTTACATTCCCCTCAAGAGTGCATGAGTGTTCCCTTTTCTCCACATTGTCACCAACACTTATCTCTGGTTTTTTTTGATAATAGCCATCCTAACAGGTGTGAGGTAGTATCTCATTGTGGTTTTGATTCCATTTCCTTGATGATTAGTGATGTTGAGCATCTTTTCATATAGGCCATTTGTATGTCTTCTTTGGGAAAACGTCTATTCAGGTCCTTTGCCCGTTTTAAAATTATTTATTTATTTACTTATTTACTTACTTACTGTTGAGTTGTATGAGTTCTTTAAATACTTCAGATATTAACCCCTTATCAAATATATGACTTGCAAATCTTTTCTCCCATTCCACAGGTTGCCTTTTCATTTTGTTGATGGTTTCCTTTGTTGTGCAGAAGCGTTTCTTTAGTTTGATGTAGCTCACTTGTTTGTTTTAGCTTTTGTTGCTTGTGAGGCATTTAAACCGCTGGGCAATATGACTGGTACAAAGCAAGAAGAAAATATAGTGTAGCCATTCCTGATTATTTTCGCTTGCTCACTTTTTTTTTTTTACACTCAGCTACCTGAGTAGCTCTTCAAGTCATTCACACTATTTTGCAGGTTCTCACTAAGAAGAAGACAAAAGTATGAAGTCCTAAATAAAAGAACAATTTTAGAAATGTGAATTCCCATTGAACAAAATTTTAAAATTTCTAAATACCAAAAACTCGAAACTAAATAAGATCATGTTGATTGAGTGAAAAACAATGGACTACCACAAAGCACTCAGTCTGAACCTTCCTTTTTACTCTCCTGCCTAGCTTACCTCTTTGAGTGTGGGCTGTTGGAATGGCTCCCGAACTGGTCTCCTTTCTTTTGTTTAATCCTCTCTAATCCATCCTGGCTGCTGCCAGTAATCTTCTGAAAATGTGGATTTAATCCTGTCATTCCCAAGCCCTCCCTTAAAATTTTCTGTGCCTACCAATTTCCCTCAGTTTGAATCTCAACCTCTTAACTCTGACATACAAGGCTCTTGGCCCTGGCACATGGCCCCAGACAGCCTCCTTTCTCCACAGACTCCTTTCTCCCTGTCCTTCCCCAACACTCACAAATTCTAAACTATTTTGCAGAACCCCTTTCAGTTTCTCAGACACGCTAGTCTTTCTCTGATCTCTGGGCCTTTTCAATGTTTTTCTTCTACCTTTTTTATTACCAAATCACTTCTTTATTTACCAGATTGTTCAAGACTCATTGCCGGCCTTGTGTAGCCTTCCCTGACATCTTCCTCCATCCCAGATTGAGTCAGATCATTCTCCTTAGAGCTCTCATAGCATCTACTGATTTTCATCTTATTTTGTAAGAAATCATGTTACTCCTTCTAACATGAGAATACCTTGAGGGCAGCACTTACAGTATTTTTATCCCTGGACATTGTGCAAAATAAATGTTCAATAAATATTTGCTGAATAGCATAATTAGGGAGGCAATATCTTAAAAATGATAACTATATAGAGTACTTATTAGACATCAGGAACTGTGTGTGAAGTTTCTTATTTAATATTTTCAAAAACTTTCAAAGGAGTTTACTATCATCCCCAATTTATGAATGAAGGAATCAAAAAAAAAAAAGGAAGAAAGGGGAAGAGTAGAACTCTGTTCTGTTGTGCCTGAATATATTTTCTATAAAAGATTGCTAATTAGAATACATTGAATATGCTGTTCTAAATTATTTTCTGCAATATATCACAGCCAAACCCTGCTTCAGCTATTAAGAATGACGAATGTTGGATGCCTGTCATAGAAAGAGCTTAGTCTTCATCCTGAATTTAAAAGGCTGGGAAGAAAGAGAGTGGGTAGAATAGAAGAGAAGGTTACATAGGAAACAATTCGTCCCAGAAACTGAAGATGAAAGAGTTTAGGACCAAACAGGAGGGAAGAACTACGAGGTAAATCCTCAACTGGAATTTTTCTAGTTCTTTATAGGATCATACGTACTGGAAATCAAAGGGGTTCATCTTCCTTTTGCTCCCATATCATTCCCAAATTCCCTTTTCTATTCATTGACTGGTGGGGTTTGAGATGTTGACCAAAGGCCCCATGGAAGTGTAATGATTTTAGAATTAGTTTTGCTGGTAAAGTACTCAGGTTAAGGAATATGGTCTCTTTTGAGCTCCATTTCATTTGCTATGTTAACATCACATTCTGAGCCATGAATAGCACAGAGGTCAAATTTTCCTAAGGAGAGCAGCCCTTTATGTTGCCCTCTTCCATACTTGCATAATACAGGATGTGTCCATGATTGAACAGTCATGGACATCACTGTCTGTTTCCCCAAGTTCCATCAACCAAAGTAGGATGGATGACACAACCAAAACATTGATGCTGTTATTTATGTCTTACTAAGTTTAGTTTTGGATCACAAATTTTAGTACATCAGCCCTCATGTTTTTAAAACAGAAACCAAGAAAATGTTCAAGCAGGTTAGCATTCTGCTGACAGTTGGAAAGCTTTGGGTACTTAGTTTCTGCTCTAATTTTTTCAGCTATTTTTAAATTTGTTTCCTACTGTGGTAAGTTTGTAGTCTCACAGACATGTCCTTGGTTATTTGTGCAGAAAAACCTCTAAGACTGTACAATGTAGTCATTCTTATCATGGTAGTAGGTGGCTTACCTACCAGTGGAAGAAAATTTTTTCAAGTGATGATTTTTCTAATCTTTAAATTAAAGTCGACAGTTATTGGGCCTCTGCCATTTAGAAGGCATATATTTTATTAATTATATATATTTGTAATTTATATCTAATTTAATATGAATAGTAGTTGTCGTTCATTCTTGGGCCAGCTCTGCATTGGTCTCTTCATAAACTTTGCTGCATTTTATCCTCACAATAATTCTGCAAGGTAAGAATGGCTCTTACCTTCTGCCTCATTTTACAGGTGAGTCTGTGATCCTGTGAAATTAGGATACTTGCCTAAGGTCACATAGTAAGTAGATCAAGGTTTATCTTGCCCTGAAGCCTCTGTTCTTCACATTAAAGAAACAATAAAGAAGAGCAGGAGCGTGAACAAAGTGTTCTGTTGGCTCAAGTGAGGAGAGATCCATTTGATATATGGAATCAATTAAACCTTATAGAAGATGGATATTTGTGAAATACTCACAGGTATGGAAATAAGGTGAGGCATGCTTTAGACATTCAAGCAAAGAGCTAGAGCAAATGTAATGGATGAAAAATACTCAAAATATTCCTGGAGAACAGTGAGTTGTAAGACTAGTTGGATTAAGATAATAAGGTGTATGCTAGAAAAGTTAGGGTTAAGACTAGAAAGTCAAATTGAAGCCAATAGCCTTGCTTCATGGAGAGTCAATCAGTAGCAGGTGTGGGATACATTCGAGTACAAAAAGCCTAGAAACAGTTCAAATGGTTTTAAGGATTTTTGCCATAAAACCTCATACCAGAGTGTAATGAAAACACTCTTGTTTTCCTTTACTCACTACTCATGCAATACTCTGTACTCCAAACACGTGTGGGGTTTTCCCACACCAAGCAATTCTGCAACACCAGCTGGGAGTCCTATAATCAATTTGATTCTGAAAATCCAGGTTGCTCTGACTGACTGACTGTAAATCAGAGGTTCCTGCGACCACCTCCTTGGGTGGATGAATTTTCTAGAGTGGCTCACAGAACTCAGGAAATAGATTATCAGTATATTACAGAGATTATCAGTATATTACAAAGGATATTAAAGGATAAAAATAAACACTCAGATGAAGAGATTGAAAAGGTGAGGTCTTGAAGAGTTGCAAGCACAGGAGCTTCTGTCCCTGTGGAGTTTGGAGATGCCACTCTCCCTGTATGTGAGCGTGTGCTTGTTCACCAACTCAGAAGCTCTCCAGACTCTGGACAGATAATAGGGCCTTCATGAAAATCAACATAGAATTGTCAGTAGAAGTATATGTGATGGATCTTTTTAAATAAAAAATATCATTACGGTTGATCCTTAAACAATGCAGGGGCTAGGGGCACGGACCCCATGTGCAGTTGAAAATATGTATAAATTTTGACTTCCCCAAAACTTAACTACTAACTAGCATACTGTTGACCAGAAGACTTAGCAATAACATAAACAGTCACATTAACAGCTAACACAGTTTTAATGTTATGTGTATTATATACTGTATTCTTACAATAAAGTAAGCTAGAGAAAATAAAATGTTATTAAGAAAATCATAAGGAAGAGAAAATCCATTTACAGTACTGTACTATATTTATTGATACCGTAAGTTTGTCATCTGTTTACAAGATGAATTATCTGTCAGTACCTATATCAATATTGTCTTATATGAAACAAAACACTCTAGATGTTATGTATATTACTAACGGTAGACATAAAAAATAAAAAGATAATGTGAAAAAGCAATTCATATTGATTTACAGGTATAACAATTCATGCACTGATAATGAAGAAGCAGCATTGTGATTGCTATATGGTAGTCTAGGGTAATCGATATAATTCCTTCACAATAGCTTTGCCTTTACATTAATGAATGGTTATAAGATTTTTATGGCATACAATGTTACAATCATGTTCATAATACAGTATTAGAAACATTGTTACATTTTTGAAAAAAAAACACTTACCTATGATGATAGGCTTATATATAGTTTCTCCAATTACAATGGGAATGAATTTACTAAGGAATTTATAGTCACAAAATATTCCTTTATTCATTCATTTACTTAGTTATTCAAACAACTTTCGCTTTATATGCCCTTTAGTCAAAACAGACTACTGTACAGTAATGTAATTCTTTGAAAGCAAAGTTATAAAACAGTAAGAAAACTAACACTGATTTTATATTAAATATCATTTATGCCTGTGTAAAGAGAGACTACTATCTATGTACATCTTATGCATTCACGACATATATTTTTCTTAATTTTTTAAACATCTCTAGGCTATGCAGTTGATCTACAAGTTTTTTTAAATTGTTGCAAATCTTCCCAAAATTTTCCAATATATTTATTGAAAAAAATCTGCCTATAAGTGGACCCGCACAGTTCAAAACCATGTTGTTTAAGGGTCGACTGTATTTAGCATTTGATAATACATAAATTTGAGTGTGGGGGAATGATAGCATAAACAACAGAATGAGTGTGGTTCAAAAGAGTGAGTTATGGACATTCTGAATTCATAGAAGTGATAAGTGGGTTAACTAAGGTCACAGGGGTGGTTGGGTCTCCTGACACATACTCCTGTGCACAACTCTATTCTGCTTTCATGTCAATTCCTGACACCATCCTTATAAAAGAATCTTAAAAAGGTTATACAACATCAGTCCCTGAACTGGCATGTGGGCATGTTATAGACAAAGACAGCAGGACATTTCCTTGACCTTTAGTGGATCACAGAAAGGGTCATTTGCTAACAATTTTTCAGGAATACACTGTTTGTATTCTGTGTGAAACCGACACCTTATGATTGAACTAAATACATTATGAACAGTGTTTTGAAAATGAGATTTCAAAGTTCAGATGAATCTTTATTGTAGAAAAGATTAAAATAGCAAAGCAAATGCAATGGTTTAGGCTATTCCTGCCTAGTTGTAAGAGGACTGGCAACTTCCTTCCTTGGTCTCTGGGAGATTATGCTATCATGTAAGAAGCTCTATTACCCTGCTGGAGACATCACATGGAGAGCTATTGACACTACATGGAGAAAGACAGGGGTTCATCTGAGTCCTGCTTTTCAGCCATCTGCATCAAGGTGCCCAGCTTGTGAGTGAAACCATGTTAAATCCTCAAACCTGCCAAGCCACCAGCTGAAAATCACCAAGTACCCGTGTGTTGTGTAAAGAATCACTGCCCAACTTCCTGACCCACAAAATCAGGACACATAATAAAATGGCTGTCATTTTAAGCCACTAAGTTTTGGGGTTGTTTGTTACACAAAAATATATCATCAGAACAAAGGAACTGATTAATTCTGTCTGACTCAGAAAAGACTCTTCAAATTGGGTGAAATCTGAGTATGGTTTTTAAGAGTAAACAAGGGGATTACCTAGGCAACTAACGGGCAAAAAGCACTCTACGTTGATGGAAAATATGAGAGAAGACAGAGGAATTTGAAAGAGTTTGGTGTATTAGAATTTCTCAGTATTTTGAATAACAAAATAGAGGAATAAATGGGGGGATTGGGGATTAGCTTAGAGAAAGTTGGATTCCCCCCCACAGAGATCTCATATATTAATCTTTTCATACCAGACATATTTTTATAGGAAATGGTTAGGAGGTTATTCCAATAATCCAAAGAAAGATGAAAAAGACCTAAATACAGCAGTGAAAAGAAAGATTAAGTAAAGTAGTTTAAAATCTTGAATCATGTAAGGAATGGATTGGATGGATATAGAAGTAAGGATTAATAAAAAATATTGATTAAATCCCAATTTTTTGGTTTGGTGAGAGAATGGATGCCACCAATTGAAAACTGAGGTAGAAAGAACAGCAATTTGGACAATTACATTCAAGTTCAGTTTTAGATGTATTGGCTTTGAACATCTGTGGGTCTTCGAGGTGGAGAGAGATGTCCAGTCAGCAACTGGATGAAAAGATTCTATAGCTTAACAATAACTTTAGAGTCCTTCTCTTTCTTTTTAAACACATACACACACACACAAACACACACACACACACGTACACATACCGTACATATATATGTATGTATATTTAGGTATATGCATGTATATTGAATACATACACATATTGGAATTGTCGGTGTGTAAATGGCGGTTCAAACAAACTGCAAAGGTGAAATTGCTCAAAGAAAGTAGGAGAAGTGATAATTGAGAATACAGACATGAATGAAACCCAGAATATAAAGGATGGGGAGAGAAAAACAACTATCCATGTAAACCAAGAAGATCCAGTCAGTAAAATATGCCACGGAGGCCGTGTTGAGAACTAGATTGTTCACTTGAGTTGTTTAAAACTCACTTCACCCACCCAATAATCTAGACTTTATTTCAGTGTTGTTGGGATTGGGATGCTAATAATATCTAAATGTTATGTAAATCTAAATAACTATGGATTTAGGTCTGGGGGTGGCAAGACTATAAATATATATAATTACATTTTTTCCTATATGTGTATTTTTTTCTATACTGTTCACGTGAACGCTTTTAAAATAGCCTTTTCACTACCATAATATGAAAAATGATATATTTGCCTTCACACTGAATTATCAAATGATTCATTGCTTCTTTTCAATATCACAAGCCAAAAGAAACACAGATAGAATTTGTTTTAGTTTATAAAGTAACAGCATGTCTTTAAAGTTAAGAAAACAAATTAGAAAATTATCAGATTAATGCATATGGCGTTGAGAATGTTCACAAATGAAGTGGAAACTGAGAGAAGAACTTGAACTGAATTTTATTAAGAACCGTTTCTGTCATTCTCAATAAGAAGTGAACGTTTTCACTGAAACATCATTACTAATAAACAATTTGTTTGCTTGAGTCTCCACGACTGGGAGAATACTAAGCTATTTTGAAAAGAGAAAATTCTAAGATGTGACTTAAGAGTCCATATTTTTATTTTAGAGTAGAAATATGATCATTTTTGCTCATTTTTCTGGGGATCAGGATTTGGGAAGAAAAAAATTCCACTTCATTTCTTATTTTTTCTGAGACCTTCAATCTCCTTTAAACGGAATATGGTCAATTCCTAGTTGTGGAATAACCACAAGACAATTAGAAGTTAAATTGTTGAGCAGCCCGCATCTAATTGAAGTCTCTCCATTTTAACTATTTTATTTTTAGCATCTGAAGTAGTCTGTAGCTCTTCTAGGCTATAATCATGTTTATTTAAGAGTAGTGCAGTCCTCAGTGAGAAAATAAAAACCTACCAGAACTGCTATACTGAACAGAAGAAAATAGGGAGATGGGTAGTATGTTTAGTATACTTTTCAGTTTATGATTTCCTTCAAATTACCATACAAATATTTCAGCCTGAGTTCTAGGACTCCGTGTCTGAATGGGTTTCCTTTGCATAATGTCATGAATATGTGTATCTATCTTGATTTAAGAAGTTATCCAAGATTTTTACTTTTCAGAAAGTTAGAGCCCATGAAGTTCTGAAGATGCTGGGTAAGTTTTATTTTGCAAGTCATTCTGGGGAGTCACCATGTCTAAAACTCTGTTTTCTAAAACATACAGGTAAAATAAATACAGGTGAAGATTCTTTACCATATTTTTCCCCAGAGAGAAAGGACTATAGCTTAGGAGAATTTTTTGCCCATTCAGAAAGAGGACCTCTGGAGAATGTCATCATCATCATCATCTTTATCATCATCATCATTGTATTAGCAAACATTCCTTAATTGACTACTGTGTTGCAGCCTCTGACTTATACCCTTCATATGAATTTTCCTCTTTAATTGTCAGAACAACTCTATGTGTTAGGTGATATTACAACCTTTTCGTTTTTTTACTAATAGATGAACTGGGTTTTAAGTGGCTAAAATATGCTATTTACTAATACAAATTGGCAGAGCGATGCTTTAAATCTAGCAAACCTTATAATTGTACACCCTTAACCATTCTTTTTGTTATTTTACTGTAAAGAAAATCAGAATAACAAACTTTTTTTTTTTGAAAGAAAAGAAAACTCCTTGTTGCCAGTATATTTGTTTAAATGGAGACAAGGTAAAGAAATAGTCCATTGCTCTGTCTCAGGTCAAATCCTTACCAAGAAACACTGTTACCTTAGACAAGTCTCATCCCTCACTTTTGTTATCTGACTAATGGGAATACTGTGAGTGCTTTCCTCCTGGGTTGCTATAAACAGTAAATAAAACAGAAAGTGTAATTAAATAGTGTATTTCCCAGGCATAAAAATTTTTCAGTTAATTTTCAAATGTTCTTATTTTGAGTTACTGTTATTATTGCCATCATTATATATTTCAAAATGTAAACTCATGCCACAATTCAGTTTGGTTCACCAAGTACTGTGGGATCAATAGTACCCGAGTTCTAATGGTAGATATCAAACAATTATAAAAGTGCTTTTCCAGTTTGGAAAGAAAACAAACAGGTATTTAAAGAAATAATTAAAGAGCATTCTAAAGATGGTATTTGGGAAACTACTAAATTGAACATAAGCTAAATTATAGTAAAGGTGATGAGTTGTCAAGAATCAGATGTTATCACAAAAGATATTATTGAAGTGATCAGTCTTAAGGTGGGAAAGGCTGCTAGCTTCTGGAGTGACAGCCAGGTGATGAACTTAACCATCCATTTGTTTTGTCACTAAAAAATAAACCTTTAAATACTATGAGAAATATTGGATATCACATCAAAGTGCTGGTGAATAATAACTGTAGATACAGGGGCAGAGGAGGGATATGAGGAAATTGCTGACAGAAAGGCAGGCTTTATAGGAAGGGGGAAACCTGGCAGGAGAAACATCAATTTAGGAAGGTTTTGGAGAATCAGCTCTGATTTGATGACAGCCTGGAACTATGATGGTGACAAAGGAAATGAAGATGTATTAGGCTTCTGACTGACCCAGAGGAATGACTCCACTGGCTGAATTTCAGTCTGGAAGAAGGCAAAGGAAGTTCAGTTGTGGCGCTATTTCCATGTGCCCCAGAGTTAACTCAAATCTTCCTGGGTAAGTGACTCCTTTACCTAGTTATTATATAGAATTTTTAATATGCAGATATTGTTTTTTTTTTTTTCTGCTATCAATTCTCTCCCATCCCTGTTAGGTTTTGCAAGCAAGAATCTTTCTCCAACACTGACAACCTACAATATAATGAGGCTATCGCAAGCCTGGGTTCACCTGCATCAGAATTGTTTGGGGTGCTTCCAAAAAATGCATATTTCTGGGCACCATGCCATGCCTACCACACCAGAATCTCTGGCAATGGTCCCTGAGAATCCAAACTTTTATCATGCTCTTTAATTTCTTCTTATACATGCCAGAGTTTGAGAACTACTGCTTTTTGGAGATGAGTTTAGAAAAGAAGCAAATCATACCTATGCACCTACATAAGCCTGTAGGCTTCTCGAAGGTAATCTATCCTTTGCTCTAGCCACAATAATTCTGCGTTACTTTAAGGAACAAATCATTGATTTTCATCTT
Organism: Delphinus delphis; assembly: GCF_949987515.2. Taxonomy (NCBI): domain Eukaryota; kingdom Metazoa; phylum Chordata; class Mammalia; order Artiodactyla; family Delphinidae; genus Delphinus; species Delphinus delphis. Next base: position 40,236,976 of record NC_082698.1, on the reverse strand, counting down.
CACAGCTCTGTGGATGGATTAGGGTTTGACAAACCTGCGGTGGGTTGGGCTGGGCAGGGCTTTTAGCTTCTGGTCCAGTCGAGTCAGTTCCATGTGTCTCATTATGAAATGTTTTTATGGCAATGGCAGAAGTGCAAGCAGGTTTCAAGTCCACTAACATCCATGGCCCATTGGTTAGAATGAATCATGTGGGCAAGTCCAAAGTCAAGGGGTAAGGAATTATACTCCACCTGCCATAAAGCCATGGCAAGGGTATGAATTTTTAATACCACTAGAAGGGAATGATAACTTGGGGCCCATAAATCAATTACAACACTTGGGACTGTATTTTAATCATGCTCGTATCCATACTTTCCAAGTGATTCTTTGGCACATAGAGGTAATTTAAAAAAGCCCTTTTGAACTGAACAGCATAGCTATTACTTTCAGCAATGTGGTAAAAGGAAATTGTGAGAAGAACCATGAAAATAGAACGTGAGCCAGAGATATTCACTGCAAACTCTGCGTATTGATATCCAGTTTGGGTCTTAGAATTTATTTGTAAAATCTTACACTACCTCATTTTAAAAGTTTTATTTTTAATTGTATGTTTTACATATAACATAAAATTCACCATCTTAACCATTTTTCAAGTAGACAAATCAGTAGTGTTAAGTACATTCATATTGCTGTGCAACCAATCTCAAGAAGTCTTTTCATCTTGTAAACTGAAACTCTGTACCCATTAAAAAACAACTCTCCATTCCCCCTCACCCAGTCCCTGGGGGAGGCAGCCACTATTCTGCTTTCTATCTCTATGAACTTAACTAATTTAGGTAACTTTTACAGGTGGAATCATATAGTATTTGTCTTTTTGTGACTGGCTCTTTTATTTAGCATAATGTCTTCAAGGTTCATTCATGTCGTTGCATGTGTCAGAATTTCTTTCCTTTTTAAGGCTGAATAATATTCCATTGTATATATAGACCACATTTTGTTTATACATTCAACTGTTGATAGACAGTAGTTTTTTCCACATTTTGGCTATTATGACTAATGCTGCTATAAACATGGGTGTACAGATTGCCTTATTTCTTACAATTGCATTATATATTATGGCTAGACCATGCCATTTTCTGCCATTAAGACAGTTTCTCTTCCTATCATCAAAAACAAAACAACAAAAACACTTATAATGTTTAGAACAGGAATTGGCAAATGATGATCTGTGGGCCAAATCCAACCCACTGCCTGTTTTTGTACAGCCTACAAGTTAAGAATTTCTTTTATATTTTTAAGTGATCCAAAAAGAGGAAAAAGACTATTTCATGACATGAAAGTGTTATGAAATTCAAATTTCAGTGTCAGTTTTATTAAAATACAGATAATCTAATTTACATACTACCAGTGGCTGCTTTTCTACAAAACAGCAGAGTAGAACAGTTGCAACAGAGACAGTACGGCCTGCAAAGCCTAAATCTTCACCACTGGTCCCTGTCCAGAAAAAGTTTGCCAACCTCTGCTGTAGGAATCCTTCACAACAGGCAGCAAAGAACAGCTCAGAAGTTTATTTCATTCTTACAGATCACTGATGCAGCATTTTAGCAAAATAGTATTTTGACAGACTTAATTATAGTAGATCTGAGAAAAAGTATTTCTGATTCTCTGTGACATTTATTGGAGCCATTTAAGCCAGGTCAGTTGGATAAATGCTATTTCAATAAACTAAATGGTCATGTGGCATAATTCCCTCTTGAAAATACCACCGTGGCTCTAGAACATTCATCTAGCTGGAGCTCGTAGAATGGATAGGACCCAGGACAGCCAGAAGGGAGCATGCAGGCTGGAGAGGAGACTCTGAACAACCTTAGGATGAGAAAACCTGGGGCCTGGGGGCCTTGAAAGTGATCTGGAGCTGTGGCAAGTAGCATGACAGCAGCTGTTCTCTCTCTTCTTTTTCCCAGCAGTCACACTGGAAATTTTAAATTACAAAGTATGTCATTTGCAATATCCTTGGCACTTTAGGAATTAATTATAATAATTAGTGATCCTTAACTATGTGCCAAGCATTGTGCTAAACCCCTTGCATGTAGGTATTGTCTCATTTTATCCTACCACTAAACCCTGTAAAGATAGGTACTATCTATTACTATTATTCCTATTTACCAGTGAGGAAACGAACACAGAGTGAGGTCACACAGCCAGCCCAAGGTGGAGTTGGGGTTTGATTTGGGCAGGCAGACTGCGTGCTGGTGCTCTAACGCCAAAGACCAGGGATCTATCAATACACCTTAGCCAAGCTTTTCAGGTGATTCTAACCAAGCTCACCCTACAGTGGGCTGTAAATATTGTGAGCAGCTGCAAAATCCTGAAGCAGCCCCTAGCAATGTCAAGCAGCTGGGTCAATCTCTAACAACAAATTGGTCTCACCCAGAGATTTCTTCAAACAGTAGTAAAATGAATTGGTGCTTATGAATAGACTGTCAAAAAGCCAAGCAGAGAAGAGCACATACTAGAGCTCGGGAGGGTGGAGGGAGCTTGGTTTTCCATCTCAGTGACCTCTCCTAGTCTCTTCTGAGGAGATTACACTTTAAGGGTTTTTAGTGTCCTCACTCAGTGATTCAGAGGCTTCCCACCCTTTACCTGTCTATCCTATTCCTTTGTTTTCTCCTTTCACCAAGGTCTACCTCACCTAGAATTTACTTCACACAATTGCCAGTGATCTTCAATTGTTCTCCAGTATTTTCATATGTTCCAATCTCTCTCCATTAAGCTTCTTCAATAAAATGTTAAACCCAGTGAAGGATAGGAACTTTATTTTCTAAGCTTTTGGAATCTCTCTCCATTCCTTTCCTCTCCCCACCCTCTCCGGCCTCCCTGCTTGCACTCTCCAATTTATGGAATATGGGTGGGTACAAATACTTTATAGTACCCCACGGATTTAAACACCCATCTGCACAAGCCCTCTGGCATAGTCAGCTAACTAACTTGAAGATGATACTTGTCCCTGTAAAATTTCTCTAAAATTACTATGTCCTCCAGCTCAGGCACTCTCCTCTTAGCATTGACAATGGCCTCCTAAAATATCCTTCACCTGCTGGGTAATTTTCACTCTAATCCACTCATCGTAGATACTGTGGTCAAAGTACCCTCTGAAGCTTGTCACTCAATCAAGTTCTCCCTCATCTCCTGTTTTAAATACAAATTTGTGATCTCTACAGTAGGATATGGCAGGCAGGGCAGCTTAACTCTCAAAAGCACAGGCTCTGGCCTCAAAATGCTTATGATTGAATCCTGGTTCTACCATTTACCTGCCGGGAGACTCGAGCAAGTTGCTTAATATCTTTGAAATTCAATTTCCTCAACTGTAAAATGGAGCTAATAACAGTACCTTCTTTATAGGACAGTTCTGTGAGAATTCAATGTGAAAATGTCTATTTAGTAATTCAAGTACTGTTCTAGAGTACCTTGTTCATAAGAAACCTGTATTGATTCGTGTTCATAGTCACTATCAGCATCATTATGGATCTAACATAATAACCAGATTTCTATTTGGAGCACTCTCGTACTCAGCCCTGAAAATCCAGTCAAAAGCAACCACTTTGGTGTTCCCTCAATAGGACCAACACCTTTTTTTCTGCCTCATATTTTTTGGTTGCCTGTGTCCAGATGCCTTTTCCTAGCCGCCATCTCAGTTTATCCAAAACCCTTGAAAGAATGCCATATCTCTGAGACCATCCCAGATCTTTCAGAGTGGATGTGATTTCCCCTCCCTTACAGCACTATTTTTTGGGAGTGAGGGGAAATATTAGAAAAGTAATTTATAATAGCTAACAATATATAAGATTATTATATATACTTTTCCCCTAATATTCCTTATTAAATATCTGCAAATAATGGGAAGGGAGATTGAGTGGTGCTATTCAGGATTTAAATTTTTGTGATTCCAAAATAGAGTCACAAAATAGATATTTTGTCTAATTCTTGGTATTCATCGGGACTTTCATTATAGGCAAAAAAAATTAAATTAAAATAAGATAAGGTGGATTTTTATCATAGGGTTTTAGGAGTGTCTCTCAGAACTCAATTCTCGAATACAGGCTAAAACTAAAATTTGGAAAATTGCAAGGACTCTCTTTTTTCTCCCCTCTTCCCTCTTCCCTCTTCTGTCTCCCCCCTCCCCTCTCCCTTCTTCCACTCCCCCTCTATTACAGAATTAAATAACCCCAGCTGATAATATTATGTAGTCCCAGTGAAATGCAGAGGTTAATTTGCTCCTGCTGGGGCCTAATTCTAAATTTTTGGAACTGGAATCCAATTGGCCAGGCTTGGATCAGATGCCTATCCCTAATCCCATTGCAATGCCAGGTAGGAGGGGTTTCACCCCATAGATCAGAGGCAGTTCCCTGAGAAAGGAGCAGGCTCTGTGAACTGGGCTCATGCTAAAAGGTATCTACTAAGCTTTTCAACTATTTTTTAATCTGGTAGACATTACTAATAACATCTGCCTTCTTTCATAATAACTTAATAGTGGTTTTTCCATGTTTCACACGTTTGGGCGAAAAGCTATTTCCTAACTACGGGTTTACTGTTCAAGCTAATAGAGGTTCTGCTCTCAATTTATGATGAAAACAAATGATATTCTTCATGAAATTAGGCTTTCCGGTGATACTGCATCAATGACAGGAGAGCTCTTAAAAGAAGCTACAGGTTTTACACTGATGATTTTAGATCATGACCCAACCCCTCTCTGGACCAATGCAAGTGGGTCTATATAGATGAGGGCTTTGCAGGAAAAGCTGGTTTACTCAAATCTCTGTAAAACATTGGGGCGTTAGAAACGTTAGTTTGCTGCTACCTCCAACCATAGTGTGACAATGTGTTCTCCCAAACTGCACTCCACAGCTGAGCCCCTTGGGAACTTCTCAGCAACCGTGGTAGTAATTGATTTGAGGGACTGAAGTGCTCAGTGGAAGACTACAGCGGGTACTAGAGGAGGCAGCCTGGCTTGTTCAGCAGATGCAAAATTACTCAGAGGAGGGGAAGTCACATTCAGCAAAGGCTTCTGGGCCCTAAGGGAACTGAGGTATCAAAAAAAATACAGCACCATAGCCTAGGTAGGGATCACTTGGTAGTTACTTCATTTGGGAGCAGACATGAAAATATAACCCTTGGCTGCCAAAATTACTTACGAGAGAAATTAAAGGTAAAGTAAGCTGAATTTATGACCTATATGTACCTACAGAATGAAGCCTAGGGGAAGTTATATTATTATTTCCTGCATTAATTCTAAGAAATGGAAATATCTGCATTATGTAGACGTTAAGATTGTAATGGAAACCCCAAATACCACCTACATAGGTGTAGACAACCCAGATTTTAGACAACCAATCAATTTTAGTGGCCTGACATACCACAGTATTTTTAACACCATTCATTACCATCTCTTACATTGTCCCAAGATAAGTTCTGGTTATACTTGTTGGAATCCACAGGGTAGCTATCCAGCCTGGAAACTCAGGTGGATATATAATACATGATTTATTGATGATGTATTCAAATATCTGATAAAATAATCTATGCTTGTGGACTTTATGGCCACCTTGTATTTGTCTATTCCCTTTTCCTTGGGCAGTATAAAAAACCACCTGGACCATACTGTTCATACCCCTGCATTCTAGCATTTATCACGTTGGATTGTTCCTGTATATCAGCTCTTCACCTCCCACTAGATAGCAAATTCTTTGCAAGCAGGACCTTTTCTTATTTACCATTCTTTTCTCTCTCACACATACACTCACCTTAAATTAGTTTCCCAAACTTGATATTTCTCTGTGGATATTTCTTCCCTTTCCTCCCTCCCTTATCTCTGCTTCTGCTGGGCACCCCCTACCCCATGGTTCTGGTTCTCTCTGCTCTAACTTTCCTTCAAGCCAAGGAGTCACAATGGTTTCTTGCCATTCATTCCTACTGAGGGATATTTCTCAGAATTTCTCAGGGATTCCTCAACTCTGCCCACATCTCTGTGACTAGCCCCTTCATTAAGTTCTGTTCAATAAAACCTCTCTGAATCGAATTCCGTTTCGAGCTGGCATCTTCTTTGAAGTAGATTGGCTTTGCTTTTTTCCTATTACTTTGAATATATGTTACCTTTTCTCCCAACTTGTAATATATTTCAATATCTAGTATCCTCAAAGTTTCCACTATCAACCCAGAAGATTAGTTCCAAGTATAAAAGAGATTTTCAGCTGCCTTGCTTTAGAATTGGAAACACATTTTTGCTCAGTAAATCAGTTTGGAAGTGTTAAGGCCAAATGTTAACAATGAAACTACCTTCTTTTTTTTCCTTCACAGCAAAGGTAAAAATAAGACAGACCAGAAACTGCTCTGTAATCTCTGACCTACAGGCCACTATTAAGTCATCAGGTCAAATTTCAACAAGATGGTGGCTAACCAAGTTCCCTGTTACTCTAAATTCACTTCCCCTTTTTTATTATATATTTTCCTACACATTGTGCCATTATTGAATAATATGGTAATTTTGTTTTGGTGCTCAAATCTGGCCAGGGAGAGCCCTTTCAGTCTGGCTGTGGTGTCTTCCTGACATGTCCCCACTAGTCTTGGAGCACCTCCTGGGTTTTTGGCACAGCAAAGTATTTGGGGTGTACTTTGTCTTTTGCCTATCCCAGACTTGGAATCAGAAATTTCTTAAAAAATTTTCCTCCCTTCACCAGTTGTTTTTTTTTTTTTTCCCCTAAGAGATAAATGATGTTTAGAAATCAAGATCTGTACACTAGCTGTGCTTGTTACTACTGGAGTGTCCTGGCTTCTAGATGCTTTCAATAGAGAGAGCTAGGAAAAAATAGATATTTTTTTAAAACATGAATTCATTCTAATACCTCTGGTAAAGATCATCAATGGACATAAAACCTATTGCCTGAGAAGTTGGGAATAGAATGTTCACATGGCCTCAAACAATTAGCCCTCAGGCTACTTATATATTGATCATAAAGGAAAAAGAGTGACTTTACAATGGAAAGATCTAGTGGATACCACCTTAACAAAATAATCAAACTTCACATCATGAGGAATGGAAAAAACTGATCTTGTGGGCCTCCTGATGTGATACAAATGGAAGTCACATCACCTATGTAGTAAACTTGCCAAAAAAGTTTAATCAGAGATCATCACAAGAAAATGATCACGTTAATACAAATGGTGGTACGTGTGGCAACTGGCCTGGTCTCTTCTTAAATTTTCCTTAAAGTGTCAAGGGAAAAACAAAGGTGGGGCAACTTCTCCATCAAAGAGACTAAAGAGACAATAACAACCAAGTGAAATGTGTGATTTTTTTTATTAGATCTAGAATTAAAAGTAAATGTGATAAAGGGCATTCCAGGGGTGACTGGAGAAATTTGACTATATTCAAACACTGCATACTAGGAAATATTATTTACCTAGGTTAACTTTATTGTTGGTTTGATTATGCTATTTTGATTATGCAGAAGCATATTCTCATTCTGAGAAATAACTGCTTAAGTATTCATGTGGGGGGGAGCAGAAATGGCATAGTTTCTGCAATTTATTTAAAAATGCTTCAGCAATATATACATGGGAAAGTGAAAAATGAAATGTTTACAGTTACTAATCTAGGTGAAGGATTTTCATTGTACTATTCTTTCAACCTTTCCAAAAACAAAAACAAAAACAAAAAAAACAAAACTTGGAGGGAAAGTACAGAGAGTCAAGGTGAATGCTTTTTTGTTTGTTTGTTTGTTTTTTGCGGTACGTGGGCCTCTCACCGTTATGGCCTCTCCCGCCGCGGAGCACAGGCTCCAGACGCGCAGGCTCAGCGGCCATGGCTCACGGGCCCAGCCGCTCGGCGGCATGTGGGATCCTCCCGGACCGGGGCACAAACCCGCGTCCCCTGCATCGGCAGGCGGACTCTCAACCACTGCACCACCAGGGAAGCCCAAGGTGAATGTTTTTAAACAGAGGAAATTTGTAAGCATTAGTCAGCTTGGAGCATTAGTAACATTTTAAAGTTGATTCCAGAGAAAACAAAAAACAACTCACAGAACTACAAGGAAGGGGATTAATATTTCTTTTTAGATTAACATTTTGAAAAATCACATATCTAGCTAACATTTATCGAGTTCTTACTTTGCTCTAAAACTCTAATAGGTACTTCACAAGCAGAGTTAGTGTCCAGGCTACCTAAACTTGGCAACATTCTTATGGGCTATGAGGAGGAGGAAAATTAAGTGTAGAGAGTTTCAGTAACTTGCCTCAGGCCCAAAGCTAGTCTGTGATAAATCTGGATTCAGATTCTCGTCTAGAGCCTTGAAATGCTCATCCACTTGACTCTATCAGATGAGAAAGGCTGGTCAAGGTCCAGAGCTTAGATTACCGACTGAACTTCTGTTTCCCACTGACTAGCTGTCTGATCTTGGGAAAGTTACGTAAAAAGAGCATAATAATGATCATACTTACGCTGAAGATTAGTTTGGAAGAGCTAATCCATCAAAAACCCTTAGTATAGTACTTGTCATGTAGTAGTCTTTAAATAAACATTAGCAAGGATCATGTTTTCATATATATTATTACATTCCTATGTATTCTGAACAATAATCACGCAAGAAAGGTTCTTTTCCTCCTTTTTTATAGCTGCTAAAAGGAGAATGTACCATAAATAGAGCCAAAATTTGAACCTAGGTCTCTGTAACACCAAAGCCCATGCTCTTTCTGCTAAACCACATAGGACTCTCCAAGAAATTTATCACCTTAGCATGTTCCTCTAAGTTCTGATTTTTATTCTTTTTTTTTTTTTTTTTTTTTTTGGTACGCTGGCCTCTCATTGTTGTGGCCTCTCCTGCTGTGGAGCACAGGGTCCAGACGTGCAGGCTCAGCAGCCATGGCTCATGGGCCCAGCCACTCCGTGGCATGTGGGATCTTCCTGGACCGAGGCACGAACCTGTGTGCCCTGCATCAGCAGGCGGACTCTCAACCACTGCGCCACCAGGGAAGCCCCCTGATCTTTATTCTTTAATTTAGCAAAATAGGGTAGTCCGAAAAGAATTCATTATAGTTATACTTCATATCATCTTTTCTTTATTATATAGCAAAATGTTATCCATAAACACTCTCTTTGGTTTTAGTTCAAAAGAATTATCTTTCACAGCAATATAGGAATTAGTATGAGATTTTATAAAGTAAAAATTACAGCGGGAATTAACAATTTTTAGAATAGCTAGTTCAGGTTTAGACTTTAAATCCAGGAATATGCAGCATCCATTAAAATGCTTTTAACTCAGAAGCATTTGAAGGCAATTTAGCAGTATTTATTTTATAAACTTAGTAACTAAGGCCAAATAACAATCAAGATTGGAGCCTATAATTAGAAGCTCCAAGTTATCACTGAACATACTTACATCATTGAAATTCAAAATATGACAACAGAATCAATACCTGTTTTGGAGATATCCTTTTACCTGTGAAGTGATAAATGCATGAAATTAGAATCAGTGAACTTGCTTGAGTTTATATGCATATGTGTAGCCTGACCCAGAAGACTCCTTCACTGAAAAATATGACTGTTTCTTTGCAATTTTCCTCAAACAAGCAGGAGATATTATAAACTCTTTTTTTTTCTCCTTTAGTTTTCATGGCAAAATTCTAGAACCCGCTTCTAACATTCTATATCATATGAAGGAGCTATTGCTTCCTACTGTGGAAGGGAGATAAGAAAGGCTTAAAGATGAGATGGATACACGAATCAGCATATTGTTTATAAGATATCAATGTCAGTTATTTTTTAAAATACTGATTATAGCAATTAAAACCTCCTTACAGTTCATATAATGCCTTAAAGTTGGTGACTTGACACTTTATTAATACAATCAGTTAACTTGTATTTTCTATCTAATATATTCAGGTATTTATCATCTTACATCTGGGTCATAGGAAAATCCATTTTAAAGTAAAAGGGCTAAGAAATGAAGAAGATTAAGATTATGATAACAATGACAGTAAATCACTGATCAGAAGCCATTCTTGTTTCAAAAGCTTGCTCCCACTTTTAAAATTTTAATCTCTAGAATAATCACGTGAAAATATCTGTATAAGAAAAATACAGCTGGCAATGGTTTGTACAAAATTGTCAGCAAAGAAATGAAACAGAAATGCAAACGAACATCACAATTTACCAAAATGTTAGTCATAATCACACAAATCAATCACAATGAAGGGCTTAAAATTATAATTATTTACCTGGAAATTAACCATTTACCATTAATTTAAAGAAATACATTCGATGTGTTCTTAATGTTTTCCTTACTACTTCTTTCGCCCCATCCCAGCTTTCTTTTTTTCTTTTTTCTTTTGCGGTGTGTGGGCCTCTCACTGTTGTGGCCTCTCCCATTGCGGAGCACAGGCTCCGGACACACAGGCTCAGCGGCCATGGCTCACGGGCCCAGCCGCTCCGCGGCATGTGGGATCTTCCCGGACCGAGGCACGAACCCGTGTCCTCTGCATCGGCAGGCGGACTCCCAACCACTGCACCACCAGGGAAGCCCCCCCCCCCTTTTTTTTTAAATGAGGGTTTCTTGGTTTCCCCTGCTTCACCATCTCTCCCCTGTCCTCTCCCTTTGGCTCTTGTTCCTTAGTGACATCTCTGCTTGGCAGATGTCCCGCAGCCCTCCTTTCGTGTCTGTCTGAGACAGAGCATGTCATCCCATCACAGGCTTGGATTCAGATCTCAATGCTCCTTCCTTCATTCCCAGGACCTCTTTCCCATAGATGCAAATCCTGCTAGCAATTAGCATGCCACACAGACAACTGTTTTTTAAAACAGAAAGATTGTCTTTGAGATTAGAATGTTTCTATTAATTATAAGAACAAATAGAAATTACATGATCAGCTCTTGCAGGAAGCAAGCTATTATAATTTTTAAGTAAATGTAAATTTTTAAGTTGCTAATGTTTTTTCCACTTGGAGAGCTCTTATGAGTGTCATTAAATTTAATATCTGTGTCATTTTTTCCATGGAAATTTAAGAATTTATGTCCTCTTTAATCCAACATATTCCCCACTTTACTTTTTAAAAAAATGAATAAAAGTCCAAAACATGTCTAGTTAATTCCTTATGAATTTACTGTTCTTCAGAATTTTCTGTGAGATTTATTTGAAATGCAGATTTCATGTCTTCCTTCCCAGTTGTCATGAGTCACTCAAGGACTGTGGAGTTTACATTTCACATAAGAAGCTGAGTATTTCATATATGTATATTTATTTATTTATTTATTTAATTTATTTCTTTTTGGCTGCATTGGGTCTTTGTTGCTGTGCACGGGCTTTCTCTAGTTGTGGCGAGCGGGGGCTACTCTTCCTTGTGGTGCACAAGCTCATTGCGCTGGCTTCTCTTGTTGCGGAGCATGGGCTGTAAGCATGTGGGCTTCCGTAGTTATGGCTCGCAGGCTCTAGGGTGCAGGCTCAGTAGTTGTAGTGCACAGACTTTGTTGCTCCGTGGCATGTGAGATCTTCCCAGACCAGGGCTTGAACCTGTGTCCCCTGTACTGGCAGGTGAATCCTTAACCACTGTGCCACCAGGGAAGCCCCAGCACCTGAATATTTCTGATGCAGGCAGCCTAGTTCCTAGTTCCTAGAAGGAACACTCATATTCACAGGATTGTGAGATCAAGGTAAACATCATCAGACAGTTTGATGCTTTAGTAAACCACGATGCATTGGTTCCTGGTAATAATTTAGAAATTCTGCCAAGGAGATTGGTCTTAATTAGAATGCTGGTGTGGAGACCAATAGCCATGAAAGAGATTAGAGAGTTCAATTCTGCAATGAAGATAGAAAAGAAATATGAATGGACAATAAATACTCTAAATAAACTCAATTTCATTAATAAACTGTGAAAAGCAACCTAAAACAATGTGAACTATTTTCACCCATTTGCTTGTTAAAAATTAAAGATTGGTGTCATCAACCACTATTAAAGATGCAAGGAATTCCCTCACAAACATTGATAGTAGGAATGTAATATGGCAGAGAATATTCAAAGGCAATTAGCAATATCCATCAACTGTTAAGTGAAAGATTTGTTTAAGGAAGACTTGTATATATGCAGAAAGGAATGTATACGAATGTTCAGCATTTCATTGTTTGGAAGAATGCAAAATTGGGAGCATATCATCAATCAGGAAGGAAATGATTAATAACCCAGGAACGTGTGTTCCATAGAAGAGTATAAAATCTTTATAGAAGAATGTGGCAAGCATCCATATATTTCATTCTGAAAACTCTCCAAGACATATTTAGTGGATAAAAAAGAATTTGAAGCCAATTAATATAGAACTGTCCCATTTATTCAAGAAGGATATATCTGAAACACAATATTTACAACTAGGCAAGTGGAAGGGTTTGGGGAAGGGGAAGGAAATCCTGAAGGAAGGCTTTCAACCTATATCCTTTAATTTTTTTTTTACAATAAAATATATTCATGAATTAAAAGGAGGTAGAAGAAAATAAGCAACAAAGTTCAAAAATAAGCAGATTTTTAAATATGGCAAAGTCTCACTAATTTTTAGGAAGTGGGAGAGGTTTGCTATGGGGCATTGTTTTAAAAAATGTGTCTTACTCTTGATTTTTCCAAGAGTAGTATCCCTTATAAACTAAGGTATAAGTTTAATAGATAAAATGAAGCATGTCAATAAAAAATTAAATCCATGGAAGATCAGATCTATATAAAAATGTATCATTATCAGAAAGAAAATTTTTGCCTAGAGGAATTGTTGTTAAATTGCTTGCTTATAGATACAAGGATAACAACTATGAAAGTACTGTGCTTTGTTGGGATATCATGGCTGCCTGTTAAATTTTCTTTCTTTCAATTTGTTTTCTATTGCTATAATAGTGTTTATCCAATAAGTACTCTAAAAGAATAGCTCAGCCCAGAATTCTCATTTTATTAAAACCATTTGAAAACAATGCTTTTAGTCTGAATTCTTCTTGCTTTAAGAAATTCACAGATTAAAAAAAAAAAAAAAAGAAAGAAAGAAAAAAGAAAACAAGTCACTCCGAATGCAGAAAGAAGTATCTAGGCCATTTCAGAATTACAAAGTCTTAGTTGGTAAAATCTGGATTAATGTGGTGCATCATTATTCCAAATTAAAGATCTGATTTTAAGTCATAGCTCATTCTCAGGAGAGAGACAAACTTGTATTCTCATATACAATCGCTCGTGGTTTTCACTTTCTAATATTATTTAGATTTAGAGTCAGAAATAGGTATAGCTCTCTCTAGATATGCTTATTTCATTTCTTTTAATTTGTTTGCATAACTGAATAAGCAGTTGTCAGATAATGTTCTGGCATCTTCTGCACTCTATGGTAATACACATCCATTTCCATTGTGCCGGGACCAAGTCCAGTCTACACTAAAAGTAAATGCAGTAACTGATAAAACACACTCAACAGGTTTACTAAGTTGACAATGCCCTCCTACTATGTAGTTGCATTGTACATTTCATCACCAAATATTCATGAATGAGAGGTCAAAGATGGCTGATTCGACGTCAGCTCTGGAGAAAGATCCTGGAATAGTCATTCTGGAATTTTGCAGCAAATGGAATCACCTGGGGAGATTTAAAAACTCCCAGTGGCTGAGCTTCACTCCATACCAATTATATCAGAAACTCCTTTGGTGGGACATGGGCCTCAGTAGTTTTTAGAGCGGCCCACGTGATCTGAAAAGCCGCTAAAGCTGAGAACCAGCGTCCTTGAGAATATTAAAGGCTTTCAGAGCAGCAGTGCCCACAGCAAATCCGAGAAGCCAGAGGAAGTAGTAGAAGTAAGAGTGCAAGTTAAAAGGAGCCACAGACTCCATGTTGGATTAACAGGGCAGTTGGTGTTTTGCTTAAAAGAAAAAAACAAGATTTAGAGCCCTAAATGAAGGACCACAGTCGTTAAGACTTTGACACCTGTGCCTTTCATTGGAAATGAAATAATTAGAAGTTAGGCCACCTGTGTGTATTTTCCCCACCTCAAATGAGATCAATGTTCAATTATTTAGAGACTAGAGTCCAAAGAATTAGAAGATACTAGAGATCAGCTTAAGCAAGTGGTTTACTCTTTTTCTGTTTTTGGTACTTAAACAACTTTCTGCATATTCTCCCTGCCTCTACAATAGGCCCGTGTCACCTGGCAGCCACTGAACAAAGCTTTCAGGGCGATGGAATATGTGTCTGCTCATCCATTTCAAAAAAGAAAGAAAAAGAAACATAAAAGGCCTTATGGCCACAGTAGATGTTTAAATACGTGCTGCTGGAACACAAATTTCAGCCATTTTTAAGACCACAAGCTATTCATAAGTTTAACGGTTTTTAAATGTCCGTTTAGGCACAGAAACCACAGGCTTTGTTTATTCTGGTTTTGTTTTTTTGTGTGTGCGTGTGTGTGAAGGAAGAGCTGAGAGGTCTCAGGGGGCGGGGGACCAGAAGCAGCCTAGAAATGTGTGCTCACCCCTGGACCCCAGTGAAGGAGCTTCTTTTTGTCAAAAGAGGGAGCAACCCCTAGCTTTTCCAGAAGCAGCGGAGGACAACCCCAGCCTCAGCAAAGGTCAAGAGGATGGTTTACATAATTCTTTCAGTTCTCACTTTCCACTCTGTTAATGGCCACAACCTGATTTGGCTTGAGGTGTGATCAAGACAAATTTAAATGGCCTGGGGGAAAATTCCACCAATGAAAAGACCTGTGACTTGGGAAGGGGAGGGAGGCGAGGTCTGGCCCAGCCAATCCGGCTTATCCTCGTGCCTTTTCCTCTTCCTCTCCACACCAGCTTTCTAGTCGCCGTTTCGCTCCTCTTCTTTCTCCTCCTGCCCTTCTGGTGCTCCGATCCGGAGTCCCCGGAACCAGCCTCTGGCCCCCTAGATGTACGGCCGCAGGACCTTTGGTAAGTCTTTAAACATCAGTGGGCCTCGTCTTCTCTGTTTGTGCTCAGGGGAGGTGGACTCAGCTCTTTAGCGGCTGGCTGGGGTTTGGTCTGGAGGGGTGGAAAGTGGGGGAAGGCGCTTTATTTTCGCTATTATGAACTTACTTCAGTAATATGAGTAACCTAGTTTTTGGAAGCTAGTTATTTGTGATAACCAGTAGTGGCATTAGACATTGAGTGGACTCACACCTTAGCTTCTGCCTTCGCGTACGATTGACTGTGACTGAAAGCGTCAACCTGTCTCCTTGCTCCGCTTCATCCCAGGCCTAGGCGTCGTATAACAGAACTTCTCAGGGATAGAGACCTTCCTGTGGGTCTTTTGAGTCAGTATAAAAACTCTAGCCTCAAGAACGCCTTGTGTAGTTTAAGGAGCCTTTGTTTCTGTCTTGGGCTTCTTGCCTAAAGTGAGGTTCAGGTGGGTTTGGACTCCCTGTTTTAAAATTTTGCTGAAAATGACTGCGGTCTGGTTTTATAGCTCATTAAAATTTTTTTTTAAAACTAAATTTGGTGTCTTTGCTATTAAGGGACGACTATAGACTGAAGCTCTTTTGGTTTAAGAAACATCGAGTGATAGCATGTATTCAGTCTTATTATCTGTGTTCAAATCTCTTAAGCAGTTCGTGCAATTTTTGGTTAATCCAGATGAATCTAGTTGAAAAAAGTGGCCTGTCATCACCCAAGAAACAAACGTTTTAATAGGATCAATCAGTGACCACTATAGTTATAAATTCTGAAGCCTGAAGTTAAGCTGACAAGTCTTCCCTTTCCCCGCCACCTCCTTTCCCATTTTCTTTCAATTGAAAGTTAACATTAATTTCAGGTGTATGACATAATGATTCGATATTTGTATATATTGCAAAATTATTACAATAAGTCAACATCCATCATCACAGTTACAAATTTTTTTCTTTTGATGAGCCCTTTTAAGATCTACTCTTAGCAGCTTTCAAATACACTATACAGTATTATTATGGGTAGTCGCCATCCTGTATGTTACGTCCCTATGACTTATTTATTTTATAGCTCAAAGTTTGTTCTTTTTAACCCTTTATTTGTCGTGCCCTCCCCCTGCCCAACTCCTGCCTCTGGCGACCACCGATCTGTTCCCTGTATCCTTGAGTTTTCTTGCTTTACTTTTTAGATTCCACATATAAGTGAGTTCACAGGGTATTACTTTCTCTGACATATTTCACATAGCATAATGCCCTCAAGGTTCATGCATGTTGTCACAAATGGCAAAATTTCATTCTTTTTTATGGCTGAATAATATTGTGTGTGTGTGTATGTACACCACGTTTTGTTTATCCATTCATCAGTTGATAGATACTTAAGTTGCTTTTATAGCTTGGCTATTGTAAATAAAGTTGCAGTGAACATGGGGGTGCATATGTCTGAGTTTGCGTTTTCAGTTTCTTCAGATAACTCCCCAGAAATGGAATTGCTAGGTCGTGTGATAGTTGTTTTATGTTTTTTTGAGGACCCTCCATACTCTTTTCTATAGTGTCTGCACCAGTTTATATTCACACTGACGGTGCGTAAGATTTCCCTTTTCTCCTGGCCAACACTTGGTCTTTGTTTTCTTCTTTGATATAGCCATTCTGACAGCTGTGAAGTGATAGCTCATTGTGGTTTTGATTTGCATTTCCCTGATGATTAGTGATGTTGAGCATATTTTCCCTTATTAGTCTCTTGTGATCCTTTGTATTTCAGTGGTATCAGTTGTAATATCTCCTCTTTCAATTCAGATTTTTGAGTCCTTTTTTTGGTGAATCTAGCTGAAGGTTTGCCAACTTTCTTTTCAAAAAAACAGCTCTTAAGTTTCACTGATTTTTTTAAATTGTCTTTTTAATCTCTGGTTTAGAAACAACTGATTTTTGAACTGCCTTCTATGCTTTGGAAAGAATATTTTGTGAAGTCAACACACAGCGATATTAATAACTGTTAATGTGTGTGTTCCCTCTAAGACCATAAATTTCTCTGTTACAAGATCATTTAACTGGTACTTCAGTAGAGCTTACTATGATGGATCTCTTCAGCTAATAAATCGTGTCATGTTAAACTCATTTTAATCCCCACTTTTCAACTAATACAGAGTTATAATTCAAGCTGCTCAATTCAGCTGTGTTTTGAAGAGTAGGGAAGGGCGGGATTAAAAAATCCATATATTATTCTTACTCCTTTTCAACTTTCCCATTTGGTGGTAAACTTACTTTCAAAACTTCTTTTGGAATTGGTCCCAGTCTCAGGTCTTGACACATAGGATATGAAAGATTCCCAAGTTAAGAAATGCCCGAAGTATTCTCACTCCTAGCTGCAGTCCTTTGCAGGCAAGCTTAGGTCTAAAATTCAGCTCTAAATTCCAGTTTCAGAGTTAACCTGGCATTCTACAAATCTATTTCAATATTAGGGTGGAAACATCAATACTCCTGCTACTTTGTCTGAAGAGGCAGAAACTAATAATAATGGTTCCCAAACTTGTCCCCATTAGAATCACCTGTCAAAATTCCAAAACTGATGTCACACCTCAGACCAGTCAATCACAATCTCTGGGGGAAGTGTCACAGGCATTTGTAATTTTTAAAGCTTTCCAGGTGATCCCAATGTGAAGGAAATAATTGGAAACCACCGATTAATGGCACCCACAGAATTTGTTTTAATTTATTTGGGTCTATTGTCTGAGTTTCAATCCAGGTGTTGAATCTATCATTCTATCTTACTTGAAAGATAGATTCTTTAATAATGAAAATATCTGTTTTGTGGTCAGATTACAAGTGAGGCCAGAGGGATCTCTGCAGTTACTTTATCTCAATGAATGTGAATTACAACAGAAAGTAAAATTTCTTTTTACGAAAGCCAGAAAAAGTCAAGCCATTCATCAGGTTCTTCTCAAAACCATCTAATCATTATACAAGCAAAATACATGAGACTACTTTACAACAGAAGAAATTATTAATGTGTATTTTAATGCTTTGTGATTAATTCCTGGTTTTGATCAGATTATATTTCTGTAATATAAGTCCCAAAACAATGACAAATAATGTAAATCAAAAAGTAATTTTTGTCTAAATTTGATTTAATTATTAGTTAATTATGAGTTAATAAAGTTAACTCAAATAAAATTAAGTATTAATTACCTCATTCTTTGTAATTAGGTAATTAAACTCTTATTTAATGCTCTTAAGTAGTCCTATTATAGAAAAAAATGATGTAGTTACTGAATCTTTTGGTATATTTATGTACATTACAAATAATAGACATCCATTAAGGGGAAAGAGCACAGGAGTTTGTTGATTCATTCAACAAGGCCTTAATGAATAAGTACTGTGGGGTAAGCCCTGAACTGGGTGCTGTGGGTAGAAAGATGGGCAGGATCCTTGTACTCATGAAGTCTACAGTTTAATGAGGAAGAAATCCACTTTAATAAATAAATATAAAAACAGCTTATTAGCATTGTCATAAGAGCTATGCAAAAGAACTTATGAGAGAACATGAAACATCTGACTTGGCCTGTAATAAATGGTGGGTCAAGGAAGGCTTCCCTGAGAAGGAAGCTGGGACTTCATGAGACAAAATTGGTATTACAAGAAAGTGGGGGTGACTCCAGTGAAGGGTTTTCATTTTTGCGTGTTTGTTTCTGTCATCCAAGTTTGAAATTCAGTAAAAATGAGTTTTCTCAAAGGAGTGTCTGCAAACGTACAAAGTTAACTCTAACACCTAAAAAAAAAAAAACCCCAAAATTAACATTTTTATTACCATTGACAAAAAGTGGTCTTTGGGACCATAAGCATCGAGCTCTCAGTCATCACTCTTCCACTTCCTAGCTGTGCGACGTTAAGGACATCAGTTTACCTCTCAGCATCTCCTTGTCTCATTGCCTTGTTGATATAGTGAACATGTATATACAGCTGCTAGGGTTGCTGAATGAATCACATGAAATGATATAATACCCAAGTTCAAGTACTGGTGTATGAGTGCTCAACCAATAGCTCCTTTCTTTCCACTTGGTTATTCTGTTCAAAGTAATTTTGATTAAAGGACATGTAGCAGTGGGTTCCAAAATTAGATGTACAATATCAATCAATGGAAGAGCTTTAAAAAATGCATAGATGTAATCCCAAGAGATTTTGATTCAGTAGCTCTTGTAAGGGGCCCAGTTATCTGTAGTTTTAAAAATATCTCAGGTGTTTCAGATGGTGAGCTGAGTTTAGAAACCACTTACCTAAGAAAGCTATAAAATGATCATCCCTTTTGAAATGTAATCAGGAGCATATATAGGGCTAAAATTCAATACCTTGGCTTCTAATTGAATCTAAACTGGCTTGGAAAATCCCTTCCTGATGGCACAAGACACAGCACCATCATGATGTAATTATAGCATCCTGAATTAACAAGTGGGCTGAAATAGTTTTCATACAAGGACACACTGAAAACTCTTCCACATTGGAGTCAATGCACAGTTGTAGAAGAACAGCCACTTATTACTCTCGTACTTGTGTCAGGCACTATCCTAAGACATAAAGCTATGCAAAAATTCAACCCTGACTCCAAGTTCTACCTCAAAGCTGTGAGTTCATCAATTTTGTGCTCTAAGCAAAACAATCACTTAAGAAACACTGAACTTAGGTATTTGTGTGTGAGCGCGCGTGCGCACACGTGTCAGCTATTTTTAGCTCTTTAGGATGAATCCATGATATAATTATACCAGATTTTGTCTTCTTCTGGAAGTTGAAACCACTCAGCCCTCATCTGTTAATAAATAACTACATTTATGGTTATCATTTGCTGTCACCACACAAGGTATAATTTGAAGGATGGACTTAAAGGAAAAGCAACTGTAAACAGAATGCAAGAACATTTGTGAAATAGCACACATTGTGTGTAGGTAATTTGAAACTGGACTTAAATGCAAGGATTTTACCATAATGTAGTTATATTACTGTGTAGAAAGCATTCTCTTAGATGGGAGAAATAGCATAAAAATCTAACAGTGACTAAACTTTTCTGGTAATTCATTAAACTATTTCTCTAATCAAGAAAGATTATAATTTTTAACTTTTTTAAAATTTTTTTAAATTTTAAAAAATTTAAAATTTTAAAATTTTAAATTTTAAAAAATTTAAAATTTTTAACTTTTTAAATTAAATTTTAAAAATTTAAAATTAAATTTAAAATTTAAATTTAAAATTAAAAAAAATTTTAAAAAATTTAAAATTTTAAAATTTTAAATTTTAAAAAATTTAAAATTTTAAAATTTTAAATTTTAAAAAATTTAAAATTTTTAACTTTTTTAAAATTTTTAAAATTTTTAACAGTTTTACAGTT
Source organism: Delphinus delphis (assembly GCF_949987515.2). NCBI lineage: Eukaryota > Metazoa > Chordata > Mammalia > Artiodactyla > Delphinidae > Delphinus > Delphinus delphis. The sequence continues at coordinate 40,216,679 of NC_082698.1, read as the reverse complement.
TTATTAGTTTAACCTTTGACTCCTTTTTTCTTTCATTTAAACACACAAGAAAGACCATATAGGTTATTACATTCAAATATATCTTTAAATAGAATTTCAAAAAAGTTTTTCAATTCAGAAACTTGAGGTACTGCATGTTCCAAGTCACCAGATAAATCTTTAGCCTATTTTAAATATACTATTAAATAACTTAAGGGATACAGAAACTTCAGATGGTTGAATACCCAGCCCTGTTGGTAGTGGTTAAGAGCCTAAAGTTTGGAGCAGACTTTCTGATTTCAAATTCTGACTGTAACTTAGTAGCTTCATGACCTCAGGTCAACACCTTAAGCTTTCTTAACTTCTGTTTCCTCATCTTTAAAGTAGGAGTAATAAACATACTTCCCTCATAGAGGTACTGTGAGAATGAAATAAATATATGTGGAACACTTAAATTAGTCTTTGGAACCTGAAAGATGCTCTCAAAAGTTGCTATCATGATCATTTCCTGCCATTTGTATTGCTTAGTTGGGAGGAGGTTTTATTTGTACAGTCCCCAGTTATGAAAAAGTAAAAATATTAATTGAATTCCTACTGCTGGTCAAGCACAACGGTGCATGCTTTCACATTCTCATGTAAATGGTAACAATATGGATTCCTTTGCACCCCACAATTTCATGCACTTATCGTTTATCAGACCAATGACAGAATGGTAGCGTTTTGGAGAACAAAAAGAAGGAAGGAGAAAGGTAGAACTGCGTATTAAAGTAAAACAAAACCCCCTAAATCTCAGTGGCATATCACAAAGTTTATTTCTTGTTCATGCAAGTGGAAGATGGGGGCAGGGGAATTTGCTCCTGCTACTGTTTAGAAATGCAGGCCGAGAGTGGCTCTTCCACTGAATTGCAAGGCTGACATTATCTCCCCAGAGATCCGCAGATGGAGGAGAAGCTAGTGCAGTGTCTCCAGGCAAACATCCCCTTGGCCAAGGTCAGTCACGTGGCTGCAAAGAAGGCTGGGAAACGTGCTTAGGAGGAAAGGAAAACTGGTTTGGTGAATAGATTACAGTTTCAGACACAAGGTCTGAAAGGAAAGGTCTGGGAGGATGCAGCTGCAAAATAAATGTTAGGTAATCAGAATGGAAATACAAATAAGACAATTGAGAGTCTTATGGAAAGAGTAAGGGAATAGATGAGAAGGGATGGATGAAAACTATGGAGATAGGAATAGGGCTTCTTAAAGGGACAGAGATGATGTGAGCGACAAGGAGAAAGTTGCTGAATGAAGTGTTAATATAAGAAAACCATTGGCCAGTTTCTGAATTTTGCCAAAAAGTGACTCATCCTTAGAAAAGTGGAAGTTCTGGCTTTTTTATTTGTTTTAAACGTGTTCTGCAATATGATGACTGTCAGACATAGCACTTAGTCCCACTTGATCAAAAAGATAATCAAGACTGGTAATAAAACAGTGAAATGTGCAGAGATCCCTGAATAAAGAATTTCCATCTTCTTTGTTGTCTCTAGCTTTCTGTTTAGGATAGTTATAAAGTCCAGTCCCCCTGCCTGTAAGATTAAAAGCCAAGCTGTCTGAGAGGACAACTAAATTGTCAGGAAGAGTAAGGTGAGATTTTTCTTACCAATAAAGATGTCTAAACTAAAGTATGTCTCAAACATATCGTCTTCAGCTCCACTTTCACCTAATATGGTAACTGTTGCTGAAAATGAAGAGTTTTTACCTTTCTTCTTTGCTTTATAACAGATTTTTAAAAAATCGGCAAAGTCATGCTTCTCCCAGGTACCCCACACTCTAGCCACAGTGGATCATTGCACTTTTTTAAAAATACAGTATGTATTTTTATTTTTTTAGCTTTGTAATTTGGCTCACATTGTTTCCTCTGCCTCCAATACCCTTTCTTTTCTTTGTGAGCTCCTTCTCATTCTTTAAAACTATATATGGTAGATGTGACACCTGGTGCCTGTTCCTACACACTCCTCAGAACTACCAAAATTCCTTCCTATGAAAGGTGGACTGGCCATAGTCAGCCGTGTTTGTATTGTAGGATCTGGGTAACCAAGCTAGCCAAGTGCACCTGAAGTGCACACCTGAACAAAGCTGCGCTCATCAAAACACTTGCTGAGGAATCTGGAATAGTCGCTGAGAGGCTAAGAAGTTTGCTGAGCAGAGCTGAACCTGAAGGTCACTTTTACTGGGGACAGGATATATGCCACTTTGTCAAGCCTTAGGTGTGTGAAAATTACAGTACAGCAGAAATCATTAGCAAGCTATGAAGCCAGTCTTCAGAATGGTTTCCATACTGATTTTCATAAGAGGTAGCATTCCAATCCATGTATCCCTTTTTACTTTCTCTAGTTTAAATGATTTCTCTTCCTTGAAATAAAAGGGCCTTGAAAAGAAGACAGTTCAAATACCATTGCTTCCCTGAAGCTTTAACAGAGCACCTACAGACCGATTTAATTACTTTTAATCTGTTGTTAGATATTCGTATATATGATACAATATCTTATCATTATGTTTTTTCAATAGTGAAGACCTAAAATTGAGTGCTTACTATAAACTATACATGATGCTAAGTGTTATTATAATGTATGCATTATTCTCACATCAGCACTCTAAAGTTGGCATTCACTCCATATTATTAATGAGGTTCTATCCTTTGCCCAACATCATTAGTGGAAGCAGAGGGAGCCATGATTCCAACCCAAGTCTATCTGATTCCAGGTGCTATGTCTCAAACCACTATATTAAACCAACCCTCAGCACTAATAGTTGTTTGTCATCTCTTGCTAAATGGTGAGTTCCTTGAAGTTAGCATATTACATATGTTGTTTCAGATGTTAGGATAGTACCTATTGAATACCAAAGGCTCAATACACGTTAATTGAATTAAAATTCTCTAGCATTATCCAGATTGTAGTCTCGATTATTTATTTTTTTAAATTTGTTTATTTTATTTTTTTAATTTATTTTTGGTTGTGTTGGGTCTTCGTTGCTGCACATGGGCTTTCTCTAGTTGCGGCAAGCGGGGGCTACCGTTCCTTGCAGTGTGCGGGCTTCTCATTGTGGTGGCCTCTCCTGCTGTGGAGTATGGGCTCTAGGTGTGTGGACTTGAGTAGTTGTGGCACGTGGGCTCAGCAGTTGTGGCTCACGGGCTCTAGAGCACAGGCTCAGTAGTTGTGGCACATGGTCCCATTTGCTCCGTGGCATGTGGGATCCTCCCGGACCAAGGCTTGAACCCGTGCCCCCTGCATTGGCAGGCAGACTCCTAACCACTGTGCCACCAGGGAAGTCCATAGTCTCTGATTATTGATTTGATTGTTTCTAAGCAGTTAACAGTAGGACAAACATAAAGGCCCACATATATACACACATTTGTACAGCCATCAGATACCTAAATTATTGAGATTCTTTATTTTCTATTCAGTGTGGAGACAAATAATGTATTTTATATTTTGGTACTGTACTCAGTAGTAATTTAGAAAGTATGAAAATTGTAATATAGAACTCAATGGAACACATTTTACACACCTAATGGTAGCTTCATCCATTTCTCTTCGAGACTCTTAAAAAAAAAAAAGGTAGTGACATGATAGACGCTGCAGTCAGTGAAGGAAAGTGAAGGAAATTTTAATGATTTTACCTGAAATTTTCATAAGTGGCAATGAGTGGTAATTTTGCCATGCAATAGAAATACTGAAATTGATACAATTTCTAACTGTATAATTATGTTACTAATTCCATGATTGAGTTAATGCAATTTGATTTACCATGGGGAAAGTCCATAAAGTGTTCTGATCTGCTGAAATATGAACAGTCATATTAGGCTGCATGTCTGTATTTTTCTTTTAAACAGTATATTCCCATCTTCATTCCTATCAGTAGATTTCAGGTTAAACAAAACAAGAAAAAAGGGATGGGGAAATGACTTGTTTGTAATTTTATTTAATAATTACTTTAAAATCAAAGGAATTAGAACAAGTCTACCTTTTTTTAACATCTTTATTGAAGTATAATTGCTTTACAATAGTGTGTTAGTTTCTGCTATATAACAAAGTGAATCAGCTATACATATACATACATCTCCGTATCTCCTCCCTCTTGCATCTCCCTCCCACCCTCCCTATCGCACTCCTCTAGGTGGATACAAAGCACCGAGCTGATCTCCCTGTGCTATGCAGCTGCTTCCCACTAGCTATCTATTTTACATTTGGTAGTGTACATATATGTTCATGCCACTCTCACTTTGTCACAGCTTACCCTTCCCCCTCCCCATGTCCTCAAGTCCATTCTCTGTGTCTGCGTCTTTATTCCTTTCCTGCCCCTATGTTCTTCAGAACCACATTTTTTTTTAGATTCCATATATATATATATATATATATATGTTAGCATACAGTATTTGTTTTTCTCTTTCTGACTTACTTCACTCTGTATGACAGACTCTAGGTCCATCCACCTCACTACAAATAACTCAGTTTTGCTTCTTTTTATGGCTGAGTAATATTCCATTGTATATATGTGCCACATCTTCTTTATCCATTCATCCGATGATGGACACTTAGGTTGCTTCCATGTCCTGGCTATTGTAAATAGAGCTGCAGTGAACATTGTGGTACATGACTTTTTTCAATTATGGTTTTCTCAGGGTATATGCCTAGTAGTGGGATTGCTGGGTCGTATGGTAGTTCTATTTTTGTTTTTTGAGGAACCTCCATACTGTTCTCCATAGTGGCTGTATCAATTTACATTCCCACCAACAGTGCAAGAGGGTTCCCTTTTCTCCACACCCTCTCCAGCATTTATTGTTTGTAGATTTTTTGATGATGGCCATTCTGACTGGTGTGAGGTGATACCTCATTGTGGTTTTGATTTGCATTTCTCTAATGATTAGTGACGTTGAGCATCCTTTCATGTGTTTGTTGGCCATCTGTATATCTTCTTTGGAGAAATGTCTGTTTAGGTCTTTTGCCCATTTTTGGATCGGGTTGTTTGCTTTTTGATATTGAGCTGCTTGTATATTTTGGAGATTAATCCTAACAAGTCTACCTTTAACTGAATGCCACAGATTACTATTTACTGTAAAATTGATAGGATAAACCTCTTCCCTCTTCCTCCTTTGACACAATTTAGCAAGAGTTTAATCATCACTAGATCAGTGATAAACAGACATCTTGTCATTTTGCCCATGCCACCCCTTATGAGTAGCTACAGCAAGCATGCTTTTTAAATTTGGATTTTCCTACAAAAATGAGTCATTATCTTATCCTCCAACTATATCAGCACATGAACACACACACAGAATCTATACTGATGGCACAATATTTGTTATAACAAAAACACTGGCAACAATTTAAATGTCTCTCGATAATGACTCTTTAAATTACAGTATAGCCATTCCAACATACTACACTCTTTAAGGCAATCATTAAAAGGAATGAGATACCTCTCTATGTATTACACAGAATAATCTGCAAGGATGTAAAGTAAAAAGTGCAAGGTACAGGGCAGTGTATAGAGTATGCTACCATTTGATAAAATGCTTTGTGAATGCATTCCCAAGTTCATGTATTTTCCATTCAAATAAATTGTTTAAAGTGAAATAATATTCAAGTGTCAGCAGCCACTATCTAAAATGTTTGAGGTTCCTTCAATGATCCTCTTTTGATTTTGGTATTGTGCCTGACTTCCATCTTCCAGCCTCCATTACTCGCTAATAAAGTAACTACAGGGTTTTTTTATATTCTTTTTTCACCTTTATAAATGTGCAGAATTTCTTTTTTGATATCCCTTTCTAAGTCTTCAGCTGGATAGGAAGAAGAGGCATCTCTTCTTGGTTGGTTTGTCATTCTCCCATCCGCGTCATGCAATGGGTTGCAAGGAGGGCTACAACCAGGGCTGATGTGCTAACATGTGCAGAGATGGAGCATCTCTGGTCACGGCCAGTTCCGGCATAAATGAAGGAATCCCATAGCCAAGGCCCTTTAAATGATTCCTCCTCTCCCCTCTTGAAACAGAGGCCCTTCTTTCTTCTTTTCGAAAAAAGGGTTTCCTGTTTCCTCTCCTCTGTTGTGCTTTATTGGAGATGGCAGGCCTTAGAACTGGCCTTCCTGGCACATCAGCGAACTAGCACATGTAGAAAAAGACAGTTTCTCCAGGGTGAGGAAGCTGAAACTTCCAAACAAAAGGAATGTAACAGCAGACATCCTGCCAGTTCCCTTCTCAGGGAAGAACCAACCAACCCTTGTGTCCTGTTGGCAAAACTCCTTGAAATTGAACCACTTCCGGGAATACAAAAACAACAAACATTCTAGGACATCTGTGTTATTTAAGGAAACTTTTTAGACAATTTATCAGTCACTGTCCTCTGGAGTCCCTTAAACCCAGCATTTTGTGGTTTTGATGGAGATGTTTGAATATTACAGAATAAGTGTAAACTGGGACAGTTGCTCTCTCCTTCCCCAGTATCAGATTTGTCAGTATCAAAGTTGGCAAATGAAAACACAAAGCCAGTTTAGACTTCATTTCTATGAGTTTTCTTTTAAACAATATACCCCTGTCCTCTTCCAATGAACAGATTTCTGGTTGAGCAAAAACTGAAATGTTCAGTTCATCTAGCAAGAGAAGCAAAGAACAAAATGAGAGAGGATTTGTGATTTTTAGGTAATAATTATTTAAAAATCAAAGTAGTTGGAACCAAGTCTTCCTGGCATGAAGTAGTATTTAAGATACTTCAAGTTGACTAATTTGGTACAAAATCTGCATGTATTTGTCAACTGTATTTACACACACACAAACACACACCACACACATAACAGCCCTCTAAGATCACACTGCCAAAATTTATTTATACTTGTAATATTTCATGGTATTAAAAGTTAAATTTTATTTCAAGGACTATCACAGCCTAGAGATAAATATAATCTAAGCACTGAGAGAGTACATTTTGGAAAATAAGCTAATATTTTCATGATAAATCTTACATACCTATCACTTGTCATTCCAAAAGCTCCTTACATTCTAGATTCCAGAACTAAAAGGGGAAAGGGTTTTGCATTTAAGAAGTATAAGCTGAAAGTATTTATTTCAATTCAATATGGAATAGGCTGAAAGTATTTATTTCAATATAGAGTATTTATCAGAATCAAGATAACAATGTATACAAACATTTACATAACAAGGGGAACAATAGACAATGCAGCACGTTTAGAAAAATAATTAAAAGTTTTGTTGCATTTACAGGTAAGTGCCACACTGAAAATTTACAACACAGTAATTTACTGCAATCAATGACAGGGGAGTTCCACAAAGAAACAAAGCTCTTACACTCCAGATTTTCGGAAGGTATTATTGGAATGCTTAACTGTAACCACAGAATTTGTACATCCTTAAGGATTGAGCTCACAAAAGTCACAAACAGTTTTCATAGCATATATTATGTAAATGGAGTCCACTGTGTTCAGACAGCTGGCTTAGTGTCTCTGACAGGTGTGAAGCCTAGAAGAATTACTGGCTTGATGGTGATCTTTCTGTATCCGGCAAGACAGACCTTCTCCACAGTAACAACGCTGGAATATCTCCAGCCCGTGAGAGCCTTTTCTCCTGTGCTTGGTGCACACTTGACCTTCTTTGAGAACAGGTTTACAGATCTTGGACCAGAAATGTCTAGCACAACACAACCCTGTAGCACAGTCTGATGATCGAAGACAGACAGAACCTTCTTGTCCTAGGAAGACAGTAGGAAAAGTACATGGTCACTGCTAAGCCTGTGTTATTCCATTAAGGTGATCTGAAAGACACTACTGATGTGCTAACAAAAAAGAATGAGACTTTAGATACTTTAACCTACCTTTGGTATGATACATTTTTGAAGACAGTGTAGTTCTTCTGGAGTACCCATCCAAGGTGCTGTGATCATTACCAAAGCTTTCAATAATGGTTTCCTCAATTTCTCCTCGATTGAAATGATTGTGATCAGAAGGCATACATATTCCTAAGGAAACAGGAGATAGTGATTAACTCCTGAGCTGTAATTTGTTACTGCTAATAGCTGTGACAGTGGCAGTCTTGTTATGCCTGCACCAATTTGAGATACCTCACTGTAGTGAGGTTAATTTAAACACGAGCCAAACTTCCTTCCAAGTGTTAAAGCAAAACTCCCCAGATGGACAGAAGCATCAGTCTGTACACTGTGCACTCACATGTAACATCCCCAATCTAGCCACTTAAAATACTTTCCCACCAACTGCGGTAGTGGCAGTGAAATTTCTGCCCATTTTAATATCACCCTTGGGGTAAGAAAAATAAAATCAGTCACTTAAAAAATTGTTTTTAAAAATAACTTCTCTGCCCTTGGTGCTATATAGGTACTGCCAGACTAAGTTAAGCAAATGCAATGCCTGCTGCCTGGAAGATTACACTCTTTACCACCAGTTACTTTACTGTATAATTTCTATATTACAGAGATTTAGTTAGTTCACCCGGAGTATTACTGGGTCCTAAGGAGGATCACCACCCTTAAGTTTATTTCTGGAGTCTTCTTTGGCTGAGTCTACCTCTTGGAGACATTAAACTTTTGTGGATCTGTGGTTGGGGGGAGGAGTACTTATTTTAAGGTAGCAGGAGGTAGAGGCAGAGAAGGATGGAGAAGCCTGGATGTGAGGGCATCAAGATCTTTAAGAACGGCCAGCACAGATAAATTACTCTGTCTTCTGATTGACAACAGTTTGAACAGGGATCTTGAAGGAGAGGCTAGTCTGGCAGAGCTGTGAGAGGCACCATAAGAAAAATGGAAAAGGCAACTAAACGCCCAGTCTGGTTTCCTTGGTCTCTGTATAATTCCACCTCCCTCCCCATCTTCTTTCTCAAAGGGTATCAAGGCGCTCTCTAGACAAATTTTTATGGAAGGGCCCACTCTGAGGTAAGACGTCGTGTTAAGTAATCGAGGGGGCACAAAGGGAGATAAGGAGCTCCAATATCTCTGTACTTCTCTTTGCTCCCTGGTTAAACACTAACCTGAACATTTCAGGGGAACCTCGCACGCTGAACTCCCATTTGCGGGTGATGCCACAGCGTTCTGAAAGCTGAGAGCATTGTCTCGCAACTGTAGGCGCACAAGCGCGGGATGGTTTGAGTCCGAAAGGAAGCTACCCGACTCACCATTTTTGCAGTAATTCCCAGGGCAGCACATAGCGTGACGCATGCAGCGTTTTCGGCGCTTCCTGCAGGAGAGGCAGATTTCCGCGCCTGCACCCGCTCCGCGGGTGGAACTCGCGCAGTACTCATCGGTGCTGCACTCCTCGTCCTCGGCGCACGGGTACGGCTGCGGGAAGGGGGCCAGGAAAGGGTGAGGCACCTGGGCAGCCAGGTACCACACTCCTGGACTCATCATAGTCCCTTTCTGTCCACCTCTCCAAAAGCTGCTGCTGCCCACTGCTCCCAAAGGCAGAGTTTCCAAATGCGCCTTGAACTGCACACAGCACGTTCTACGCCCTCCTCCCCCAATAAGACCTCTTCAGGGTCACAGCGTCCCCAGGTCCCCAAGACCCTTCTCACCTGGTAGTTGTCAATGGTCTGGTACTTGTTGCCGCCCTCGAACAGAATTCCCGGAGCAGCGCTGACTGCGAAGCCTGGGTGCCCGGCAGCGCCGCCCAGCGGTGGGGGCAGGTTCTTGATGGCGTTGGAATTGAGAAGAACCGAGTTCAAGGTGGCACTGACTCTGAACAGAGGGTGACCGCAAAGAGCCGCAGCTACTAGGGTAACCAACACCCGGGCAGCACCCGCTGTGCCCAGAGCCGTCATCTCAGAAGGACTCAAGGGAGACAAAGAGAAAGGAGGAATATCGCTTTACAAGCCTGGATCCCACGAAGCTGTGCTGGCGCAGCTGCAGAGCCAGGGTTCCGAGAGCCTCCACCGGTCCCAGAGTCCTGACTGCGGGGCTCTGCTCCGCCACCGCCACCGCGGCTGCCTTTATACTGTGGGCTGTGAGCATTCCGGCCCCTCGGGGGGGGGGTGGGGGAGACAACAAAGCCGGGTTGGGATTTCAAAGCGTTGGGAGGGGCTGGAAGGGGGTGTGTTTGTGTACATGAAGGGGAGCCTTTGACACTCTTCACCCAGCCCCTCCCTTGCGCAGTCGTTCCCCTGCCCAGCTCACCTTCGGGGTGATGGTAATCAGTGAGCATTAGAGGAGACAACTTTAATAAATGCGGGAAGTGGGAGGAACTCGGGTGCCCTTGCCTTGCAGTAGGGTTAGGGGCATGGGATCTCAAATACTTTTCAGTCAGGCATTGTGATATTCTCTGCAAAACCACTTTTCTCCTTTCTTCTTTACGCCAGTACTATTTTTTGTTGTACACACAAATAATATTCAGTATTAAATACAACCAGATCAGTAATTCAAAGTCTCTACCAAAACGTCTCAGCGAGAGGGCCAGGTGGCCCTTGCAAGTTGCTGATTAACCCTTTAGAGTCACGGTTTGCAGATTTGGGGTGAGATCCTCGGTTTTAAGTTCGTTCAATTCCACCCCCCTTCTTCCCCTCCCCCCGCCCCCACGAGAAAAATGTGCAAAGAGAAGGACATTTGCACATCAAACGAGGGTAAGAAGGAAGAACTAATTCTCTTTTGATGGGAAGTTTAGAGAGGGAGGCGAGAGACTGGTGTTTGGACATTAGATCAGGGGTGGAGGGAAGAGGGAAATGACCATCCGATAATCAAGCTATTTAATGTTCTTTGAATCTGAGCAGTCGCGGCAGTAGATGAACTTGATTAGGCAGACGCGCAAGATCAAAGTGGCAGGAGCGAAAGCGGACAGGGTCCAACGGCTGGGTCAGTGGTCCTTCCCTGATTCCCCCTTCTCAGCGGTGGGTTAACGCAGGGAGATAAGAAACCCTTAAGGCTTAGCGCCTTCCTCATTAGTATTTCATATTGCAAAGCTTCTGAACGCCTGTGTTTGATCCCAACTCAGACAGTTCCTGGAATCAGGGAATACCCGCTCTAGGGAGATAAGAGACTAGCTTCTGGAAAGGGGAAGCTGAAAGTGAATTTGTCGTCATGTAAGTCAGTGTATAAAAATAATAAAGTAAGGCTAGTGTGTAAGAATGCCGTCCTGCTCATGCATTGCAAATAATCGATTCAACAAAAACATATTGGAAGCCTAGTGCCCTGGCAATGGGCTATCCTTCACGTTGTTGCCCTCTGGGGGGGTGGGCGCGGGGGTGCATTGAATACAAATATTCTAACTAAAGTAATAATACAGATAAGAAATGTACACAGTTCTTTTTAAAGCAGGTTGATGTTATAAGTATAAGAAGATGGATAACTGCTATGTGAATTTAGAAAAAGAGATGATTGAATAATCATTGTTGAATGAAAAAGCCTAGGGTGTATTTATTTTGTGCTCCTCTAACCTCCAGGGTATTTATAATCACTCTACATACCGATCTACTATATTGATTACTGGGACCGCCACCAAGTGTAGCCAGTGGTTGTCTTGCAGTAGTATAATAATCCTAAAGTTAAGAGAGGAAGGGGTAGTTTTAAAAACAAATTGGTAATCCTCTGTGTTCTAATTTCTTGGGTTTCAAAGGTCATATTAAGAATATCTTCTAAACAATTATTTAATAATGCCTCTACTTGCACTGGTGCCCCTCCGCTATCCTAAATTCTATGTCCTGTGAAATTTCCTCTGGTTTACTGATAATTCCTCCTTAAAATTCTAACATGGATTAACTTGCACATATTTCTTTAGATTTTGTTAAGAACATGTACAGTAACTTAGACTTGGCTACTACTCTAAAAATTTTTAGAACAAATTGAAATTCGGAAACAAAGGGGAGGTTGTTTATATTGGCTTTTTAAAAATGAGCCTAAGAAAGGAACAAGCCAATACACCTTTTGTTGAGAAGCAGCAATGAACCAGATCTCCCCTGGGCAGATATGCCATGACCCTCAGCCAGCATGAAGTTTACATAGATGGAGAGGTATTGTAGGGTAAAAAGGTGAAGGCATAGGGGATTTTAGGTGCCATATTATCACCTGCAGAATATTGATAACAATGTCAGTAATCAATGTGTTGAGTGCCTTCCGTGTGGTAGAAAGTCTAGAGTCTGTCTTAAATTCTTACAATGTTGAAATGTGGAGAAAGAATCCCATGCCCTTGGGATGGATTAAAATATTTCTTCCTACTCCCATTCTCCTATTGAAATATACAATACGCTTTGCCACACTGAAAGCCAATTTCTTTTCCTCTTTTTGGAAGAGATGGTAAATGTTAAAACATTTAACGAATTTTGTCCATTAAGAACTTGAATTCACAAATGAAACCGCTGTCTAGAGGCCAAAAAAAAAAAGTGCAACAGTTTAATCAGTAAAAGGAAAACTTCAACAAAAGGCCTGTTGCATAAATTCAGTCTTGATCCCTGAACATGTACATCTGTTATGGTCTAATATTAAGCTTAGACAGTCTGCTGTGTTGAGTTAGGGAAGCTAAGGCAAGATTAGGGTTTCATGAGCGGATCCTTCCCCGCTTCCCACGTTCCTCCTGAAGTCATGATTTGAAAGCTAATAATAGTGAATTTGTCAATATCTGAGTTCCTACTATGAGCTAAGCACTGTACGTGGTGCATGTGGTGCTGTGTGAGTAAAAGATGAGTACTCAGGTTATCTACCTACAAATAATTTAGAGGGGGGAGGGGAAGTAAGCTCTCAAATTATACAGGAAAGAACTTATGTAGGAGGTCCTCAGAGAGAGCTGGGTCTGTAGCAGGCCAACCCTCTGTTGCAAATGGGAAAACTTAGTTTGTCGATGGAATCTCAATTTGAACATCCTTTTCATGATTGAGTTTGCACAGTGGCCACAAAAGAGCAGAATGAGTAAGGAGATAAAGTGAAGTTCATTGTTCCACCAGCATCCAGTTTAAATTCAGTGAGTGACCATTATATGCAGAATGCTACCCTAGTCCCTTTGGGAATATACCCGCAAAATATTAAAGGCAGCCTTTTTGTCCTCAGAAAGCTTTCTGTCTATAGTAGAGTAGTTGGGGAAACAAATATACCTACGTGGAATGGAGGAAGAGCTTTTCCAAAACAGATTATACTTTGGTACATATTAGGTCATGGGGAAGATTATATTTTGGGACATGTTAGGTCTAGGAATTGTGACCAACAAACCTTGGGGAAGAGAGTGTTCTGATGACTCTGAGTTTCTCCCGGCAGATAGATGACAGAGGTGATAGAAGTTGGGGCAGGTGTATTTAGTTTATTAGGCCTAGCTTGTTTAGGGAAACCCTGCCTCTTATTTGATCTGGTTTAAATAGAACCATAATTAATGCAGTAAGTTTAATACTGTGGATTAGATTTTAGAATAGGTGGAATGTTTACCAACGTGGAATTGAACCACATAACTCAGGAAGGGCATAACTTGAGCCTTCCTCACATTCTAAGTGCTGTATGTCTGGCATAGAATATTCATCAGCCTCTTCATCCATGAGGGAGACAGGAAAATACACTCCAAAAATCACCATGCTATTTGCAAACTGTTTTCCATCTTTGCTATTTCAGATTCTTACGTAACTGCTACATTTTTTTGCTACATTTTTAATTCATTACCTTCCTCTCTTCCTTTCTTCTTCCTCCCTCTCTCTCTCCCTTCCCTCCTTCTTTGCTTCTTTCTCTGTTAAATCAAAGGAAGCAGATCTGTTGCCATTTAATTTTACTTCACTGGGAAACACTGAATAAATGTCATTCCTTATGGTGAGTGTTGCCAACATTTTTGGAGTACTGATCTTGAATTTAGAGTAGGGATTCCTCATTCCTGGGTTTAGTTAAAAAAAAAAAATTCTTATGACTTTCTCATTGGCCTTTAAAAGATTTGGGTCTTAATGCTTTTCTTGATGTTAAAAGAGCTTTTAGAGCAGGCCCAAGTTACGACTCCCGAGAGGATGGATTAGGTTTTTCTGCACTCTTCACTCAAAAAAGAAGGGGAGATTTGACAATGATTATGTTTATTTGGTCAGTGGAGATGGCCAGCCCTGATAAATCAGGCTCCATGGTAGCTCTCTACCCTAGCTCAGAAGATGTGTTTTACAGAAGCAGGACATTAAAAGCTCATCTGAGAATAGAGCTCAGAACCCAGAAACTTTTAACTAAAAATCAGAGAGGAACTTTTCTGATGTCCCGCACTCAGAAAGGTCCTGTGGTATGTAGTTACAAGGAGTACAAAACTGCCCTTTAACATTCCCTGAAGGATTTGACATTTCCAGCCATGAAGACAGACCAATGACAGCAGAAGGCAGGATGCAAGATCCTCTTAAAACAGTCTCCAGAGCTAGAGAAAAATCATTTCCTTCCATGTCACTGAGTTCCTCTTATTACCCCCTTTATAATGCAAGCACTTTGCAAGGGTCATGCCCAAGAAAAGTGTTGTGCCGTGGTTTCAGGATTCTGGGGCCGGAACACTGCGCACTGGAGACTGCTACTGTGACAGCCGCCAGCTGGCTGGTAAATATGGGAACTTGGTCAAGCCACTTAACTCTCAGTGCCGGTGTTGGTCTTTCACTTTTAAAATGGCGTGGGGGGCTGGTTGGAGAGGTCCCTTCTGACTACAAAAGCATCTTTCTCCCTCCCCTCCCCACCTTTCTCTCTTTCTCTCTTTCTCTCTCTCTAAGGACTGCCAGGGTATGGTCTTTTGTACTCTGATTAAATAGGCACATCCTGCAAGAGGCCTGTTCTTTCAGGCATCCTAAAGGTACATTTATAATCCCTGACATAAGTACTATATTTTGATTTTTTTTTCATTTTAAAAATTTTTTGTTTATTTATTTTTGGCTGCACTGGGTCTTCATTGCTGCACACGGGCTTTCTCTAGTTGCGGCGAGCGGGGGCTACTCTTCCTTGCGGTGCGCGGCCTTCTCATTGTGGTGACTTCTCTTGTTGCGGAGCATGGGCTCTAGGTACACAGGCTTCAGTGTTGTGGCTCGTGGGCTCTAGAGTGCAGGCTCAGTAGTTGTGGCACACGGGCTTAGTTGCTCCGCGGCATGTGGGAATCTTCCCGGACCAGGGATCGAACCCATGTTACCTGCGTTGGCAGGCAGATTCTTAACCACTGTGACAAGAGGGAAGCCCTGTATTTTGATTTTGAAGAAGGCATACAAGGTTTAAGTCTTTGGAAATAAGGTAAATTACTTGAACCAGGTGATATTTTTTAAAAGACATATATATATAGAGAGAGAGAGAGATTTCTAGTTTACATCATACACTCTTTTGGAGGAAATTCAGCAAATACAGAGAGTTCAAAAACAGAAATAAATGCCGTGTGCAAACCCACCACTCAAACGAAACCACTGTTTACTTTTAGTTTCTACACACACATGCACACAAACACAGGCGCATATATGTGGATGGAAAGCAAGAGAGAAAGAAATATTTTTGATTCATAAAATTGATTGTAATGTTTTAGAGCTGAATTTTTTTTGACAATCACTAAATCTGAGACTAGTGAATTGCAAAGGAACCTTGAGGTGAAAAATAGAAAGCAGGACCTTGATAACACTTTTGTGTCCCGAGACCCGGTCTTAGAATCGCCAGGGAGGGGGCCAGGATATGGGCTAGAAACAGAACTATTAATTTCAGCGGGGAAGAGGAGCGAGGTATAAATTGTGCAAGCATTATTCATCACCCTTAAGTCCCAAAAATAAAAAATAATTTTCGGATGAGTTCAGGAGTAGAGAAGGTTGGAAGGAGGCAAGTTGGGGGAGCTACCAGTTGGGCAGATCCAGAAACCTCCAAACTCGTGCCGTGTGCCCCATACCCAGCCTCTAGCCCTGGATAATTTCCCAGCAGGCAGGCCCCGGGGTGTCCTGCACTTAACCAAGCCGCGAATTCCCATTGTTCACGTGCTCCCGGGAGGCTGCTCACGGTGGCTGCACTTTGGTGTCACAACCTGTCGCCAGCATACAGTAGTGTAAAATGAAGCTTGTTTAAAGACTCTCTTTGATGAGTGAAGATCAAACGGCCAGGGGACCCCCGGTCTTAATCAGACTTGAGCCAGGATGGCATTTTCACAAATAGTCCGTTTGCTCGGCTTTGAGCAGACTTTGTGCTCAGCACATTCATCCGGCTGCGGGGCGGGTAATCTCGGCTGAAGCCTCTTGCCTGGTCGCAAATCCATTCACACTACAGTGGCTGCTGTTGGTTTGCTGTGTCAGTTCATGGGCAAATAAATATAGGGCCCTTCTGACTTAATTAAAGTGGGGTGAGAGGAAAGGTGACTGAGAGGAAGATAAAAGCTTCGAGCGACATCAGGCTACCCTGTGTCTGACTGCAAGTGGGAGAAAGCCGCTCTTCCGCTGCCCCCTGGTGGAAGTTCCGTAGAAGTTCTTCATAGGGAGGATACAAATGATCTATTAATCACGCGATTTACTCTTGAGATTTATTCTCCAGGTTCAGTTATTTGCATATTGTATACCTTCTTCATGTTTCAGCATCTTCGAAGTTGAATAATATCTTGTACTTCTTAATATTCCACACAATTGCTTGTTCACAGAATAATTTAACTCTTCACAAATTAGAATTAAAATGACAACTGGGATCCAAGACATAGCTTCTTAATAAATGTTCATTTTGTTCGATTGAAGTTGAAAGTCTCTATATTGCATTCCTAGATAAAAATGTCAAGGTATACAGATAGTTATAAATATTCTATTATAGGTAATCCTAGGCCAAATAAATATTTTGTTTAACATCTTTACTGGAGTATAATTTCTTTAGTTTCCACAGTATAACAAAGTGAATCAGCTATACATACACATATATCCCCATATCTCCTCCCTCTTGCGTCTCCCTCCCACCCTCCGTATCCCACCCCTCTAGGTGGACACAAAGCACCGAGCTGATCTCCCTGTGCTATGTGGCTGCTTCCCACTAGCTATCTATTTTACAAGGCCAAATAAATCTTAAGAAAGCTCCTATATATATATATATATATATATATATATAAAGCTATTCAGTGAGAATAAAATTTTAAAAGAATATTAATTTTTCATATATTTGAATGAGAAAATAGTAACCATTTCAGAGTTCCATGTTCAAAAAGAAGATACAAACTTATAGGCTTATGTAAAATAAGTTATAGTACACTAATATCAGTACTTTCATTTCTTTAAAGCCAACATGTTATACAAGTAGAAAAAGAACAGTAGAAAAATTAATAAAACACATGCTAGAAATGCACCTCCTACATAATATATGTAGCTGTTAAAATTATTATTGGTAGTTATTTATTGTTGTTATTTAACAGTTAATAATTCTAAACTACTCCCTAATTTTTTCTTATAACTCATTTTCCTTAAACAGAAGTCGTGGCAGAAAAAAATGTTCTACTACTAGAATTTCTTTTAACGAGTAAAGAATTCTGGAAGATATTTGAGAAACACTATCTCTAAACATTCAATTCAAGAAATATGTTTGTGTACTAAATTCTTAGCTATGTTAGATGCTAAGCATAAAATTGTACACTATTATTTCAGTATTATAATCTAAAATATATTTACAAGAATGACTTTAAGGTAAGAAGCAAATTGACCTCAATCAACCTTTTCAAAATGTCATTGTTTAATTAGACCCTCTCCACAATTTTTGATTGGGCTATGTTTTCCACCAGTATCTTTATTTTCTTCTCACAATATTATTTTGATACAGCTGATTCTATTTACAACAAGAAAGGCACTCTTTAAAGTGAGCTCTAAGTTTAAAAACAAGTGAAAAGCATTTTGCAAATATCAACAGTTTTGTGAATTCAGCTTAGGCACAAGTTTACTTAGAAGGTATGGAAGTGTCATGCAGAGAATCTAGTGCCTAATTAGCTTTCTATTAAAAGCATATCCCCCTATCACTTTCTGCTAATATCATTTACTACTGTCATTTGCATTTGCTAATAATTTTAACAGGGGACTGTGGCTAGAGCTGTGAAGTCTAAAGCTAAAGCTGTATTTAGTTTACTTCGTTTTTAGAGTTGTTGATTTGCAGGCGAAGTCCTAAATTTATCTGGAAAATTACCTTGCTGTGGTTTTATTAATAGCTGAGATTAGAAAACAAGTAAGTTAATAGGTAAGTAAAAAATAAATGGAGCTTTTACCTGCAAGTGTTTGAGAAATAGGAGAGCTTACCATTATGAAGTATTTCCATCACACAGATGCAACTGATGTAAATAACCTCAAGAACATAGATGAATAGTCGAAGTAAAACACTTAAGAAGTGATGAGTTTTGCATATTGACTACCTTGTTTTTAAAGATATAATTTATTTAATTGTAAATTTATGTACTTTAATTTTTAAAAATGGCAATCCCTGGGCATTTCATTAAATGAAAGTTAGTTTCACCAGACTCAAATTTACCACATGGTGTTTGTTCTCAAGGCAAACACAGCTTCAGTAACCCACTCACTTCTCATGGTTCTTTTCCCTTAGATTTTGTCTATTTATCTATTTCTTAATCTGTTGTCAACCTTTCAAGACTTTTAAGAATAATAAAATATATATATATATACTCAGTATTTACATTTCTTTTTTCAGTAGGAGGGTAGGTTTGAGTAACCCAATCTGCCATTTCCCCTGAAATGAAAGTTCTTTAACTTAAAAAAATTATATAAATGCTATCAGACTGTTAATCATGCAATTTTTTCACTCAGCATTGTTTGCGAGATTCATCCATATTAAATTTAGTTAATACATTTCTTTTCACTTCGGTATAATATTCTATGGTCTGAATATACCAGATTTAATGGCCTATTATCCAGGTGATGAATATTTTTATTTTTAAATTTTTCACTATTTCCAAATCTTCTGTGGGCATCCTTACATATATCTCCTTGTGAACATTTGTGAAATTGTTCCTAGGAAATATAACAATGAGTAGAGGTACTGAGTTGTAAAATATAGACATTTTCAACTTGAAGTATTACAAAATTCTTCAAAGTTGTAATAATTCACATTTGTACCAGGAACATGCAGGAATTTTGCATTGCTCCACATTTTGACCAACATTTTTTATTTTAAATTTTAATTTGCAAATCAGCTGGATGGAAATGGCTTCATTTAATTTTTAAACTTACAGTTATTGATTATTAATGATGTAATACCCCTTAGGCTAAATAATGTTGATACACAAACCAGACAAGAACAGTTCAAGAAAGGGAAATTACAGGCTACTCTCTTGAAATCATAGACACAAAAATCTGAAATATAACATTGAAAATGAAAAATACCAGTGTTTTAAAATTATATGTCATGACAAAGTTGAATTAATGCCACAGAAGCACTGGTGCTTTAATATTAGAAATCCATAGCATCTTCTGACAAGTATATTGCAAAAACAGGTTAAGAAGAAAACCATGTGACCATTCCAAGACATGCTGAAAAGGAATTTGATGCAATTCAATAGCTGGTCATAATTTTTAAAAAGATTGACAAACTAAAAACTTTTTAACATAATGTGTATGTATATAAAACCTATATCAAACATCTAATAAAATTTAAAATCTGGATAAAGGAAAGAATGCCAAATGTAATTTTATTTTATATTTATTTAGATCCTAGTCAGCCCATTACTTCAAGGAAAAAAATGATTGGAACTAAGAAGAATGAAATAAAACATTTTATTATTCAGAGATGATAGTATTATCTTCAGAAATAACATAAGAGATAGACAAATGAATTAGCAAAATTTCAGCAAGGATGCTGGACATAAGATAAAATGTACAAAAAAGGATTGAATTTCTCTGTGCCAATGAAAGAGTTCAAGTGTTCAAGAATATAACATTTTTTAAATGTTCTTTAAATAGTAACAAAAGATGTTCATGGATTCTATTATAAAATGTTTTAAAGAATTTTTAAAAATGTAAATAATAAAGAGGTATAAATGTCCATGAGTGAAAAAAAATGTCCATGGGTGGAAAAAAGTTAGTATAATAAGGTTATAATTGCTCCTCCAAATTAATCTATAAATTCAAAGTAGTTCTAATCAAAATCCTAAAAGAAGTTTTCATGAAATTTGACCATCTATTTAATATTTATATGGAAAAAAAAGACTATAGCTAAGACAATTGTAAAAACAGTAACAAAGGCAGGGAGGGAGATGCCCAATAAGATATAAAGAATGTTTATAAAACGATGTTAATTAAACAGTAGTACTGCTGAGAGGGGCAAATATATGTAGACTTCCAATTTTCTCCCATATATTTTCTTTTATATGTATATATGAATGAACGAACTAGAAAAAAAATGGTCATCTCTATGGAAAAATAGCAGTCAAACAGAGTCCCACGTATTTAAAAAATTTATTCCAGTGACATTAAAGACCTAATGTAAATAGCAAGTTTTAGAATTTTCAGAGGTAAATAATAAGAGTCTGTCTCTGTATCCTTACAACTTCACAAAGGAGTCTTATAAAGGAAGACACAACTCATAAACTACATAGGAACATATTGGTAATTTGACCACACACAAAAAAGAAAACTTCCTTAAGAAGACATTAAAAGGAAGGTAAAGAGAAGATATTTGCAATATATATAACTTACCATATATATTGCAATCATTGATTAATTTTTAATTACACTAATTTTCCCTATTCTTAGTCTATACATAAAAAGATAAGTGAGAAGATAATGCTGTTTTTCTCCTTTAAGTGATGAGTGATACAAATAGGTTATTATTTTTTTTTTTAAAGTTATACCACCTTTGTGTTTTTGAGATAAAGTCAAGTTGGCTACTTTTAACATGATACATAGTTCGATTAGTTTTGCTAATTTCTTTTAAATTCAATTTTTATTTTATAGTTGATTTACAATGTTGTCTTAGTTTCAGGTGTACAGCTAGGTGATTCAGTTATACATATGCATATATCCATTCTTTTTCGATTCTTTTCCCATATAGGTTGTTACAAAATATTAAGTAGGGTTCCCTGTGCTATACAGTAGGTCCTTGTTGATTATCTATTTTATATATAGTAGTGTGTATATGTTAATCCCAAACTCCTAATTTATCCCTCTCCCTCCAGGTTTTCCCTTTGGTAACCATAAGTTTGTTTTCAAAGTCTGTGAGTCTGTTTCTATTTTGTAAATAAGTTCATTTGTATCATTTTTTCTTTAGATTCCACATAAAAGTGATATCATATGATAAGTGATATCATTTGATATTTGTCTTTCTCTTAGTATGATAATCTCTAGGTCCATCCATGTTGCTGCAAATGAAATTATTTCATTCATTTTTATGGCTGAGTAAAATTCCATTGTGCCACATGTACCACACCTTCTGTATCCATTCCTCTATCAGTGGACATTTAGATTGCTTCCATGTCTTGGCTATTGTAAATAGTGCTGCAGTGAACATTGGGGTGCAGGTATCTTTTCGAATTACAGTTTCCTCAGAATATATGCCCAGGAGTGAAATTGCCAGATCATATGGAAGCTCTATTTTTAGTTTTTTTAAAGAACTTCCATACTGTTGTCCATAGTGGTTGTACCAATTTACATTACCATCAACTGTGTAGTAGGGTTCCCTTTTCTCCACACCCTCTCCAGCGTTTATTGTTTGTAGATTTTTTGTTGATGGCCATTCTGACTGGTGTGAGGTGATACCTCATTGTAGTTTTGAATTGGATCTCTCTAATAATTAGTGATGTTGAGCATGTTTTCACGTGCTTTTTGGCCATCTGTATTCCATCTTTGAAGAAATGTCTATTTAGGTCTTCTTCTGCCCATTTTTTGATTGGGTTGTTTGTTTTTGTTTGATATAAAGCCACATGAGCTGTTTGTATATTTTGGAGGTTAATCCCTTTTTAGTTGCTTCATTTGCAAATATTTTCTCCCATTCTGTGGGCTGTCTTTTTGTTTTGTTTAGGGTTTTCTTTGCAGAGCAAAAGCTTTTAAGTTTAATTAGGTCCCGTTTGTTTGTTTTTAATTTCATTACTCTAGGGGGTGGATCCAAAATGATATTGCTGTGAATTATGTGAAAGAGTGTTCTGCCTATGTTTTCCTCTGAGAGTTTTATAGTATCCCATCTTACATTTAGGTCTCTAATCCATTTTGAGTTTATTTTTGTGTATGGTGTTAGAGAGTGTTGCAATTTCATTCTTTTACATGTAGCTGTCCAGTTTTCTCAGAACCACTTATTGAAGAGACTTTCTTTTCTCCACCGTATATTCTTGCCTCATTTGTCATAGATTAATTGACCAGAGGTGCGTGGGTATATTTCTGGGCTTTCTATCCTTTCCATTGATCTATATTTCTGTTTTTGTGCCAGTACCATACTGTTTTGATTACTGTAACTTTGCAATATAGTCTGAACTGAAGAAGTCTGATCCCTCCAGATACATTTTTCTTTCTCAGGATTGCTTTAGCTATTCAAGGTCTTTTGTGTCTTCATACAAATTTAAAAATTTTTTGTTCTAGTTCTGTTAAAAATGCCATTGGTAATTTGATAGGGATTGCATTTAATCTGTAGATTGCCTTGGATAGTATAATCATTTTTTAAAAATTGATTCTTAGCAGTGGGTTTATCATATATGGTCTTTATTATGTTGAGGTATGTTCCCTCTATGCCCACATTCTGGAGAGTTTTTTATCATAACTGGGTAATAAATTTTGTCAAAAGCTTTTTCTGCATGTATTGAGATGATCATATTGGTTTTATTTTTCAATTTGTTGCTGTGGTGTATCACACTGATTGATTTGCAGATATTGAAAAATCCTTGCATCTCTGGGATAAATCCCACTTGATCATGGTGTATGATCCTTTTAGTATATTGTTGGATTCGGTTTGCTAGTATTTTGTTGAGGATTTTTGGGTCTATGTTCATCAGTGATATTGGCCTGTAATTTTTTTTGTGTGATATCTTTGTCTGGTTTTGGTATCAGGGTGATGGCGGTCTCATAGAATATGTTTGGGACTGTTCCTTTCTCTGCAATTGTTTTGGAAGAGTTTCAGAAGGATAGGTGTTATCACTTCTGTAAATGTTTGATGGAATTCACCTGTGAAGCCATCTGGTCCTTACTGTTGTTTATTGGAAATTTTTAAATCATAGTGTAAATTTCAACACTTGTGATAGATCTGTTCATATTTTCTATTTATTCCTGGTTCACTCTTGGGAGACTGTACCTTTCTGATAATTTGTCCAATTCTTTTAGGTCATTTATTTTATTGGCATATAGTTGCTTGTAATAGTCTCTTATGGTCGTTTGTATTTCTGTGGTGTCAGTTGTAATTCTCCTTTTTAATTTCTCATTTACTGATTTGATCCCTTTCCCTTTTTTTCTTGGTGACTGTGGATAAAGGTTTATCAATTTCGTTTATCTTTTCAAAGAACCAGCTTTTAGTCTCCATGATCTTTTCTGTTGTTTTCTTTGTCTCCATTTCTTTCTGCTCTGATGTTTATGATTTCTTTCCTTCCACTAACTGTGGGTTTTGTTTGTTCTTCTTTCTCTAGTTACCTTAGGTGTAAGTTTAGGTGGTTTGAGATTTTTCTTGTTTCTTGAGATAAGATTATATTACTATAATATTCTCTCTTAGAACTGCTTTTGCTGCATCCCATAGCTTTTGGATTGTCATGTTTTCATTTTCATTTGTGGGTATTTTTTAATTTCCTCTTTGATTTCTTCAGTGATACATTGTTTAGTAACATTGTTTAACCTCCACGTGTTGTGACTTTTACAGTTTTTTTCTTGTAGTTTATTTCTCATCTCATAGCATTGTGCTCACGAAAGATATTTGATATGATTTCAATTTTTTAAATTTATTGAGGCTTGCTTTGTGGCCCAGCATTTGATCTATCCTGGAGGATGTTCCATGTGCACTTGAAAAGAATATGTATTCTGCTACTTTTGAATGGAAAGCACATTTGGATGGAATGTATATTGTAGGTTTTCAATTTGAGGTTCCTGAGAGGTTTTGATATAGCAGTCTATATATATAAAAGATTGTTTTAAGTTGCTGGTCTCTTAATTTCAAATGCATTTACAGTATCGTGCATTTGTACTCTCCTTTTCTCATGATTGCTGGTTTTGATATAAAATTTGTGTGGGGATGACTTCATACCTTTACTGTCTGTTCGCCTTTACCAGTTAGCTTTCCTATTCATAATTTTCTTGTTTCTAGTCTTGTCCTTTTCTTTTCCATGTAGAGAAGTTCCTTTAGCAAATTGTAATGCTGGTTTGGTTGTGCTGAATTCTCTTAGCTTTTGATTCTCTGTAAAACTTTTCATTTTTCTGTCGAATCTGAATGAGAACCATGCTTGGTAAAGTATTCTTGATTGTAGGTTTTTTCCTTTCATCACTTTAAATATATTGTTCCACTCCCTTCTGGCTTGCAGAGGTTCTGCTGCATTATCAGCTGATAACCTTATGAGGATTCCCTTGTATGTCATTTGTTGTTTTTCCCTTTTTGCTTTTAGTATTTTCTCTTTTTCTTTAATTTTTGTCAGTTTGATTAATATTTGTCTGATGTGTTCCTCCTTTGGTTTATCCTGTATGGGACTCTCTGTGCTTTCTGAACTTGAGTGAATATTGCCTTTCCCATGTTAGTAAATTTTTCAGCTATAATCTCACATATTTTCTTGGGCCTTTTCTCTCTCTCCTCTCCTTCTGGGACCCCTATAATGTGAATGTTGGTACATTTAATATTGTCCCAGAGGTCTCTTTTACTGTCCTCATTTCCTTTCATTCTTTTTTCTTTATTTTGTTCCACCAATCTGTCTTCCAGCTCACTTATTCATTCTTCTGCCTCATTTCTTCTGCTATTGATGCCTTCTAGTGTATTTTTTTTAAAGATCTTTATTAGAGTATAATTGTTTTACAATGGTGTGTTAGTTTCTGCTTTATAAAAAAGTGAATCAGTTATACATATACATATGTACCCATATCTCTTCCCTCATGCATCTCCCTCCCACCCTCCCTATCCCACCCCTCTAGGTGGTCACAAAGCACCGAGCTGATCTCCCACTGCTATGCGGCTGCTTCCCACTAGCTATGTATTTTACGTTTCTAAGTGTATATATGTCCATGTCACTCTCTCACTTGGTCCCAGCTTACCCTTCCCTCTCCCCGTATCCCAAGTCCATTTTCCAGTAGGTCTGCATCTTTATTCCCGCCTTGCCCCTAGGTTTTTCTGACCATTTTCTTTCTTTCTTTCTTTCTTTTTTAGATTCTGTATTTATGTGTTAGCATATGGTATTTGTTTTTCTCTTTCTGACTTACTTCACTCTGTATGACAGTCTCTAGGTCCATCCACCTCACTACAAATAACTCAGTTTCGTTCCTTTTCATGGCTGAGTAATACTCCATTGTATATATGTGCCAAATCTTCTTTATCCATTCATCTGTTGATGGACACTTAGGTTGCTTCCATGTCCTGGCTATTGCAAATAGAGCTGCAATGAACATTTTGGTACATGACTCTTTTTGAGTTACGGTTTTCTTATGGTATATGCCCAGTAGTGGGATTGCTGGGTCATATGGTAGTTCTATTTTTAGTTTTTTAAGGAGCATCCATACTGTTCTCCATAGTGGCTGTATCAATTTACATTCCCAACAGTGGTGCAAGAGGGTTCCCTTTTCTCCACACCCTCTCCAAACTTTATTGTTTGTAGATTTTTTGATGATGTCCATTCTGACCGGTGTGAGATGATAACTCATTGTAGTTTTGATTTGCATTTCTCTAATGATTAATGATGTTGAGAATTCTTTCATGTGTTTGTTGGAAATCTGTATCTCTTCTTTGGAGAAATGTCTATTTAGGTCTTCTGCCCATTTTTGGATTGGGTTGTTTGTATTTTTCTTACTGAGCTGCATGAGTTGTTTGTATGTTTTGGAGATTAATCATTTGTCAGTTGCTTCATTTGCAAATATTTTCTCCCATTCTGAGTGTTGTCTTTTGGTCTTGTTTATGGTTTCCTTTGCTGTGCAAAACCTTTTAAGTTTCATTAGGTCCCATTTGTTTATGGAGGTGGGTCAAAAAGGATCTTGCTGTGATTTATGTCATAGAGTGTTCTGCCTATGTTTTCCTCTAAGAGTTTGATGGTGTCTGGCCTTACATTTAGCTCTTTAATCCATGTTGAGTTTATTTTTGTGTACGGTGTTAAGGAGTTTTCTAATTTCATTGTTTTACATGTAGCTGTCCAGTTGTCCCAGCACCACTTATTGAAGAGGCTGTCTTTTCTCCACTGTATATTCTTGCCTCCTTTATCAAAGATAGGGTGACCATATGTGCGTGGGTTTATCTCTGGGCTTTCTATCCTGTTCCATTGATCTATATTTATTTTTGTGCCAGTACCATACTGTCTTGATTACTGTAGCTTTGTAGTATAGTCTGAAGTCAGGGAGCCTGATTCCTCCAGCTCCATTTTTCTTTCTCAAGATTGTTTGGCTATTTGGGGTCCTTTGTGTTTCCACACAAATTGTGAAATTTTTTGTTCTAGTTCTGTGAAAAATGCCAGTGGTAGTTTGATAGGGATTGCACTGAATCTGTAGATTGCTTTGGGTAGTAGAGTCATTTTCACAATGTTGATTCTTCCAATCCAAGAACATGGTATATCTCTCCACCTGTTTGTATAATCGTTAATTTCTTTCATCGGTGTCTTATAATTTTTTGCATACAGGTCTTTTGTCTCCTTAGGTAGTTTTATTCCTAGATATTTTATTCTTTTTGTTGCAGTGGTAAATGGGAGTGTTTTCTTGATTTCACTTTCAGATTTTTCATCATTAGTGTATAGGAATGCAAGAGATTTCTGTGCATTAATTTTGTATCCTGCTACTTTACCAAATTCATTGATAAGTTCTAGTAGTTTTCTGGTAGCACCTTTAGGATTCTCTATGTATAGTATCATGTCACCTGCAAACAGTGACAGCTTTACTTCTTCTTTTCCAATTTGGATTCCTTTTATTTCTTTTTCTTCTCTAAATGCTGTGGCTAAAACTTCCAAAAGTATGTTGAATAATAATGGTGAGAGTGGGCAACCTTGTCTTGTTCCTGATCTTAGTGGAAATGCTTTCAGTTTTTCACCATTGAGGATGATGTTGGCTTTGGGTTTGTCATATATGGCTTTTATTAAGTTGAGGAAATTTCCCTCTATGCCTACTTTCTGCAGGGTTTTTCTCATAAATGGGTGTTGAAATTTGTCAAAACCTTTTTCTGTGTCCATTGAGATGATCATATGGTTTTTCCCCTTCAACTTTTTAATATGGTGTATCACGTTGATTTGCGTATATTGAAGAATCCTTGCATTCCTGGGATAAACCCCACTTGATCATAGTGTATGATCCTTTTAATGTGCTGTTGGATTCTGTTTGCTAGTATTTTCTTGAGGATTTTTGCTTCTGTATTCATCAGTGATATTGGCCTGTAGTTTTCTTTCTTTGACGTCTTTGTCTGGTTTGGATATCAGAGTGATGGTGGCCTCGTAGACTGAGTTTGGGAGTGTTCCTCCCTCTGCTATATTTTGGAAGATTTTGAGAAGGACAGGTGTTAGCTCTTCTCTAAATGTTTGATAGAATTCGCCTGTGAAGCCATCTGGTCCTGGGCTTTTGTTTGTTGGAAGATTTTTAATCACACTTTCAATTTCAGTGCTTGTGTCTGGTCTGTTCATATTTTCTGTTTCTTCCTGGTTCAGTCTCAGAAGGTTGTGCATTTCGAAGAATTTGTCCATTTCTTCCAGGTTGTCCATTTTATTGGCATATAGTTGCTTGTAGTAATCTTTCATGATCCTTTGTATTTCTGAAGTTGTTAATTCTCCTTTTTCATTTCTCATTCTATTGATTTGAGTCTTCTCCCTTTTTTCCTTGACAAGTCTGGCTAATGGTTTATCAATTTTGTTTATCTTCTCAAAGAACAAGCTTTTAGTTTTATTGATCTTTGCTATCGTTTCCTTCATTTCTTTTTCATTTATTTCTGATCTCATCTTTATGATTTCTTTCCTTCTGCTAACTTTGGGGGGTTTTTTTGTTCTTCTTTCTCTAATTGCTTTAGGTTAGATTGTTTATTTGAGATGTTTCTTGTTTCTTAAGGTAGGATTGCATTGCTATAAACTTCCCTCTTAGAACTGCTTTTGCTGCATCCCATTGGTTATGGGTTGTTGTGTTTTCATTGTCATTTGTTTCTAGGTATTTTTAGATTTCCTCTTTGATTTCTTCAGTGATCACTTGGTTATTAAGTAGTGTATTGTTTAGCCTCCATGTGTTTGTGTTTTTTACAGAACTTTTCCTGTAATTGACATCTAGTCTCATAGCATTGTGGTCGGAAAAGATACTTGATACAATTTCAATTTTCTTAAATTTACCAAGGCTTGATTTGTGACCCAAGATATGATCTATCCTGGAGAATGTTCCATGAGCACTTGAGAAGAATGTGTATTCTGTTGTTTTTGGATAGAATGTCCTATAAATATCAATTAAGTACATGTTGTTTAATGTGTCATTTAAAGCTTGTGTTTCCTTATTTTCATTTTGGATGATCTGTTCATTGGTGGAAGTGAGGTGTTAAAGTCCTCTACTATGATTGTGTTACTGTCGATTTCCCCTTTTATGGCTGTTAGTGTTTTCCTTATGTGTTGAGGTTCTCCTCTGTTGAGTGCATAAATATTTACAATTGTTATATCTTCTTATTGGATTGATCCCTTGATCATTACATAGTGTCCTTCTTTGTCTCTTGTAATAGTCTTTGTTTTAAAGTTTATTTTATTTGATATGAGAATTGCTACTCCAGCTTTGTTTTCCGTTTGCATGGAATATCTTTTTCCATCCCCTCACTTTCAGTGTATATGTGTTGCTAGGTTTGAAGTGGGTCTCTTGTAGACAGCATATATACGGGTCTTGTTTTTGTATCCATTCAGCCAGTCTATGTCTTTTGGTTGGAGCACTTAATCCATTTACATTTAAGGTAATTATCAATATGTATGTTCCTATTACCATTTTCTGAATTGTTTTGGGTTTATTATTGTAGGTCTTTTCCTTCTCTTGTGTTTCCTGCCTAGAGAAGTTCCTTTAGCATTTGTTGTAAAGCCGGTTTGGTGGTGCTGAATTCCCTTAGCATTTGCTTGTCTGTAAAGCTTTTAATTTCTCCATCAAATCTGAATGAGATCCTTGCTTGGTAGAGTAATGTTGGTTGTAGGTTTTTCTCCTTCATCACTTTAAATACGTCCTGCTACTCCCTTCTGGCTTTCAGAGTTTCTACTGAAAGATCAGCTGTTAACCTTATGGGGATTCCCTTATGTGTTATTTGTTGTTTTTACCTTGCTGTTTTAATATCTGTTCGTTGTATTTAATTTTTGATAATGTGATTAATGTGTCTTGGTGTGTTTTTTCCTCCTTGGATTTATCCTGTTTGGGACTCTCTGTGCTTCCTGGACTTGATTAACTATTTCCTTTCCCATATTAGGGAAGTTTTCAACTATAGTCTCTTCAAATATTTTCTCAGTCCCTTTCTTTTTTTCTTCTTCTTCTGGGACCCCTATAATTCGAATGTTGGTGTGTTTAATGTTGTCCCAGAGGTCTCTGAGACTTTCCTCAATTCTTTTCATTCTTTTTACTTTATTCCACTCTGCAGTAGTTATTTCCACTATTTTATCTTCCCAGTCACTTATCCGTTCTTCTGCCTCAGTTATTCTGCTATTGATCCCTTCTAGAGAATTTTTAATTTCATTTGTTGTGTTGTTCATCACTGTTTGTTTGCTCTTTAGTTCTTCTATGTCCTTGTTAAACATTTCTTATATTTTCTCCATTCTATTTCCAAGACTTTTGATCATCTTTACTATCATTATTCTGATTTCTTTTTCAGGTAGACTGCCTATTTCCTCTTCATTTGTTAGGTCTGGTGGGTTTTTGCCTTGCTCTTTCATCTGCTGTGTGTTTTTCTGTCTTCTCATTTTGCTTAACTTACTGTGTTTGGGGTCTCCTTTTCGCAGGCTGCAGGTTCATAGTTTCTGTTGTTTTTGGTGTCTGTCCCCAGTGGCTAAGGTTGGTTCAGTGGGTTGTGTAGGATTCCTGGTGGAGGGGACTAGTGCCTGTGTTCTGGTGGATGAGGGTGGATCTTGTCTTTCTGATGGGCAGGTCCAAGTCTGGTGGTGTGTTTTGTGGTGTCTGTGGCCTTATTATGATTTTAGGCAGCCTCTGCGCTAATGGATGGGGTTGTGTGCCTGTCTTGCTAGTTGTTTGGCATAGGGTGTCCTGCCCTGTAGCTTGCTGGTCATTGAGTGGAGCTGGGTTTTGGCGCTGAGATGGAGATTTCTGGGAGAGTTTTGCCGTTTGATATTACATGGAGGTGGGAGGTCTCTTGTGGACCAGTGTCCTGAACTTGGCTCTACTACCTCAGTGGCACAGCCCTGACACCTGGCTGGAGCAGCATGAGCCTGTCCTCCACACGGCTCAGAATAAAAGTGAGAAGAAAAAGAAAGAAGAAGTTAAAATAAAATTAAATAAAGTAAAATAAAAAAAATAAAGTTATTAAAATGAAAAATAAAAAATAATAAGAAAGTTTTTTTTAAGTAATTAAAAAAAAGTGGACAGACAAAACCCTAGGACAAATGGTAAAAGCAAAGCTATACAGACAAAATCACACACAGAAGCATACACATACACACTCACAAAAAGAGAAAAAGGGAAAAAAATATATATATCTTTGCTCCCAAAGTACACCTCCTCAATTTGAGATGATTCATTGTCTATTCAGGTATTCCACAGATGCAGGTATATCAGGTTGATTGTGGAGATTTAATCCGCTGCTCCTGAGGCTGCTGGGAGAAATTTCCCTTTCTCTTCTTTGTCCAGCTCCCGGGGTTCAGCTTTGGATTTGGACCTGCCTCTGCATGTAGGTTGCCTGAGGGCATTTGTTCTTTGCTCAGACAGGACGGGGTTAAAGGAGCAGCTGATTCGGGGGCTCAGGCTCACTCAGGCTGGGGGGAAGGAAGGGTGCGGATGTGGAGCAAGCCTGCGGCGGCAGAGGCCAACGTGACTTTGCACCAGCCTGAGGCGTGCCGTGTGCTCTCCCGGGAAAGTTGTCCTTGGATCCCAGGACTCTGGCAGTGGTGGGCTGCACAGGCTCCTGGGAGGGGAGGTGTGGATAGTGACCTGTGCTCGCACACAGGCTTCTTGGGTGGCGGCAGCAGCAGCCTTAGCGTCTCAGGCCCGTCCCTGGGGTCCGTGCTTATAGCCGCGGCTTGCACCCGTCTCTGGAGCTCCTTTAAGCAGCGTTCTTAATCCCCTCTCCTCGCGCACCAGGAAACAAAGAGGGA
Organism: Delphinus delphis; assembly: GCF_949987515.2. NCBI lineage: Eukaryota > Metazoa > Chordata > Mammalia > Artiodactyla > Delphinidae > Delphinus > Delphinus delphis. The sequence goes on along the minus strand of NC_082698.1, from coordinate 40,185,420 downwards.
AGAAAAAGTCTCTTGCCTCTTTGACAGCTCCAGACTTTTTCCCGGACTCCCTCCCGGCTAGCTGTGGTGCACTAGCCCCCTTCAGGCTGTGTTCACGCCACCAACCCCAGTCCTCTCCCTGCGCTCTGACCGAAGCCCGAGCCTCAGCTCCCAGCCCCGCCTGCCCCGGCAGGTGAGCAGACAAGCCTCTCGGGCTGGTGAGTGCTGGTCGGCACCGATCCTCTGTGCAGGAATGTCTCTGCTTTGCCCTCTGCACCCGTTGCTGTGCTCGCCTCCATGGCTCCGAAGCTTCCCCCATCCGGCACCCGCAGTCTCCGCCCGTGAAGGGGCTTCCTAGTGTGTGGAAACCTTTCCCCCTTCACAGCTCCCTCCCACTGGTGCAGGTCCCGTCCCTCTTCTTTTGTCTCTGTTTATTCTTTTTTCTTTTACCCTACCCAGGTACGTGGGGGGGTTTCTTGCCTTTTGGGAGGTCTGAGGTCTTCTGCCAGCCTTCAGTAGGCGTTCTGTAGGAGCTGTTCCACATGTAGATGTATTTCTGATGTATTTGTGGGGAGGAAGGTGATCTCCGCATCTTACTCTTTCACCATCATGAAGCTCTTCTCTAGTAAGAATCTGGCCTGCAGTCCCAGGGACTGTCGCAGCTTCGGCTAGTGGAGCTCCTCCAGAGCCAGCAGCCTCAGTGAGGCCTCCCTCCCCTCGGGCTCCAGGGCAGTTCAGTGACGGCGGAGGGACTAGACCCCGAGCCAGGAGTTCTAGCTCTGCGGAAACCTCTAGTGTATTTTTCATTGCAGTTATTGTATTGTTCATCTCCTTTCTTTAAATCTTCTAGCTCTTTGTTAAACACTTCTTGTATCTTCTCAGTCTATGCCTCCATTCTTTTTCTGAGATCTTGGGTCATCTTTACTATCATTTCCCCAAATTCTTTTTCAGGTAGATTGCCTATCTCCACTTCACTTAGTTGTTCTAGTGGGTTTTTATCTTGTTCCTTCATCTGGAACTTATTTCTCTGCTGACTCATTTTGTCTAACTTTCTGTGTTTGTAGTCTCTTTTCTGCAGGCTGCAAATTGTAGTTCCTCTTGCTTCTGGTGTCTGCCCCCTGGCAGGTGAAGTTGGTCCAGGTGTTTGTGCAGCCTTCCTGGTTGGAGGGACTCATGCCTGCCCACTGGTGGGTGGAGCCAGGTCCTGCCCCTCTGATTGGCCAGCTATGTCAAAGGGTGTGTTTAGTGGTGGCAGTGAGCTCAGGATGATTTTAGGCAGCCTGTCAGCTGATGGGTAGGGCTGTGTTCCCCACCCCACTCCCTTCTGCTCATTGTTTGGACTGAGGCATCCCAACAATGGAACCTGCGGGCTGTCAGGTGGGGCTATGTCTTGGTGCCAATGTGGCAACCTCTGGGAGAGCTCATGCCAATCAGTATTCCCTGGGCCCTCTGCCACTGATGTCCTTGCCCCCACAGTGAGCAACAGCCAACCCCTGCCTCCCCAGGAAACTCTCCAAGACCCACAGGTAGGTCTAGCCCAGGCTCCTGTGGAGTCACTGCTTTGCCCTGGGTTCCAGTGCACATGAAGGCCGGTGTGCACCCTCCAAGAGTGGCATCTCTCTTTCCTGCAGTCCTGTGGAACTTCTGTACTCAAGCACTCCTGGCCTTCAAAGCCAAATACTCTGAGGGCTCCTCTTAATGCTGGATCCCCAGGCTGGGGAGCCTGACGTGTGCCTCAGAATTCTCACTCCTGTGGCAGAACCTCTGTGATATAATTATTTTCAAGTCTGTGGGTCGCCCACCTGGCGGGTATGGGATTTGATTAGATCACGATAGCACCCCTTCTACTCTCTTATTATGGTTTCTTTTTTGTTTTTTTTGCGATACATGGGCCTCTCACTGTTGTGGCCTCTCCCGTTGCGGAGCACAGGCTCCAGAAGTGCAGGCTCCGCGGCATGTGGGATCTTCCCGGACCGGGGCACAAACCCGTGTCCCCTGCATCGGCAGGCGGACTCTCACCCACTGCGCCACCAGGGAAACCCTATGGTTTCTTCTTTGTCTATCAAGGTAAAATATCTTTTTGGTAGGTTCCAGTCTTTTTTGTTGATGGTTGTTCAGCAGTTAGTTGTGATTTTGGTGTTTTCATGAGAGGAGGTGAGCTGAAGACCTTCTATTCTGCCATCTTGTCTGGAATCGAAGGGCGGATTTTAGTTTGGATACTTGCTGCCTCTTTCCTCAGCATGTGCTGGCTCTTATTCCCTTGATATGGGGTGTGTAGTTGCTGCTTCCCATGCATGCTCCTGGAAGGCGGGGACAGCAGTAATTGTCCTCCCACAAGTCTTCCAGTGGCGGCGGCAGCCCCTGCATCCTCAGGACAGTGGGGCCAGTGCTTGTTGCCTGCTCGTGGGTCCCCTAGCTGTGGTGGCGTCCCGCACACTCCTGGGACAACAGGGGGAGTAACTGGCCCCTGCCTGCTGCCTGTGCACACTCCCCAGATGGTGGGCCAGCAGCTGGCGCCTGCTCCTGGGCCTCCTAGCGGTGGTGGCAGTCCACACACTCCTGGGATAGCAGGGACAGTGCTTGGCACTCACTCACATGTCCCCTAGCTGCGGTGGCAACCTGCGCACCCCTGGGACAGCGCTTGGTGCCTGCTTGTGGGTCCGCTACCTGTGGCAGTGGCCCGCAAACAGCCACGACAGCAGGGGCAGCACTTGGTGTCTGCTCACAGGTCCCGCAGCGGCAGCAGCAGCCTGCGCCCTCCTGGAACAGCAGGTACAGCGATTGGAGCCCGCTTATGGGTCTCTCAGCAGTGGCGGCCCGTGCCCGCCTCTAGAGCTCGTGTATGTGGTGTCCTGTTGTCTGAGAGTGCATGCAGGGAAAGAAACTTATGGCGGTCCTGCCCCTCTCCTCGTGCGTCCCGCAACAATGGCACCTTGCCTCTCTGGTGGGCCCAGGCTTCTTTCTTGTGCATCCTCAGTTGCCACACTCCAGCCTCATCATGTTGTCTCCATGCAGCCAACCTTGGTACTTTCCCTGGGTCTGACCTCTGAAGCCTAAGCTTCAGCACCCAGCCACTGCCCACACCAGCAGATGGGCATCTCAGGCTGGGGAGTGCAGGGTGGTGGTACCGACTGTCTTGCAGGTCACTATCCATTTTGCCTCCTGCAAACTGGTTGCTGCACTCTCCTCTTAGGCTCCAGTGCCCCCTCCATCCAGGCTGATCTCCCTGCCAGTGAGGGGACTTCCCAGGGTGCAGGGACCTTTCCTCAACAGCTCCCTCCCTAGAGTGCAGGTCCTGTCCCGATTCCTTACTCTCTCTTTTTTCTTTTTCTTTTTGTCCTACCCAGTTACATGGAGGTTTTCTTGCCCTTTCAGAAGTCTAAACATCAGTAGATGTTCTTTGCAAATCATTCCGCTTGTAAATGTAGTTTTGATGTATTTGTGGGAGGAGATGGGCTCCACATCCTACACCCCTGCCATCTTTTTTTTAAATTTATTTTTTATTTTTGGTCACATAGGGTCTTAGTTGCAGCATTCAGGATCTTTCACTGCGGTATGCAGGCTTCTCTCTAGTTCTTCTCTCCAGTTGTGGCGTGCAGGCCTAGTTGCCCCACGGCATATGGGATCTTAGTTCCTTGACCAGGGATCAAACACGAGTCCCCTACATTGGAAGGTGGATTCTTTACCACTGAACCACCAGGGAAGTCCCTCCCCTGCCATCTTGATTCCTCTTTTGCTAATGTTTTCATTAGGGTTTTTATATCCATTTTCATGAGAGAGATTGAATTCTACATTTTTTTCTTTCTTTCATTATTCATGTCTGATTTTGAAAGCAAGGTAATGCCAACTTCATTAAATAAGTTGGAGTGTATTCCTTTTCTCTCTCTTTTCTGGAAGAGATTCTATGAGATTAAATTACCTTTTTCCTTAAATTGGAAACACAGGAATTTAGGGCTAGACATCTGGCTACTTCTGCCATGACACTACATCACTGCTGTCTGATAGAACTTCCTGTGATGCTAGAAATTTTCTATATCTTACCTGCCCTATAATGGTATATAGGTAGACCTATAATTTTTCCCTGAAAAACTGAATTTTCAAAATTTTACTTACTTTTAATCTAAAGAGTCCCATATGGCTAGGCACTGCCACACTGAACAACACTGTCCTGTATAAACTCTTGGTGATTGCCTGGGTCCTCCTCCTGCTTTTGTCTCCCAACACTTCCCAGTGTATGATGTACCCTTGGTATTTCTCTCACCTTTCTGCACTGAACTCTCCCTTGTGGGTCTTGAGTTGCAAGCTGTTTTGTTTTGTTTTCCCTGTGGCTGAGTCTACCATGTCTAGTTTCTTGATTACTCTTTTCTTTTTTTCCAGCAATTTCTCATAGTCTCTTATCTACTAAGAATTTCCCTTCTAGTTTGTTTGTGCTGCTGGTACTTATTTATTTTTAAATACCTGCTTTTCTCCTGTCTTTGGATATGTTGTAAGTGGAAAATTCCAGAAGGGGCTTTAGTGTATGTTCTTATATAGTTTTCCAGGTGGGGAAAGTTAAATTTCAGAAAACTTAAGGCAGTTAAAGTCACATGGTAAATTAATGTCAGAATCAGGGCATTACTTAAAATACCTGCTCTCCTATTTACCAGCCTAGTGCTCCTCCAATAACATACTTGCTTCCAAAAGGAAATCAAGTTACATTTTGAATCTCTTTTTAGCGTATCATTTTTTTCCTTTAAAAAAATTTTTCCTTCCAATTTTTTTTTTTTTTTTTTTTTTGCAGTGTGTGGGCCTCTCACTGTTGTGGCCTCTCCCGTTGCGGAGCACAGGCTCCGGACGCGCAGGCTTAGCGGCCACGGCTCACGGGCCCAGCCGCTCTGCGGCATGTGGGATCCTCCCGGACCAGGGCACGAACCTGTGTCCCCTGCATTGGCAGGCGGACTCTCAACCACTGCGCCACCAGGGAAGCCCCTTCCAATTTTATTGAGATATAATTGACATGCATACTATATAAATTTAAGGTGTACAGCATAATGATTTGACTCCTATACATCATGAAATGATTATTACACATTTAGTGAACATCCATAATCTCATATAGACACAAAAATTAAATAGAAAAATTTTTTTCCTTGTGATGAACACACCTAGGACTTACACTCTTTAACAACATTCATATATAACATAGAACAGTGTTAATTATATTTATCATGTTGTATATTACATCCCTAGTACTTATTTATCTTTTAACTGGAACTTTGTACCTTTTGACTGCCTTCATCCAATTTTCCCTCTCCTGACCCCTAACTCTGATAAGCACAAAACTGATCTCGTTTTCTATGAGGTTTTTTTTTGTTTATTTGTTTTTTGAAATGTAATTGACCTACAAAACTATGTTAGTTCTTGTTACACAACATAGTGATTTGATGTTTCTATACATTTCAAAATGATTACTGTGATAAGAATAGTTACCATCTGTCACGATACAAAGATGTTACATAATTATTGACTATATTCCCCATACTATACATTTCATAACCATGACTCATTCGTTTTGCAACTGGAAGTTTGTACCTCTTAATCTCTCTCAACTATTTCTTACCTCTCCCACACCACCTTTCCATCTGTCAATTGCTTCTTTATTCTCTGTATCTATGACTCTGTTTCTGTTATGGTTGTTTATTTTGTTTTTTAGATTTGACCTATAAGTAAAATCATACAATATTTGTATTTCTCTGTCTGAGTTATTTCACTCTAGGTTTATCCATGTTGTCACAATGGCAAAATTTCATTCTTTTTATGGCTAAGTAATATTCCATTATATATTTTAAATACATATATATCAATACATATACATATATGTATATATACACTCATACATATGCACAGGTACCACATTTTTATCCATTCATCTATTGATGGGCATTTAGGTTGCTTCCATATCTTGGCTATTGTAAACATTTCTACAGTGAACATAGGGGTGCATATATTTATTTTTAGTGTTTATATTTTTTAACTTTTAATTTAATTTTTATTTTACATTGGGGTATAGTTGATATACAATGTTCTGTTAGTTTCAGGTGTGCAGCAAAATGGTTCAGTTATACATATATCCATTCTTTTTCAGATTTTCTTCCATATAATTTATTACAGAATATTGAGGACAGTTCACTGTGTTACACAGTAGGTCCTTGTTGATTATCTATTTTATATATAGTGATATGTGTATGTTAATCCCAAACTCCTTATCCTTCCTCCCCACCATTCCCCTTTCATAACCATAAGTCTGTTTTCAAAGTCTGTGAGTCTGTTTCTGTTTGGTAAATAAGTTCTTTAGTATCATCTCTTTAGATTCCACATATAAGTGATATCATGACATTTGTCTTTGTCTGACTTACTTCACTTAGTATGATAATTTCTAGGTACATCCATGTTGCTGCAAGTGGCATTATTTCATTCTGTTTTATGGTTGAGTAATATTCCATGGTATGTATGTACCATATTTCTTTATCCATTCCTCTGTTGATGGACATTTAGGTTATTTCCATGTCTTGCCTATTGTAAATAGTGCTGCAATGAACATTTGGGTACATGTATCTTTTCTTTGGGTATATGCCCAGGGATGGGATTGCTGGATCATATGGTAGTTATATTCTTAGTTTTTTAAAGGAACCTACACACTGTTCTCCATAATGGTTGTACCAATACATTCCCACCAGCAGTGTAGGAGAGTTCCCTTTTCTCCACACCATCTCCAGCATTTGTTGTTTGTAGATATTTTGTTGATGGCCGTTATGACCAGTGTGAGGTGATACCTCATAGTAGTTTTGATTTGCATTTCTCTAATAATTAGTGATGTTGAGCATCTTTTCATGTGCTTTATGGCCATCTCTATGTTTTCTTTGTAGAAATGTCTATTAACATCTTCCACCCATTTTTTGGTTGGGTTTTTGTTATTGGGCTGCATAAGCTATTTGTATATTTTGGAGATTAATTTCTTGTAGGTCACTTCATTTGTGAATATTTTCTCCCATTCTATGGGTTGTCTTTTTGTTTATGGTTTCCATTGCTGCGCAAAAGCTTTTAAGTTTCATTAGGTCTCATTTGTTTATTTTTATTTTCATTACTTTAGGAGGAGGATCAAAAAAGATCTTGCTGTAATTTATGTCAGTGTTTTGCCTATGTTTTCCTCTAAGAGATTTATAGTATTAGCCATACATTTAGGTCTTTAATCCATTTTGAGTTTATTTTTGTGTATGGTATTAGGGATTGTTCTAATTTCATTCTTTTACATGTAACTGTCCAGTTTTCTCAGCACCATTTATTGAAGAGACTGTCTTTTCTCCATTGTATATTCTTGCCTCCTTTGTCATAGATTAATTTACCATAGGTGCATGGGTTTGTCTCTGCACTTTCTCTCCTGTTCCATTGATCTATATTTCTGTTTTTGTGCCAGCACCATACTGTTTTGATTACTGTAATTTTGTAGTATAGTCTGAAGTCAGGGAGCCTGATTCCTCCAGCTCTGTTTTTCTTTGTCAGTATTGCTTTGGCCATTCGAGGTGTTTTGTGTTTCCATACAAATTGTAAAAATTTTGTTCTAATTCTGAAAAATGCTATTGGTAATTTGATAGGGATTGCATTGAATCTATAGATTGCTTTGGGTAGTATAGTCATTTTCACAATATTGATTGTTCCAGTCGAAGAACATGGTATATCTCTCCATTTGTGTCATCTTTGATATCTTTCATCAGTGTCTTATAGTTTTCAGAGTATAGGTCTTTTGCCTCCTTAGGTAGGTTTATTGCTAGGTATTTGATTCTTTTTGATGTGATTGTAAATGTGATTGTTTCCTTAATTTCTCTTTTTGATCTTTCATTGTTAGTGTATAGGAATGCAAGAGATTTCTGGGTACTAATTTTGTATCCTGCAAATTTACTGAACCCATTCATGAGCTCTAGTAGTTTTCTGGTAGCATCTTTACAATATTTTATGTATAGTATCATGTCATTTGCATACAGTGACAGTTTTACTTCTTTTCTTATTTGGATTCCTTTTACTTCTTTTTCTTCTTTGATTGCCATTGCTGGGACTTCCAAAACTATGTTGAAAAAAGTGGCAAGAGTGGACATCCTTGTCTTATTCCTGATCTTCAAGGAAATACTGTTTTTCACCTTTGAGAATGGTGCTTGCTGTGGGTTTGTCATGTATGGCCTTTATTATGTTGAGGTAGGTTCCCTCTATGCCCCCTTTCTGGAGAGTTTTTATCATAAATGGATGTTGATTTTTGTCAAAAACTTTTTCTGCACCTATTGAGATGATCATATGGTTTTTATCTTTCACTTTGTTAATGTGGTGTATCACAGTGACTGATTTGCATATATTGAAGAATCCTTGCATAGCTGAGGTAAATTCCACTTGATCATGGTGTATGATCCCTTTAATATGTTGTTGGATTCAGTATGCTAATATTTTGTTGATGATTTTTGCATCTATGTTCATGAGTGATATTGGCCTGTAATTTTCTTTTTTTGTCGTATCTTTCTCTGGTCTTGGTATCAGGGTGATGGTGGCTTGGTAGAATGAGCTTGAGGGTGTTCCTTCCAGTGCAATTTTTGGGAAGAGTTTCAGAAGTATAGGTTTAACTCTTTTCTAAATGTTTGACAGAATTCACCTGTGCACCACTGGTCCTTAACTTTTGTTTGTTAGAAGTTTTTTAATCACAGTTTTAATTTCAGTACTTGTGATTGGTCTGTTCATGTATTCTGTTTCTTTTTGGTTCAGTCTTGGAAGGTTGTGCCTTTCTAAGACTTTGTCCATTTCTTCTAGGTTTCCCATTTTTTTTGGCATATAGCTTCTTGTAGTAATCTTTTATGATCCTTTGTATTTCTGTGGTGTCAATTGTAACTTCTCCTTTTTCATCTCTAATTTTTATTGATTTGAGTCCTCTCCCTTTTTTTCTTGTTGACTGGCTAAAGATTTATCCTTTTTTTTTTTATCTTCTCAAAGAACCAGCTTTTAGTTTCCTTGATCTTTTCTGTTGTTTTCTTCATCTCTATTTCATTTATTTCTCCTCTGATCTTTATGACTTCTTTCCTTCTATTAACTTTGAGTTTTGTTTGTTCTCTCTCTAGTTGCTTTAGGTGTAAGGTTAGGTTGTTTATTTGAGATTTTTCTTGTTTCCTGAGATAAGATTGTATTGCTATAAACTTCCCTTTTAGAACTGCTTTTGCTGTATCCCATACATTTTGGATTGTTGTGTTGTCATTGTCATTTGCCTCTAGGTATTTTTTGATTTCCTCTTCGATTTCTTCAGTGATCCATTAGTTGTTCAGTAACATATTGTTTAGCCTCCCCTCCACATGTGTGTGTTTTTTAGGTTTTTTTTTCCAGTAACTTGATTTCTAATCTCATAGCATTCTGTTTGGAAAAGATGTTTGATATGATTTCAATTTTCTTAAGTTTACCAAGACTTGATTTGTGACCCAAGATGTGATCTATCCTGGAGAATGTTCAAGGTGTCCTTGAGAAGAAAGTGTATTCTGCTGCTTTGGGGTGGAATGTCCTATGAATTTCAATTAAGTCCATCTGGTCTAATGTGTCATTTAAGGCTTGTGTTTCCTTATTGATATTCTATCTGGGTGGTGTGTCCATTGGTGTAAGTGGGGCGTTAATGCCCCCCATGATTATTGTGTTACTGTCAATTTCTACTGTTATGGCTCTTAGCATTTGCCTTATATATTGAGGTGCTTCTATGTTGGGTGCATATATATTTACAATTGTTGTATTTTCTTGTTGGATTGATCCCTTGATCATTATGTCATGTCCTTCATTGTCTCTTATAAGAGTGTTTATTTTAAAGTCTATTTTGTCTGATATGATTATTGCTACTCCAGCTTTCTTTTGATTTCCTTTTGAATGGAATACCTTTTTCCATCCTCTCATTTTCAGTCTGTGTGTTTCTCTAGATCTGAAGTAGGTCTCTTGTAGACAGCGTATATATGGGTCTAATTTTTGTATCCAGCCAGTTTATGTCTTTTGGTTGGAGCATTTAATCCATTTACATTTAAGGTAATTATTCGACTGTACTTATTGCCATTTTCTTAATTGTTATGATGTGTTTTTGTAGGTCTTTTTTCTTCCCTTTGTCTATTGTTCTCTTATGATTTGATGACTATCTTTGGAGTTTGGATTGCTTTTTCACTTTTGTGTGTGTATCTATTGTAGACTTTTGATTAATGGGAACCTCAGTTCTCATGAGGTTTTGAGATAGCAGTCTACATATATACAAGATTGATTTAAGTTGCTGGTCCCCTAACTTCCAATGTATTTCCAGTATCCTGTATTTATACTCTTCACTTCTCATGATTGCTGGTTTTGATATCATATTTGTGTGTGGATGATTTTCTACCTTCACTGTATATTTACCTTTACCAATGAGCTTTCTCATTCATAGTTTTCTTATTTCTAGCTGTGGCCTATTCTTTTTCCTCTACAGAAGTTCCTTTAGCATTTGTTGTAAAGCTGGTTGGGTGGTGCTGAATTCTCTTAGCTTTTGCTTGTGTATAAAGCTTTTGATTTCTCTGTGGAATCTCAACGAGACCCTTGCTGGCTAGAGTATTCTTGTAGGCTTTTCCCTTTCATCATTTTAAATATATTTTGCCTCTCCTTCTGGCCTGTGGAGTTTCTGCTGAAAAATCAGCTGATAACTTTATGGGAATTCCCTTATATGTTATTTGTTGCTTTCCCCTCATTGCTTTCATATTTTCTCTTTGTCTTTAATTTTTTCTGTTTGATTAATATGTGTCTTAGTATGTTCCTCCTTGGGTTCATCCCGTATAGGATTCTTTGCACTTCCTGGACTTGAGTGTTTCCTTTCTCATGTTAGGGAAATTTTTGGCTATAATATCTTCAAATATTTTCTTAGGCCCTTTTTCTTTCTCTTCTCCTTCTGGGACCCCTATAATGCAAATGTTGGTGTTTTTAATGTCCCAGAAGTCTCTGAGACTGTCCTCATTTCTTTTCATTCTCTTCTTTTCTGTGGCAGTGATTTCCATCACTCTGTCTTCCAGCTCACTTATTTGTTCTTCTGCCTCATTTATTCTGCTATTGATTCCTTTAGTATGTTTTTCATTTTAGTTATTGTATTGGCCATCTCTGTTTGTTTGTTCTTTACGTCTTATAGCTCCTTGGTAAATATTTCTTGTATCTTCTAGTATCTTCTTGTATGCCTTCATTTTTTTCCTGAGATTTTGGATCATCTTTACTATCATTACTCTGAATTCTTTTCAGGTAGATCACCTACCTTCCCTTCATGTAATTGTTCGTGTTTTTATCTTGTTCCTTCATTTGCAACATATTTTTCTTTTTTTCTGTCATCTCATTTTGTCTAACTTTCTTTGTTTATGTTCTCTTTTCTACGGGTTCCAGGGTTGTAGTTCCTGTTGCTTCTGGTGTCTGCCCCCTGGTGGGTGAAGTTCATCCACAGGCTTGTGCAGGCTTCCTGTGGGAGGGACAGATGCCTGTCCTCTTGTGGGTGGAGCTAGGTCTTGTCCCTCTGATGGGCAGGGCGGTATCCAGGAGTGTGGTTCAAGGTTGCTGTGAGCTCAGTATGACTTTAGGCAACCTGTCTGCTGATGGTTGGGGCTGTGTTCCTGTCTTGCTGGCTGTTTGGCTTGAGGCTTTCCAGGAACCTGGAACCTGTAGGTTGTTGGGTGGGGCTGGGTCTTGGTGCTGAAATAGGGACCTCCAGGAAAGCTCTTGCCAATCAATATTTTCTGGGGCCTCTGCCGCCTGTGTCCTTACCCCCACAGTGAGCTACAGCCAACCCCCACCTCCGCAGGAGACCCTCTCTGACCCCACGTCAGGTCTAGCCCTAGTTCCTATGGAAGTATTGCTTTGTGCTGGGTCCCAACCCACATAAGGTCTTGTGTGCACTGAGAAATGGTCTTTTTTAAAAAGATTATTTATTTATTTATTTATTGGCTGCATTGGGTCTTTGTTGCTACATGCAGGCTTTTTCTAGTTGCAGCGAGCAGGGGCTACTCTTCGTTGTGGTGCTTGGGCTTCTCTTTGCGGTGGCTTCTCTTATGGCAGAGCACAGGCTCCAGGCGCATGGGCTTCAGTAGTTGTGGCATGTGAGCTCAGTAGTTGTGGCGCATGGGCTTAGTTGCTCCGCAGCATGTGGGATCTTCCCACACCAGGGCTCGAAGCTGTGCCCCCTGAAATGGCAGGCAGATTCTTAACCACTGCACGACCAGGGAAGTCCTGAGAAATGGTCTTTTGTAGGAGAGGTGCTATTTGTCCCACCAGCTCACTCTCTTCTGTTCACCAGAGCTGTATGCTCTAGGGGTGCCCCCTGTGTGGGGTGTATTGGCCCTTCTGAGGTGGAGGGCTGATTACTGTGGGTAGTCCGGTAGGTGTGGCTGGCCCCCAGTCCCATTGGTTTCCGGGTCCTGCTTTGTTCAAAGGCTTCTGGCTGCTGGTGGGTGGCACTGGGTTACAGGTTGCCTGGTTGTGAGGCTGGAGGTCCTGTATCTAGTGTTGGCTTATTGGTGGATCGGGTCAGGACCCAGGTAGTTCTGGAGCTGGCTTTGGCCTGCTGGTGGGTGGTTCTGGTTCCTGACACAGTTGCAGGGTCTGTGGTGTCCCAAAGCAGGTGTTGACATGCTCTTGAGTGAAGCTAGAACCCGGGGTGGCTGGCTGAGGGGCCTATGATGTTTTGGACCTGGTGTCAGCCTGCTGTTGGGTGGGGCCAGGACCCACGGTGTTCTGGCTGGTGTTAGTCTGCTGGTAGGTGAGGCTAGGTCCTGGGGTTAGTGCTAGCCCACTGGTGGGTGGAGTCAGGTCCTGGGGTCTCTGGCTGTGGGGCCTGGGGCTCCCAGAGCTGACGTTGGCCTGCTGGTGGCCAGAGCAGGGCCCAGAGAGTCCTGGAGCTACTGCTGGCCCATTGGTGAGAAGTGCCATGTCCTGGCTGCAGGTCCAGAGTTGGTTTTGGCCCACTGGTAGGTGGGGCTGTGTCCCTATAGGTAGCTGAAGGACCAGAGGGTCCCAGGGCTAGTGCCAATGGATAGGGCCAGGTTCTGGTCCTAACAAGTTAGAGGGAGGATTCCAAAGTGGCACCTGCCAGCACCAGTGTCCTAGTGGTAATATGAGCTCCTCAAAATGGCTGCCACCAGTGTCTGTGTCCCCAGCATGAGCTCCAGTTGCCTCCTGCCTCTCCCGAGGGAGTGTCCAAGATCAGCAGGTGGGGCTGACCCAGGCTCCTTTCAAATGACTGCTTCTACCCTGGGTCTCTCAAAACGTGTGAGATTTAGTGTGTTCCTTTTTTAGAGTGGAGTCTCTATTTCCTATAGCTCTCTGGCCTTCCCAAATGTAGGCTCCACTCTCCTTCGAAGGCAAATATTCTAATGGCAAATCTTCCCAGAGCCAGACCCCTGGGCTGGTGAGCCCAGTGTGGATCTGGGACCCATGCACCTTAGGGAGAACCTCTACAATTGTAGTAATCATCCTGTTTGTGGGTCGCCCTGCCAGGGGTATGGGTCTTGACTATACCATGTCTCCACCTCTCCTACCCATCTCCTTGTGGATCCTTCTTTATATCTTTAGTCATAGAATATCTTTTCTATCAGTCTTCAGGTCTTTCTCTTCAATAGTTTCTCTGTAAATAGTTGTAATTTTGATGTGCCCATGGAGGAGGTGAGCTCAGGGTCTTCCCAATTTACCATCTTGGCTTTCTCTTGCAGTGTATAATTTTTAAGTCAAAAAGAAATCACCTTTCCGTAATACAAATAAACAACTCTTAAATTGTCTTTGGGTAAACCTAATCTTTTCACATATCAATTTTTTTGAAGTGAAGTATGCCAAATTTGTGATAACCTTACCTCCAAAGAGTCCTTCTATTACCCCAATAACTTTACTGCTTTTCTAGCTGTTTCCCAGTGGTCCCAAGATGACACAGTCTCCATTATGTCTCCCAGCCAAAAAAAAAAGGAAAAAAGAAAAAAATTCTTAGGCTTTCACAGAGTCCTTCTCTAGTCATTCAAACAATGTTTCTTTATATCTAGAATTTGAATCAGTGCATATAAACCAAGAAAGCACTTATAAGTCAGAGAAAGTTTTCTGAAGGTAGTTAATGCCTGTGCTGAGATCAGAACAACTTGAGTTGGTGATTGGAAAGTGGAAAGTTAGAAGGGAATGCAAAGTTCTGTATACGACTGGAAGTGGTTGCAAAAGCCTGGAAGCCCAGCAAGTGGTTGGGAGCCTGGGGAGGTAAGTTCATTCATGGGTTTGACTGCATCCTGAGGGCATCCAGGAGCCATTGGAGGGAGCTAGGAATGCCAAGAAAAGATTAGAATTTTTAAAAAATAAACTGGACCTCAGTAAGAGTAGGTTGGAGGCAGATGAGGACTAGAGGCATGGAGATTTTTAAATATATTATTACACATGAGAAAGTTAATTTTAAACGAGGAAAAAGGGCAAAGTAGTAATGCTCCTTTGAACTCAGACACAGAGAACAAGAAGCAGTATGAAGCTCAAAACTTTTAGTATAACATATACTTTTATTTTGTTATATGTTTCAACTCTTTTTTTTTTTTTTTACCATCTTTATTGGGGTATAATTGCTTTACAATGGTGTGTTAGTCTCTGCTTTACAACAAAGCGAATCAGTCATACATAAACACATGTTCTCATATGTCTTCCCTCTTGCGTCTCCCTCCCTGCCACCCTCCCCATCCCACCCCTCCAGGCTGTCACAAAGCAACGAGCCAATATCCCTGTGCTGTGCGGCTGCTTCCCACTAGCTATCTACCTTACTACGTTTGTTAGTGTGTATATGCCCATGACTCTCTCTCGCCCTGGCACAGCTCACCCTTCCCCCTCCCCATAACCTCAAGTCCGTTCTCTAGGAGGTCTGCGTCTTTATTCCTGCCTTACCCCTAGGCTCTTCATGACATTTTTTTTTCTTAAATTCCATATATATGTGTCAGCATACGGTATTTGTCCTTCTCCTTCTGACTCACTTCACTCTGTATGACAGACTCTAGGTCTATCCACCTCATTACAAATAGCTCAATTTCGTTTCTTTTTATGGCTGAGTAATATTCCATTGTATATATGTGCCACATCTTCTTTATCCATTCATCCGATGATGGGCACTTAGGTTGTTTCCATCTCCGGGCTATTGTAAATAGAGCTGCAATGAACATTTTGGTACATGACTCTTTTTGAATTACGGTTTTCTCAGGGTATATGCCCAGTAGTGGGATTGCAGGGTCATATGGTAGTTCTATTTGTAGTTTTTTTAAGGAACCTCCATACTGTTCTCCATAGTGGCTGAACCAATTCACATTCCCACCAGCAGTGCAAGAGTGTTCCCTTTTCTCCACACCCTCTCCAGCATTTATTGTTTCTAGATTTTTTAATGATGGCCATTCTGACTGGTGTGAGATGATATCTCATTGTAGTTTTGATTTGCATTTCTCTAATGATTAATGATGTTGAGCATTCTTTCATGTGTTTGTTGGCAGTCTGTATATCTTCTTTGGAGAAATGTCTATTTAGGTCTTCTGCCCATTTTTGGATTGGGTTGTTTGTTTTTTTGTTATTGAGCTGCATGAGCTGCTTGTAAATTTTGGAGATTAATCCTTTGTCAGTTGCTTCATTTGCAAATATTTTCTCCCATTCTGAGGGTTGTCTTTTGGTCTTGTTTATGGTTTCCTTTGCTGTGCAAAAGCTTTGAAGTTTCATTAGGTCCCATTTGTTTATTTTTGTTTTTATTTCCATTACTCTAGGAAGTGGGTCAGAAAGGATCTTGCTGTGATTTATGTCATAGAGTGTTCTGCCTATGTTTTCCTCTAAGAGTTTGATAGTTTCTGGCCTTACATTTAGGTCTTCAATCCATTTTGAGCTTATTTTTGTGTATGGTGTTAGGGAGTGATCTAATCTCATACTTTTACATGTACCTGTCCAGTTTTCCCAGCACCACTTATTGAAGAGGCTGTCCTTTCTCCACTGTACATTACTGCCACCTTTATCAAAGATAAGGTGTCCATATGTGCATGGGTTTATCTCTGGGCTTTCTATCCTGTTCCATTGATCTATCTTTCTGTTTTTGTGCCAGTACCATACCGTCTTGATAACTGTAGCTTTGTAGTATAGTCTGAAGTCAGGGAGCCTGATTCCTCCAGTTCCTTCTTTTGTTCTCAAGATTGCTTTGGCTATTCGGGGTCTTTTGTGTTTCCATACAAATTGCAAAATTTTTGGTTCTAGTTCTGTGAAAAATGCCAGTGGTAGTTTGATAGGGATTGCATTGAATCTATAGATTGCTTTGGGTAGTAGAGTCATTTTCACAATGTTGATTCTTCCAATCCAAGAACATGGTATATCTCTCCATCTATTTGTATCATCTTTAATTTCTTTCATCAGTGTCTTATAATTTTCTGCATACAGGTCTTTTGTCTCCTTAGGTAGGTTTATTCCTAGATATTTTATTCTTTTTGTTGCAATGGTAAATGGGAGTGTTTTCTTGATTTCACGTTCAGATTTTTCATCATTAGTATATAGGAATGCCAGAGATTTCTGTGCATTAATTTTGTATCCTGCCACTTTTCCAAATTCATTGATTAGCTCTAGTAGTTTTCTGATAGCATCTTTAGGATTCTCTATGTATAGGATCATGTCATCTGCAAACAGTGACAGCTTTACTTCTTCTTTTCCGATTTGGATTCCTTTTATTTCCTTTTCTTCTCTGATTGCTGTGGCTAAAACTTCCAAAACTATGTTGAATAGGAGTGGTGAGAGTGGGCAACCTTGTCTTGTTCTGATCTTAGTGGAAACGCTTTCAGTTTTTCACCATTGAGAATGATGTTTGCTGTGGGCTTGTCATATATGGCCTTTATTATGTTGAGGAAAGTTCCCTCTATGCCTACTTTCTGCAGGGTTTTTATCATAAATGGGTGTTGAATTTTGTCAAAAGCTTTCTCTGCATCTATTGAGATGATCATATGGTTTTTCTCCTTCAATTTGTTAATATGGTTTATCACATTGATAGATTTGCGTATATTGAAGAATCCTTGCATTCCTGGAATAAACCCCACTTGATCATGGTGTATGATCCTTTTAATGTGCTGTTGGATTCTGTTTGCTAGTATTTTGTTGAGGATTTTTTTTTTTTTTTTTTTTTTTTTTTTTTTTTTTTTTTATACTGTACGTGGGCCTCTCAGTGTTGTAGCCTCTCCCGTTGTGGAGCACAGACTCCGGACAAACAGGCTCAGCGGCCATGGCTCACGGGCCCAGCCGCTCCGCGGCATGTGGGATCTTCGCGGACCGGGGCACGAACCCGTGTCTCCTGCATCGGCAGGCGGACTCTCAACCACTGCGCCACCAGGGAAGCCCTGTTGAGGATTTTTGCATCTATGTTCATCAGTGATATTGGCCTGTAGTTTTCTTTCTTTGTGACATCCTTGTCTGGTTTTGGTATCAAGGTGATGGTGGCCTCGTAGAAGGAGTTTGGGAGTGTTCCTCCCTCTGCTATATTTTGGAAGAGTTTGAGAAGGATAGGTGTTAGCTCTTCTCTAAATGTTTGATAGAATTCGCCTGTGAAGCCATCTGGTCCTGGGCTTTTGTTTGTTGGAAGATTTTTAATCACACTTTCAATTTCAGTGCTTGTGATTGGTCTGTTCATATTTTCTATTTCTTCCTGATTCAGTCTTGGCAGGTTGTGCATTTCTAAGAATTTGTCCATTTCTTCCAGATTGTCCATTTTATTGGCATATAGTTGCTTGTAGTAATCTCTCATGATCTCTTTTATTTCTGCAGTGTCAGTTGTTACCTCTCCTTTTTCATTTCTAATTCTATTGATTTGAGTCTTCTCCCTTTTTTTCTTGATGAGTCTGGCTAGTGGTTTATCAATTTTGTTTATATTCTCAAAGAACAAGCTTTTAGTTTTATTGATCTTTGCTATTGTTTCCTTCATTTCTTTTTCATTTAGTTCTGATCTGATTTTTATGATTTCTTTCCTTCTGCTAGCTTTGGGGTTTTTTTGTTCTTCTTTCTTAATTGCTTGAGGTGCAAGGTTAGGTTGTTTATTCTAGATGTTTCCTGCTTCTTAAGGTGGGCTTGTATTGCTATAAACTTCCCCCTTAGAACTGCTTTTGCTGCATCCCACAGGTTTTGGGTCGTTGTGTCTCCATTGTCATTTGTTTCTAGGTATTTTTTGATTTCCTCTTTGATTTCTTCAGTGATCACTTCATTATTAAGTAGTGTATTGTTTAGCCTCCATGTGTTTGTATTTTTTACAGATCTTTTCCTGTAATTGATATCTAGTCTCATGGCGTTGTGGTCAGAAAAGATACTTGATACAATTTCAATTTTCTTAAATTTGCCAAGGCTTGATTTGTGGCCTAAGATATGATCTATCCTGGAGAATGTTCCATGGGCACTTGAGAAAAATGTGTATTCTGTTGTTTTTGGATGGAGTGTCCTATAAATATCAATTAAGTCCATCTTGTTTAATGTATCATTTAAAGCTTGTGTTTCCTTATTTATTTTCATTTTGGATGATCTGTCCATGGGTGAAAGTGGGGTGTTTAAGTCCCCTAATATGAATGTGTTACTGTCGATTTCCCCTTTTATGGCTGTTAGTATTTGCCTTATGTATTGAGGTGCTCCTATGTTGGGTGCATAAATATTTACAATTGTTATATCTTCTTCTTGGATCGATCCCTTGATCATTATGTAGTGTCCTTCTTTGTCTCTTTTAATAGTCCTTATTTTAAAGTCTATTTCATCTGATATGAGAATTGCTACTCCAGCTTTCTTTTGGTTTCCATTTGCATGGAATATCTTTTTCCATCCCCTTACTTTCAGTCTGTATGTGTCTCTAGGTCTGAAGTGGGTCTGTTGTAGACAGCATATATAAGGGTCTTGTTTTTGTATCCATTCAGCTAATCTGTGTCTTTTGGTGGGAGCATTTAGTCCATTTACATTTAAGGTAATTATCGATATGTATGTTCCTATTCCCATTTTCTAAATTGTTTTGGGTTCGTTATTATAGGTCTTTTCCTTCTTTTGTGTATCTTGCCTAGAGAAGATCCTTTAGCATTTGTTGTAAAGCTGGTTTGGTGGTGCTGAACTCTCTCAGCTTTTGCTTGTCTGTAAAGGTTTTAATTTCTCCATCAAATCTGAATGAGATCCTTGCTGGGTAGAGTAGTCTTGGCTGCAGGTTTTTCTCCTTCATCACTTTCAGTATGTCCTGCCACTCCCTTCTGGCTTGTAGGGTTTCTGCTGAGAGATCAGCTGTTAACCTTATGGGGATTCCCTTGTGTGTTATTTGTTGTTTTTCCCTTGCTGCTTTTAATATGCTTTCTTTGTATTTAATTTTTGACAGTTTGATTAATATGTGTCTTGGCGTATTTCTCCTTGTATTTATCTTGTATGGGACTCTCTGTGCTTCCTGGACTTGATTAACTATTTCCTTTCCCATATTAGGGAAGTTTTCAACTATAATCTCTTCAAATATTTTCTCAGTCCCTTTCTTTTTCTCTTCTTCTTCTGGAACCCCTATAATTCGAATGTTGGTGCGTTTAATGTTGTCCCAGAGGTCTCTGAGACTGTCCTCAGTTCTTTTCATTCTTTTTTCTTTATTCTGCTCTGCAGTAGTTATTTCCACTATTTTATCTTCCAGGTCACTTATCCGTTCTTCTGCCTCAGTTCTTCTGCCTCAGTTATTCTGCTATTGATCCCATCTAGAGTATTTTTAATTTCATTTATTGTGTTTTTCATCGTTGTTTGTTTCATCTTTAGTTCTTCTAGGTCCTTGTTAACTGATTCTTTCATTTTGTCCATTCTATTTCCAAGATTTTGGATCATCCTTACTATCATTATTCTGAATTCTTTTTCAGGTAGACTGGCTATTTCCTCTTCATTTGTTAGGTCTGGTGCATTTTTATCTTGCTCCTTCATCTGCTATATGTTTTTCTGTCTTCTCATTTTGCTTATCTTACTGTGTTTGGGGTCTCCTTTTTGCAGACTGCAGGTTCGTAGTTCCCGCTGTTTTTGATGTCTGTCTCCAGTGGCTAAGGTTGGTTCAGTGGGTTGTGTAGGCTTCCTGGTGGAGGGGACTAGTGCCTCTGTTGTGGTGGATGAGGCTGGATCTTGTCTCTCTAGTGGGCAGGTTCACGTCTGGTGGTGTGTTTTGGGGTGTCTGTGGCCTTATTATGATTTTAGGCAGCCTCTCTGATAATGGGTGGGGTTGTGTTCCTGTTTTGCTAGTTGTTTGGCATAGGTTGTCCAGCACTGTGGCTTGCTGGTCGTTGAGTGAGGCTGGGTGCTGGTGTTAAGATGGAGGTCTCTGGGAGATTTTTGCCGTTTGATATTATGTGGAGCTGGGAGGTCTCTTGTGGACCAGTGTCCTGAAGGTGGCTCTCCTACCTCAGAGGCAGAGCCCTGACTCCTGCCTGGAGCACCAAGAGCCTTTCATCCACACGGCTCAGAATAAAAGGGAGAAAAAGTAGAGGGAATTAGTAGAAGTATGAGGAAAGAAAGAAGGAAAGGAGGGAAGGAAGGAAGAAAGAAAGAAGCAAAGAAGTAAAGAAGGCAAGAAGGAAAGAAAGGAGGGAGGGAGGGAGGAAGGAAGGAAGGAGGGAAAGAAGGAAAAACAGAAAGAAAGAAGATACAGTAAAAATAAAATAAAGTATAATAAAGTTATTGAATTAAAAAAATTCTTATTTAGAAAAAAAAGGGACGGATAGAACCTTAGGACAAATGTTGGAAGCAAAGCTATACAGACAAAATCTCACACAGAAGCATACACATACACATTCACAAAAAGAGGAAAAGGGAAAAAAATCATAGATCTTGCTCCTAAAGTCCACCTCCTTAATTTGGGATGATTGGTTGTCTATTCATGTATTCCACAGATGCAGGGTATATCTAGTTGATTGTGGCGCTTTAATCCGCTGCTTCTGAGGCTGCTGGGAGAGATTTCCCTTTCTCTTCTTTGTTCTCACAGCTCACAGGGGCTCAGCTTTGGATTTGGCCCTGCCTCTGCGTGTAGGTCGCTGGAGGGCATCTGTTTTTTGCTCAGACAGGACGGGGTTAAAGGAGCCGCTGATTCGGGGGCTCTGGCGCACTCAGGCCGGCGGGGAGGGAGGGGCACGGAGTGCGGGGCAGGCCTGCGGCGGCAAAGTCCGGCGTGACTTTGCACCAGCTTGAGGCCCGCAGTGCGTTCTCCCGGGGAAGTTGTCCCTGGATTCCGGGAACCTGGCAGTGGCGGGCTGCACAGGCTCCGCGGAAGAGGGGTGTGGAGAGTGACCTGTGCTCTCACACAGGCCCCTTGGTGGCGGCAGCAGCAGCCTTAGCGTCTCCCGCCCGCCACCAACTTCAGATGGTCTGGGTTCTAAGCATGTTTCTATCCATTAGCCTGTTAAAATGTATATTTGTTATATCGAGTTTAAGGTAGTTTCTGCCAAAGGATTAGGAATTTGAGTGAATTCATCAAGGCTTTACTGCAGTTTTAACTGCCCCTCATTCAGGGTCTAATGACATATTCTGTTATCTTCTACCTGAGAGTGGGTTATTCACATTGCTGAATTCCCACGCTGAGTCTAAGGCAGGCCTTGGCTTTCTTCTGTGTGTGCTAGTTGTATCAATCAGAATGGGCAAGGTTATGCTGCTAAAATAGGTAAAGCCAAATATTAGCGTTTCCAAACAACAATATATTCCACCATAAAATCTTTGTGGGTTGGTAGGAGCTCTGCTTCTCTTGATTTCAGTCCTCACTCTGCTTCTGAAGCTGACGGAACAGCCACTGATGAACTGCCCATCGCGGAAGTAGAGGGAAGGGAGGATGTGTTGAAGCAAGAATTGGCTCTTAACATTCATGCTTGAAGTGACAGGCTCCCCTTTCAATGGCCAAAGCAAGACAAAGGCCTAAACCTGCCTTCCATGGGGCAGGGAATTCCTCAGGGAGGGAAATAGGAGAACGGTGAACTGAAGTAAAAACTCCAGCTGAGCCAGAAGCTCGAGTCTTTGTTATCATTTCTCCCTAGAGGACTAAGAGCCATCATGCAAATTAAACTCCTAGTATCCTGCCCTGGTATACCAGATACCTGAAGTGGTATAAATCTATTGTTTTGGCTTTTTAAATCAAGATGTGGATGTATTCCTTAACAAAAATAGTTTATTATTCACATACTATTTGAATATGGAAAATGGAAAGGACAGCTATATAGGTAGAATATAAATGTCATTTAACAGGCTTTGGATGTCAATGACTATAGATTTTTTTTTTTCTTTCCTCCTTCACCCTACCATTCCTGAAATGCTTTCCCATGGGCCATATTTTCCTGCATCCCTTCCATGAATGTATACAACTGTTTCCATCTGAATAAGCTAAGATGCTTGTTATAAATTCAGATTTCTGGACTGTACCTGAAAATAGCTGTAGATGATGCTGGGAATCTATGTTTTTACCATATTTTCTACAGACATTTTACGACATTGATGTTTGGAAAACATTGTTCTAGAACATATACTTTGAGCCTGTCCCTTAAGTTTTATGAAATCCATGGCCAGACTTTGTGGCTTGTGGCCTTGGTTTTTCCCTTCTTCCTTTTTTTTTTCCTTTTCCCATGAGGTTGAGACGTAACCTTTTTGGCTTTGCTAATTGGCATGTGATGGACTTGTCTTTTGCTTCATAGACTCACCTTGGGTGAAAAACAGTTGTCGGAGGTAAACATTACTATTTTATTAATTTATAGGCCTTTTGAATTAGAAAGGAGAAATATGAAATACAGAAGAGAACTGTAAATAGGACCCTGGAAAAGAACATTAGCATTGTGGCTGTCCTATATTATGTGCATAACACTTTCAGGGTTATAACTGGGAATCTCAGGGTAGGTCTGCAAGCATAACGTGATCAACTTGGACGATCGTGCTACCAATTCATTCATCTCAAATTTAGTATTGATTCCTATTGTCATAGTCAAGTAAGTGTTCAGTGATTTACTTCAATTGCAATTAACATGCACAAGATGTGACAGTGGCATGGATGCAACATCCTCACCATCTTCCCCCCCCAACCCCACTAATGATCATGAGGATTGATCTGTGTACCTCTGCAAAAACTGTGTGATTAGTACAAAAAAAAATAACCTGGGATCAAAGAAGACGGTTCTTAGATCAAGGGTGTGAAAATAACAGAACTTAAAGGACAAATACTAAAAACTTACAGTTCAGTTCTATTTGTAGGAAAAATGAAATTATTGGATTGCTATGTGACATAATATTTTTTAAGGTTATTTTATTGGCTCTGTCTGAGAAAGCTAACCAAATTGAATTTCTAGTTTTCATTAAAAAGGGGTTTCAATTCACCGTCACTGGCAATGTGATGTCAACAAGACAAATGCAGTTAGATTAAGGGGATCTTTATGTTGTAGCCAGTTTTTAAGTTGTGTACCATTCACTGCAGTGAGGAGCAAAGGGATGTAGCAACAATATGTTCACCAGGGCTGTGGAGAGTTGAGTTTGTCGCAATCTTATTGTTCTCTAAATATATATTCTTTATGCACGTGAAGTTTAACAGAGGGATTAGGTGAACAAACCTTAGACAAAGATTCATGAAGTTACTTTTCATATTAAATAATTCCCTCCTAGCATGTCTTGTATTCTTGTATGTTGCCCCTTTGACGGTGTGCCTAGTTCAGAGTTTGGCTAGGGGTAGCCCAGAAAGGAGTGAGTGGTAGTAGTGGTGATGGTGGTGGTGTGGTAGTTGCATACAGAAAACTGCTAATTTTCAGGTTCGTGTGGCTCTTCACACTGGATGGCCTAATGTAACCCTGTTGAATTCTTTAAGCTGATTTGTTGGACTAGTTTTATATTAGATGATAACACATCATTTTATGATGGATACTTGGGTTATAAGTATTTTCTACATTGTTATAGTGACATTCTACAATAGCACTATATGGTATTTCAATTCTAATATATTAATTCTATCCTAAAATCTTGTTTGAAATTAAACATCAACTAATTTCAAAAGTAATTATTTTTTTATTTCAACTCTATAAAGTATACAACAGGCACTCGGCAATTACAGCTGCAGGAAAAATACAGAGCAAATCAAAGCAGGTTAAGTTTATGAAAAAGTGTTTAATCTACATCAAAAGAGTGCAAGTGGTCAGTGACCATTTGATGACAGTTGTTGCATTCTGACTAACAAAGGACTCTTTCATGTAGAACAAATTGTAAGAGGACAATCAAATAACCATAGCTGTAAGAATACAAAAGAACTGAGCAGTTGTAAAAACATCATACATTGAAATAAATTTGATAGATGACACTTCAAGAAATGTCCCTATACTTGGAAAGTCCAAACCTCTGAGTCACTGTCAAGGTCCCAGAGCTCTGTCCGTTGATGCAGGGGCAGATAAGAGGAGGGCTAACAACACACCTTCAATGTTTAGCTTTCTAGGTCTGTTGAAAACTTGCCTTATAAGTGATTTGCATATACAAGAACTCAGAGGAAGCATCCTGTTTTGTTGACTGGTGCACCAAGGTACTTTTTCATCATTGGTTTCGTGACGAGGCTTGGCTAGCAGTCATTTTCCAATTTTTCTTTTGAGTTGTACTGTTGTTAATGGAGTCTAAAAAATGAGATATTTTAGAACTTGACTGCACTTATTTTTTTTAACTGAATCTGCACAGCTTAGCAAAACAGGAATACCTGTATACAGACTGATAGTATGTCATATATTAATTTGACCTGCACATACATTTATACATTTCACAGAAATGACGCTGTATCTCATTAACAGATACACAGCTCTGGTACGTTTAACAGAAATAAGAGAACAACTTCATCATTTCTGTAATTCATCAATATTATGTAATAAAGGCTTATAAATTGTTAGCAGAAAGAACTGTAAAACGCAGCAAGCTAAGAAAGGACAACATTTTGAGGTGTGTTTGTCTTTGTCATGCAGCATAACACCAAATTTGTTTTTTTAATAGGATGCCATGAATTTAAGGCACTTGCAACAATGCCAGATAGCCAGGTCATGTTCTAAACTATGGGACAGATGGATAAACAGTACAGTTGACATAATTTTCAATAATACTGACAATTATGACATTAATTCAAGTCTACTTGGACCTAAAAACATTATTCAGTACAAATTAAATGAAATAATAATGCTGTGAAACACTAAAAAAAGTTACATGTACCACAAAATATCACACAGAAATACCTATTTACATAAATATTTGTCTGTGGTCCTACTGTGAAAGAAAACATTGTAATGGATAATGCACAAATCACCTCTACTGTATGAAATCAGCTCTAATATCCTTATTTTCGGTGCAGTAGCTGACTTCTTTAAATTTAAGTTCACCATCAGTTCAGTCTTTTAGAAATGAGACAAGAAAAATTCAGTAGTTGAATTTATATATTATACATGTGTGATTCACATGCATATCCCATAATTTTAAGTAAAAGTTATGATTTGTAAAGAATATAATCAAAATAAATTTGTTTTAAATGCCACATAGATCTGATTCCTATATTAATTACAAAGAAGGGACAAACAAATATCATTCCTAGCAAATTTCCAGAAATCACTTTCCCTAATGTATTCAGTCTATCTCAGGTGTTACATTGCTCCTTTCCTTGGCAGTTTTCAGTTTTCCTGTGAGTCAAGACACACAGAAAGCCCTTATTTCCCATACTTGAAGTATTAACAAGAAAGTCAGTTAACAAATCAAACAAGTTGGCGCTATTCTAACTTATCTGGATGTTCTTTAGTGGAAGAAAATAGAGGGGGCATGAAAAATTCAGAAATAAAGTGAGATGTGCTTTTTATGAAGCTGACCATGAATTTTAGCCCTAGTGTCTTCATTAAGACAGATTTAAATCCTTAAAATTCAATGTTGAAAATTAGATGAATGTTTTCTCTTAGTAATTCTTGAAAGATGTAGTTCACCTTTATTGGTGATTGCTTTAGACATCCTAATGTAATGCCACAGGTGAAATGAACAAAGATGCATTAACAAGTGGGAGAAATGACCTACAGTTACATTATGCTGAATGCTGCTTCTTCATTTTCTATAGAACTTGTACATATTGGTTGTCTTAGACTTGAACCATAGTTCCAAATCCACAGTAAGTGCTAATCTCTGGGGCTATTGGAATATTTAAAAAGTTGCAGGAGAAGATTCTCTTACTTAAAATGACTAGGTGAATTTAATATTCTAGCAAACCTTTAGCACGCCTACACCACTGTCTTTAAAAAAAAAATCACTGAACGTTGACTAATAACATTGAAATTATATTTTTAAAAGCCCAATTAAAAGCAATATTAAACTTCTGAAGTAGCATTCATAGCTGGATTTTAACTTGATATGTTTAATTTTATCTTCTAATATCTGTAGAAGAAGTTGAGTATTTTGAGGAATAGTTCAATTTTGAGAAACAGGGAGGGAAAAATCCGATAATACAAGAATAATAATAATATCTTAGGATCAAAATTTCATTTAAATTTATTCTAATTATATATAATATACCCTTAATACTCTTATTTTCCAAATGTTTCTTAGATTTTTATATTTTGATAACATATCATATTCTAAAGTAGTCTTGGTATGAAAAATTCCAACAAAAATCATAATATATGCCTTCTTGGATACTATATAATCTCGGTGGACATATGTTTTGCAGAACTGTCTATATTTGATTGACTTTTTAAACACTCTCTACGGGAAAAGATCAAACCTCTGTTTAATATGCCATGTTCATATACAGTTCCAAATCAGGATGACAGCTCATAAAATTATACATTTGTCTAAGGAGGTACAATGCTACTTGTCCAGGAAAAGCTCCAAATGGCTGTGCTACTTTTGACAGCTAGTAATTGCCAACTGGCCTGCCACCTTTTCCCCATGTGAAAAAGCAAATCAATTCGATATTTCAAATCTGGTCTTTCCTAGCTAGTCTGATATTTCAGAATTGTAGTATTTCTGTTCTACTTAGCTCCAATTTACTTTTAAGAAATCGGGTTCCTGTTTCTACTCCTTTCCTCCTTTCACATGCTAATAGACTCCTTGCCCATTGACAAAAAGGTCATCACACCTGCCCAGGTTCTTGTCTTGTTCCCTGACCTCACATAGGTAAGGGTTCTCATCGGGTGAATCTTAATGATTTTGTGCTTGCTTTCTTTTCTTTTCTTGGTTCAGGCCTAAGACAAGAAGCTAGTTCAAATATATTTTTTGTCACCTTTCTCCCTCAACCCTAGACTGTGCTGTGTCTCCCTCAACCCTAGACTATGTCGTATGAGTGAAATCTGACAGAAGTTTGGTTTGATAAATTTAGTGAAAATGCTTGATTCTCTGGCTACACATGTAATGATTAGAATTTGTGTTGTCTGTTTAGACACTGACATTTACAGATGAAAGATATACATAGCACCTATATATAGTTTTTTTTTTTTTTTTTGGGTGGATCTTCATCCCTCTCCAACCCACCCCACCCTACCCTACCCTAAGGGTTTATTTTTATAAAAGGGAATATTTTAAGCCTCAGTTTGAGGGTGTGTGAGATAAATAAAAACCAGTTGGCTGCTAGTCATTTATTTCCAGGACCATCTTTAAGCACGCTATTTAAAAAAATATGAAATGGTTTGTGAATTGCTTTTGTCCCACTCTGTCATGCCAATTTATCAAAAAGAAACAAATATCATGCATGTTGTGTTCTTCAGTCCTCTGTGAAAACACATATATACCTGCTATGAGACTTCTCTGCAGACTCCATAGCAGTTGTGCTTTGATCATATCAGTTTTTAAAATCTGTCAGAAAGGAAAGGTAACATTCAGTCTCGTCATCAGCACTGCTGGGAAAGAAAATCATGAAACTTCTAGCACTGGTTTGACATGAACTCTGTGACCAGCAGATGTGTGGTCCTCTTGTATACGGTATTTACACCAGCTTGCAGTAACAGAGTCTACAACCCTCACTTGAAGAAAGGGAAGAGTCCAGTTTTTGTACCACAGTAATCTAATCTATCGTACCCAATATATTATTTTTTGATCTTCTTGATAATTCTAGCAAGGTACTGACTCTCTTTGAAGTGTTTCTTACAGTCTTTCAAATTATAATCAGAGCAAAGCAAGGTCATTGCAACAATAGAAAACATTTCTTTACTGGTGAAAGGCTTTGCTTCAGGACCACCATGTCAACTGCTATTTTTAGGTTCAAACAGAAAACATGTAAAGAGCACTATTGTCATCTAAGCAATAAGTCCTAATGCCACTGTAGTTACTGGAGCAGCATCGATCAAAGGCATCATGGTGACCCCGAGCACTAATCTTCTCTCTTTCTTTCAGGTTTGCTGGCAGCTGTGTCTCAGAAAAAGCTGTCTTCAGCAAGGCAGAAGCAGGTAAGGGAAATACATTAGAAGTCTACGTCCCATCCTGAGTTGTCGTCAGGTGGTGGTTCGTCATTGTCCTCAGGGAAACTGTCAAAATTGCTTGTGTCTGTGGGTGATGCGACCTGCGAACAAGAGAACGAACAGTAAAATTTTCTGATTTTTTTTTTTAGGGGCCTTCCAAGCTAGATTTTTAAAACATTCTTTATTCAGTCTGTATTCAATGGCTATTTTTGGAATGTCTACCATGAGCAGGTTTGTCCTTTGTATTGGGGGTTATAGTGGTGAATAAAAATAGACATGGCTCTTGCCCTCATGGAGTTTACACTCTAGGAAAGAATAAATTGTGTGATTCAAACAAATAATTACAGCTGTAGATAATTATAAACTTTGGTTAGTGCTATGAAGAAAAAGTACAAGGTGTCATGAGTAAAAAAGAGTGATTGTGGAAAAAGTATTAAACCTAAGAATTAATGGTTTCCATAAAGAGGGTATATAGCACATGCAAAGGTCCTGAGGTGAGAAAGAGAGAGCTCCATGCTATGAAGTATCTAAAAGAGGTCAATTTGGCTACTGTATAAAAGAGGAGGGGAGTGAAATGAGAAATAGGCAGAAGTCATCTTAAGGATTTCCGTGTATTTATTCTAAGTATGATAAAAAGCCCTTTCTAACCTTAAGCAAAAACTCTTACAAGTTTACTGGGCAAAGTCCAATCTGCAGAGCATGAGTAAAAGCAGTAAAGAAACACTTTAATTTCCCTTATATTCTATAATATTTAGGACCTCATATTCTATTTTATATATATATATATATATATATATATATATATATATATATTTCCCCCATATAATTTAACACTACTGATTGCATAAAAGGAGACCCCTGGTAAATATAAGTTAGGATAATTTAGACTTAATATTTACCTCTTCAAGTTTCTTATACTGTTCTTGTTCTAAAAGTAAAACTTTATGAATGCAGTTAGCATCTGTAATTTGCTTTGTGAATAAACATAAATATTAGTGTAGAAATAAATCTTAGAAGTAGGAAAAATATTTCTGTAGAAGAAGTGATCTTAAATTAGTCCCAGAAAAAGGAAGTATATAAATGAAAGGTTCAGGACTGCAAAGCAGCCCTCTCCTCCTTAGTTGAGACACATCACATTTTATTAGCTAGATATAGTATTGTATCTATAAATGCAGTCAATTGAAATCTATTTCAGGTTAATAGCGTGTAAACACTTAGTTGACTTAGTGGATTAGCAGTTTAACAAAACACCTAATGTGTTAAGAAAAGAGAATTTAAAAGAACACCATTGTGCTTAGGAGTGCTTCAGAGTACTATGTGGGCAGGGGAAGAGGAGCTATGTGGGGCGTAAGTGAGACAATATAGGCCAGGAATTGAAAGCTGTTGAAACTGATTGCTGGACTGTTGACCACACCCAACAGGAAACCAAAGGGCCGTGAATGTTTTGTTGTGGTCCATTTGGGTTGGACTCTTGGAGACAGAGCATGGTGGAGAGTGAACTGAAATCATAAACAGAAGGTAACAATAGCAGATAATCCTAACTCACACCAAGTATACTCAAGTACACACTAAATTGTTAAGAACTTATGGCATCTTGTATAGAGAGAAGATGTATGTGCAGAAATTTAAAACAGTGTACATAGTTTTGGTGGTAATTCATGAATATGACTAAATAAGGTGAATATATTCTTGGGCAAAGATGTATAAAGGTTTTATATTACGAGGAAAAAAAGATTCATGATACTCTTCTGTCAATATTTAACACCGTTTTTAAGCTTGGATTTTAGAAGATGTCACTATTTTAATCTGGTATTTCTCCTATAGTTTCTAATCTGATCATAGGATAAAAATGTAAAAATAGCAGACCTTTGATGACTGACAAACACCTTCACGTGTGTCACACTAGTACAAGCTGGAAAGTCTACTTACACTTGGTATTATAGGAGGTGTCAAGGTGCCTTTTCTTAAGCCTTCCCAATTAAAGCCCTCAAACCATCTAAGAAAGGAAAAGAAGTAGACAGTTAAACACATTTTACCTCAGCTGAAGTCTTCGCATTGCAACCTATATATGATGTCCATGACTGATGGAAAACAGGCAAACATTTTCAATTTAACTGCATGTTTTTAAATATTAGCTTATTAAATGGAATGCATATTTTTAAAAAAATCTAATTGTGAAAATTTTAGACACTAATTAGAAAGCAACTCCTTTTTATTCTAGTAATTTCAGTCATAATGTCTCTCGGACCTTGTTCCTACACAATCATTATAACTTAATAAATGTCATAATATGCTGGGCCCTACAGATTTATTTTAAGAAGGTAGAATCAGGGCATGAATTGTCAGGACAGAAAATTATCTTTCCATCTTTGTCACTGATTCAGTGGGCAGCCTCAGTTAATTAACCTGTTCACATCACTGTCTTGGTCTCTAAGTATCCCATTTTCTTTCTTTTTTCTTTTTGGTAGAATAAAGGTATTTTGCGTATGGCTTTTCTGTAGAAATGGGGGCCAAATATCACAGAAGGTTTGTTGTTGTTGTTGTCTTTGAAAGGTTTCATCATTCACAAATGCTTACACCAAATTCCTGGCAGGCCTTTTAGACATTCATAGGGTAAACACATTCCTCTTGGTAGATATGTGAATCTCCTGTGCATGTTACAGAAACAGACTAATAGGGAAAAACCAATATGGTCTTAGTTTAGCTTCAGATACATCCAGTCAACATGGATAAGGTCTGATATTCAAGATGCTACTATTGCTTGGAAAAAAAAAATAGATGCTATGACAGAGAAAAAAGACTGTACTCTTAACTAGGAAATGGTTGGAAAAGTATATTTTAGGTTGAGTCAAGGAAATGAGGCATGATAGATGGTGGAGTACTTTTGTTTTTAATATTCTGGTAGAGAAGAGAATTCCAGGATTAAAAATATGTATTTCTTCTTCATGCTCAAGAGGAAAAGTGCTAGTTAGTTTGAGTCAGGAAAAACTAAAGTCAGTGAATCTGTTGTTTAGAATGTCAGAGGGTCAGATGTGTCTAAATAAAGTCCCAGAGACGCAACTCGAAAGGTCTTAAATAACAAGGCTAACTAGTCTACATGTCTCCTTGGATATTCCCATAGACTAATTAATTGCATCAGTTATATACAACCACTACCTTAAAAACATCAGCCTGGGAAAATACTTTCTGAACTCTCAAACCTAAAGTTATAAGGAAAGAACACTTACTTGTGCTTTTGAATGTCTTTCACTCCATTTTTCAAATTCCCTAATCTTTCTGATGGATTATCCCTAAAAATAAAATAATTGTTAAGGAATCTAATTGTTTCCATATTATGATCCTTTAAAAAATAATGTGGTTGAAATGCTTACCTGCATAGTTTTTTAATTAAATTAGCAGCATTTTTGGCAATCTTCTTTGGAAATTCTATCATGTCAATCCCCCTCAATATGATGTTATAGGTTTTCATAGGATCTGGGCCTGAGAAAGGTGGGCTGCAAGAATGAGAGACATGAAAAGAGATAGTACTTGGTTTTCTAAATAAGAACACTTATTGTTATAACTCCACAAATGACAGTTCTTATTTGGGGACATATATTAATAGTGAAATGAAACTTGATTAATGGCAAAACAGTGTGGAAATGTTTCCAAGCAAATTGTTTAGCAAAACCCATAAATGGGTCAAGTGTGTCCACTGTGCCCCTCATTTCTTTTCAGTGCAGGTGACTTATCAGCTCACTGATTACACTTGGGATGAAGTCCAACATCATTAGAATGGGCTACAAGAACATCACTGGTATGACCCCATCTCCTGCCATTACCGTGCTCACTCCCTGGGATCCAGGTAGACCAGCCTTTCTCTGCTCCTCTGAAGTACCCAGCACTCTCCCACCTCAGGGCACTGTTAGGTACTTCCCAGGCCTCCTGGCTAATGCCTCACTTATCTCAAAAAGGCCTGCTCTGATCACCCAAATGTAACGAATCATATAAACATTATCAACCAACAAACCTAATGTAATAATCTAATCAATCTAATGCTGGAATTTAAACTTTAGTCTAAGTTAGATTCACCTGTTACACTCTTATAGAACCCTGTATGCCACTTACTATACTTGGTAACTACTTCATTTTGATGAGTATTTGTTTTATGTCTGTCTTCCCTTCCAGTCCCTGCTGGTATTCCCAGAGTCTGGTGGAATGCCTAACACATAGTAAGTGGTCAGTAAATATTTGTTGAACTAATGCTTCTACAGAACAGTGCTCTTCCTATCCTTTTCTCCCTCTTTATCCATCCTCAGATAACCTAATGCAAGACATCCTCTTTGTTAGAAAGGATGTGATACCCAGTCCCTCATAAGCCAGATCTGTTGGGTTATTTACCTATCCATCCTTGGACTGTGGCTTTGTGCCAGGCTCAGGGAATACAGATGTGACTAAAGTCAGCTCCTTCCATCAACTTTCCCACAGTTCAGAAGGGAGGTTATGATGTGCCTTGACAGCTGATTTCTTTGGAATTAATTAATCTCCTTATATAGGGCTCGTTCATGTTTCTTGGGGGAAGACGTTTTCTGGATTATTTTTTGTCTATCCATAAAATTAGCAGTTCAAATATTTCCTTCTATTGAGAAAGTTGAAAACAATGAATTGCTTAAAAAGGGCTGTGTGCATTAAGGTTTTGTCCCTATTTTCTGTAACAAGTACTTTCTATTTGTCATTAACTGTCACGTTAAACCACTCTTTATAATGTATTACCATCCAATTCTATTTAGTATTCTAAGAATTTTCTCTTTACATAATGCTATGATTGAATATTCTCTCTACTCTCAAGTTAATTTGCCAGTTTTTATTTTCACTTTGAAGAACCACCACATCTTGGTTTTTCTTGTTATCAACTTAATGTTGGTTCTAATTTATATTTTTGCATTGATTTTTGTTCTTTCTAACATAATTTTATTAAAGGTGACTTTTGTGGTTTTTGCAAGCCATGCGTGTTCTGGCCAAGATATTCAGGCAATATGTGGAAATACAAAGTATTCAATTTAATTTTACTTGAAGTTAACTTCAATATGTGCTTCTTCACCAACAACATTAAAAAATGTTTTTGCCCAGAAGTATACCCATGCACCTCTGGTCAATTAATCTACAACAAAGGAGGCGAGAAAAGACAGTCTCTTCAATAAGTGGTGCTGGGAAAACTGGACAGCTACATGTAAAAGAACGAAATTAGAACACTCCCTAACACAAAAACTCAAAATGGATCAAAGACCTAAATATAAGGCTGATACTATAAAACTCCTAGAGGAAAACATAGGAAGAACACTCTTTTGGACATAAATCACAGCAATCTTTTTGGATCCACCTCCTAGAAATTAAAAACACAAACAAATGGGACCTAATTAAAAAGCTTTTGCAAAGGGAAACCATAAACAAAACGAAAAGACAACCCACAGAATATTTGCAAATGAAGCAACCAACAAGGGATTACTCTCTATCAAAAAACCCCATCAAAAAGTGGGTGGAAGACCTACATAGACATTTCTCCAAAAAAGACATACAGGTGGCCAAAAAGCACATGAAAAGATGCTCAACATCGCTAATTATCAGAGAAATGCAAATCAAAACTACAGTGAGGTATCACCTCCCCTGGTCAGAATAGCCATCATGAAAAAGTTTACAGATAATAAGTGCTGGAGAGGGTGTGGGGAAAAGGGAACCCTCCCTGCACTGTTGGTGGGAATGTAAATTGGTACAGCCACTATGGAGGTTCCTTAAAAAACTAAAAATAGAGCTACCATATGACCCAGCAATCCTACTCCTCGGCATACACATCTGGAGAAAAACATGATACAATGTTCACAGCAGCACTGTTTACAATAGGCAAGACGTGGAAGCAACCTTATTGTCCATCAGTGAAGGAGTGGATAAAGAAGGGGTGGTACATATATACAGTAGAATATTACTCAGCCATAATAAAAGAATGAAATAATGCCATCTGCAGCACCATGGATGGCCCTAGAGATTATCACACTGAGTGAAGTTAGCCAGAGAAAGACAAATATCATATATCACTCATATGTGGAATCTAATTTAAAAAAAGCAAATGAACTTATTTACAAAACAAACAGTTACAGATATCAAAAACAAACTTATGGTTACCAAAGGGGAAACGTAGCAGGGAGGGATGAATACACACATGCTACTCTACATAAGATAGGTAACCAACAAGGACCTACTGTATAGCAGAGGGAACTCTACTCAATATTCTGTAATAACCTATATGGGAAAAGAATCTAAAGAATAGCTATATGTATAACTGAATCACTTTGCTGTACACCTGAAACTGACACACAACACTGTAAATCAACTATACTCCAATAAATTTTAAAGAAAAAATATTTTAAACACTTCGGAGTTTTCTTTTTTATAACGACATAATTCAATTGTAATCCTAGTTGTGAATTATGAGCAATAAGTATTCCTATAGTCATTCCTACCTTCTCTCTCCCAGCTTAACTTTTAAAATTGCCAAAGACTATAACATTTCCATTCTGCTCAATAACCAAATTTATTTTCATTCATCTCTTAGTTGACTTGGTCATACAGTAGTGTTTCTAAGAAAGCCCTGGGGTTGACACTTTAAGTGCTTTTTTTTAATATGCGGTATGCAGGCCTCTCACTGTTGTGGCCTCTCCTGCTGCGGAGCACAGGCTCCGGACGCCCAGGCTCTGCGGCATGTGGGATCTTCCCGGACCGGGGCACGAACCCGTGTCCCTTGCATCGACAGGCGGACTCCCAACCACTGTGCCACCAGGGAAGCCCTGGGGTACACACTTTATATGTTGTCTTTATATTTTAAGAATAATTTAAGAATAACTTAATTTTGTATAAATTAGTTGAGTTGTACTCTGTCTCTCTCAGAACTACATAGTTCTTAATATTCTATCTTTTGGCATTAAAGGTGCTATAGAGGAGGTTGAGGCCAACAACTTGAATTCTAATCCTCCTCACTCCCATCATCATATATGACATGCTTTTGTAGCTTAGAGACTATATAATTATTCCTTATCATTGAAGCTAGGAAATTGCACTAGGACACATGGTGGTGTTATGACTCTGTTTCCCCATGGTTACTGTTGATCGAAATGATCCACTGAGACCATCTGTGACTGGTCTATGTCATGAATTTTCTATCATGTAATTGAGTATGTTTTCTATCCCACTTGTAATCGTCTCTTCATATACATAGTTGTTTTTCCTATTTCCTTGGACTTCTGTATCTTCTTTCTGTAATAATTTCTATATCCTTTTTTCTTTTTTCCTGAGGTCTATCTACTACCTTCCTGGCTGGGTTTTTAATTGCTATTCTGTTTTTCTGTTGCTTATAATATGATTTTCAGCTTTGTACTGTTCTTGAGATCTGCAAGTTTACTAATTTTCATCTGTGAACACTTACAGACATTTGTTGAAGTTACTTTTTTAAAGAGATCATGCTTTCAACAGCTGCAAAGAAATTCTAGATAACAATTTGAACTCTTCCCATGTTTCTCTGAATCATTTCTCCTGTGGTATTTAACTGCCTTTGCCTATGTATCTTTCATCTAAAGTTAACAGAAAACACCAACGAGGTTTATTAATTTGAAGTCAACATAAGATGTTTCAAGAGTAATGGTATAAAATGTCCACAACTGGGCTTCCCTGGTGGCACAGTGGTTGAGAGTCTGCCTGCCAGTGCAGGGGACACAGGTTCGAGCCCTGGTCTGGGAAGATCCCACGTGCTGTGGAGTAGCTAAGCCCGTGCGCCACAACT
Source organism: Delphinus delphis (assembly GCF_949987515.2). Taxonomy (NCBI): domain Eukaryota; kingdom Metazoa; phylum Chordata; class Mammalia; order Artiodactyla; family Delphinidae; genus Delphinus; species Delphinus delphis. The sequence continues at coordinate 40,149,195 of NC_082698.1, read as the reverse complement.
ACTGAAGCCCATGAGCCTAGAGCCCGTGCTCCGCAACAGAAGAGGCCACCGTAATGAGAAGCCTGTGCACCACAACAAAGAGCCCCCACTCTCTGCAACTAGAGAAAGCCCGTGTGCAGCAACGAAGACTCAACGCAGCCATAAATAAATAAATAAATTCAAAATGTCTACAAGTGAAATAAAAACCACCACATAACTGTTCCTGGCAATGGTAGTACTAGTAGTAGGTGTTAGCATCAATGGAGTGCTTCCTATGTTCTAGACTTTCTCATTGCTTAATAGATTCACTGAATCCGCACAAATAACCATGAGACTGAAAGTCCCATCTTCCTCTCATTTTCACTGTAGCTACTAAGTTCTCTTAAGTAATTCTTTCACATTCCACTGCATGCTTCTTCTTAGATCTGAATTATGGGAATTATCTTCAAACTAGCCTCCCCATCCCTCTTCCAATTTGCTCTACCCATTACTGCCAGCTTGTTTTCCTTAAACACCACAACACATGTCACTCCTTTATCAGAAAATCCTCCATGAGTCCCTCTCTGGATGGAGTCCAAACACTGAGGTACAGCAATCATGATTCTTGAAAGATGACTCTTTTTGGATCTCCCATCATTTCTTAACATGAACCTTTTTCATGTCTTTGCCCACTACTCCCCCTCTATTTAAGCCATGCCTTTCTGCCTGGAGTGAACTTTGCTCTCTGTATTCCTCCTGCAAGGCCCAGCTAGCCCTACGCTCTTCAAAAGCCTCCCTGGACAAACTTAACCTTCTTCTGAACTCTTCAGTTCATAATGACCTTCTTAATTATTGTCCTGAGCACAGGGCTTGGTGGCATATTTGTTCCTCTTTTCCTTGAGTTATTTGTTCCTCTTTTCCTTGAGTTTATAGTCCGTTTTATACCTGGTCGTATCCACAGTACCTTTTTTAAGTTGTTGAAGACTACAATATTATTACACAACAGATCTGCAAAGCATTTACATCTCATTTAGATATAACAATTGCTAACAGGTTCTCTTATTTCTACAAATAGTTGACTCTATATTTTTATATGACTTTCATCTTCCTTGCTGGCTAAATGACTAGGCTCAGAGATCTCACAGAAAGACACTAGATGATTCCACATTCACATATGTATAAATAATGAGAGTTGATGTTGAGTTTGTTCCCCTCATCTGACCCATTTTAGTTTTTACTTTATGAATTCCTGATTATCTGCATAACTAATTAAAAAGTATGGTAACAAGATCTGGTGAAAGTACTTTAAGATGGTCTCGCCAGAGTGACAAAGACAGGAGTGTGTAGCTGTTTGCTGGTCTATTTTTATCAGCAGTTCTCTATCAATGTCCATACCTGCCAGTCAGAAGTTCATACATTAGGATTCCCAGTGACCAATAGTCGGCTGAAATGTCATGGCCTTTGTTCAGGATGATCTCTGGGGCTACATACTCTGGAGTCCCACAAAAAGTCCATGTTTTCTTTCCAAATCCTATTTTCTTTGCGAAGCCAAAATCAACCTTACAAAGAGAGAAAAAACAAGATATTCCAAGCCACTTTTGATTAAGCTTAAAAGCAAAAAGCTACTTTGTTGACGTATGCTGATGATGATAATAAAATAAAAACAGATTTGAACTATTGTAGTCCTGTCTTCTAAAAGAAGTCCTCTGTATATTTCGAACAAACAAAGCCTCCCTGCTCAAGCTCAGTTTCAAAAGGAAAAGTTGAAACTTTAACATAGGATAAAATTCACGTCACCGAAAATAAAGGCAAACTTTTCTTTATGGAAATACTTTCCATTTTTCCTTCTTTTATGCCAGTGGAGGTTGGGGTATAAACAAATAATTTCTCCTTTACTCAGGCATATTTTCCAGATATCTCCTGGACTTAATGAAGTTGACAATTCACTTAGTGTTAATTGAGAAGCCATTTTTATTGTTGAAGGAGCTGAGTTACAAAGCTATGGGACCAATAACTCTGTCCTTGGAAAACAGAGATAAAATCGAAACGTATTCTTCATGTTTCTAGAAAACTTTTGAAGCAGGAGCCTCAAATGCAGAAAACCATTTTTTTCTAAAACAACTGGTTGAGAATACAAATAATTAACTATCATTGATGTGATTACTTTGAAAATCATAGGTTGAATAAAAATTCCAAAAATTTAAAAAACAGAATCAGGCACTGAAAGATCCAAAGTCTACAAAAGTTACACATTTTAAAATAAGAGAACTTCCCTTCTACTGTAGATCTTTAGAGCTCTTGGCCAATTTTATTATTACTAATATTATTACTAACATGGCCTGGATAACATTGCCAGCAAGCCCTTTTTTTCCATTAGCATTACAGTATTCTTTAAGATAATGATTCATGGTTCTCCACATATGACCTATTCCCTTTGGATGGCAGAAACCCAGCTAGACATAGGACTTCTACGAAGCTTTTCTGGGTCTACGAACACATGCAAGCAAGCGCGAGCCTATTTAAGCATGTTTTGCCAGCACATTATTAATTAAAACCTAGCCAATTTAATTTCTCATAACCTTTACATAACTTGAAAGAATAGTTAGTTGAAAACAGTAACGCTACAGCCTGTTCATTAGCCAGTATTTTAAAGTGCAGGGCAGAAACCATGTGTGAAACACACTGACCAATTTGGCGTAACCTCGGTGGTCTAGGATGAGATTTTCTGGCTTGAGGTCCCTGTAAATGATTCCTTTGGAATGCAGATAGGCAAAAGCTTCTACCACACATGCTGTGTAAAATCTGGTTGTAGAATCTTCAAATGAACCTCTGAGACACAGAAAATGGAATAAAAAGTAGGAAAGAAATTAGTTTGTCTAATAAGGGTCAGTTTCTCACGTCACTATATTCCTACGTCAGAATGTGACCCCAGAGACCAGTGTCCTACTGGCCAAATGTCATAGGGCTACCTTTGGATACTCGGTTTTAAAAAGCATCTGAGGGTTAAGTCAAGGAATTCTTTGCCCTTATGAGTAGGATGGTTAAATCTAACTTCCTGAATATACTGAAGAGGAGGTCAACCACATACCACGTTTCATGTACTTCGTGGATTCCTCACAACAGCCCACTCCAATGTTAAAAGGCAAAGTTACAGAGGTGGGCAGAAGAGAGGCAAATCCTATTTTAGACCTCGTCTACCAAGGGGTGTTTTTTAAAGAACGGTTTATGAGTTTAGTCATATTTATTCTTAGTTTTTAAAATCTTTCTAAATAATAGAGATGTGGCTCATGAGTGTGAATAAAAGTTAATGTTTTCAAAGAACCACTTTGGAAATGAGTTACAACGCTACTGATAACAGATCGCAATCTAAGTATTCTGTCTGAAGCTTCTGTCAGCAAGACAAATAATATCTATTTCCTATGCTACTGCCTTCTTATTAGAAGGAAAAGATGGAGCTAAAAGATAAGAAGGAAAAAGGTAATTGGAAGGGAATGTTTATTAAACTTGATTATGATGTTTAGCAAGAAAGCTCTTTGTCTCTCTGTACGTGTATGTGTGCGTGAGTGTGTGTTTATTTAATGAAATAACAGTAAAGGAAAAAAACCTTGGCATCTAAGGTTGACTCCTTGGTTCTAGGGAAGAACCTTTATACTTTACCTGTTTTTTTTTCCCTATGGAATCCCTTAGAAAGATAAACTACTTTTTTTCCCCCTCTTCTTTCCCAAGTAGTAGTAAATGCAATTAAATAATTTCATGAAAATTCAAGAACATTAGTGTGAACATCAGCTCTTGAGTTGGCTGAGATGTAACAGGACAGCAAGCACTCAGGTGGTTTTGGGGAACAAGCAGCAAAGCGGAGGCCCAGAGCTTGCTTTCACGAGAGTCACTGATACCAGTTTGCATCTTGCTCACATTTGCTTCTTTTTCAATATTGAGAAATAAATTCTAACAAAACGAAAAGTACGATACAGCTGCTATCTTGCAAAATTTATCAGTGAATCTAAGGCTAAAGCAGCCATCTTTCAGGTCATGTTTTAGAAATAGGCAGTGTCTTCCAGAAAGGTATAGTCTGCATTTTAACTACTAATGTCCCCTGAGTTGTCACTGAAATAATTAGCTCTTCCCAAAGGGAATATCCTTCTTTTGAAATACAATTCAGGGCATGATGATATCTACTCCTCTAGATACTAGACTCTTAACTGTAATCACTAGGTTTCTAGTATCTCTCTTCAACAATATCTGGATGGAACAATGGTGAATCTATAAGGACAAGAAAAAGTTTGAGAAGAATTGCATCTATATTAGGAAATGAATGGTATACATTATGCTGCAATTGTTTGCTGACTTGGAGCTGTCTTTGCAGAACCAACACTATATAATCCTGTGTATTGGGAAAGGGATTAGAATAGTACCTTAAAGGTCCTTTCATCTTTGTCCTTAATTAAGTATGTTTGTCTATCAAGAGCAGCATATTTCTTTGAGAGATCATTTGCCTGAAATAGTAAGCATCCATGTGTAGATAATTAATGAGCAACTTTATACTGAGTGCTGTACATGACTTCAGTCCCTTCTCTATGGAGAGCACAGCAAAGCAAAACAATCTAAACAAAACAGTACATAGAATAGAGCTTTGTCTTTTTTCACACTACATGCCTTGTTTTAATACGAAAATTGATTACTTCCTTGTAGCAGGACTGTCTAATTGCAATATGGGTGGGCCTTTTCAAAAGCCTACAATTCTTGCTTCCTGTTAGAAGAAGAGTTATTTCTGCAGTTGCGATGCTGGGCAACAGATCTGTTTCCCTTAATATTCAGTTGTTAATAAAATGGAACCAAATGGACAAATGCATTGTTTCTGTAAAGAGAGTACACACTTAATGAGAGATCAATTTCTCATGGCATCTCTGAATGGTATTCATATTTATATTCTGAACAAGCTGATCATTAGCAGAAAGACGAAAAACATCCTAATGCAAACTCAAATTCATCAGAGGAGGCCATAGGTTACGAATATGCGCTCTGAATGAAGCAAAGTCCTGGGCTCAAATCTGGCCTCCACTTACTGTTTAATCTTAAGTAACTGACTGTACCTCTCCAGGTCTTAGTGTTGTCATGTGCAAAATGAGACTAATAACAGAAACTCTCTCTTTGGGTTGTTGTGAGGATACAAAGAACTTGAGGCGTGTATTAGAATAAATGCCTGGCACACATCTGGTACTCAGTAAGTAGTAGCCATTACTATTGAGCACCAAAACCTCTTCTTTAGCACCTCCAGTGTCTTAATCTAGGAAAAGTGACTGATGTAGGACAGTCTCTTGGGGATGGGAGTTTGCAACTCTATCACTACTACTGAAATATTGGATTGGCCAAAATGTCCGTTCGGGTTTTTCCCTAAGATGTTACCTGAACGAACTTTTGGGCCAACCCAACATTTGCTGCTTCTCACTGCAAAGGCTAATTGCCATGAGTCAGCTCTGAAGCGTTTTCTGCTAATCTCTGTTCTTTTCACTTTCTCCATGCTTCTCCCAAGTGTACAGGTGAAAATTATCCTTATATTGCTTACCAGTCAAAACCTTCCTTTTTTCATCATGAAGGGAACTGACCATAAACATCCATCACTGGGTCTTCAGTTCTTGACAGCTTGTTTCTGAGCCATTTTGGAATTTGGAGAGCTCTAGAAAGCTGGTTTCTAGCCCTTCAACAGATCTGTATTGAGTATCTCCCATATATAAATATATTTGTAACTGATTTTAAAAATTAAATAAAAAATTTGTCTCAAATCTGTTTCTGTGTTATGTGACAAATCAACACAATATATGCACACAAAATGTTTACCGGCAACACAGTTTCATCACTAAATATTTGATGTAGGTAATTTGTGAATTTTAAAATACCCTTTTGGAAATCAGTCAAAAACCACAGCATTAGGGTGATTCACAATGAAAAATTACTATTAGAATCGGAAATGACAATGTAAATTTGATTTAAAACAAAAGCTTGTTTTATCAACAGTTAAAGTTGCTTGAAGAAAGAAATCATTCCCCTATATAGCTCTTTGAAATAATATATTATGCCTTGACAGTTGTGTCATTTCAATTAACAGGTAAGGGATAGGTCCTTATATCCTCTTCAGGAGGGAGTAGGTGTTTTATCTTAGCTAGATGGCAGTAGATAACAACAATTTGCTTCAGGGGATTTGAGGGTTATGTATACTTATTGATAGACTCAAATTAAAATGTAATCACAGTGTTTAATCAACTTGCCATAACCAAGTCCTGAAATGGCAGAATGTAACAAAGACAAAGCATCTCTCACTGAAAGACAAGTTCCCTCTTTTCATTGACTAGTGACCACAATCATTAGTGAGTATATAAACCTGAAGCATGCTACAGGTTTATTGCCAAAGTAGGAAGGCTAAATTATTATGAAAACGGACTCATTTCCTTAAAGGACTTTCAACCAAATTAAGAAATGACACAGATTCCACCTAATGGGTCATCTAAGATGGAATTTAAGTAATCACCTCCCATAAAATAGCTGGAATTAAGGAGAGTGTATATAGAAAGTCACTTGCTGGCTTATAAAACACATCCAGGAAGACTCGAGACCAGAAGTGAGATGTGATAGTTATGGTTTCTTATGTAATTGTTTAATACGTTCTGTAGGAAAAATTAACGTACACTTTAAAAAATTCAAATTAAGTAAATGATATTAGAATATGTATTAAATACTAATATTAATGTAATATATACTAATAACTGTAATATATACTAATAACCTCTCTCTCTCTCTCTCTCTCTATATATATATATATCTCAACCACTTACATTTTTAAGAAAGTTGTGGTTGACAATTCTGTAACTGTTATAGAGAAGAAGTGAATAAAATATAGTTTGTATATTCCAAATAATGGAACAGAATTTGTGGAAAAAAGTCACAAACTATAAGATAAAACATGATAGCTAATTAAAGGACAAACCAGGGAAATTGCAACAATTAACATTTCAGTGCTGTAGTTCCTATTTCCAAGATTAAAAAAAAATTTAATAGTCCTCAAAATCTGTTTGTATATATGGTATCATTTTAATTCCTTCTTCCTGACAACAAATAAAAAACTGCTCTGTGTTCTTTTTCTATGCTGATGAGAAGAAAGAGAGTGAGAGGCAGGAAATGGTCAGCTCAGCTGCTAGGTGAAGGAAGGAGGATGTCATTGCTATAGGAGACTTCCTGCGCTAAATCCCTGAGGCTCAGAGGTCACACAAGCCTTTCTTCAGATTAACCTTCCCACCAATACATTTCCTTTATGCTCTCAGAATAGCTTCTCCCTTACTACTACTTACTGGGACCCGAGAGGAAAACTAAAGGAACTGAACAAAAAGGTTTATTTTGACTGAGGATACTTTTATATACACTGTGACAAATAGCATAATTAATTTCCTTTTTCTCTTGGCATTTTTTTGGTTCTAACAGTTAATCTTTAGGATTTCTCAGCCCCAGTTTAAACAAGCAATGAGGAAGCTAGTCTGTGACAGTATTAATTGGAGCCTGGATATCCAAAACTATGCTTTCCCTTTAGCAATTTCTTACGTAGGAAAAAAAAAAGTCTCTTGGAATAAAAGCAGTAAGGCTACATACATATTGAATATCTAAAAAAGAAAGCTGGCAGGGGACAATGAGTCCGAGATGATTTTATATACGACAGCTTCATTGCTTTCCATGTCGAGGCTTCAGCCCCTCTGAATCTTTAGGAAGGATCAGATAGCTGCTATTTCTCTGGATCATGCCTCCTTAATGAATATTTAGTACACTGGGGGGACTCAGCAACTGTGTACCCCAAATCCAAGGAAGATAAAAGGGAAGACAAAAGAAAGGGTCAGTAAGCAGTCTGGTGGAGGTAGAAAAAGGACCATCACTGATCTTCTCCCTCCATCCACTCCTCCCAAGACAAGCTGCTTCTTGATAGCATTCCTTTGCTACCCCGACAAATCCAAATACATCTCACTTGTAAGCCTTGGCTAGCATTTATGTACCCCCAAAAATGCAAAATCAAGTTAACTAAGGAGAAATATGAAACAGTTTCCTTGCAAAAAATAAGTTGAATATTGATGTCTATGCATGTTTGAGTGGACTTTAGGTTAACTTTTATTATTATTTTTAAAGCTATTTAAAAAATTTTATTGTTGTTGGTGTCTTGTTAAAGAAGTTAATAGAAGTTTAAAATCGCTGTTCCTTTCCCTAAGTGGCTTATTATTGCTTTAATGTTTACTTCTACCAGTAAATCTCCTCTTCTAATTAGAACAAAGTAGGGAAGAGATTTCAAATAAATCAGTGTATTGGAAGGTCAGATCAAAAATAATATAGTAGAAGCACATTAGGATAAACCAGATATTAACTCACAAATCAGAATATTAACTTTCTGCTACATCCTGTATGAGGCATGGGACCACAACTGTTTTATTTATCATTTTATCCCGGGCCTCTACCACAATGCCTGGCGTATAATCTGTACCCAAAAATTAATTAACAGTAATATAGTAATACAGTATGATATAATGGCTCAGTACAGATGTTAACCCTGTCCCCTAGTGCCAAAATGATACATTCCCTTACAGGCATATTTACCTTGAATTTAAGAAAAAAACCATTAACGTAATAGGACACAATAAGGTAAAAAGAAACCCATTTGTCATATACAAGTAAGGCAGTGGGAATAAAAGACCTGAAAGGGCAGCGGGTACAAAGATATGAAGGTACCATAAGGATACAATTAGGAATGAGACTTCAAAGCAATAGTTTATAAAGAACTAGTTCTATTCTGGGATATCTACAAAATAATATACTGTCAAAAAATAACATGGCTTTCTGGGGACATTAGGGCTGTCTATAGCTGAGTCTGAAAGATGTTACCTGATGAAGGAGAGCCTGTGGGGTGAGATTGTAACAAATAAGAAAAGAAAAAGATGTCTAAAGGTGAATATTCAAAGGAACAAATATGCCTTTTGAATGTTATTAGGTCATTCACAGAAAATTGTAGTTTTTCTTTAAGTAAACATTTAGGGTTGGTAGAATACTTTTTTAAATGATAGTTTGCTATACATAAATAGGAAACAGAAAATTAATTTTGAATAATAAAAAAAAAAACCAAATAAGCGCTAAAGAGACCAACTTTACTTGCCCTGAAAGGGCAAAGAGGAGTGTTAAGTGGGTTCTTTTTCTTCCCAAGACCAGGTAAGTCCTGAAAGGGATGGTTGGAAACTTCTGTTAATTTTGAAACCAAAGAGCAATGTAAAGGTAGAGGGAAAAGTTACTTTGGAAAAAATTCCCAGTGTTAGGAAAGATAGCCCGTCTGGAGAATGAGTGGAACAATCCAACTGACAGTTAATCTAGATTGCGACTATAAAATAACTTTAATTCTCTTCATTGTTAACAGCAATGAAGTGAATTCTAGGTGTATAGTTGTCTGATTGTGATATTCAAGTTAAACTAAAGCCTCTGCATGTACCTTGACAGGTACCATTTTTATGGTGGACTAATCCTATATCATTGGTTACAAATCTGAAACAGAGTGAGTTTCCTATTTACAGTCAATCACATGTAGATAGTGGGTTGTGACGCATACTTACATTTTGAAATACAAGCATATGTAAATATGACTTCTATACTTTATAAAAATTGACTCTTCTTACAAACCATCACAGTCAACTACATTTTCAAAGACATGATAGAAATTTCGTAAAACTCTTACCGATCCCTGAGAATGGTCCAGAGCTCTCCACCTAGGCAAGCTTCCATCAACATATACAAATATTTGCTGTCCTTAAATGTTCTGTATAATCTGTGATTTGCAAACAAGAAAACAAAGATTATAAACGTTACTGTCTTTTAAAAGCATGTAAATGTTTTCGGTGCCCGGATTACAGTCTTGCTGTTGATTTACCAAGCTTGAAATCTTATTAAAAGAATGAGAAAGATCTAAATTCACAAAGAGGAAAAAGGAAGCGATGGCTCATGACTAAGATTTTCACACTGTAGGGGGTAGTCTCTCCTTTGAAATGGATTAATCCAAATGATTATGAACCAAGAGGGCTTCCTGGGGTTCCTCTAATTCCAATTTGGCTAACGTTTCAAGTGTGGCCTCTTGAGCGATATTTAGTGGTCATAAACATGCAGTGTGCATGGATATTCAGTAGGTGACACTTTAAAATATAGATGTGTATGACATTTATGCACTGTTCACTTAAATTCATGTGATACCCTGTTTTCGTCAAGTGCCGCTGGCAAATTAACTAGAAAAGCTTCTGCGTATTAAAAAAAAAACCATTGTCTTATCAGTGCTCTCAAAATACCGAGATGGGATAGTCATTTCATTTTTTAACAACTTCAGAAAATATGCAAATAAAGAATATTCAAGGTAAAATAGTTTGATTTTTGGTATTTTGTCTTTCATGCACCAGAGGTCTATGCAGAGTTCTTGGAATAACAGGATAAAAATGGAACATTAAGAACTCTGATATCTCCTTTGGGAAAAACATGTTCTTTTCACAGAATCTGATTCTCATTAAAAAAAAAAAAAAAAAGAATCAAAATTTTAGTGTTTTTTTTTTTTTTTTTTTTTTCCGGTACTCGGGCCTCTCACTGTTGGGGCCCCTCCCGTTGCGGAGCACAGGCTCCGGACGCGCAGGCTCAGCGGCCATGGTTCACGGGCCCAGCCGCTCCGCGGCATGTGGGATCCTCCCGGACCGGGGCACGAACCCGTGTCCTCTGCATCGGCAGGCGGACTCTCAACCACTGAGCCACCAGGGAAGCCCTAGTGTTTTTTTATTTAGTAAAAACTTTTTTAAAATCAGATTAAAAATTATGTTTCTCTGTGTGAATCAGATGTGTAACAGTGAGTGCAAATGTGGTTGCTTTTCCACTTGGAGTTGGGGACTTGAGCCCTGGGACAGGGTCTTTACCTCACTATGAAATCGGAATGAGCCCCCTGCATGATCTGCTTCTCCGAGCGGATGTGCTCCTGCTGTCTCGTATCCACGATGTGGCGTTTCTTGAGAATTTTCATTGCAAAGGTTTTGGATTCTTCACTTTTCAGTTGGACCTTAAAGAAAGCCAGAAGGGAGTAAGTGAGGAAAAAAAAACCCCACAGAGTTAATATAACAGAATGCATTCTTAGCCCCAAATTAACAGGTGCATGGAGCACTGAAATGACACCCCAAACACCACCTGTATCACAGTAAAGCCTTGCTGGAGCTGGGTTTGAAATCCAGGGCTCACAGCTGTTGCCCAATCTCATTCCACTGGAACTGATGCATCTTCACTAACTGGATTGCCAATTAGTTTTGTGCCCACTGGGATTAGAAGAGGGAAAGTGTATTTGATTCTCATTGTATTATTTCATTTCATTTCAGATAATGTGTTTGAGTATACTTTACAGTTTTTCTCCTTCAGTCAGAAAAGTAAAAATAAAAACGAATTCCTTCTCCAGTTTTACTTCGAGTGTGGAAAAAGTAGGACCATACGGTCCTATATGCTTTTCCTCTTTTTAGTCCTCGTCCACAAACATTTCTAGAGTTATTTAATTCGGTGATAGACCCTTGTCTCTGCTGAGACTGAAAATTTGTGTACTGTTATTTCTTCTTTTTATCTCACAGTCTTTCCCTTCCATTAAAAAAAAAAGATAGTAACAAGATTTCTTTCTAAAGACTTTGGAAACTACTTTTCTTTTCCTCTCAAATAGGCATGATGGCTTTAATCTTGTCTGACCTTAAACCTTACTCCTTAGTTATACTAACTGGGAGACCTAAGCTGAACCTTGATGTCCCCAATGCTTCCAAGCCTCTGTTACAGCCCCACATGGCTCTCGGTGGCTCTGGAGAGAGCTTGGGTCCTCCAGATGACGTTCCTCAGACAGGCTGCTGGTCTGTGTTCACTGTTTTACACAATATTTCAACAAGGTGACTTGCAAGGAAAAGAAGAGAGATAACTGAGCTAATCACTTAATGGCAATATAAAAGCGTTACCATTGAGTGTTCTCAAACCACAGAATTCTCAAGATAATACCAAACAGCCCATGTTTTTCTGAACTAATGAAAGCCTTGGAGAAATAACATGATAAGCTGTTCCTGCTTTTCAGCTGAAGTGTGGCTGTCCCCTCTTTAGTTGTGAACTGTTTACTTTAGCTGCAGGGATAGTGAAGGTCTTAAGTGTATTGCTCATGTACACATGGACAGACTGAATTCCATTGAGAGAACATTAATGTGGCAAGCTCTTTGGAAGAAAACACGAGGACACTTCAAATAAATAGGCCTCAGTTTGCTGCCAGCATCTGAGAATCTATATGACAGGTTAGAGGGGAAAATGGATATTTGAAAATGCCTTAACCAGCTAAAGGCCCTCTACTCCATTTGTGAAACTCTGAGATGACAGATTAGTGTGATACAAATGAATTCAGCTATAGTTCATAGTAAAATACAAAAATGTGAAAACCCACTTCTAAAAGAAATCTGGATAAGAAAGATGACATGAAAAATGAGCTGTGTCAGAGTACTAACACTCAGAGGAGAAGAAATCAGATCGTATTCCCTCTTTAGAGTCTGACCCAGGTAAATGACTGAAGAGTAGATCACACACCTAATGTACAAATTATGCTCTTTAGAGATGGTAACACACATTTTAACTGGTGCACAGGTTAGGAGGAAAGAACCCTGGCTTTAGGGTAACAGGTCTGGACTTAAATCCTGACTCCACTTAAGGCCTCTCTCAGTCCTCTTAGGCAGTTGAGTAACTGCTCTGAGGCCCAGTTCTTGCTGAGGATAACGCCACCTACCGTATGGAGTTATTGGGACCTTAAATGAGAAAGTGCCACCGCATGGGCATTCAGTGATGGTCTCTCTACGTGTACCTTGGGTAGATCAAATGTTGTCTTGAAAACAAGGCCAGATCATGTCACTTCTCTGTTCAAAACACTGCAGTGGCTTCCCGTCTCACTCATGGTAAAGACAAAGCTGTCACACAGTCCGACAAGGCCCTACATTATCTGAACCCCCATTCCCTGTAAGCCTCACTTCCTCCTTGCTCACTGTGCTCAGGTCACACTGGCCATCTTGCTGCTCCTTGAGCATAACAGCAAGCTCTTGCTTCAGGCCATTTGCACATGCTGTTCTTCTGCCTGAATATTGTCTCACAGTTATCCTCAGGGCTTGCCCTCTCAGTTCCCTAAATTCTCTGCTCAAATGTTTCCTAATCAGAAAGTCTCTCCTCACACCAGTCTACATAAAAGAGTAATCACCTACTTCTCCCTTCCCTTTTTCAGTGTTCTCTATAGCTCTTATCACAAGCGAATGCACCAAATGTTTATTCTGATTACTTGTTTAGTATCCGTCTCTTTTCACCAGTCTGTAAGCAACCCAAGACTGGGGATTTTTTTGTCCACTGTGCCTGACAAAGGATAAATGCATATTAAATGTTTGTTGACTAAAGGAATCAAAGAAAGGATGAAATAAGCCATGATGACTTATCACTGGCAAAGCCACAAAGAGAGCTGGTATCTCAGCTCCGTACTGTGTATCTCTGAGGTTAGCAGGATAAAAACAAGGGAAGCTATAAATGACAAGTATGTAGCATTTGCTCTTTTTCTTCTTTCCAAAACTGCCATTATTCATAAAAAAGGAAGAAAAGATTTCTAAATGCTGATGCTTCACAGGAAGTATACATGACAAATAACTATGTGATACAGCTCTGAATTTTCAGTCGTTATATTTACAAGATGTTTTCTTAACCTTGCTTTTCCTTGAATGACTAAAATGTGATATTATTCCCCAAAAGCCTACTATATTAGTAACATCATCTCTAGGATAATATCATCTGGGTCTTGGGGACAGTTATCCATCTACATCTAAATACAAAATAAATTTATGAAGAGACAAAAAGAAATGTGTTCACTGATATGTTAACAATGGTTTTCTCTTAGGGAGATTTTTAGTTGATTTAGCTCTTTTTAACTTTTTTGAATCGCTCAATTTTTATACAATTAGCATATCTCACTTTTATGGTAAGTAAAAATAATGACTCTGGTCATGGAAAAAAAATTTTTAAGTCTCTTTTAAATCAGAATAGCTATTTATTATTGTCTGACTCTCTCAAAGGATCTGGTTCAGTGGAAACCACTCTATTAGAATTCCATGTATGCAAAGACCTTGAGAAGTTCTGTATAGGATAGCAACCTATTCAAGTTCGGGCTGAGCCACACTATTCATCTCCTTAAAGTATGTGCCATAATTTTTTCTTTCAATATAAACTCTCAGTGTAAGTTACAGCAATTTGTATTTCAAGAGCCTAAGCTATTATGCTTTATTATGAAAGTGTTTTCACAAAACTAATACATGAAAAATTTTACGGTGAAATTTAGTGTGCTTTTTATTTGTCCTGTTGGTCAAATTAATTATACCAAGTCCACTTGTGCCAGTTTGAGGAGATGATGATTTTGTAGCAGGCCAGCTAGAGATATGACATAGATGCTGAGTGTGAACAGAGGAAGGCAAAAGAAGGGGAAAGGAATACATTTCTTCTTCTTGCTCAGGAATCCTTCCCAGCCTGGGTGGTTAGGCATGATTCCCAGGTTTGTCTTTGCAGACTATCCTAACCCCATCTAGATGTACAGGCTAATGCACTGGTTGAGAAGGTGAGCTTTGAAATTTGACTACCTTTGTTTAAATCTCAACCTTTTTTTTTTTTGATTGTGATCTTGGACAAATTTCTGAAACTCTTTGTTTCCTCATCTGTAATATGTGGATAATTCTCTTAGGTTACCTGTGAACATGAAATAAAAGGGCCTATATATCAAACACAGTGTCTGGAACAGAGAACACATTCAGTTAGTTGCCTTTATTCTTTTGTGCTTCTTAGTTTAATGGTCTCTTCAGGCCAAAGCAATTTTCTCAAAATATGATCCACCACAGGATGAATGCCACTTTGTACCCATTCCTATTCCCACCCCATCCACTTCAGTTCTACCAAGGGAATAGTAGAGGTTTGAGAAGCTACATCTAAAAGATTGCTGGCCCTTGTACCATACTGGTTTCACTCTCAAGGTTTCTAGAAAGGAGACATGAATGAGAAAATGCTAATACTCAATATATTCTATGTTTTACAAGTAATGCTATGTGCTATATCAGAAATTAAAATTGGAAAAAGTTTCATTTACAGTACTTCAGTGTGAATCACTGTGTTGCCATTTGAAGGAATGTATCCTTGAGCAAAGTGAATCTTAATGTGGGAATTTTTGACAAAGATTTTGACACGTTCTTAACTATCAGGTTCTAGCTGGTGCCCAAATAATACTGACCTGAAGGTGAGAGGCAATGCCACCAGCATTATAAAGAGCTTTGAAGACACAATTGCTGGCTGTATTTAAATACATGCTTTCTTTTATCTGGGGCAGGTACTTGCTTTATAAAGGCTTGTCTCCTGTTGGACCTAATTCTTCGCTCTTGCGAGGAAGGAGGGTTATGATCAGAGCAAGGTTAAAACTAGCTCAGTGACAATGACTGGGAGCTGGTCCTTAGAATCTGTTTGTCCATTCATCTATTTAACTTGTTATTAACAGTTCATAGTTTATTTTGCACTGCAGATATCTTTTCATTATTTTGGAAGAAAATGAATTTCTGAACTATACTGTAATTAAAATGTTTTATTAAATATAAGGTTTGAACTGTCAATATCACTTGGCCTATTATTATGCAAAATTCCTTTGTAAACTAGTTCAAATTACATTTCCATGCACAACGAGAAAGGATGACTCACTTAGGTAAGCTAATACTATAGAACAAAGATGATGAAGTGAGCTTAGAAAAGCTTATACAGGAGGAGGTGGCCAAGATGGCAGAGTAGGAAGACCCTGAACTCACATCCTCTAACAGACACACCAAAATTATAACTACTTACAGAGGTACCATCTATGAGAACGACCTGAAGGCTAGCAGAAAAGATTTTCTACAACTAAAAACATAAAGAAGGAACTACCATGAGACAGGAGGGGGGGACAAAAACACAGTATTGTCAGGACCCACACCCTTGGGTCAGCAACTCACAAATAGGAGGAATATCACAATCATAGAAGTCCTCTCCAAGGAGCGAGGGGTCCAGGTCCCATCTTGGACTCCCTGGCCTGTGAGTCCTACACCTGCAATATGAGCCCCTATAACGTCTGGCTTTGAAAACCAGTGAGGTTTGTGTTTGGGAGAGCAGGAGGGCTTTAGGAAACAGAGACTTCACTCTTAAAGGGCGTGCACAAAATCTCACACACTCCAAGTCCCGGTAGTTTGAAAGGACCCTGGATCAGACCCACTTACTAATCTTAGGGAGCCTCTGGAGAGGCAGGGGGCAAGTAGGAGCACCCTTGGTGATGAAGACACTGGCAGCAGCCATTTTAGGGGGCTCATTCTACCATGTGGACACAGGCGCTGGCAAGTGCAACTTTGGAATCCTCTGTCTATCCTGATAGTGCTGGGTACTCGGCACCAGACCCAGGCTGGCACCTGCCCCAAGATGCACCCTGCCTCTCTGGCCCAGGTCATGCATACTGCTGTGTGGGGACTCAGCCCCACTACCAGTGGGACTAGCACCAGCTATGCAGGAAGCCTACCCTCCAGTGGGGCCTGCAGCCACTGCATGACGTACAGCCTTGGAGCCAACTGGCCTGGGTGGGGCAAGCCTGCTTACCAGCGCACCCACAGTAGTCAGCCCTACAACAACAGAAGTGTGCAAGTGGCCCACAGAGGGGCCTCCCCTAGAGCATACAGCTCTGCTAACCAGAGGGGAGTGTACTGCTGGGACACATAGGCTATCTCCCACATAAGGACACTTCTTCAAGATCAGAAAATATAATCAACATACCTAATACACAGAAATAAAACCAGAGACTTAGGCAAAATAAGGAGAAAGAGGGATATGTTCTGACCAAAGGAACAAGACAAAACCTGAGAAAAAGAACTAAATGAAGTGCAGATAAGCACTCTACCCAGTGAAGAGTTCAAGATAATGTTCATAAAAACGCCCACTGAGCTTGGGAGAAGAATGGCTAAACAGAGAATTTCAACAAAGAGTTAGAAGATATAAAGAGAACAAAACAGCTGAAGAACACATTAAGTGGAATGAAAAATACACTAGAAAGAATCAAAAGTAGATTAGATGATACAGAGGAATGGATAAGTGATCTAAAAGACAGAGTAATGGAAATCACCCAAGCTGAACAGAAAAATGAAAAAAAGGATTAAAAAAAAATAAGGATAGTTTGAGGCCTCTGAGACAACATTGAGTGTACTAACATTCACATTATAGGAGTCCCAAAAGCAGAAGAGAGAAAGGAACAGAGGACTTACTTGAAGAGATAATAGTCAAAAATATCCCCAACTTTGGGAAGGAAACACATCCAGGTTCAGAAAGCACAGAGTCCCAAACAAGATCCACCCAAAGAGGTCCACACCAAGACACATTATAGTTAAAATAGCAAAAACTAAAGATAAAGAGAGAATCTTAAAAGCATCAAGAAAAAAGAAAATAGTTATGTACAAGAGAAATCCCATAAGGTATCAGCTGACTTTTGAGCAGAAACTTTGCAGTCTAAAAGGGAGTGGCACAATATATTTAAAGTGATGAAAGGAAAAAAACCTACAACCAGGAATACTCTACCCAGCAAGGTTATCATTCAGATTTGAAAGAGGTAAAGAGTTTTACAGACAAGCAAAACCTAAGAGTTCAGCACCACAAAAACCAGCTTTACAAGAAATGTTAAAGGAACTTCTCTAGGCAGTAAAGGCCATAATTAGAAATATAACAATTATAAAAAGAAAAAATCTCACTGGTAAAGGCAATAGATCAACTACTTACAAAGTTAGCAGGAAGGTTAAAAGACAAAAGTAGTAAAATTATCTATATTCACAGTAAGTAGTTAAGGGATACACACAAAAAAGATACAAAACATGATGTCAAAAAAATTAAATAGGAGAGGGGAAGTAAAAATGTAGAGTTGTTAGAATGTGTTTGACCTTGAGCTCATCAATGTAAAATATTACTATAATAATATATATGTTGTTATATATGAACCTCATGGGAGCCACAAAGCAAAAACCTGTAATAGATAAACACACAAAAAGAGAGAAAAAAAATCCAAACATAACAGTAAAGATTCTCATCAAATCACAAGGAAAAGAGCAAAAGAAGAAGAGAGGAACAAAAAAGAACTACAAAAAGAACCAGAAAACAATTAACAAAATGACAGTAAGTACATACCTATCAATAATTACATTACATATAAATGGACTAAATGCTCCAATCAAAAGGCATAGAATAGCTGAATGGATACAAAACCAAGATCCATTTATATGCTGCCTACAAAAGACTCACTTCAGATCTAAAGACACACACAGAATGAAAGGGAGTGGATTGAAAAAGATATTCCATACAAATGCAAATGAAAAGAAAGCCAGGGTAGCAATACTTAATATCAGACAAAATATACTTTAAAACAAAGACTATAACAAGAGACAAAGAAGGGCATTATGTAATGATCAAGGGATCAAGCCAAAAAGAAGATACAACAACTGCAAATATATGTACACCCAACTTAGGAGCACCTAAATACATTAAGCAAATATTAACAGCTATAAAGGGAGAAATTGACAGTAATACAATAACAGAAGGGAAATTTAACACCCAATATATCAATGGACAGATCAGACAGAAAATCAGTAAGGAAACACTGGCCTTAAATGACATATTAAATCATATGGACTTAATATATACAACATTTCTTCCAAAAACAGCAAAATACATGTTCTTTTCAAGTGCACATGGAACAAATATCCAGGACAGATTACATGCTAGGCCTCCAAACAAGTCTCAATAAATTTAAGAAGACTGAAATCATATCAAGCATCTTTTCTAACCACAATGGTGTGAAACTATAAGTTATCTGAAAGAAAATAACTGCAAGAAACACAAACATGTGGAGTCTAAAAAACATGCTACTAAACAACCATTGGGTCCCTAAAGAAATTAAAAAGGAAATCAAAAAAATACCTGGAAACAAATAAGAATGGAAAAACAACAATCCAAAATCTATGGGATGCATAAAAGCACTTCTAGGGTAAAGTTTAAAGTCATACAAGCCTACCTCAGGAAACAAGAAAAATATCAAATAAAAACATGTAACCTTATACTGAAAGGAACTAGAAAAACAAACAAATCCAAAAGTTAGTAGAAGGAAAAAAAAATACATATGAGAGCAGAAATAAATAAAATAGAGACAAAAAAAAAAAACTCTCAATGAAACTAAGAGCTGGTTCTTTTAAAACATAAACTGTTAGCAAGACTTATCAAGTTAAAAAGAGAACCCAAAAATAAAATCAGAAATTAAAGAGGAGAAGTTACAATCAACACTACAGAAACACAAAGGATCATAAGAAATTACTATGAACAATTATATGGTAATAAAATGGACAACCTAGTAGAAATGGATAAATCCCTAGAAAGATACAATATCCCCAAACTGAATCAGGAAGAAATAGAAAATATGATCAAACAATACCAGTAATGAAACTGAATCAATAATAATAATAGTAGTAGTAGTAATAATAATATTATAATAAAAAATAACTCCCAACAAACATGAGTCCAGGACCAGACGGCTTTAGAGGTGAATTCTAGAAGACATTTGAATAAGACTTAATACCTATATTTTTCAAACTACTGCCGAAAATTAAAGAGGAAAAAAATGTTTTGGAACTCATTCTACCAGGCCACCATCACCCTGATACCAAAACCAGAAAAAGATACCACAATAAAAGAAAATTACAGGCCAGATATCACTGGTGAATATAGATGCAAAAACCCTCAACAAAAATATTAGCAAACCAAACTCAGCAATACATTAAAATGATCATAAACCATTATCAAATGGGATTGATCCCAAGAATGCAAGGATGGTTAATGTCTGCAAGTCAATCAATATGATACTCCGCATTAAAAAATTGAAAAATACCATCTCAATAGACGCAAAAAAATCTTGTGACAAAATTCAACATTGATTTATAATGAAAACTCAGCAAAGTGGGAATAGTGGAAGAATACCACAATATAATAAAGGCCATACATGACATAGTGACAGCCAACATCATATCCAACAGTGAGATGCTAAAAGCATTTTCTTTAAGGTTAAGAATAAGACAAGGATGCCCACTCTCACCACTTTTATTAAACATAGTACTGAAAGTCCTAGCTACAGCAATCAGGCAAGAAAAAGAAATAAAAGGAATCCAAATGGGAAAGAAGCAGTAAAACTGTCATTGTTTGCAGATGAGATGATATTATATATAGAAAATCCTAAAGACATCACCAAAAAACTATTAAAACTTATAAATGAATTTGGTAAAGTTTCACAATACAAAATTAATATACAGGAATCTGTTGGATTTCTATACACTGTCTGATAGTTCAGATATCAGAACTATCAGAAAGATAAATTAGGAAAACAATCCCATTTATAACTGCATCGAAAGAATACCTAGGAATAAATCTAACCAAATAGGTAAATAATTGTACCCTGAAAACTAGAAGACATTAATGAAAGAAATTGAAAATGACAAAAACAATTAGAAAGCTATTCCATGCTCATGAATTGGAAGAATCAGTGTTGTTAAAATAACCGTACTACCCAAGGCAATCTACAGGTTCAATGCAATCCCTAGCAAAAGGCATTTTTCACAGAACTAGAACAAACAACACTAAAATTTGTATGGAAACAAAAAAGACCCTGAGTAACCAAGGCAATCTTGAGAAAGAAGAACAAATTTGTGGGGGTGGGGTGGGGTGGGGATCATGCTCTCTGATTTCAAACTATACTGCAAAGCTACAGTAATCAAAACAGTAGGTACTGGCACAAAAACAGACACAGAGATCAATGGAACAGAATAGAATGCCCAGAAATGAACCCACACTTATATGGTCAATTGATCTACAACAAAGGAAGCAAGGATATACACTGGGGAAAAGACAGGCTTTCCAATAAATGGTTCTGGAAAAAACTAAACAGCTACATGCAAAATAATCAAACTGACAACTTTCTCATACCATGTACAAAAAATAAACTCAAAATGGATTAAAGACTTAAATATGAGTCCTGGAACTATAAAACTCCTAGAAGAAAATATAGGGAGTAGGCTCTTTGACATCAGTGTTAGCAATATATTTCTCAATATGTCTCCTCAGGGAATGGAAACAAAAGCAAAAATAAACAAATTGGCTATACCAAACCAAAAATCTGTTGCACAGTGAAGGAAACTATCAACAAAACAAAAAGTTGGCCTATTGAATGGGAGAAATATTTGCAAACATCACATTAATAAGGAGTTAATATCCAAAATATACAAAGAAACCATATAACTCAACATCAAAAAAACCCCAAACAATCTAATTAAAAAGTAGGCAGAGGAACTGAATAGACATTTGTCCAAAGAAGACATACAGATGGCCAACAGACACTTGAAAAGATGCTCAACATCACTAATCATCAAGGAGATGCAAATCAAAACCACAATGAAAATCCACCTCACACCTCTCAGAATGGCTATCATCAAAGATACAACAAATAACAAATGTTGGTGAGGATGTGGAGAAAAGGGAACCCTCATGCACTGTTGGTGGGCTTGTAAATTGGTATATATAGCTGCTGTGGAAAGAGTATGGAGGTTCCTATAAAAAATTAAAAATAGAACTGCCATATGATCCAGCAATTTCACTTCTGGGTATTTACTCAAAAAACCCCAAAACACTAATTCCAAAAGATATGTACATCCCAGTGTTCATAGCAGCATTATGTACAATAGCCAAGATATGGAAGCAACCTAAGTGCCCATCAATAGACGAATGGATAAAGAAGATGTGGTGTGTGTGTTTTATATAAAATAAAATATTACTCAGCCATAAAAAAATGAAATCTTGCCATTTGCAACAAAATGGATGGATCTAGAGAGTAGTATGCTAAGTGAAATGTCAGACAGAGAAAGAGAAATACAATATGAACTCACTTATATGTGGAATCTAAAAGCAAACCAAACAAACAAAACTAAAAGAAAAGAGACTCATAGACACAGAAAACAAATGTATGGTTGCCAGAGGGGAAGTAAGTGGGGGTGGTAAAATAGGTGAAGGGGATGAAGAGGTACAAACATCCAGTTATAAAATAAATAAGTCAGAGGGATGTAACATACAGCATAAGGAACATGGTCAATAATATTGTAATAACTGTATGGGGACAGATGATTACTAGGCTTAACTTCGGTGATCATTTCATAATGTAGGCAAATATCAAATCACTATGTAGTACACCTGAAACTAACATAATATTTGTACATCAACTATATTTCAAGAAAAGAAAAGAAAAGCTTACACAGGAAACCTGGGTTCTAGTCCTCGATCTTTCACTAATAGGTTTATGTTTAGTCATATAATCTTACTGGGCCTCAGGCCACCTCTCAGAAAATGAAGGGCCAAACTAAATTACATCTAAGGGTTCCTTCCAGCCGGAAGATTCTATGAACCTGAAATTTGACATAATAAATATGCATTGTGAAAGCACGTTCATTATATTTAACCTTATGGAAACAGCCCAACAAACCTGTGGCAATAGCTTGGGCCAAAGGATAAAGGGGGAATTACCCAAGTAACACAAAGGTGGCATAAGGAAGCATGATGATTCACTCTGGAAGCATCACCCTGAGTTTACAGCACATGCATATTCTCCTGGGATGTGGAGGTTTTATTTGCTCTGTTCTCTCAAGCCCAACGCGTAAAGGGGATCTGCTTCTTAACTGTTGTATTTTCTGTGTTACTAATTGTCAAAGAACATGCGCTGGATAGAAATAGTAGTAGCTTTCCCAAGAAGAGCACTAAAACAGACTCCAAGGCATAAGGAAATCTAGGCAGAGTCATCCTAATTGTAATAGCTGGACAACAGCAAAACAGGAATGGCAAATATTTTCTCTAAACAAACCAGCACACAATTTAATCAGGCAATCCATGTTACATGGGATGGCATAAAATCATTTCTTTATTTTGGGCTGTCTTTAAACAGGGAGGAAATAGATTTCTAAGTAATCCAGGAACAATATGGCCATGGTCTGTATTGTAAAATTTAAGTAGCTCACATTTAATCCAAATTGAGGTAATTTATGGAATTCATGACAAGGCCTATAGTGAAAAGAAAAGTTCTATAAGTGAAGATGGAAAGAAGGAGGGAGGAAGGAAGGCAGGCGGGGTGGCGGGGGAGGGAGGGAATAAAGGAAGGAAGGGAAGGAAAGAAAAAGAAAGAAAACCCTAGACTGAGAAAAATGTATAGGTCCTATTCTATAAGATAAACTGTGCCAAACTGTGGGAGTATGTTTTTCTCTACTCTGGTTACAGTTCTCAACCAGATTCACCAAAAGAGGCAAAAGACGCATAATAAAACTTTAACAACCAAGTAAACCAGCAAGCCAACTATTAGACCCTCTAGACATGTATAAACACTAGGTTGTTCTGTCTCCATCATTTTGCAATACTCCCCTATTGCCAGACAATGCTTCACAACCTATCAGATACTGGCCTCAAACTCCATGTTCAGGAAACAACTTAAACAGCTCTGTTCAGTAGCAGTTGGGTACAGTAACAAAGCTGAAGTAGGGTAATAAAGGAGCCATAAAATCACCATAAACTTCAAAAAGAAAAAAGGCATGAAGTTGCTGTGTATTAAACACCTTTGTATTCAGATCCATATTGAACTAAATTTACAGTTATACATGTAGAAAATAAAAATATTTAGTGTAAAACAAAGTTTTAGTGTAAGAAAACATGCAGTAAAAAAGGCTAATCTTTAGAGAGAGAGTAAATTAGTAGTTGCTGGAGCTGAGGGTAGGAATGGAGAGCATTTGCAAATGGGCCACAAGGGTTCTATTAAAGTGATGGAAATGTTCTAAAATTGGATTGTGGTGGTGATTGTACAATTCTGTGGTAAGTAGATTATACCTCAAAAAAGCTTTTAAGGAATTTTAAAATAAGAAAAAGCCAGAAAATATGTGTATCTATATTTTTTAGTTCTTGTCTTTATTGATTGTGAGATAGGTATATTTTTAATTTACATTTTAAGGAACTAAATGTCAGAAATGTTTTTCTTTCTATGCTTATCTTTACCCCTTCAATAAAAGTTCCCCAATTAATCAAAACTGTATTTCATTTTTACTCTAGTTTCTGTAAACTATTAACATTTTTATAAAAAATTTTATTCTTTTTTATGACTTCTCTATTTGCTATATATTAAAAGTCCTAAATTCAAAGAAGTCCTCATGTCCAAAAAAAAGGTGGGATCATGGGTCATTTTAAGCAAAATGTACATAACTATCACACAATTCTTAAAACTTATCTAGTCAAAATAATACATATTTGCTGGGTAATGTCTTTTATTATTTTAATAATGTACAAACTACAATCATACCCAAGTTCATAATATCTGGAGCCTCATTTTCCTCACTTAGAGAATAAAACCACATTATTTTATAGTCACAGATATTGTAAGACCAAATCAGATAGTGTATGTGAAAGTGCTTTGAAAATTAAAAAGTGCTATGTAAGAATTACCATTATTACCATGACTTCCAAGATATGTGGGAATGCTAATTAAAATGGATACTTATAAATAGTATTTTCCTGTTACAATTCATAATTAAATCTGGTTTTAAATTAGTTGTTCCAACCACCCGAATGAAATAGAAGGAACAGGAAAAATTAATGTCTGAATTTAAGGAAGTTTTTTTTTCAAAGAGAAAGAAAAAGCAGTGTTATTGCTCTAATGCAAATAACTTTTTTGGACATGACATACTAATGTGTCCAAGTATTCAGGAAGAACCGACTTAACTACATTACTGAAAGTGACATCTTTTAAGGGCACAGAAAGCTTCTATTCTACAAAGTAGTATTGGACTGTACTCCTCAACATTTCCTAACCAAAAAAAAGAATTCTTATGTGAGAATTACTTTTCTCTGTGTAATAGTACTATAAAGTTCAGGAAACATTAACCATAATCTTAATTATAAACTTCTGTTTTCAATCTGTTGTTAAAACCTCTTTTCTCACTAGTTATCCACAGTTCTATTATTTACCTGTCTCTCTTCATTACACAATAATATCACAGATTTCTTTTCCCTAGTCAATGTCTAAAACTTAAAAAGGAACCACGGCATCTGGTTTGTTCCATAGGATACACAGGGAGGAACATAGGGAACTTGTCACCGTCTGCATGATGCATGTCCAAATGACACAGAGAATGCAAAGGATGGACCATGAGTTGAATAGCGATGTCAGAGTTGGGAAACTATTCAGCCATGAGCACAGGGGCATGGCCCTGTTGTACGATTTTATAGTTAAGACTTTATGTGTAAAATTTATTTCATAGATAGCCACTAAGTTATCTATATTAATGGTGAGGTATATCAATTTCAGAACAAAGAACCTAGAAAAAGTAGCTTTTTAAAATTTATTTTATCTACTCTTTTTCGTTTAATCCCACTTGCCATTTGCACAAGTGATAATCAGGAGACAGTCTCTGCTTTTCATCCTTGTTTTCCTTCCCAGGGTCACCTCAACTTCTTATCAAAATGTAACGCCATTTTCTCTGTAACTTGCCTTGAGACCTAAAATTCAGTTTTACAGCTAGTGATAAGAAACATAAGGAAATATCTGTACCTTTAAATTCAAATTCAATTAAAAATATGTGAAGCAATTTTCATAGAGAAAATAGTTTTCATTTTAATTTTTTAAAAAGACGTTTAACTTTTAGTTCAGAGGCAGATAAGAAAAAGAACTTCATACTTTTCTGTTTTCAATTACAACATGAACAAAAGTTTGGACTATTTTATAGAAATCATTTGCAAAGGAAAGAGCGCTTGTGATTTCCCTTAATAGGGAATTAGCACTGCTACATTTTGACTCAAAAGGCTACCTACATTGATTCAAGATTGTTTCCTGAAATGTGAAATTTAAATACACCATTTCTCTTCCCTACAGTACTTGTGTTAAATAAACCCTATTTCATTTTGTAGGGATATTAAAATTGATTTTATTACCTATGATGCACTTTAAATTGTTTTCCTTCATAATCAAATAGTTTCTTTCCCTTAAGATTTAATTTCTATGCATAATCTCACTCATATAAAGAAATACTACATGAAATAGTTTAACTGTTGAATATTTCACATAATTCAACTTATTCTAATACTTACAAGCACACTTATAACTTAAAACTTCACATAGATGGAGTTGAGTATCGTAAGCTGACACTTAAACTTCTTTCATTTATTGACACAGTGAAGATTTAAAATGAGTTTAAATGATCTAGAGAGAATCGTATATGGCAAAATTCAACTTTCTGAGATGTGAACAGATTAATTTATGAGAGGTTTTGCATTCTAATCACACTTTTGAGATGTTAGACATAAATAACTTTATAATTTTTTTAAACAGTTACTGGAAGACTTTTAATCAAATGGCTTATAATCAGATCTTAATGTCCTAATATATGCTATATTCAAACTTCACCCTTTCTGATATTAATAAAAGTATAGCTTCTTTCTCTGTTTTTCTACTTCAAAATTTTCACAAGATTTCGTACTTCACACGTAGTTAAGCCAGTTCAACATGTGTTTACTGGTTTTTTGCTTATGCTAACTTATCTACGAAAAACAGTCGCATTAAACATTGAAACTGCTTTGTTCATGAAGGTGGAATCTGAGATTGCAGCCATGACCAGACAGTGGTTCCCATTGGTTTAGCTTGTTACTTTCGGGGTATTGATGATCTCCCCACTCTTACTGTGAATTTGCAAGGCAGTTAACTGAAGCTGGGGCTAAGTACCAAGCCATCTGGCCCACAAAATCTCCTGATTTCTTAGCCCAGTGTTTAGCCTAATATATGGTATATGTCAGCGCAATGGGGGATGTTAATATGAAGGACAGAATATGAATTAGCAATAAATTAAATGTATACAGCTGATAAGCTACAGTGAAACATTCAGAATCATCTTTTTTATATTTATTTCTAGAAAGCAAGATAAATCATTTCATTTTATTTAAGAGGACATGGCTATTTTCAACATTACTAACATACACAAGGAGACTGTTCTTCCCCTTCACGGAAGGGATCTCTCTTTGAAAGTGTTTACATAAAATTTTCAGGGACGAGGAATACATCTTGGCACAAAGTAAACTACCTTATTCAGAAGAGAAATTATGATGTTTATCTTTGGGAGCACTGCCACCTCAAAAGAGCCCTTCTAGTCACCTTATAGTGTATTCTTTTATTTCATGGGTGGAAGTTGAGAGCTGAGTCTGTGTTTATTTGCGTTCTTCTCTTGACCTAATGCCCCCCAATGCCCAATGCCTTAAAGTCTAATCTCCTTTAAGAATATAGTACAGTTATACCCTATCAGTTGGTTATCTAGTATTTCTCACTGCTCCCTCACACAACCTCTAGTCAGGCCACTTGCTTTGGTGTCCTGTGAAAACACGTGGCCTTCTGTGTTGTAAACTTTTCCTGGAATGGCCTTTCCCCCAAATGGCCTTTTCGCATCTGTTCATTTAAATCCCAACCTATTCTCTAAGCCCTGGCTCAAGTTCTGTGTCTTCTCAGGGCCTCGCTACATCATCAGCTCCAAATGCTCTCTTTTTGAAATGCTGAAAACCCTTCTTCATGATTTAGAATTTAATGCAATACTAAAGGATTTCACTTGCTATTTTTCATATGTATTGATCTTATCTTCTTAAGTAGGAGAAGGCAAGATGTTCTTTGAGGGCACAAATCACACATGATCTTGCTATGTCCCACAAAAAATATTTAGGAAATTTTTTAATAGATAAACTTTTACTGAATGTGACGTGACCATAAATTCACTGGATTAAAAAAAAATCAAATTTATGTCACAGAAAACAAAAAGGTGAGTGACCAAACTGTTAAGTGGTGATAA
Organism: Delphinus delphis; assembly: GCF_949987515.2. Lineage (NCBI taxonomy): Eukaryota > Metazoa > Chordata > Mammalia > Artiodactyla > Delphinidae > Delphinus > Delphinus delphis. Next base: position 40,121,194 of record NC_082698.1, on the reverse strand, counting down.
GATAAGTTTTGGATGAACTGTTTTAAGCCATGGAAAGACATGGCCAGTGCCTTCTAGATTTACAATTGGCCCTTAGTATCCTTGAGGGATTGACTCCAGTCTCCCCTGTGGATACCAAAATCCTTAGATGCTCAAGTCCCTCATATAAAATGGCATAATATTTGCATATAACCTAAATACACCCTCCTGTATACTTTAAATCATCCTTAGATTGCTTATAATACCTAATACAATGAAAATGCTATGTAAATAGGTATAAATACAGCATAGGTAATATATAAATAGTTGTAAATACAGTGTGAATGCTATGTAAATTATTTCTGGTGCGTGTCAAATTCAAGTTTTGCTTTTTGAAACCTTATCGAATATTTTCAATCTGAGGTTGGATGAATTCATGGATGGGGAACCTGTGAATATTGAGGGCCAACTGTGGATTGATCTTTCTAGAAAAACATGAAGGTTTAGAGGAGGAAATGCTAACATTTTGCTTTACTATAGAACACTAATTTCAAACACTTTTAAAGAAAAATATTCATTTCAATAGATGGCTAGTGTATAAAATTCCTGTAATTTCAAAAGATGTATAAGAGTGTGACTGTTCGATTTGTTGTCGTTCATTTAGTCTAAACTGTATTCCAGCTATCGATGTACTAAAGAGAATATATTCTACAGTAACAAGATGAATTCATGCATATTTTACCTTATTTGTATATGTCAAAGCAGAGATAAATTTTATTACCTGTGATTTCTGCTTAGAAACTATCTTGTGGTTAGATGTTTTAGAAGTTGCAGTATACAGGCATACTTCATTTTATTGCACTTCATTTTTTTATCACACTTTGCAGATACTGCATTTTTAACACATTGAAGGTTTATGGCAACCCTGTGTCAAGGAAGTCTGTCGATATCATTTTTCCAACAGCATTTGCTCACATCGTGTCTCTGTGTCACATTTTAGTAATTCTCACAGTATTTCAAACTTTTTCATTATTATTATATTTGCTATAATAATCTGTGATCAGTGATCTTTGATGTTACTACTCACTGAAGACTCAGATGATAGCATTTTATAGCAATAAAGTATTTTTTTAATAAAGTATTTTTTGATTAAGGTATGTACATTGTTTTTTTAGACTTAATGCTCTTACATGCTTTATAGACTATAGTATAGTGTATACATAACTGTCATACGCATTGGGAGACCAAAAAATTCCTGCTACTTGCTTTATTGTGATACTTGCTTTATTGCAGTGGCCTGGAATTGAACCCGCAATATCTCTGAGGAATGCCTGTATTGTGACTGCACCTATTATGTTCAATTAGCATCTATCAAATTGGATTTTTATTAACTATCTGAATAACTTATTTTCTCAGAAATCAACACTATCACAATTACTAATGTGTGTCAGTTTTCATTCTTTTGAAGAATAAATATAAATGAGGATGACATATTTAATAATAATCCACGTAGGGTATTTCTAGAGAAAAGGCTATGTTAAAATGAGGCAATTTTGAGTTTTCAACCAGCACAGAGTGCTTATTCACCTTGGCTCCAGAGGACACAAGGCCTTAGGATGGGAGGGTTTCCCAGGCATCCTCTGCAGCATAAATCACAGTGGGCACAAATGGCAGTGCTGTCCAGCGATCCCACAGCTATTCTGTTTCACTGTCATGTGGCCTGGCAGTAAGAAGCTCTTGAAGGGTTTTCGTCTCATGTGGGGTTTCCCTTTGGCTTAGGCTTTCCCCTTACATAATGACGAAACAAAACTCTGTGACTGAGCAATAGGTGTATCCCCTAATTTCTTGCTTAATCATCTCTTAGTCCCTATTTTTTTGAGTTGCTTTACATAGCCTTCCACGTCACTTGCATGTGACACACAGTGACCAAGCAGCTGGCAAAAATGCCAGGAGAGTGGTATGGAAGCCCATATGTACAGCACACAGACCCTGTTACACAAATGTGATTGTGAGTGTGGCAGAATTCTTACAACTTGCTACCACATTGCCCCCTCCTGGGCAATCCGATCATGGGATTGTGGCACAGGAGAAAAGACCTTTGTCCTCCATTTGGCAAGAGCCAGGCCCTTATTATGCCCAATCAGGGTGCCATGGTTTAAGAAGATTGTGGAGAAAGACCCTTATTATGCCCAATCAGGGTGCCATGGTTTAAGAAGATTGTGGAGAAACTGCATATGATTTAGCACCAAAAACGATTTCCTGTTGAGAGGTTAAGAGGTGGGGCTTTACGATTTAGAAGAGAAATGGGTAAATAAGAGCAGACTACTTCAGGTACACAAAGGTTTAGTGTGAGGAAGACTGAAAACTGTTTCCCATCTCTACTCATGACAGATCAGAAAGTAAGGAGCGTTAGTGGTTTGGGGGAATTTAATAGAAGCTATCACTGAAGGTCATTTGAACACCTTAGCCTCACTCATGTATTGGAGAAATGCTTGTATTCTCAGCACTTGGCCTAACAATGGGAGAAAAAAGAGTAAAATATTTCATTCCCTTCCTTTTCTATGGGTAGAGCTGAAAATGATAGTTATCATTAGAATATTTTAATAATAATAACAACACTGCCAACACTTACTGACCTATGATACGTGAGGCACTATTTGGGGACTTTAACTCATTTAATCTTTGCAATGCCTGAGGCACACAGCCTATTATTATCCTCCTTTTAGAGATGAGGAAACTGAGGCCCAAGAGGTTTAAGTAAACAACTAATCACACACAGCTGGTAAGACCTCAATCCAGACAGTCTGATTCCAGAGCTCTAGCTTTTAGCTACCACGTGATACTGTCTGATCTTTATTTTTTCCTCCACAGATATTTTAACACTCAACTAGGAGCCGCAAAAGAGAAGACGGAAAAAAGAGTCTCTGAAGGTTCGACAGAAGAAGAGGTGAATAGCAGATAATCATGGCATCTATTCCGTATTTACGTCTAAGACAGGTTCTTGAATTCTAGAAGACTTTTCTTAAAAAACAAACGTGTACCTATGATAATAAAGTGACACTTGTCTGATTTGATAATGGTGGCTGTTGGTGGTAATAAGAATCTAAATATTTTTAGTAGTCAGAACGATAAAAAAAAGAAAAAGTCTAGTTTAAACATCAGTAGTTCTGGGCAAAAACAACAGCTCTTTCAGTGACCGTGTGGTCTTAGGTCACTTATACACATTATTCATGACTTAGCTCCTGTGAAATGTGGCTTATGCCTCCTATGATAGCTCTAAAGGCAAAATTATATACTGGATATGAGAGCCATCTGAAGATTGTAAAGCTGGGTTCAAATGAAAAGCTCGATGATTTTAGTAAGAAAGTAATACTAATTTATTAGTAAACATTATTAATATCAGTTTATTAACAAACTATCCTGCAGTAGTTTCATTTTACGAGAGCAGACCATAACGCTTGAGGTTATTTATGGCAACGCCTTGATGTCGATCCCTCTGTCTTAGAAATGCTGCCTCCTCTAAGAAATCTTGCCCCTCCACGCACTGAGCACGTGCTTCTCATACTCTGATTATGGGTTTACTTATTAGTTTGCATGATTGTCCCTCCTAGTGGACTGTGAGTCCCTAGAGGCAGTGGCTATTTTCTGTTAAACTGTGTATATCCCAGCAGAGAGCTCACTACATAAATACATAATAAATTGTGTAGAAAGAATATAATCCAAGAAGACAGAGATTATGTTTTCCATATCATTCTTCCTATATTTTATCCAAGTATGGTGCTCTGGTATATGAGGCATTGAATTGCTGAATGAATAGATTACATATTTATTATTTAAAGCAACTGCTACATAGCATTCCTAGATTAAAAAGTTTGACTTGTACCAATCTACTCTGAAAAGCAAGCACCTCTCTGACAAGGGCAAAGGAGAGTAAATTCGGAATGTGACCATAAAGCAATGGGACTAATTTTCACTTGTAATTTGTAAAATCCATCTCCTTATTTTAGTCACGTCTTGTAAATTAAGAGAATTACCTAGATGTCTTATAGCTTTAATGAGTAAATCATATATTTTAAAAAAGCTGAGTTCTTTAGCTGAAGGTATCTCCAGCCAGTGTTAAGGGAAGCATCACACAAATTCAGTGAAACATTTTACGGCTCTAAACCTTTCTTGTCTAATATTTAAGTAAATAACATCATTCTGCCCATCAAAGTCAGAAATCCCAACTACAGCACAAATGGACAAATACAAAAATAGTGGTAGGTCAATCTACTTTTATGGAAGGGGATTTCTCCTACTGCCTGATGGCAACAGTAACTATTTACTGAACTGTACACAGTCTCAGGGAGTTCCTAACGTACTGTACTGGTGTCTGATATCAGGGACTCCTCCATGTTCAGGAGAGGTGGACATTAATCTACATTCTCAAATATGGTTTTTATCCGCACAATCTGGAATGCAGCAACTCAGTCACAAGAGTACATTTTTTTCTAATTTTTGTTGTAATATGTCAGTTTTTAAATTTATATTTTAAACAAAGGCACAACAGAACATGCTTTCATTTGGTTCACACCATATTGATGCCATGTGTTTAATGTATGAACTTGTGCCAAAACGTCTTCTTCATCTTCACTTAGCTGTGTGTGTATACACACAAATAAACATGTGTGTGAAATAAATTATATAAAATATTCATACCATATTTTCTAATACAGTTATATATATGTGAGTATAGATATGTACTATAATCTGAATAGGTGCTTATAACTACAGAATAACTACAACACCATTTACTTAATTTTTAAAGCAGTGGTGAGAATAATTATATGTATATAGATAGATATATAATACATGTAAATATACCTCATCTCCCTTTATATATATTTAAATTTACATTTTAGTTATTGTGATTATAGATAGAGTGCATAATTAAGTTAGTGAGCACTGCTCAGAACTAAGGAAGTAAATAAAGATCACAGAAAATCAGCGGGTATTAAGTGCTTTATGACTCCTCCTCATTAAGTAAATGTGTTTACCTTTCATTTAATATGCAGAGGTTTTCTAAAAAGTAAGTTGGTGTTTATTTTATTTTTCATTTACTGATTACATAACATATTTCACTTTGTTGCAAACTCTGTTGTGCTGAAATGAGAGTATTTGGTACCAATTTAGGAACAATAATGATTAGAGAGAGAAGAAAAGAGAAATCTTAATCTAGGAGAAAAAATTAAGAAGGAAGACAGGACTCTCAAAAGCATTTAAAGAGCAATCACCTACCAGTTCTACTCGTCCGAAACCTCCAACTCCAAGGGTGTCAATGATGTTGAAATCAGACAGCTTCAGGTTGGCGAAGAAAGCAGCTTCAGCTTCATATCTGGAGTTTTTGATGCGAAAAAATGGAAATTTCTTAGAGGTGGAAACACGAGTACCACGTACAACTGTACCGGAATGACATGACTGTGAAACAGGGTTTACCTGCTTAAACTCCATCTTGCTTTTAGAGTCTGCGTTTTCTCACACTCATAATTTTTTGGTCCCAGTTGTGCAGAATAACATAGATTTGCACTTGTATTTCAGAGTAGAAAAATACAAAGTACCCACTGCATGTCAGTCATGTGACTGATAAATCCAGTTATCAAATCAAATTTACATCTCAGTGTTTTTCTATGCGTCTTCTTGTGAGCACAAATTGAGTTGTTCTTTTTTGGTTTTGTTTTGGATTTTTTGGTTTTGCTTGGTTTTGTGTTTGCTGTTCAGATTTTGGATGGTGGTTTCTCATCAGTTTCCCTTATCCACAGGCTGGCAGTGGCTCCTATTAATGTTTATTAAAAGCGGCAAGATCATTGAGGTCTCTGGAGTGAAATCACGGCCAGGTTTTATGAAAACAGATCCGAAAAGCTGAGGACTGATGTGAAACTGTCTGAAATGGATGATTTCTGAAGCATATTCACATTCCTAAAAAGTGTCTTCCCTTCATTTGTGTTTACCCACTGACTCTCAGCTAGTAATTCCAGTCTTTATGCTTGCCAGTTTCTTAGATGAGTGGGGTGAAGGAGCACAGACTAGCCTCCAAAAGTTTAACTCTAGGCACATGCAAATTGGACACATGCAAGTGGCCAAAATAAGCTTCCCCTGATGAGACAAGTGAATATGAGCTGCTTAAAATATCTCCTTATTAAAGCCCCTACTATTTTTAGAAAGGGCAGTAAGGCATAAAGATGATGACCCTCCCACTCACTAAAGTCAGGTCAGGGAGTAATTCAGCTGTCTCAGAAATAAAGTATTTGAAGAGCTATGTGTAACCCATGACCTTCAGCCAGGCGGTACCTGATTCAGTAGTATGCTATAGATAGACATGATGAACATGCTTGAAATAGTGACACAGTTTGTTTATGTCAGCTTTTGGATAGAATCATTCACAGGCATGTTTGGCCTTAAGCTGTGTAACATTTTAGCTATTTCATTATAATCAAACACAAATTCAGACTCTCCACTTGGGAAAAATGTAAAACAGTTATCTAGGTGAGCTTTCAACACTCTCCAATTTACAATGACAATTCTGGTTTTTAACACATTAATTCTTGAAAGACTCACAAGATGGTAAACAGTGTTTCTCGTTATTAGCTGATGATGGGAAATCAACTCTCTCTAGTTAACCTCTATAAACAAGACTGCTAGGCATTCTGAATGGTATCTATAGATTTCTCTCATTAACTACACAATCAAGAGATCAACATAGCACTTCAGGAGATGGTTTACTAGAATGGAACATAAGCAACAAATGTGCATTTCTAGCATTCCAACTGGCTCACAGCTTTTGGAAAATTAAAACTCCATCCCATTTAAAGGGCCAGTGACAGAGTTCACTCCAACAGGTGTTTAAAAAGGACACCTGCTGGGATCAGACGCCCACCCCCCCCCACCCCCGCTCCACCATGATAATATGTAGGTGTTCAAGAATTTCCGGCAGTCAAGTTCTTAATGAGATTGTTTCTGAATAATATGTGCTTGCTGGATTTAGAAATCTCAGATTGAAGGGGTAAACTCAGACTACTCTGACACCATTTTATATATTTAAAGTATGGTGTTATTACTTATAGCTCTTGAAGACGCACCTCCCCCCAAAATCCTTATATTTGGGTTCTGTAAAATTAGTCTGGAAATGTCTAAACAAGTCATCTTCAGCCATTTGTTGCACATCAGAACTTCCTGAGCATCTTTTAGAAACCACTTAATCTGTGTCCCACCATAGATCAAGTTGATCAGCAATCTCTGGAAGCAGTATCACGTATCTATACACTTTTACAGCTCCTTGGGTGATTCTGATGTACAGTTAAGGGTTGAGAACCATAGTTCTAACCCATCTGAAAGCCTCAGGAGGTTCCAGAGCCATAGAAGAATTTTGGGTTGGATTAAAATGATCCAAGGAAATCAGTAGCTGTCCAATGAGTCTGGAGTGTGATGCATTCATGGCAAAAGTACTGGGGAGACAGATGCAGAATGCAAAACTTTGCTAATTACTTTGCTATTATTTCTAGGTGAATTTTGAAAATACTTCCTAGTTGGGTGATTTTTATGGAGTGGTTGGTGAGATGCCTGGCTCACGGGCCCAGCCGCTCCGCGGCATGTGGGATCTTCCCGGACCGGGGCACGAACCTGTGTCCCCTGCATCGGCAGGGGGACTCTTAACCACTGCGCCACTAGGGAAGCCCCAACCAAGGAAATGTTGTTGCTTAGAACTATAAGTCTTTTTTTTTCCTCATTGAGATTACTCTTTAGGGAGTCGCTTCATCACAGAGACTCTGTACACTTTTCCTTTTTGAATAAATAGCTTTGTTTTTTAACATGGAAATCACCACCCGAAGAGACCTTTGTAAAAAAGCCAAACTATAGATGATTTAGCTTCTGGAGGTATCTCACCCCTCTAGCTCGTAACTTGGAGGGACGTTTTCATTCTTTCTTTTTACTCAGGAATTATTTGAAAATAATTTGAATCTATCCGTTATGTTCTACATTCTTTAGAGTTGATAATTTTGAGTGGGGAAGGAGACAAAATAAATTGGTTAAGTAAATGGCTCTTGTCCTATAAAACTTCTCTTGCCTGAAGGAGGTAACCGTGGAACACAAGTACCTAGCTTACTTACTACTGTGGGGTACCAGGTCCAAGGAATTAGGCCCAGATTTATGCAACTCTAAAATCCATCTGTGCAAAAGTGTTTATGAGAGGGACAGTTCCCAAGTGTTAAGGGAAATATATATCAGTAAGGCATTCAATTCCCGACGTTTGGTTGCTTAAAATCTAGCAAAGAGTATGAAGTGTATTTTCTAATGTTCCTACCTTAGTTTGAGATACAGATTTTTTAAGAGAACACTATTATTTACAGTTGACCCTTGAACAATGCAAGGGTTGGGGCGCCGACCCTCCTACGGTCAAAAATTCATGTATAATTTATAGTGGGTCCTCCATATCCACAATTTTTCTGTATCCATAGTTCCATATCTGCCCATTCAACCAACTGGATCATGTAGTATTTACTACTGAAAAAAATCTGCAGATGAGTGGATCTGCACAGTTCAAACCTATGTTGTTCAAGGGTCAACTGTATTCATTTTTTTTTTTTTTTTGGTATAGGGTGAAAGCTGTGGATTCTCTTTCCAGAAAAGTGCAGATACTGAAAAGTGCAGATATCTGCACTTATACAGATACTGACATACTCTGTATAACTTCAAGGAGCTTATAAACTCTCAAAATAGGTTAACAACATGCAAATAACTATATAACAAGAGAATAAGTGTGTTGGGTGAAGTAGAGAGATAATATATCATTTCTCAAACATACCTGACCATAAGATTCACCTGGGGCTTTGGTGATTAGAATCCACAGTCACTAATTTGTACAGGGTACTCTTTATATAGTGAAATATGGAACTTTCAAGAACTACTAGAAAGAAAGTTGCCTACATTTTCACCTTCTCTTTTCATTTCTGCTTATACACCAAAGGAGGTTCTAAAAGCAATGAAAATGTAAAGTTGCAGGTGTAATGATGATGAGACCAAGACATAGATGCAAAGTCTAGAAACAGACCAAGACATACATGCAAAGTCTAGAAACAGAAAAATAATACTGGAATAATCTTAACCTCTCTTTATCTAAAACTACATATCTATCCAGTATTATATTCACTTCCTTTCAGAAATAGATAATAACCATTAGTTTTTATTTTTCCATCTCTTCCAATATCACCAGCCTCCACAAAACCAAAGAGTAAGACTCAGATGTCCTTTATTATTCACCATAATTGTTTCTTTTTTTGTTGTTGCCAGATATCCATGAATCAATTCTGTCATCATTTCAAAATAACACAATTGGGTTCTATTCCTTATGACTGACCACTATTATTAAGAAGCAAACATCTCTCCTTAATACTGAAAACCAAATATGACCCAGTACAAAAATGTCTGAAACGTAAAATTTTATCTTCACCTTGATATTACAATAGCAGAAATGGCTCAGCATTATTCTACAAAGCAAACAATAGTATGTGCAGTGTTAAAGTAAGGTCCAAGAATCCAAACGGACATTCCAGATGGGATACAAAAGCCAGTAATTAAAAGCCAATGAAACAAAAGGCTAATGTGCCCTATTTACTTTAGCAAAATCTATAATCCAAATCAGTTTCAGAAGTCTACTCTAAGGGTCTCCAAGGAAAATCAAACAAAGTCTTAGCATCTTTTAACCCACGTGCAGATCAGTCACCACTGCTTGGCCTGTGCTCATCTGCTCTTGGGTATATTTTTATTTCCTGTTGAATTTAGTTTTATCAGTTCTTGGGGAAATCTATAAAATGTTTCAGTAAACACACATGAACTCTCATCTATGACCAAGATTTTTATTCTGTAACTTTTAATAGGTAAGATGCGATTCAATCAGACAATCAATGTCTACTCTGGACTTAAAAATAATGCAAGAGCGCATCCTAGAATACAAACAGAAGATCAGGACTCGTGGTCCCAGCTCTGACTTCGTATTTCCAAGTCCTGAATTCAACATGTAGGCCTTTGTAAAGGTATCAACATACACTTAAGTAAATAAGTGTGAGTTGTATAGATAAAGTCAGAGCCCTAGCTTACTTAAATGTTCAGATAAACTCCTAGAAATCCTTCCACTTTTTATGTGATCAAAGAACATTGATATCTATAAATAAATATTTACAGAAATAGTTAAAGGAGGTGAGAACTTTTTGACAGTCAGCCTTAAGCACAAAATATGTATACCTGGTCTATGATGCATGCAAGCTCTAATGCTAGCCATCTACTGAATAAACACTTAACTTGGTACACAGGATTTTATGTAATAACAGTTCTTGATTTAATAAAACTTGGTGCATTAAGTAATTTGTAGGTATTGAAGAGTAAATACAAATTCAGCCAGACAAGTAACTATATATAGAGAAAGCAGAATTGAAAACTGGACCAATAATACTTATTTGCATATTTAACACAGATGTGATTTGGGCTTAAACTCCTGGGACTATCACCTCATTGTGCTACATTAACTTTGTGTATGTGAAAATAGTTACTTCATGTCCTATTCCCCTGATTCTAAAATGTTTGGGATTAAATAAGCTTAGTCACTAAAATAAAAATGGATAGCCTTTATTAAATCTATAATCAAGTCACCAGTCAGCTCTTATTAATTTAATTGCTTTATTAAAAAGTCTCATTGTTAAACTAAACTTTAAAAGCAGAATCTTCTGACTTCATTGGAAAACTGTGAACCATTTTATTGTTCAAGATTTGTATAGGGAGTTATTTCCTGTTGAAATAATATTTTTCAAATAACACTTTACAAAAGTCTCTATTACTATAAGCGTTTTTCAAAATGAAACAAAACAAACAAACAAAACCTTTAAACATAAGAAACCCTATTTCTAAAATTCTAAACAAAAAGGGACAATTTCTAATTTATTTGGCCATAAAGCATACAGGTATAGTCACTAGTCTTTTAATGGTAGTGGTAAAAACTTGAAGAAATAAAAAGTTTGAAAGTAACTTAATGAATATAAAGTATTTCATTATGTCAGTTTTCTCCAGAAAATGTAATCTCTTCTTCAGGGAATTTGAGATAGCATTAGTTTGCTTTCTGTATTTCCAAAATTGTGGTTTTCAGAAACACAGTCTTTTTTTTTAAGTACTTTAGCCATGAAATAGTTCTACTTATTTTTCAAATACATTCCCTTGAGAAGATAAAGCCAACAGGAATACACAGGGAAATTGCATTGCTCATATCTGATGCATAATAAGAATAATAGTGATGCAAATAGTTTGCATTTAGGAAGTACCTTTCTTTTCTTCCAAGGACTCTAAAATTTATTTCATTTAATTGATCCTCCCTGATTCTCTGTGAAGATGGGATAACAAATATTTTTACTTCTGTTTTGCAACTGGGTAGACCAGTTGCTGATAAGTGATTGATTTCAGTAATGAAACACTAGAATTAGAACTAGAAACCTTGGGCATGTTTCACATTGTAGCATATTTACACTTATTCCCAGAAATTCAATTTCCTTTAAACAAGATAGTAGAGAATCAGACAACTTTAAAGATGCTTTATCTCAAAGTATTAAGATACTAACATGGTTCAAAATCTGGATCAACACCCTTGGGAGCTCATCTAATCCAACCTTCACATTTTTAAAAATGAACAAACTGGGCTTCCCTGGTGGCGCAGTGGTTGAGAGTCCGCCTGCCGTTGCAGGGGACACGGGTTCGTGCCCTGGTCCGGGAAGATCCCACATGCCGCGGAGCGGCTGGGCCCATGAGCCATGGCCACTGAGCCTGTGCGTCCGGAGCCTGTGCTCCGCAACGGGAGAGGCCACAACAGTGAGAGGCCCACGTACCTCAAAAAAAAAAAAAAAAAAAAAAGAACAAACTAAGTCCAGAGATGGTAAGTGACTTAGCCAAAGTCACAAAGACTAAGGCATGAGGGACTGACATTTTGACTTGTGGTCTGTAATATTTTTTACTATCTGATTCTATCTTCACAGTTTTTACAATATTCTGATATTTGAAAAACAAAGGCAAACATTCAAGTTATAAAATATTTGAATAATATGTTATTTTATTACACATTTATGTCAAGAATGTGACTCCTGTAGCTAAGCACTGATGCCTTCTTGTCTATGACGTGGCCTGTGGGTGTGTGTACTCCAGTTAGTTAAAAGGACTCAAAATGAAAATACACTGATGCTCAAAAGATAATTTTTTAAAAATCTAAACATCAGAGCAGCATTTGTAAAAGATGAGTGAGGATAAGCTCCCAATGTTAGCTTGAAATGTATTGACCAACATGCATTTTTATTTATTCAGTTTTTAAATAGATTCCATATAGTAGTTTGAAATGAACTTTTCTTTTTCTGAAATAATGGCCTAAGTAAAGATACATTGCCATGAAAAAAATTGGCAAAAGGAATTAAAATTTTTTTCCCTTTTGGTGTTTGTTACTTAAGTCACTGGCCCAAAATAGAAAGTTATTAAGTTACTCAGTGATTATTATTTTTGCTTCAGAGAATACAGATACTTGCATGTTTGTATTCAACCAAAAAAAGCATGCAGTCCCCAACTTTATTTATGCCAGAAGAGATATTTCCTTCATATAAATGGATAGCCATCAGGGGCTAGTGGTCTGAGAAAGTTTTCTCTCATCTCAGTGCAATTTAATTTCCTCCTTCTCCCTTTCCCATACCTCAGAATCTCATCTTGAGTCTGTTTGTTTGTACAATTAATTTTTAATATTATAAATGAAAGACAAATCCTACATTTCATTTCAATTATTTTTACATAGAAAATATTCCAAGAATATTGTAAATATATTACAAGAATATGCTGTAAATATATCAGCACATATTGCTAAAAGGTAAGGATTCCCTTTTAAACATAGCCACAATATTATCACATCTAAGAAAACATTAGAAATAACCCATTAATATTATCAGGTATCAAGTCCATGTTCAAATTTTTCATGCTGAGCCTTTTGCTTATGATTGTGGACGAGGGTGGTCCAGACTGGCACAGCACAACTTTCAAAGGCCAGGAAGTTGAAGTTTAAGGGGAAAGAAGGTAGGTAAAAATAACTCTTTCTACCTTCACTGTTCCAACAACTCTGCCTGTGGGAAGAATTCCTCATCCTCATTCTGTTGCCTCATGCCACTCCATGGTAAATATCCATTACAGCAGAACTCTCATTCAATTTCCATGAGGACAATGTTTGCCATAGACTACATTTCTAAAGAAGGGATGCGTAAAGACAGCCCAAGTTTTCTCCTCAAATATAAAAATCTCTTTTCTACCCCCAAACTAAGAGCTCTTTGCCTTTTCTTATAGGTCATTTTTTTTATATGAGGGTTAAAATATTGAAAGAAATAAGAGAAATTTTAAGCTTAATTAAACCTCATAATTAGTCTTAGTTATGATCTTTATCAAGAGATCAGTCAGAAGACCGAACTAGGAACAGAAGGATTAGGAAACACTTAAATGAATACTAGGGGGTCAGCTTTTACTTCTGGACTCAGGACCTTTGCTATGTAGCCCGATTTTCATGGCTCCCCTTTATTTCTGAAGGATTCTACACCAACTTCAGAGACAAGAGGCTTTGGGATGCGGTCATGGTCACAGTGAGCCAAAGGAAGAAAAGGGAGTAAAATGCAGTGTGTGGTAAGAAGAAAATGAGACTATAAGCCACTCTCCCAGGCCTCTGGGAATACAGGAAAAGATGTGATCAGGATTTGGCCCAGGATCTGCCTGAGCAACAGATTCCCCTTTCTGTAAAATGAAGGGTTTGCACTAGACGGGCCTATGAAGCTCACCTGCAGCTTGATCATTCTGGGACTCCAAGTGTCCTAAGAAATACACACTTGACAGAAAGCCCTGGTACCCGCAGCTTCTCTTTTGCCTCTTTTGTGCTCCAATCCTGTCCTCCGATCCGTGACTCCTGAAGCACTTATTTCAGGAAATACTACAGAGGTTTTCATTTAAGGGGGTCTTGCTCTCAGCAACTGGTAAGCAGGAGACCCCTGACCCAGGAGCTGGGAAACATATGACTTGATGTTCAAAATAGAACTGTTAATGCATTTCACCATAGACTCTAATACACCAGAGGTGCCCTCTCACCCAGGATTCATATCAGAATTAACTAGGTTGAGTTAAAAACAGACCTTAATAAAACCTTAGGATTTTGGACCAGGCATCAGTATTTTAAAATAAGATTAATAGATATAAGTCTATACAGCTCTTAATACCAAGGCTAATGATCATATGTAAGTTTTGATGAGCTATTAGTATTAATTTGATATGTATGTGACAGACATCTATTACAAAGTATACAAGTATCACAGAGAAATATATCCCAAGTTCCAAATAATTATTCTCAAATGGTCTTTGAGAATACCATCCATTCTTAAAATGGGGGAAGCCTGTATGTCCTTTTCTTAGTAGAGAAAATATTAAGTGGAAAGGAAGAAAATTAAGCAAAAATTTTGCCATGTCACTTATACATACTACCAAATGTAAAACAGATAGCTAGTGGGAAGCAGCCGCATAGCACAGGGAGATCAGCTCGGTGCTTTGTGACCACCTAGAGGGGTGGGATAGGGAGGGTGGGAGGGAGATGCAAGAGGGAGGAGATATGGGGACATATGTATATGTATAGCTGATTCACTCTGTCTTACAGCGGAAACTAACACACCATTGTAAAGCAATTATACTCCAATAAAGATGTTAAAAAATTTTTTTCCACCATGTCAAGTTGTTCAGTAACAGTGATGGTGCATTTATCAAATGAATGAAACTTCAGCAAATACTACCTATTTGTTATCAAGTCATTGCCATCTGGATGCAAAATCCAGCCATTGTTCTATGTTGACATTTGTATATATCTATTTGAATAGCACAAAATTATTTTCTTCTTTTTTTATAATTAACAAATAATAGAAAGAGTGAAATGAAGGAGATTGGGGAGGGCATTCAGACCTATTATGGCTATTCTTTATTCCACTTAACAGCCAGAGAATATTTTTTTCATATTTGACTTTCTTTTCCTCACAGATTTTCCAGGGATGGAGTTGACATCTTGGCTACACCCTATATTCAGTTCTCTTTTTATGATCTCCTTTTCCTCATCCACGTTATTAAATTTTCTCTCAGGAGTTAGCAACTAACCAAATTCACATGGCCTTGGAGGATTAACCTGGTTTTGCAAGGTCTTTTGACAATAGAACAGGCTATACTTGTGATGAGAGCATCACCTTGACTTGCTTCTCTCTACCAGGTTTACTGATCTGGATGTTGGATGTTCATTTTTCATGTTCAGAGAACAGACAGTATCTGATTGGATTCTCAGTCTGATTTGCCCTCTTGTAAGTTTGCCGATGTAACGGAACAGCAGATAGAGGACAGAAAACCTTTCTTCTTCCCCTTCAGAACAGGAAATTGATGAACTGAACTTAGAAATCTGTACTGTGTCTCAGCACCTGTGAGCAGGTGTCCAGTGAAGTGAGCTAGAAAGAAATCAGGGGATTCAGAGGGTGGGACTGCAGAGAAGGGTGGTCTCTCCTTCCAAGCGGGAAGCTGAAGGAGTCCCAGAGTTTCATCATTTCTGTAGAACTTGTGGTATTTGGCCAGGTGTAAGAAAGATAGATGGAACATAAACCTCAGTGAATATATACGATATATAAAATATGAGGTAAACAATTACAAATTGAGGAAATGCATTTTTAGCAGTGATTATTTTTACTGAACTACAAAGGAAATTTCAGTAATAATGAAATTATACTACAGTGCTATTTGCATAAAGATATCACTTAAGAAAAGTAATAGAAAATCGGGACTTCCCTGGTGGTCCAGTGGTAAAGAATCCACCTTACAATGCAGGGGATGCGGGTTCGATCCCTGGTCAGGGAACTAAGATCCCACCTGACTTGGGGCAACTAAGCCTGCGCGCCACAACTAGAGAGCTTGCGCGCCTCAACTAGAGAGCCCACGTGCTGCAAACTACAGAGCCCACGCGCCCTGGAGCCTGCACGTCACAACCAGAGAAGAGAAAACCCGCAGGCCACAACTAGAGAGAAGCCAGCGTGCCGCAACGAAAGATCCCGCATGCCTCAATGAAGATCCCGGTGCTGCAACTAAGACCCGATGCAGCCAAAAATAAATAAATTAAATAAATAAATCATTTTTTAAAAAGTAATAGAAAATAGGTGATGGATAGATAGATAGTCAGTCTGTGGAGTTTTGTCTTTTAAAAAGCTGATACATTGACATTCTGGTGTCAACACATCCACTGCTATGTTGCTAATTGTTTCAGAAACAAGATTCCTACAGGCTTTTCTTGTTAAATTCTGGAGAATCAAGTCACCAACATGGGCCACAAGATGACCTTGACGCAAGTGAGTTATTCGGCTTGCACAAAGTTAACTTAAAATTTCTAAATTGTGTTCCAGCCTATGTATGAAGCTGAAATAAGGCTCAAATCTATGTTTAATGTAAGAGACAAGATTTGAAATAGTTTCAATAAACATGATTATTAATTTCTAGAGTGTTACTTGCTAATTGGAAAACAGATGTAAAAAAAAAGCAATAAGAATTACTGTAGTTTTCGGTTTCAGGCTGCTAACATTACAGTTGCAGGTCTTGTCATGTTTGTCTAGAAAATATTTATATGTAGGGAGTAGAATTATGTTACTATCTGTATTCTTAAATATGACAGTTTAGACTATCGCCAGACAACTTGTTCAAAGAGAAGACCTTTCTTCGGTGACATAACAAATGAGATTTGATATCCAACATATCAGTGGATCAAGAATCTACTGACAGGCAAAAGGCTCTTCAACCATTAGTTTAAGTTTTAGGGAAAGTTAGCTAAGCTGGATACTTTCTAAATCCTGGATCTTTGAAACATACTGAAAAGTATGACTACTTGTCTAACAGTAAGACCCCAATTATCTAGCACCATCAAGAAATGATTATCAAAGCTTCTCCCTCCTAATTACCAAGCATATTTCTCTCACCTTTTTAAAAAAATAATTTGGGGATCAATATTTCTAGATTGGATTACTTTCTTTCAAACCATTTAAAGCGTAATTTATTGAATATAGTAGAACACTCAGAAGATAACCCCAGACCATCATTTTAAATAAAGAGTTAGTGTGCTGTTACCTTTAAGACAACTTTAATAAAATTCTATAGTATAATATTTGTTATTAGTTGCTAAGTTTTTAAGTATTATCTCTTGAAAGAGTCAGGAAGCCTGTCTTACCTCCCATTTCTGACCCAGACACACTTATTTTCTGCAAGCTATAAAGCCAGATAGCCAAGTTTGTTATGACTGCAACTATAATAGATTTCTGCAATCAGTGAGTACCTAAGGAGGCAATAAAATAAAATGGTTAAAATATATCTGGAGCCAGTCTACTTTGGACAGATCCCAGCTCCACTATTCAATGGCTATGAGAGTTTGAATAGCTACAGGATCCCCCTGTGCCTCAGCTGTCTTTAACAGTTTAATGGGCGTGCTAACCAAACCAACGCCATTGAGTTATGGTAAATAGTAAATGAGATCATGCATCTGAAACAGAACTATAAGCAATCAATAATGATAATAATAATAAAAAGATGGTCATTACCTTTCATGGAATTTTTACTGTGTGCCAGGTACTTTTTCTTGTTACCACTAATTGCCTGAGTTTTCTGTCCATGGACTTTTGGCTGCTCTAAGTTGTCTTTTTTCCCCCACTGGGCTAGAATCTAGGTAGTAGATTAGCAAGCAAACTAGAGATAAATGGTATGTTACTATATAGAGATAAAAATTGATTTAGGAACATGCAAATATGCCGTAAAGTTGATATTTTATTTCTTTTCCTTATGTTCAATTTATTTATTCAAAATGATTTCATTGGTAGCTTATGATGCTCCCAGTAGACCTAGTTAACTCTTTCTACTGCTGCTGTATACTGCAACTTATGCTATATTTTCACCATTTACTTTCTGAACCATCTTTTATATAATCAGATGCTATCAAATGATTAAACTAAAAACGATGGAATTATATGATGAATGAAACATGGGACCTCTACAGTCTATTCCAGACCCCCTATTAAAAGAAGGGTACATGAGGGTCTCCTTTTGAAATTTAAATTTAATATACCTTTCACAATTCTACTGGCTGTTACTCTTGGGGAATATGGAATTTATGAGCTGTCACATGGACAAAGCACAAAGTTCTCGTGTTGCTTCAGCACAAGATCCTTACCTTCAACTATTCCCTGAGCTTGTGAGAGACACAGATGATACATCGCCATGCTCCTAGTCACAGTCGGGCAATAGATACAGAGTTAGACAATGACCATCATAATCCAGAGCCTGGAAATGCCTGAAACCGAGTCTCGAGAGGCATTCACAGAAAGTCTGAGGGTCTGCGGGTGTCCTTTCTGAGGATGAATCGTTGCCAAAGTCAAAATTGCCAAGAAGCTGCTCAGTGACCTAACCCTGCAAACAGACCCCTCTCCCATTTTCCTGGGGCTTTATTCAGTATGTGTCACTTCTTTAAAGCCACTTTGAGGGCAGTTCATTGGGAAACAGGACTAAGAGTTGGCCAAGTTCTAGAGGCACAAAGGATCTCATTGGTTTTATTAACATGCAGGTGAAACTGCAGATGCCCCATTCCTGACCAGAGATTTGTAGTTGTGCCTTTCAGGAGCGGATGGCTAAATTTCAGATCCTTTACTTTCTTGCCTTTGGCAAATAATTATAAGTAGTCCTTTGATAAAGGCCTTACAGGATTTATAATGTCTTTACCCCACTAAATAATGTGTTTATTAGGGGAATATTACCAGAGGTGAGTTTTGAAGATAAAATAAATTGGAGAGAAAATTCCTTCTTTATCGTTTTACTGACAAATGACAACAGAAAAGGACACAAAAGATCTGTTTTCTTTTTTTAGGCTCCATCAAAGCATATATGCAACATTTCATCATGTCACATGAATTTATTGGCTATGCTATTAATATACAATACAATT
Organism: Delphinus delphis; assembly: GCF_949987515.2. Lineage (NCBI taxonomy): Eukaryota > Metazoa > Chordata > Mammalia > Artiodactyla > Delphinidae > Delphinus > Delphinus delphis. Next base: position 40,102,164 of record NC_082698.1, on the reverse strand, counting down.
AACATCACATGGGGATGTTTAATGGCAATGGAAAAATACTCATTAAAAAGGCAAATGTTTCTGAGATGAAATTGACATGATAAGGCTTTGGAATCCACTTATTGCAGTTGTTTCACTGCTATTCATTCTAGCAAATATTATCAAACGTCCATTTCCACCCAGGGATGCTGACCTGAAGAGCCTGGTCCGTATCTGACAGGTTCTGACTAAGGTCCCTAGTCCTCTAGACATGGACACACAAGAGCAAACTAAGACATGGTCAAGCAGAGCATTTTCACTGTGCATATAATCCTGTGGTTATCATTCCATGTCTGTGTTGAGCACCTCCTTATGGCACTACGCCATGCCCTTTCTTAGAAGCTCACTTAGTAAAGAGGAACAGATACTTGGCTCAGGTACACAGCCCAGTGGGAGACATGCAGAAGAGCATTAAGAACCACCATAGAAAAACCTGAAACATAGGCTCATTCTCAGGCTCGATTTGATCACTTTTTAAATAATGTTTGCCCAGTTGGGACAAATGGGAAAAAGTAGGGGCTTCTAAGTCTAAAGATAACCCCTAAAAGTTTAACAGCAAGAGCCCCTTCCACTTTAAGTTCAGGTCTCCTCCTTCCAGACCAGATTCCTTCTGAGATCAGTAGTGCAGTGGCTTAAATTCCTGGTTTAGCTGCTACCTCTTCATTTCACATCTTTTACTTTCTATTGAAAATCCAAATCAGAATCAAAACAAACATTATTTTGGGGATTTATGCCAAGTTAATGAAAATGAGGCTGTAATGATTATGGCAGGGATGCAGTTGAGAACTACAACTACACAAACAATTGCATTTCAAAAGAAAGGTTTTCTTTTTATTTGGGAAAATGTTACCAGGATTATGACTTCAGCTTAACCTACCCACACCTGAACTTCAAATTTCCCTGCCTTTAAAGAATTCCAAATATTGAGAAAGTGTATACCACCTGCTTTAGATTTTCTAACAGAAAGTGAACATTTGAGTTTTGCAGCTAAAACAGGCATTTTAAAGCTATGGCATCACTAACTTCCTCTGGAAGGGGAAGGAGATCTGAAATTAGAAACATAAAGTTAAGAAGTAACATGGAAATGATCAGTTTTTCATTACTTACAAAGCAACTTTTCACTCATTACCCACAGAAAAACAATAATATAACTAGACACATGCCCAGTGAAACTTCACAAAGAAGTGAAAAGGGGAAACTTTTGTGTTACATTGTCAAACTGAAATGATATCTAAAGATGTTGCTCTTATTTAGGTCTTTAGATATTACTATACGTAATGGGTTCTTTCTTGTGAGAAAACTACCTTCCATTTGTGCAATCTATATATCGTTTCTGAATTGGATACATTTTATCCTCTGTAGTAAAATAGCACATTATGAATGCATTACTTCAAGGGAAAAAAAAGAATCAGGTGTAACTGTTACCACTAAGTGTTAGTTAGATAAGCAATATTTCCTTATTAGTATTACTTGTGAGATGGGACTGCAAGTCTTATAAATGATATGAGAGGAGTTTGGAAATAACTCCTGTCTTCATGGTACCTTCATGTTGCCTACTATCCTCCTTTGGCTATAATTCACAAATAATAATAATAATAATGAATAATAATAATTCTTCAATCCTGTCAAAGTGCTTCAAGGACCAGATGTTAAAATTCTCTAACTCTACCTTTATTCCACTAATAACATGTGTCTTTGACAAAATGAGATCTCTTGCAATTTAGAATTATATAATCTTTTTTTTCACCATAACATTGGATAGAATCTACTGATATTGAACAACTTCTGCACACTTTCAAAGGAATTCAAAATATACCTTAAGTTCAGTCAGCACTTATGACTGCCATGTTGACCCAACTCATAAAAGTTTTCAATCTTTTTTCCCCCCGATGGATTGTGACCTTTACTTAAATGATGGGTACAAGACATCTAATAGTCCTGAAAGAAGGCAAACAACTTCCTTGTTTTTCTTCCTACCCTGGAGTTTCTGTGAAATGAAAATGACATTCACCAGAACAATCTATGATCAGGGACTCAGCCATCTCTGTAAATGACTCAAATGCCTGAGAGATGCCTGGGGCAGGCTTGACCCATTTCACATCTTATGACACGTTTTTCAGTCATTATTTTTCAGCATGGAAATAATATTTCAATTGACCTAAAACCACAGAGTACATTTTCAATGTTGGTAAGACATGACCTTTGCCCTGCATGTTTTATAATGGAAACCAAGTGGCTGAGAGTGACAGCAATTATCCCCAGGCTAATGACAGAATAATCCTGCTGTGAGAGACAAACTGATTCCAGGAAAATTCGGTAATCTTTTTAGCATTTACCAATCTAACGAACTCTCTTGAGACTGGTAAATTATGCAAGACAGTTATGCTAAAAGGCGTTTGATAGACTATGGTAAATAACTGAAACTAAATAAGCCAAGGTGAAATAAAATACCCCTGGAATTATTTTAGGCCATTTAAGCAACCTGAGCATTACAATCAAAATGGAATTCTAATTTCCTATATTTTCAACAAAATCAGGCAGTTCTATGATCTCTTGAACTCTTTTTAGCAAATTACCGATGAATCAAGCATATGTCAGCCACTGTTATAGATGCTGAGAATACAGCAGTGGACACAATATACCAACCACCCCCCTGCCACGTGCCTTACATACTGGTGGAGGAAAAAGCCAAACAAGTAAAATATAGTACGTTAAACTGTGGTAAATGCTATGGAACAAAATTAGGCAAGAAGGGGGACTAGGGATGCCAGAACAGCAGTGGGGGGCTGCAATTTTAACTGTGGTAATTAGGGAAAGTCTCACTGAGAAGGAGACGTCTTCATGAAGGGCTGCCCCCCATGGAATCTAGGGTTGGAGTATTCTGGGCAGAGGAGACAAACTGTAGTCGCTCTGGGGCAAGAGTGTGCTATGTGTTACAGTTAGGTGAGATTGGGGGCAAGGTGGCTGGTGTGCAAATTGCCTATGGCCTTGCAGAGCACTGTAAGGATTTGACTTTGAGTGAAAGGGAAGCTATTGTAGGGTTTTGAGCAGTCTATTTTTATAGCTTCTAGGTTGAAAACATACAACAGGAGGGCACCCGCAGAAATATGGAGACAAGTCAGAAGCCAGTGCAGTTATCAAGACCATGGCTTGGACTGAGGTGGCAACGCAAAGCAGTTGGATTGGGGATATATTCTGAAGGTCGAGTCAATAGGATTTGCTGTTAGATAAATGTGAGGTGTGAGTAGAAGAAAGGAGAAAAGGATGATTCTGAAGTTTTGAGCCTCAAAAATAGGAAAGATGGGGCTTCCCTGGTGGCGCAGTGGTTGGGAGTCCGCCTGCCGATGCAGGGGACACGGGTTCGTGCCCCGGTCCGGGAAGATCCCACATGCCGCGGAGAGGCTGGGCCCGTGAGCCATGGCCACTGAGCCTGCGCGTCCGGAGCCTGTGCTCCGCAACGGGAGAAGCCACAACAGTGAGAGGCCCGCATACCAAAAAATAAAAAAAAATTAAAAAATAGAAAGATGGAATTCTGTTTATTGAAATATGGAAAAATGTAAGAAAAGCAGATTTGGAGGAAGAGTAGGAGTTCAGTTTTGATACTTTAAGTTTTCAATGTATATGATTTATGAAAGTGGATTTTTCAAGTAGGCTGCTGGATGTCTGAAGTTCAAAAAGACATCTGGATTGGAAATCTAAATTTGGGAGTTGACAGATTTGGAAGCTATAAGACTACCCAAGATCACCAAGGATGAAAGTACAGATAGAGAGAAGAAGAGATCCAAGGACTGAGCCCTGGACCACACCAGCTCTGAAAGGTCAGAGAGATCAGGAACAACCAACAAAGAAGCAGAGATGGAATAGCCAATGAAGAAGAAAACACCAGGAGAATATAGGGTTCTGGAAGCCAAGTAAAGAGAATGTTGCAAGAAAGAAGTAGCCAGTTGTATCAAAAGCTAGGTATAGGTCAAATTGGATAAGAAATGAGAATCAATCATTTGAATTTAGCGCGTTGGAGTTCACTAGTGCCCTTGGAATAAACTAAACATTAATACACGGCAGTATGTTTTTCTATCAACAACAACATCAACAAACACAAACAGCCATTTTATTTGGTGAACGCATTATATGTGATAGTCATTATTCTAAACGCTTTACACTTATTGCTATTTAATTCTCACAAGGAACAACCACTCCCTGAGGAAACTAAAGCACAGACAGTATACTAACTTTCCAAAATCACATCGCTTGCAAGGAATAGAAATGGGTTTTCTATACAAGCAGTCTGAGTCTAGAATCTGTGCTGCAAATCACCATCTGATTCTTAGCATCACCATCCATTTACTTGCCTAGAAAGTCCCATAACATCACCTGGTGAATGTTTTCAATGGTGACGAAGTGTATGAATCAATCATTGGCCCATGATAAGGATTTATAAGAAAATGAAAGGTTGTGAAATACAAAGACCATGAATCTAGGTAGCAGCAATTCATGTTATAGTAGTGGAGTTGGAGTTTAAGAATGGGTTCCAAATTGAGTTTTGGTTCACTTGCATTATTGAGAGACTAAAATCCATCTGTCTTTGTACCCCTCTTCTTCCCAGGAGACACCTGGGTAGCCCCAAACAACAGAAGAGGAGCAGAAGCAAGCTAATTTTTCACAGAGGAATAATGTGCTGCTCCCATGGGTGAACTATACTGACTTCTTAAAAGGGGTTACCCCCGCTGGTGCACAGGCTGTGAGCCATCAAAGCGATGATTCTAAGGGAACATCAAGGACTGTTTACTGAAAGGCAAGGCCTCCTTATCCATTCACACAATCCCTCAACCCTGGGAGCAGAGAAGCAGCTGGTGACTGCATAGTCTCATCTCCACCCTCAGCAGACTCCAAAGTCCAGCAACAATAAAGTGACATTTACCTAACTATCCAAACCATTCTCATGAACACTTAACCAACTCTGCTTCTAGAATTCCAAATTTTGAAAGTACTTAACCCAATAGCACAAAAGCCTACTTTAACTTTTATTAAAGTTTTAGTAGTTGCTATCGTTTTGCTTTCTACTGAGAAAAAAAGACTCCTTTAAGGAAGAAACGATGTCTTATTTTGCATTTATTACAACATTTAGAATATTAAGCCTATAGTAGACATTCAATAAAATATATGTTTATTTTTAAAAAGTCTCAGTTTAGACCAACTTATTTTCTTGTCTTTTTGTGTGTGTGAATCAAGTGAAAAATATCTACTACAGCTCCTTATTTATTGATTTAATTTCTTCACTGACTTAGTGAATACCTATGTGAACACTCACACTATTTAAAAATCAGTACAACTTAATATCTAGAACTTACATTCAGATTTTCTTTTAAAAATTATGTTGAATAAAATTTCCATTTTTAAGTTCTATATGTATAGAATTAAGTACAATGAAATATGCTGCTTGCAAATAATCTTAATATTAAGTAGTAGCAAAACAAAATAAGATGTATCAATTTATTTCTTGAAACAAAATTTATTGTAGCATATTCATTCAGCATGCTTCTTACATTAGATTTTAATAAAGCTTATACATTAGGGATTTAGCGCTACAGAACAAATTATCTGAAAGCTTATTGGCTTGAAGTGACAATAAACATTTATTATCTTATCATTTCTATGAGTCAGGAATTTGGGATTAATTAGCTTAGCTGGGCAGTCGGTCTTGGGGCCTCTCATGAAGATGTCATCTGAGGCTATCATCATCTGAAGTCTGACTAGAACAGAGGGTTCAGTTCCAGGGCAGCTCACTTACATGGTTGGCAAGCTGGTGTTCACTGTTGGCAGGGGGTTCCAGTTCCTCTCCATGGGAGCTTCTCCACAAGTTGCCTGAGTGTCCTCATGACATGGTGACTGGCTTCCCCCCAAAGCAGGTAATCTCAGAGAGTAAGGCAGAGGCCACAATGTTTTATAACCCAGCTTCAAAAATCATACACCGATTACTTCCATGGTATTCTGTTGGTCACAAGGGCAGCAGTAATTCAATGCGAGAGGTGATGACAAGGGCATGAAAACCAGGAGATGCAGCTCATTGGAGGCCATCTTAGAAGCTGGTGACTACAGTCCAACCTCTGGTCCCCAATGGTTCTCATTGCTTCCACGTGCAAAATGCACTCACCCATTTCCAAAGCTCCCAGAAGTCTCACCCCATTTATAGCATCAGCTCAAAGTCCAGAATTTCATCGTCTAAATCAGATCCAGGTGTAGATGAAGTGCCTCAAACGTGATTCCTTGAGTATAGCTCTTTTGAGTATAGTTCTCAATCTGAAGCCATGTCAATTAAAGAGAAAACTTATGTAACCCGCCCCCCAGCCCCCCAACATACACATTCATTGGTCCGTAATAGGATACAGTTGGCAGTTCTTTGATTAGCATTAAAGGCCTGGAGTTAATTCTTTTTTTTCCCTTTGCCCTCCAGATTGTCACTTCTTCCCAAGTCATACTTAGTTGTCCATTTTTGAAGTTGAAAAGTTTTCTCAGCCTACTTCCTGCTTGAAGAAATTTGATGTTCCAAAGGCCTTTTTTCATTTTGTGTGGCTGTGGTTGCTTTTGATTCAAGCTGGTGATGTTTGGTCAATATGATTCTCTTAACAACTTTGTGGGTCTCTGATGAATTTTACTGGAGTTCATTCCATAGACAAAAGCCACACCCACAGATCTCTGTGACTTGACATAAGGTCTTTTTAACCTTAGGCTTCTGCTGAGACGGCTGAGGGACAACACCCTTAGACATTCTAGAAAGTCCATTGTCCAACTGAATAGGTCTCTGAGGCACTACTTTAAGTACTTCTGAGGTCGTAACAAAAGATTTCACGGGCATAATTTTAGCTCCATATTTATCTCATGTTTTCCCGACAGTGTCCTGGATTCGATTTTTTCCTGGAAGCCATTTCTTAATTTTAGCATCATGTGTCATCAAGAGAGGCTAAGAATTATTAAAACCAGAAAGTCCTGGCTCATTTCTATTTGACATTCCTTCACATAACTTTTTTCTCTCATATCACATTTTCCATAAGCAGCAAGAAGAAACCAAGTTGGACCTTCAACACTTTACCTTGGAAATGACTCCTTGGCTACATTATCCAGTTCACTAGATACATTTTATACTATCCATGTCACCACAGGTGATAGTGTTGCCAAACTTTCTGACACTACATAACCAGGGTTCCCTTTCCTCCAGTTTCCAATAACGTCTTCCTCACTTTTCTTTATGTCCTCATTGGCAGCCTCCTCAAAGGCCACCAGACTCCTGCTCACAGTTTCTTCAAAGCTTCCACCTACCTCCCTATTCCATTTTATTCCTTACATTTTAGGTTTTGTTATGGTAGCACCAAAATTCCAGGAACCAAAACATGTATTAGTTATCTAATGCTGTATAACAAACTACCCCCAAACTTAACGGCTTAAAATGATTTGTTGTTTCAAGCATTTAACATCTCAGAGTTTCTGTGGGTCTGGTGTTCTGGAGTGGCTTAGCTGGGAAGTTTTGTCTTAGGGTTACTTATGAGGTTGCAGTGAAGATGTCAGCTGGAGGCACAGTTATCCGAAGGCTTGACTGGGACAAAAGGATCCCATTTCAAGGTAGCTCGCTCCCGTGGCTAGCAAGCTGGTGCTAGTTGTTGACAGGAGGAATCATTTCCTTTCCATAGGCTGCTTGAGTGTCCTCACCTCATGGTGACTATCTCACCCAGAGAGAGCAAGGTGGAAGCCACAATGTCTTTTACAGCCTCAGATGTCACACAATTGTCACCTCCACAGTGTTTTACTGATGACAGGCCACCCATGACTGAGTGTGGAGGAGGACAGTGAAAGGATGAGAATACCAGGTGGCAAGGATCACTGGAGACCATCTGCAGTGTACTGGGTTGAATGGTGTCCCCGCAAAATTCATTTCTACACAGAACCTCAGAATGTGACCACATTTGGAAATAGCATCTCTTTAGATGGTAATTAGTTAAGATAAAGCAATACTAGATTAGTAGGCCCTAACTCCAATGACTAGTATTCTTATAAAAAAGCCACAGACACACATAGAGGAAAGACAGCCATGTGAAGATGGAGGCAGAAATTTGAGTAACACAGTTACCAGCCAAGAAACACCTGGGATTGCCAGCAACCACCAGAAGTGGGATGAGGCAAGAAAGACCTCTTCCCTAGAGCCTTCAAAGGGATCATGGCTCTGACAACACTTGATTTCAAACTTCTAGCCTCCAGCACTGTGAGAGAATAAATTACTGTGATTTTAAGGCACTCGGTTTTAAATAATTCGTTATGGCAGCCCTAGGAAACTAATACACACATGTTCTTTAAATTTTACATTCATATTAATCCAGTTTTCAACTGTAGTAATAATCTATTAGTCTACAAAACTATGAATACCTCATAGTGCTCAATTAAGTGAAACCGCAAAATACGAAACTAAGTGTCATAATCCACTTATTCCAATCCTGTATGTGACCATTTCGCCACGGATTTGTTAATTACATTTATTAAACATCTACTAGTTGCAGGATTCTGTGCTGGATATGCTGGAAGGGTTTTAAATCAAGCAGCACACTGTGACTATTTTTAAATTATTATTTTATAGAGGAAATATCATATATGCAAAGCACTTGAGAATTTTTTTCAAAGAGATAAATTATGACTCAAATTGAAGGCAGAGGACTAGTCACTAAAGTCCAGATTTCATAAGTTTTGCAAAAAGGGAAATTTGCATAACAAAGAAATAAGTAAGGTTGGATGAATGTGATTTGGAGGGAGAAAAAAAGAAAATGATCAAGTCAAATTTTTGCCCAGTTGCATCGCTCAGACTCCTGTGCCCATACCTTCAGTCAAGCCATGTCCACACCCTAGGATTCCCTCTTTCTGCCTCTCTCCACCCATTCTAACCTCTTGACCCAGTTCCCAGTCCAAAACCCTCCTTTCTACATAACCTTGTGTTCCTCTGAATTCCTATTATTCTTACTGTTCTCATCATATACGGAAGGCTTAGCCTTGCTATATACCCTTCATGTGGCATTTCAATCTCTGGGGACAGGGGTCACATTTTATATCCCTCTACAACTCTGCCCATAGTAGGTACCCAAGAATATGTGTGACTACTGCTGATTCCTACTGGTGATGAATTTTTAATTTTAGTTCTTAAGTTTAGTTAACTATTATTATTTGAACTGGATTTTGTCCATGTCTTCTTAACTATGTAACTAACACAATGAAAACTTGCTTAAATAATCCTCCATATAAATGTTTTTAAATGGACTGTCTTCCTGTGACATCTACCTCACCCCTTTGCCCTACTTCCATAACTGTCTCTGTGAACCAGAGTAGCAAGTGAGAACAGGGCTACAAATAGATATAAACCAACAACCTGAGGAAGACGTATGATTTCTCCTCCTTTCTGGGACAATGTGAGAAATAAGCAGGAATGGTGGAAGAAAGAAAAGTATATTAACTGAGAATAGCACATATTTTAGGAGATTTGCTTTCAGAGATATATCTTCTTTTCTCCCTCATGCATAATAGTAAAAACTATGCCTAGTAAGGCCCCCTTATCAACTTGGACTTGCGACTCATTCATTTATTCAAGAAACACTGGGTGCCTCTAGGTGAAATAAACCAAAACCTACTCTAATAATAAAGGTGAGTGAGGGAACTTCTTTCTCAGGGTCAAGAGGAAAGGATTTTTCAAATCTCTAAAGTGGTATCTAATTTAGAGAGGATTTTGCAACCTTAGGGTGGTTCCACTTTAGAACTTGACTCCAAAGACTGCATAATAATCAATTTATAAAGGAAGATCATCACACATTTTGTGGATAGTATTAGAGAGAGATGCCACAGATGTCTCCCTAGCTTGTTGTGCATAATTTAAAATCTACCCAAACTTAACTCTTGATCTCTGCCTCGGCCTCACCACTACACCCCTGCCAGCCTACAACTGCTCGTCCTACAATCTTCCTCCTTCTCAGTAAACATCACTATTTACCAAATGAGACCAAATTATAAAGCTTTCCCTGATTTCTCTCTTTTTTTCAATCCCATAATCATTCATCAGCAAATATATTCAATTCTCCTTCAAAAAATGTCCCCCTGTGCTCGCTTCTGCAACACATATACAAAAAATGTCCCCAAACCAGTCACTTCTAATTTCCTCCACTGCTACCACCCTATCACAAGCCACCTCCATCTCTGACCGGGACTACTACAGTAGACTCTTTTTTTTTTTTTGGTGGTACGCAGGCCTCTCACTGCTGTGGTCTCTCCCGTTGCGGAGCGCAGGCTCAGCGGTCATGGCTCACGGGCCCAGCTGCTCCGCAGCATGTGGGATCTTCCCGGACCGGGGCACGAACCCCTGTCCCCTGCATCGGCAGGCGGACTCTCAACCACTGTGCCACCAGGGAAGCCCTACAGTAGCCTCTTGATTGGCCTGTCTGCTTCCATTCAGGACCTTCACTTTGTTCTATACAAAGAGTCAAAGTGACTCTTCGGAATCACAGATCAGATCATGTCATTTCCCTACTCTTAACTCTTCGACAGCTTCAACATTTACAATAAAATTAAAAATCCCCACCACGGTCTACCAGGTTCTATATGACTTGACCCCTGGCCCCCTTCTCCACCTCATTTACTCATTACTTGTGCCCTGGTTCACTTTACTTCAGCCATGTTGGCCTCCTGCGTGGTCCTCTTGCCAAGAACATTCCCATCTCCAGGCTTCTGTACATACTGTTGCTTTGCCCTCAGAGGAGGATGCTTCTCCCGGGGTACATTCTGGTCCCTGTTCAAGGTGTCACTTCCTCTGTGAGGCCACCCCCAAACACCTCATCCACAATGGCACCCTTGGCACTCTCTGTCTGCTTTTCCTTCAACAGTACTTATCCTCACCTGGCATTACCTGATGGAAGAGATACTTGATTAAAAGGGTTGGGAGTTCAGCAAGTGGACAACGGAAGAAGAACTTTCCAAGAAGAGGGGAGGAAACATGTGACGCAAAAGAGTGAAAGGACTCAATGCCCACAGAACTCCAAAAGCAGTTGGTTAAATATCTTTGTGGGAATGAAAAAGCTCACAGAGGACCTTATATGCCATAAAGAGAAGCTGGATTTGACACTGATAAGGAAAACCAATTACCTTTGACAAAGGATCTCAACAAATAGCTAGTTAATGAAAATGTATTAATACTTCTTGTAACACAGAGACTGGTCTCAACTATATCTCCCCATCTTATTTTCTGATGGGTTCATCTTTAAGGAGACAGATGTAATTCAAGTTTGTGCCTACAGAGAAGAGGCTGTCCCCACAAGTCACTGTATAGCATCTCTGCACTTACTGAGTTTAGGCCCACATCTGCTTTAGGAGACTTTTATAGGAGTATCAGTTAATAACTAATTTGACAGATCCCAATATCAGAATTATTATCCTAAATTCAAGCCTGTTTTTGTGATCATAATACACAGGACAGTTATGAAATCAGTCTAATTCTGCTCAATCAACATTTGATTCCTTGCTACAGGAGAGACATGGGCAAGGTGCCAGAAGAGAGTATCCAAAATGAATAAAATGTGGTTCCTGCAGTGATAGGAAGTAGTATAAATGACCAGTTATATGACTAAATCACACACACAAAGTAACAACAACAACAAAACGGTGTAAGTAAAATGTAAACAGCACTCAAGAGTGGGATCTGCAACAGTTTCTGGATGACATTTGCCTTTAAAAACCACTTAGGAAATAACTGGCCCAGCAGTGGGGTTGGATGACAATGGGTACCACACCCTAGAAGACCCTGAATGAAGACTCAGGCGTCTGGACTTTGTTCTGCAGTTTAGAGGAACCAATGACACTTTTTTTTTATCTGGTTACTGGAAGCGATTCCAGGAAAATGGAGTTTGTTTTGCTTATTTGTTTATAAAAACATGTGATTTGGGATATATGACCTAAAGATGACCTTCAACTTTCAAACTTTCTCTCCAAGGGAATTTATTAAAT